>NW_027361706.1:0-715000 GCF_039654945.1 Dendrobates tinctorius
CATTGAAGCAATGACTCCAGCAGCAGTCCACTCCTTGTGAATCTCCCCCAAACTTTGAATGGCCTTTTCCTAACAATCCTTTCAAGGCTGCGGTTATCCCGGTTGCTTGTGCACCTTTTTCTACCACACTTTTTCCTTCCACTCAACTTTCCATAAAGCCCTTTACCCCCAAGGGTGGTTTGCACGTTAACTCCCGACCCAATTTTTACAATTCTGACCACTGTCCCTTTATGAGGTAATAACTCTGGAACACAATTTTTCAACTTTGAATTTTTATGCCCTTAAATCACAGAGACACAGCACACAAAAAACTTGATAAGTAACATTTCCCACATCTTTACTTTACATCAGCACAATTTTGGAACCCAAATTTTTTTTGTTAGGAAGTTATAAGGGTTAAAAGTTGACCAGCGATTTCTCATTTTTACAACACCATTTTATTTTTACGGACCACAGCACATTTGACGTCACTTTGCGGGGTCTATATGATAGAAAATGCCCAAAAGTGACACCATTCTATAAATTGCACCCCTCAAGGTGCTCAAACCACATTCACGAAGTTTATTAACCCTTCAGGTGCTTCACAGGAGTTATTTGAATGTTTAAAAAAAAATAAAATGAACATTTAACTTTTTTTCACAAAAAAAATTACTTCAGGTCCAATTTTTTTTATTTTACCAAGGGTAACAGGAGAAATTGGATTGCAAAAGTTATTGTGCAATTTGTCCTGAGTACGCTGTTACCTGATATGTGGGGGGCAACGACTGTTTCGGCGCATGGCAGAGCTCAGAATGGAAGGAGCGCCGTTTGACTTTTTCAATGCAAAGTTGGCTGGAATTGGGATCGGACGCCATGTCACGTTTGGAGAGCCCCTGATGTACCTAAACAGTGGAAATCCCCCACAAGTAACCCCATTTTGGAAACTAGACCCCCCAAGGAACTTATCTAGATGTGTGGTGAGAACTTTGAACCTCCCAGGGCTTCACAGAAGTTTATAACGTACAGCTGTAAAATTAAAAAAATCACATTTTTTTCCACAAAAATGATCTTTTCACCCCCAATTTTTATTTTCCCAAGGGTAACAGGACCCCAAACGTTATTGTGCAATTTGTCCTGAGTACACTGATATCCCACATGTGGGGGTAAACCACTATTTGGGTGCATGGCAGAGCTCGGAAGGGAAGCAGCGCCATTTGACTTTTTTGGCTGGAATTGGGATTGGACGCCATGCCGCGTTTGGAAAGCCCCTAATGTGCGTAAACCGTGGAAACCCCCCCAGAAATGATACCATTTTGGAAACTAGACCCCCCAAGGAACTTATCTAGATGTGTGGTGAGCACTTTGAACCCCCCAGTGCTTCACAGAAGTTTATAACGATCGGGCGTGAAAAGAACAAAATCACATTTTTTCCACAAACAAGATCTTTTAGTCCCCAATTTTTTTATTTTCACAAGGGTAACAGGAGAAATTGGACCCCAAAAGTTGTTGTCCAATTTGTCCTGAGTACGCTGATACCCCATATGTGGGAGAAAACTACTGTATGGGCACACGTCAAGGCTCGGAAGGGAAGTAGTGACGTTTTGGAATGCAGATTTTGATGGAATGGTCTGCGGGTGTCATGTGCGTTTGGAGAGTCTCTGATGTGCCTAAACTGTTGAAATCCCCCAAAAGTGACCCCATTTTGGAAACTAGACCCCCCCCCCCCCAAAGAATGTATCTAGATGTGGGGTGACCACTTCACAGAAGTTTATAACGCCGGGCGTGAAAATAAAAAAAATCATATTTTTGCCCCCAATTTTTTTATTTTCCTAAGGGTAACAGGAGAAATTGGACCCCAAAAGTTGTTTTGCAATTTGTCCTGAGTACGCTGATACCCTACATGTGGGGGTAAAACACTGTTTGGGCGCATGGCAGAGCTTGGAAGGGAAGGAGCACCATTTGACTTTTTCAACGCAAAATTGGCTGGAATTGAGATCAGACGCCATGTTGCATTTGGAGAGCCCCTGATGTACCCAAACAGTGGAATCCCCCAATTATAACTCCAACCCTAACCCCAACACACCCTTGACCCTCATCTCAGCCCTAACCCTAATGGGAAAATGGAAATAAATACATTTTTTTTAATATTATTTTTCCCTAACTAAGGGGGTGATAACGGGGGGTTTGATTTACTATTTATGGCGGTTTTTATGTTTGGCGGCTGTCACACGCTAAAAGACGCTTTTTATTGTAAAAATAGTTTTTGCATCACCACATATTGAGAGCTATAATTTTTCCATATTTTGACCCATCGAGTCATGTGAGGTCTTATTTTTTGCGGGACGAGTTGACGTTTTTATTGATACCATTTTCGGGCACGTGATATTTTTTGATCGCTTTTTATTCCAATTTTTGGGACGCAGAATGAACAAAAACCAGCGTTTCATGAATTTCTTTTGGGGGGTGCGTTTACACCGTTCCGCGTGCGGTAAAATTGATAAAGCCCTTTTATTCTTTGGGTCAGTATGGTTACAGCGATACCTCATTTATGTTTCAGCGCTTTTATGCAATGAAAGCAGTTTTATATAAAAAATATTTTTGCATCGCTTTACTCTGCGAGCTACAACTTATTTTTTCGCTGATGATGCTGTATGGCGGCTCCTTTCTTGCGGAACAAGATGACGTTTTCAGCGGTACCATGGATATTTATATGCGTCTTTTTGATCGCGCGTTATTGCACTTTTTGTTCGGCGGTATTCTAATAAAGCATTATTTTTGCTTTGTTTTTTATTTTTAAGGTTTTCGCTAAAGGGGTTAACTAATAAGACAGTTTTATAGGGCGGGTCGTTACGGACGCGGCGATACCAAATGTGTACTTTTATTTTTATATTTTTTTATTTCCAAAAAATGAATTTATTAGGGAATTTTTTTTATTTATTTAGCAATTTTTTTTTTTTACTTCATTATATTGTCCCAGGGGGAACATCACTGTAATATGTCAGATCGCTGATCTGACAGGTTGCACAGCACTCTGTCAGATCAGCGATCTGTCACAGGCAGTGCAGCAGGCTTCCTCATGCCTGCGCTTTGCAGGCTCTGAGATAGATGCCTCCCTGCAGGCCCCATGAATGTCCCCGCCGCCACATTGGATCTGGGGACCTGCAGGGAAGGAGGCCCCCGCAGCAGCGCTGAACATCGCGCTGCTGTGGGGGTCTCGGCGAAGCACGGAGAGAGCCCCCTCCCTGCCGATGCTTCCCTAAACCCCTGGTACACCGCGATCTGGTTTGATCGCAGTGTGCCAGGGGTTAACGTGCCGTGGGCGGTCTGTGACCGCCCCTGACACACAGTGCCGGGTGTCAGCTGTGATAATCAGCTGACACCCGGCCGCGATCAGCGGCGCTCCCCCCGTAAGCGCCGCTGATCGCTATGACGTACTATCCCGTCCATGGGCATAGGGTCCCGTGGACGGGATAGTACGTCAGATGTCAGGAAGGGGTTAATATGCTTGGATACAGCACTCTGAACAGCCAGCTTCTTTAGCTGTGACCTTTTGTGGCTTAGCCTCCTTGTAGAGTGTGTCAGTGACTGCCTTCTGGACATCTGTCAAGTGAGCAGTCTTCCCCATGATTGTGGAGCCTACTAAAACAGACTAAGGGACCTTTTTAAACGCTTAGGAAGCCTTTGCAGGTGTATTTTGTTAATTATTCAATTTACTGAGATAATGACTTTTGGGTTTTCATTTGCTGTAAGCCATAATCATCAACATTAAGAGAAATAAACACGTGCAATAGATCACTCTGTGTGTAATGACTCTATATAATATACTAGCTGAAGAGCCCTGCGCTGCCCGGCCATAGTAACTAACTGTGGTTAGTTACAACAAATTATAATTATCGTCCATCCCATAGTCCCGTGCCCATATGCCCATCATACATATCCACCATCCCATAGGCCCGTGCCCATATACCATCATACATATCCTCCATCCCATAGTCGAGTGCCCATATACCCATCACACATCCTCCATCCCATAGTCCTATGCCCATATACCCATCACACATCCTCCATCCCATAGTCCCATGCCCTTATACCCATCATACATATTCGCCATCCCATAGTCCCATGCCCATATACCCATCATACATATTCGCCATCCCATAGTCCCATGCCCATATACCCATCACACATCCTTCATCTCATAGTCCCATGCCCATATACCCATCATACATATCCTTCATCCCATAGTCGAGTGCCCATATACCCATCACACATCCTCCATCCCATAGTCCCATGCCCATATACCCATCACACATCCTCCATCCCATAGTCCCATGCTCATATACCCATCATACATATCCTCCATCCCATAGTCGAGTGCCCATATACCCATCACACATCCTCCATCCCATAGTCCCGTGCCCATATACTCGTCATATCCGCCATCCCATAGTCCCGTGCCCATATACCCGTCATACATATCCTCCATCCCATAGTTCCGTGCCCATATACCCATCATACATATTTGCCATCCCATAGTCCCGTGCCCAAATACCCGTCATATCCGCCATCCCATAGTCCCGTGCCCATATACCCGTCATACATATCCTCCATCCCATAGTCCAGTGCCCATATACCCATCATACATATCCTCCATCCCATAGTCCAGTGCCCATATACCCATCATACATATTTGCCATCCCATAGTCCCGTGCCCATATACCCGTCATATCCGCCATCCCATAGTCCCGTGCCCATATACCCGTCATATCCGCCATCCCATAGTCCCGTGCCCATATACCCGTCATACATATCCTCAATCCCATAGTCCCGTGCCAATATAACCATCACACATCCTTCATCTCATAGTCCCATGCCCATATACCCATCATACATATCCGCCATCCCATAGTCCCGTGCCCATATACCCGTCATACATATCTGCCATCCCATAGTCCAGTGCCCATATACCCATCACACATCCTCCATCCCATAGTCAACCATTATGACATCATAATGAGGGGCGGGGCTTGATACACACACTTTTTCCCCCCATTATGTAGACAGGGGCAAAATTGTTTGGTGAATTGGAACGCGCGGGGTTAAAATTTTGCCTCACAACATAGCTTAGGACGCTCTCGGGGTCCAGACGTGTGACTGTGCCAAATTTTGTGGCTGTTGCTACGACGGTGCGGATGCCAATCCCGGACATACACACACACATACATACATACACACATACGTTGAGCTTTATATATTAGATGAGCTTCACTTTTTGTATTGAAGAACTGAAATAAATTATTTATTTGATATTTTAATTTTATGAGAAGCATTATACAGAATTATGGTGCGACAACAAAACACATATTATGTATGCACATAAGAAAGGAAAAAAATAATGGCGATCAGACCGGTTTAGAACATTTTTACTCTATATGACTATAGCAGGCTAGTGTGTGATTAAGCTCTGTTACTGCTATTACACAGTTCATACAGTGTTTTGCTAAATTATTCACTTCGTTGGCATTTTCTGGGTTTTGCTACCTCACAACCTGGATTTTCACAGCTTTTTTTTTTTTGAGGGTTTGCATTAGTTCATGTAAAGAACATGCCTACAACTGTGAACATTTGGTATTCTTTTTATTGTTAAGCAAATAACAAATATGATAAAATAACTGAAAACTTCAGTGTGCTTAACTGTTTAGCTGCCTAAAGTCAGTACTTTGTAGAGACTCCTTTTGCTGCAGTTACAGCTGCAAGTCGCTTTGGATAACGCTCTATGCTCTTTCCACTTGGGATTTTTGGCCATTCCTCAAGGCAAAACTGCTCCAGCTTCTTCACGTTAGATGGTTTCCTCTGGTGAACAGGAATCTACAAGTCTGACCACAGATTCTCAAATGGATTAAGGTCTGAGCTTTGACGAGGCTGCTCCAAAACATTTACTGAAACAGTTTCTGCACCATCCATCACTCGGATCATTTTCACTGTCCCTACTGCCGATAAAGATTCCCACAGCATGATGCTGCTACCACCATGTTTCACTGTGGGGATGGTGTTCCTGGAGTGATGAGCGGTGTTGGTTTGACACCAGACATAGCATTTACCTTGATGGCCAAAAAGTTCAATTTTGGTCTCATCTGACCACAGAAACTTCCCCCATACATATGAGGAGTCTCCCACATGTATTTTGGCAAACTCAAAACAAGCTTTACAATTTTTGTGTGTAAGTAAAGTCTTTTTTTTCTGGTTACTCTTCTATAAAGGCCACCTCTATGTAGTGTATGGCTTATCATGGTCGTATGGATAGATACTCGGGTCTCTGCTTGGGAACACTGCAGCTCTATCAGGGTTACCTTTGGTCTCTGTGCTGCCCCTCTGATGCATCACACACGAATCGGATTACAACAAATATTTACACACAGGTTGTAATGTAACAAAATAGGTCAAAAGCCATGTGGGTGAATACTTTCGCAATCCGCTGTATATAACTCCTGTCTGCTATTTCGCACAAAATCTGTAGAAAGGCACAATCCTTCAGCCCTCATCCCCCACAATAAGTTAAAACTGCCTGGTGCACACACCAATGTGTGCAGGAACGGTCAGCACTCTGCCATCACTATAGGTGCCAGAACCTCATTTTCCTCACGTCCTAGTACGCATTGCTCCTGCCATTGCCCGATGGATTGTGTGTCCTGGACTGAATGTTCACCTGTTATTTCTGTAAGCAGTTTTATAGCGATAGACACAAAGACCCACTCCCCGCTTCCTCCCTGCGGGGCGACAAAGGCCCGCTCCCATGATCGCCATGTATACTACTCGTAGCAAAGTCCAGAAAAGATGAACGCCGGTCCCCCAATATTGGAGGAGGGGGAATTAATTTAGCTGACATTAAATAAGGGGAGAGAACGGGACATATCGACTGGAGAGACCATTGAAAAACTTGTGCATGGGAAAAGATGAAGCGTTGTACTAACATTCTGATTTTGGATCTAATTTCATTATTTTAAATTTTTTTAATTTTCCAGATTCCTACCAAGTTAAAAGAAGCTCTGAAAACAGCCAAAGAATGTATGGAGAAGAGGCTCGCAGAGGAGCAGAAATTGGTAATGTCCCTGCCATTATTAGATTGTGCCGAGATGACATTAAAGGGGTTCTTTGGTTAAAACAAACTATCAACTATTCGCAGGACAACTGGAGGTCCGACCGCTGGGACCCGCACCGAGAACGGGGAACTTTTATGCTCGTTGCAAGATGGTGGGCAGACCGGATGCCCGACCATTGTTTAATTCATTCTCTATGGTTCTGCCTGAAAAAGTGGACATGGAGAATGAATGGAGTGCTGGTTGAATATGAGCTGTAATGGGGATAAGTGTCCCAGCAGTCGGACCCCCACCGGTCAATAAGTGAAGGGTCTGACCCCTGGGATTTGTTTTTGTTCTGTTCATCGCGTATAAAACTGGAAATTACATTAGTAACAATCAGGAGTATCCGTAAAGGATGAAGAGGTTTATGTTAGAAAATGTGACTAGACCATCTGTGGTCACACCGGCACTAACCCAGCCTCGCCCACATTATCGTGTAGATCTACCAGCACAGACGACTGACACGAGCACAGTCACATCACGGGTCAGAGGAGGAGAAGAAAAAGAGGAAAATTCTGGCACGAAAGGTAAAGTAGAAATGTATTTATTTATTTTTATAAAGCCATAAACCCCTTTTATTATTGCACGTTTTCCATCTTAAGGACCAAGTCTTCATCCCGTCTCCCTTGTTCTTGCATTCCCTAGAAGTCAAAGCGCACAAACTGCGAATCCGGAGAGGAGCAGTCCACGAAATGCAACAACTCGAATAATTCAGGTAATAACTTTTATGGATTTTTTTTTTTTTTAAATATATAGAGGTTTTATCCACTTAGAAAAATTGCTCTTTAGAGGTGTTGAAAAAAATACTAATAAATGACTATAATCACATAATGTGCAATCCAGGGTCCAGCAGCTCCGCTTTATTTCTATATGAGTATTTCCTGTGTTAGCAAGTGACCGCTGCGGTTTGTGAAGGAGGCTGGCTGGGCCTTTCAAAAGCTAATCCAGCCCCCTCTCAGTATGTACCGGGATGGTGAAGGGGGCTGGCTTGGCTATTGAAATGAGGTGATAGCCAGCCGAAACATGACTGCTCTGTACGCTGTGTAGTGGCCGGTCACATTCACTTCAATATGGAACTGTGCTGTTACGGCTCCGTACACTGTTTACAGGCACCTACAACTCTCATCATATGTTAGCGACTACAACTACAGTTTTCGGATCTTTGATGTGTAATCTTTTGCTTCCTTTTTCATCTGTTAAATATGTCCGTCATTTCTGGTTTTCAGGCTCTGGAACAAGTTCTCCTTTGACGTCTCCCTCATCTCCGACACCACCTTCAACAGCAGGTCAGTATCAATGGTTCTTTGTCTGTTTGTGTAACCCAGGAACTATGACTTTAAGCTGGACTACACACTTCAGCCCTTCTGGCTTACAGCGCTCTCTTGACCCCCCCATACACGTGCATGCTCAGTTTGGTTGAGCGTGCATGGGTTCCGATTGGGAAGTTGCTGCCAGGCACCTCTGATGTCGGCGTATCTCTCCTCTGGTCTTGGCTTTGAAATATAACATGCCCCATCCTTACTCCCCTCCGAATATCATGGCAGACCCTTCCTCACACAGTCAGGCATTTCAGACAAGGTGGAACGGGGTTTCGTCCAACGTTAATCTAGTCAATTTGAGAAATTGGCCATTGACATCTGGAGGGTGACGAGTCTGATACTGTAAGTTCTGGTTCCTTATGGGTTTTTTTAGGTCAGTTCCCCTTTGAGTATTTGCTCATAAAATAGGAACAGTCATTACTAACCCAGTTTTCTTTCCAAGAACAGCTACAAGGTAAGTTATGGCGCGATGTGCGCTCCACCCAGAGCTACCTCCGCTTCTCTCCGCACCGGCTGCTCTCATGCACGCTTTGTGTCCACACATCGCACCTCCTGATCTCTCACGTCATCACATCACCGCCTTTACCGGAAATATCCTGCGCTGAGATATTTCGACCCTTTTCATGCAAAACAGATTGTGGCGCAATGGATAAAAGGGACATTGCTGTTACTGCAGAGAAATTGGTTTGGCTTGTAATTTAGACATTCACTTTGATATGTTTTATAGGACTCAATGAGATACATAATTTATAGTAATGAAAAAAGGAAATGTTAAGTCAGTTTCTGCTTCCCATTTCCGGTGTCTCTCCATTATGGGGGGGTGGATACCCAACCATTGTCTTTGACAGGGTGAAATAGTTATATTAACATTTGTTTTTTTTTGTCCATTACTGCACTTATCTACTATCTATCAGACTCTAGACTTATTTCAGGTTTCCTGATTTCCTTTCCTTGCAGTTCAGCCTTCTCTTGACACCATCTTGAATTTGAGATGTCACTCTGTTTCTTCCTCTCTGTGCTCTGCTATCAATCCCCTGATGCATCAGTACAGCATCTATACCTGCTGGGAAGACAGTGTCATTATTTTTTTTCTTTTTTACAAAAAAAGGCTGACACTCTGTCGTCATGTAGGTTAAACTAATTTCCTTCATTATAATTGTGTGGCAGGAGCTGTCTAATAATCATCAGTAACTGTGATGAACGTTTCTGCAAAAACTGTGGAGAAGCACTACTTTAGCCAGATGATAAAGATTACCTGGGGACACAATGTAGGGAAAAACATAAAGGGGACACATCGCTAAATGCACCAGCATCCCCTTTATTCTTCATATTGGTGGGATCTCAAAGGTCAGAATCCTCACTTTGAGATGTGCAGTTTCACCGCATGGGGCACACTCTACATGGTATTGTGTGTATTTAGTATACACTTCACAGGTGGCCCTACAATATTGTTTTGGATTTACTTAGATCAGGATGGTACCAGAGTCCACCAATTGACATGCATTATTAGCATACACTCCTTATCGTGTGTGAATTCACTTTTGTGTATTTTATAGGTTTTTTTCTTTGAATAATTGAAGCATTTTCATGACATGGCCTGATGGTGCATAATAGTCTATTGAGTGATAGATGTCGGACATGTTGGATGAGCAGTGTTGTTGTTCGGTTCCCATTGGAAAATTTTCCTGATTATGTAAATATTCAGTGATCGATGTTGGTGGGGATTGATGCGACTAGAGACTTCATCCAAATACATAAATGAAGTTGCTATGTGGAATATCTATAGAGGACCGCTATTGTCCCCTCTAACTGCATTCTCCCACCAGATCTGAGATGTAGGGCAACCATGCAACTTCTGGAGCAACCCAATCCTCCCTACCCCAGTGTGGAATTCAAGTATCACTCCCTCTGAGGTTTCTATGATGGCACTGTCAATCAGTAGTGCATCATAGGATCAGGTCTATTGTATATCTGTACACTACTCACAAAAAGTTAGGGATATTTTGGTTTTCGGGCAAAATTTACAGAAAACGTAAAAAGTTCCCACTACAGTGATATTTTCTCATGAAAGTAGGGCATTTAAGTAGAAGCATGCAGTTGTTATTTCCTCATCGCAAACAATTTATTGAAACAAAAGCCAACAATGGTGAGTATACCACCCCCCCCCAACAAAAAAAAAAAAAATGCCAATGACTTGTCATGTGGCCTTGAGCATCAATTACAGCTTGACAACAAAGTCTCCTGCTGTTCACAAGTGGAGTTATTGTCTGCTGAGGCATGGCATCCCACTGTTTTTGAAGGGTGGCCCTCAGGTCATTGAGTTTCTGGGGTACAGAGTTACGAGCCTCTACACGGCGACTCAGCTGGTCACATCGGTTTTCTATAGGATTGAGGTCTGGAGACAGTGCAGGCCGCTACATTAGCGGTACCCCAGTCTGCAGCAGCCTTTCCCTAATGAAGAGACCTCAATGAGCTGGAGCATTGTCATCCATGAAGATGAATTTCGGCCGGTGTTGTTGGTGCAGAGGCACAATGACTGGATTAATGATGTTCTTCAAGAAGGAGGGGCTTGTTACAAAGTGTAGGGCAGCTCTGTATTGACTAGACACACCTGCCCATACCATAACACCACCACCACCACCAAAGGCTCGTCTGGTGTCAACAGTGGCTAATGCATAGCCTGCTCCTTGACATCTCCAACACTGTTGGCGGACATCATTTCTACACTGAGGCCCACTGGTCACTCGTCCAGCGTGGATGAAGCCTGGGTCTGGTGGTGGGGTCATGTACCCTTGCTGATGTACACGGTTTTGAATGGTCTGGAGTGACACTTGGGTGCTTCTCACCTCCCTTAAATGTGGCTGGAGTTGTGTGGCATTCATCATCTGATTCCGAAGGGCATTGTTCACAATGAAGCAGTCATCGGTGTGGGATGTGGCCAAAGGACATCAGCTTTGCGGCCTTTGTGACTCTTCCAGCACCTCTGTGTCTCTGTTGCACCCTGCTGATGACTCTGTGACCCTCTAAGCTCAGCGGTCATTTCCAACCGAGAACGTCTTGCTTGAAGCCTCACAACGGCGAGGTTCCTGTTCATGAAATGTTGGGTGTCGTCTTGGTCTCATGATGTCAAAAATGTGAACATCCTGATGAGGATGACTGTTTAATACCAATTCTAATTGAACCTTGAAATTTATTGGGCGATTTATGGATCAAACACTTGTTGTGAATTTTGCCATTAAGCTCCTTGTTACAGAAAATTGTGCAAAAAGTCCTGAAACCTAGAACGGTTGGACATGTGGATCCAAAAGTTTAGAGCTGGTCACATAAAGTTCACCTGAAAAGTTTAGAGCGCATTTTAGGTTCATTCTGAAATTTTGCCCGAAAACCAAATATCCCAAACTTTTTATATGAGTAGTGTTTATGGCCATTAAGGTTTTAACAACAATCCCCAAAATGGAAGCGGTCAATGTGGCTTAAATTCCATAAGTGTCATGGACTCCACAAAAATGTCTTCTAGCATTACTGTCTCTTCTGGTGTATACCCCATGCTGATTGTTTCCATCATGCTATCATGCTAAGACATTGCTGCTTCATTGTGTATTGTCGGCAGCATTCTCTGAACCCATCGTGGAGAATGTTGTCCTCCCTGCTTGTCGGAAATGTCGCCTTGGCCTAAACACATTCTCATCGTTGTCTATATAACTACATTTATGTTAACTCTTCGTCATGAAAAGTTTGATACCCTTAGGCCACGTTCACATGTTCAGTATTTGATCAGTAATTCTATACTGTGTGTAGAGAGAATGCTGTCAATGTAACAGCAAGGGCAGAGGGCACCGAGGTCTTGCATTTTGAAGCCGTCACTTGTGAGCATAGTCAAATGCACTGACCGGTGGACTTTCAATATTCTGTCATTTTCATAAAATCACCTTTTTATCCTGCTCTCATATCAGGAAGAATAAACCTTGTATTACGTTCCCTTTTCAAGGGGTCATCCTGCTAAAACATTTATCCACTGGATAGATAAGTATTCAATTGGTTTGGGGTTCGATTACTGGGAGACTCACCGATGCTGAGAATAAAGGTACTGCAACCCCTGAGCAAATGGTGCGGTAGTGGACATGTATGAAGACCACTGTATCAGGAGCTGTCCAATGATTATCAGGAACTATGATAAGAGTTTCTGTTCCCTCCATATGTTAATTCCAGAGTCTCTATTTTGGCATAGTATTTGGAGAGAGCTTCCTTTCGAAGCTGATGTAAGCCAAAATGAAGGACTTTTTTTTCCCCACCTCTGTATAAAAATTAAAGCCTACAGCTGTATGTTTTGTATCATAGATTGATACAAGTGCTACATCACCGCAGTGTATACAAAGGATGTCTTGTGACTGATTTTCATGGATTTAATAAACATTTATTAGATATTTTTACGGAAAAAAAATCCATGTGCTTGCTTGCTAAAGCTGCTCTGATTGGTTGCCAGTTAAAAATCCGCCTCAGTGTATTTAGTGTAGTCATAGAAACCATTATTGTTTACAATGTTGATTATTCAGAACAATAGCAATAAGGTTCAGTTACAGGAGGACTTTTGATTTCATGACTACAGTGACTTGCAAAAGTATTCACCCCAAGTTCTTGTTTTTTTTGCCATCTCACAACCTGGAATTTCACTTTTTATTTGAGGGTTTGCATCAGTTCATGTAAAGAAAATGCCTACAACTGTGAATATTTGGTTTTCTTTTTTTTGTGTGAAGCAAACAATAGGACAAAATAATTGAAAACTTCCATGTGCAATACTATTCATCCCCCTAAAGTCAGTACTTTGTAGAGCCTCCGTTTCTCGTTCGCCTTATTGGGGGACACAGAGACCATGGGTGTATGCTTTGCTGCCACTAGGAGGCTGACACTATGCACAAAAAAATGTTAGCTCCTCCTCCGCAGTATACACCCCACCGACTGGCACCAATTTCCTCAGTTTAGCTTAGTGTCAGTAGGAGGTGGACACGGGTCTTTCATTAGACCCATATCTACCTCGTCGTGCGTCGTTCCTTTACAGGTTCTACGGAGGGATACAGAGTGAAAAGTCACATCTGTACTCCCACATGGAGTCTGCGAGTACGGCGTGTACTGCCACCCCGTATCCTTGCAGTTCTCCGCGGCAGGACCAGCCAGACTGACGCCGACACCAAGACGTGCCAGCGACTCCAGGGGTCCTTGTCGCCAGTCTCCCTCCCACTCGCCTACCAGAGCCTGTCGGTTGGATGAGACGCAGGACTTCTTCAGACCCAGGTACCGGATCGGGGATGGGTGAGTATAGATTTTTTTTTTTTTAAATTTTTATTACCTGGCTGCTCATTCCCGATGGACAGGGGGCCTCTTCAGTGGCACAGGGATGCGGGCGCTGCGGACGCTCGCAGTCGCCCTACTTCTATAGGCACACCATGCTCTTTTTTGCTGGCCCCGCATTCCCCCCCCTTTCTGGGGACAGGGAGCACAGGACCTTTTTCCTTTCCTCCCCTTGAGAGCGGCTTGCGGCTGCGGCGTCCCCTTCTTCCGACCTCCGCGCTGACCCCCTGCTGACAGGCGGCCGCCGCAACTAATTTAGGCCCCGGCTTCAGTTCGGGCCTACCGCTGCGTCGCGGCCACGCCCCCCGCCCCTTTCTTCTAAGCGGGCTTCTCTCCCGCTCTTCCCAGGCCCTCCCACCGCCTGTCCTTCACCTGCCCAGCCTGCTATTGGCTAGAGGGCGGTGAATTTTAACCCTGCGATGTGCTCCGCCCTCCCTCCTCTCCTGGACGCGCGCTCTTTCTCAGGCAGGCGCCATTTTACCAGCCTGTTAGCCGGACACCAGCTCGTCACCGGATTATCTTCTGCCAGCTGTTTTTTTTCGTTCAGGACGTCTATCGGCCGGATTTCGCTCTGACCTGCATCCACTGACAGGTCGCAGAGCATCGCTTCTGGGGACACCGGACCGTGAGTAGCTCTGCACTGCAGACTGACCCTTCTCCGCCCTCTGTCCCCCAACCTTCTGGCATTACCTCAGCTTTCCAATAACACGGTTCTCCCGCTTTCAGGCGTGGCGTCCCTAAAGGATTCTAATGACAGGATTATAGAATCCCTGGCGAAGTCTGCCTTTGAAGCGGCTTCAGCGGCTGTGTGCCCAATCTTTGCTTCATCCTGGGCAGCAAAGGCCATAGCCACGTGGGCAGACTACCTTCGTCAAGGCGTCTTAGATAAGGCGCAACCGGAGCGTTTGGCCGATCTCGCCAATCAGATCTCCCATGCTGGGGACTATCTTCTTTCCGCTTCCTTGGATGCCGCATCCTGTGCAGTTCAGGCGTCAAGCAACGTAGTTGCAATTTGACATACAGTTTGGCTAAAGGCCTGGCAAGCGGACTTGTCTTCTAAAAAGTCCCTCACTAACCTGCCTTTTCAGGGGGTGCGCCTCTTTGGGTTCCAATTGGACCAGATTATTAAGGACGCCACCGGAGGCACAAGTTCACTCCTCCCTCAGTCCAATCCTCGCAGACCTCCACTAAGGCGTCAGTTTCCACCCTTTCGGACTTTCCGCCGTTTCAATACGGCGGACAACTCCTCCAGCCAACAGAGACCGCAGGCTCGCAAGGAGAGAAAGAAAGTTTCCTTCAGACCCACTCCTTCCTGGCGATCCCACTCTTCCCAGGGCAGACCGTCCAGATCTGGATCTGGACGGTCTACTTCAGCATGACTATCGTCGGACACGCGAGGGGCCTTTCCAATTGGGAGGCCGACTTCCTTCAGGGACGTTTGGCTGGCCTCCGTAGAGGACGCTTGGGTCAGGGAGGTCGTATCCTCAGGATACAAGATACAGTTCGCCTCTCCCACGGGATCGTTTCTTCGAATCCCGGCCTCCAAAGGATCCAGCCTTGATCCCGGGGTTCTCTACGGCTATCGCCTCTCTCCTCAGACAGCACCACTACCAGCTCGTCGCACTGCCCTTCGGTCTTGCCACCGCTCCCAGACTCTTCACGAAGATCGTGGCTGCGTTGATGGCTTTGTTGAGAGTCAGAGGTCTCGTTCTTTTCCCGTACCTAGACGATATTCTGATCAGGGCTCCCTCATTTCAACAGGCTCACCAAAGTTTGTCAATCGTCTTGGACACTCTTTCCGATTTCGGGTGGATCGTCAACAGGAAAAACCTGTCTGGTTCCTACCCAACGCCTGGTCTTTCTAGGCCTTCTGTTCGACACTCGTCGGTCAAGGGTCTTTCTCCCACAAGAGAAGATTCTCTCTCTGCAGCAGGAAGTACGATCGCTGCAGATCTCAATTCCCGTCCCTCCGTACAGCCAGGAGGGTCATGGGAAAGATGGTGGCGGCGATAGAGGCAGTTCCCTTTGCCCAATTTCACGACAGACCTCTCCAGCAGGCCATTCTGTCGAAGTGGAACAGGTCGCCTCGGTCCCTGGATCGCCCTGTTCCTCCTTCTTACCGGATCAAGCGGTCCCTCAGCTTGTGGTTGTCGTCATCTCTCATTCTATCGGGTCGATTCTTCCTTCCCATTCGCTGGCAGATGCCAGTCTCCTCGGTTGGGGTGCAGTGTTCCGCAACCACACTGTTCAGGTTCGATGGTCGGATCGGGAATCAGTACCGATCAACATTCTGGAGATTCGAGCTATCCATCTTGCTCTCGTTCACTGGGCTCCTCAAGGGACTGCCAGTACGGATTCAGATAGACATCGCCACAGCGGTGGCATATGTCTACCGCCAAGGGGGAACACGGAGTGTCTCATCCCTGGCGGAGGGGTCCAAGATTCTTCGTTGGGCGGAGATTTCCGTTCCGACAGTTTCCGCGGTGCACATTCCCGGCGTAGACAACTGAGCCGACGATTTTCTCAGCCGCAAGGGTCTCGCGGCGGGAGAGTTGTCCCTCCATCCGGAGGTGTTTCATCTGCTCTGCCTTCGGTGGGGAACCCCGGATGTAGACCTCATGGCATCTCGCCTCAACAGGAAAGTCCCACAATTCGTGTCCAGGTCTCGGGACCCTCTGGCAGTGGGCGCCGACGCCCTGGCCGTTTCTTGGTCCCAGTTCGACCTTCCCTACCTGTTCCCTCCTCTGCCTCTTCTTCCCAACCTGTTGAAAAAGATCAAGGCAGAAGGAATTCCAGTCATTCTCATCGCCCCGAATTGGCCCAGAAGGTCTTGGTTCGCGGACATTGTCAACCTTCTCGCGGACGCCCCCTGGAAGCTTCCAGACAGAACAGATCTGTCTCAGGGACCGATTTGCCACCCCAATTCTCGGCCGCTCAATTTAACGGCGTGGCTGTTGACCGAGGTTCTGAAACGGGCAGGATTTTCCGACCAGGTAGTTCAGACCATGATCCGAGCCAGAAAGCCATCATCTTCCAAGATCTACTACCGTCCTTGGAAGGCCTATTTCACTTGGTGTGAGACCAATGACATCGCGCCCATGTCTTTTTCGCTCCCTTCAGTCCTAGCGTTTCTTCAGGCAGGATTGGATGCGGGCCTTCCCCTCAGTTCCCTGAAGGGTCAAGTTTCGGCGCTGTCCATTCTATTTCAGAAAACATTGGCTTCCCGTCCTCAGGTTAAGACCTTTCTTCAGGGTGTGGCTCACACGGTTCCGCTGTACAGGGCGCCCGTGGATCCATGGGATCTTAATCTGGTTCTTGAGGTTCTGCAAGGTCCTCCCTTTGAACCCCTCAGGGATATTTCCCTTTCTCTCCTTTCTTGGAAGGTAGCCTTTCTGGTGGCCATCACCTCCGTCCGGCACGTGTCGGAATTGGCAGCTCTTTCGTGCCGCTCCCCTTTTCTGGTGCTCCACCAGGATAAGGTAGTTCTGCGGCCTCCGCCCTCTTTCCTGCCGAAGGTGGTGTCCTCGTTTCACCTCAACGAGGATATCGTGCTACCATCCTTTTGTCCGTATCCAACTCATCCCCGAGAGCGGTCCTTGAACAAGCTGGACCTGGTTAGGGCGATAAGAGTCTATCTGTCTAGGACGACTTCCTTGCGAAAGACAGAGTCTCTTTTCATTATCCCTGATGGGGCGCGGAAAGGTCACTCGGCGTCAAAGGCCACTATTGCTCGCTGGATCAGATCGGCAATTTTGGAAGCCTACCGAGTTAAGCGTCGCGGAGCCCCTCTGGGGATCAGGGTCCACTCTGCTCGGGCAGTGGGTGCCTCCTGGGCGGTGCGCCACAGAGCTTCCGCGCTGCAGCTTTGCAAAGCTGCAACATGGTCATCGGTTCACACGTTTGTGAAATTCTACTGAGTCCACACCTACGCTTCGGCGGACGCCAGCCTAGGTAGACGGATTCTGCAGGCCGCGGTGGTGAGTCCGCTGGCCTAATGGAAGTTTGTTTCCCACCCCAGGGACTGCTTTGGGACGTCCCATGGTCTCTGTGTCCCCCAATGAGGCGAACAAGAAAACAGGATTTTTTGGGTTGCTTACCGTAAAATCTGTTTCTCGGAGCCTTCATTGGGGGAAACAGCACCCTCCCATGTTTTACAACTCCTGTTCTTATGTTTGTCGGTTGGTTACAGTTGAGTTGTCTGTTCTGTTTTCATTCTGTTTTGTTACTTCTCCTACTGCTTTCTCACTAACTGAGGAAATTGGTGCCGGTCGGTGGGGTGTATACTGCGGAGGAGGAGCTAACATTTTTTTGTGCATAGTGTCAGCCTCCTAGTTGCAGCAAAGCATACACCAATGGTCTCTGTGTCCCCCAATGAAGGCTCCGAGAAACAGATTTTACAGTAAGCAACCCAAAAAATCCTGTTTTTGCAGAGATTACAGCTGCAAGTTGCTTTGGATAAGGCTCTGAGCTTTCCACACCTTGACACTGGGATTTTTGCCCATTCCTCAAAGCAAAACTGCTCCAGCTCCTTTACATTGGTTTCCTTTGGTTAGCAGCAATCTTCACGTCTGACTGGAGATGTTCTATTGGATTAAGGTGTGGGCTTTGACTAGGCCACTCCAAAACATTGACATGTTTTCCCTTAAACCACTCGAGTGTTGTATTAGCAGTATGCTTTGGGACATTGTTGTGTTGGAAGGTGAACCTCCGCACCAGTCTGTAATCACTGACAGAATTAAACAGGTTTTGCTGAAGACTATCCCTGTATTTCACACCATCCATCTTCCCCTCGACTTGGACTGTTGTCCCTGCTGACGAAAAACATCACAGCATAATGCTGTCACCACCATGTTTTACTGTGGGGATGGTGTTGAGCTGTGTTGGTTTGATTCCATACATAGCGTTTACCTTTGTGGCCAAAAAGTTCAATTTTGGTATTATTTGACTACTGCACCTTCCTCCATACATCTGGGGAATCTCCTATGTCTTTTGGCAAACTCAAAAGAAGTCTTACAATTTTTGTAAGTAAAAGCTTTTTTTCTGCCCACTGTTCCATAAAAGCCACTTCTATGGAGTGTACGGCTTATTGTGGTCGTATGGACAGATACTCCAGTCTCTGCTTGGGAACTCTGCAGCTCTTTCATGGTTACCGGTGGTCTCTGCGCTGCCTCTGATTAATACCCTTCTTGCCCAGGCTGAGAGTATTGATGGCGGCCCTCTCTTGGCAGGTTTGTTGCGGTACCATGTTCTTTCCATTTGATGATGCTTCGGGGGATCATCAGAGACTGGGATTTTTTTTTTTTTTTATAACTTAGCTCTGACTTAGTTTGGAGAGCTCCTTGGTCTTCATGATGGTGTTCGGTTAATGGTGCTGCAGCCTATGTGGCCTTTCAGAGAAGGTAAAGTGTATATACTAACAGACATGTGACATTAGATTACACACAGGGAGATGTCCTGTCACCAAGCATGGGACTTATGAAGGGAATGGCTTGCACCAGACACTTTTAGGGGCATCATACACATGCACATCACAATTTTTAGTTATTCAATCCCATAAACTTAATTTATGCCTATATTTTTCTAACTTTACTTCACTAAACTTAGACTATTGAGTGCTGATGCATCACACACAAATCTGATTACAAAAATATTTACACACAGGTTGTAATGTAGAAAGCCGCAGCCTTAGGGTGAATAATTTTGCAAGCCACTGTAGATAGCTTTCCTTTATAGAGTTAAAATGCCTGTTCATGTAGTCATCATAAAGGGGTGAATCCCATCACAGGGACTCCTGTCAATCGTTCTTACATGGCTGCAAAGAACGTGGCCTGGAGTAATAGAATGTATTGGCTCGTCGTGTATGTGCCCGGCTATCCCATTCATGTTCTATGGGAGTGAGGATGAAGGCCTAACACAACAGTAATCATCTATCCATTGGATAGTTGTTAATTTTTGTAAACTGGAATACCCCTTTTTGACAGGAGTGAAGAATCGTAAAACTATTCATAAAGTGGGTGAACAAAATTCCAGGGTGGAAATGTTAAAGGGAAAAAAAAGAAGCCCCCATTAGTTTACGCACATAAGTGGATTTTTTTTTTTTGTTATTTCTGGTGACCGATGAGTAATATTGTTTTTATGTGTTTTGTCTAATGTTATTATTGATCGGTGTCCTTTTTTTCTTCCTCTGCTGTCTTTCTATGTAGAGCATGCATCATTTTGAACGTGAAATATCGGTAAAGTAAGCAAAATGCTTCTTTTGTCGCATAAAAAAATAAAATGCCAGTTGCTACCATGTGGGGGCAGTGTGGAGTATTGCCCCATCACCATGCTACTGTGTCACTTGTTATTTTACATTTTGGCAGAATTAAATTTTGTTTTAATAATTCTTTTTTGCCATTTGCATTTCACCCATTAGCCAGGTTGGTATGATGGTTGCTTGGTTAAAAAAAAAAAAAAAAAAAAAATAGACTCTAAGACAATTTTAAGAAATTGTCAGAAATCTCCCCCCTCATCAGCTGATGAAATGTATTACATGGCGAATGTAGTATTACATAGTTGCCAACAGTCTGACTTTTGCGGAGGCAGACGCAACAAAGGAGCACAAGAACCACCCAAAAGTGGGTGTTCCTTGTTTGGGGGCAGTCACAGGCTTATGCCCCGGTTTTGCCTATTAGATTGTGGGCATTTATGGTAGTAGAGCAAGCAGAGATCTTGAAAAACATATTTTAGACAATGTTCCAGGTTAAGTTCTTTCTTATACTATTTGCAGGACCCCTCAGCCTCCAAAAACGTGTACTTCTGGAAATGGTCAGCTCAACCACTAGGGCTAGTACTTCCTGTTCTCTGCTGATGACCCCTAGATGTTCGGGGCTGGCGAGTTTGGGTAATTTGGGTAAAAAAAAGTCAGGTGCCAGAACAGTACCCGAACATCCATTGTTTGCCACACTGTCATGTGCATGACAGTGCGGTAAACACTATGTATGATCGGCTGTATAATCATTACCACGGGTAAGATACCCGTGGTTCTCATACTGTCAAATGATAGTGTGGGAACCGCGGCTGGGATTGAAGGTAAAAAGTTTACCTCCGGTCATTGGCGTCAGCTGATGGGACTACTCATCCTATCGGCCTGCTGCCGCTTATAAAAGAGAGTGGGCGCAGCTGATTGGAGTATTCATCAGCCGGCACCTGCGCACAAACCAAATAATACAAAAAAGAAACTCGATGTGGGTTTTCCTTTATTTTTTATAACCAGCCAGGCAAAACTGACAGCTGCGGGCTGTAATCATCAGCTTAAACAAATCTTGCTAAAACATTAAAAAACGATAACCAATCTAAAAATAAAAAAAACAACGGTGTGGATTCCCCCCGCTTTTTGACAACCAGCCAAGCTAAAGCAAACAACTGGGGGTTGGTATTCTCAGGCTGGTAAGGTGCTCTGCATATTAGATGTGCCAATTTTGGTCCGGTTGTTCTCACTTGCCATGTGGCAGTGGCAACTGGGGTTCATAGTTGTGGGGTTGATGTCTCGTTTATGTTTTCCAGTGACATCAAACCCACGGCTTAGTAACCGAGAGGCGTCTTTAAGACACCTATCCATTACTAATCCTATAGTTATCCTGTAAATAAACACATCAAGAATAAAGTCCTTAATTTGAAATAAAATACTTTTAATTAAAAATAAGGAAAAACCGTTATACTCTCCTAACTAACCATTCCATTGAAGCCCTTGTCTCTTGTTACTACAAAGACTAAAAACAATAATATCCCTCACCTGTCAGTCGTTCTGTCCCATGCCACAATTCATGTCTGGGGATAAACAGATTTCAACCTGGATGGTGCCAAGATGCGATCCGCCAGTATGAGAACCACTGGGAGAATAAGCTGCTGTGAGCACAGTGGTAATGTCATAAGTGACCCCATTTTGGAAACTAGACCCCCCCAAGGAACTTATCTAGATATGTGGCGAGAACTTTGAACCCACAAGGGCTTCACAGAAGTTTATAACGTACAGCGGTACAATTAAAAAATCATTTTTTCCACAAAAATGATCTTTTCACCCCCAATTTTTATTTTTCCAAGGGTAACAGGACCCTAAAAGTTATTGTGCAATTTGTCCTGAGTACGCTGATACCCCATATGTGGGTGTACATGACTATTTGGGCGCATTGGCAGAGTTCGGAAGGGAAGCAGCGCCATTTGACGTTTTTGGCTGGAATTGAGATCGGACACCATGTCGCGATTGGAAAACCCCTGATGTACCAAAACAGTGGAAACCCCCCACAAATGACACCATTTTGGAAGCTAGACCGCCCAAGGAACTTATCTAGATGTGTGGTGAGCACTTTGAACCCCCCAGTGCTTCACAGAAGTTTATAACGCCCGGGCGTGAAAATAAAAAAAATCGTATTTTTTCCACAAACATGATCTTTTAGTCACCAATTTTTTTTATTTTCCCAAGGGTACCAGGAGAAATTGGACCCCAAAAGTTGTTGTGCAATTTGTCCTGAGTACGCTGATACCTCATATGTGGGAGAAAACTACTGTATGGGCACACGTCGGGGCTCGGAAGGGAAGTAGTGACGTTTTGGAATGCAGACTTTGATGGAATGGTCTGCGGGTGTCATGTTGCTTTTGGAGAGCCCCCACAAGTGACCCCATTTTGGAAACTAGACCCCCCACGGAACTTATCCGAGACACCTATCCATTGCTAATCCTATAGGTATCCTGTAAATAAACACACATCAAGAATAAAGTCCTTAATTTGAAATAAAATACTTTTAATTAAAAATAAGGAAAAACAGTTATACTCTCCTAACTAACCATTCCATTGAAGCCCTTGTCTCTTGTAGTAAAACAAAGATTAAAAACAATAATATCCCTCACCTGTCAGTCGTTCTGTCCCATGCCACAATTCATGTCTAGGGATAAACAGATTTCAACCTGGATGGTGCCAAGATGTGATCCGCCAGTATGAGAACCACTGGGAAGAATAAGCTGCTGTGAGCACAGTGGTAACGTCATAAGGACCCCATTTTGGAAACTAGACCCCCCCCAAGGAACTTATCTAGATGTGTGGTGAGCACTTTGAACCCCCAAGGGCTTCACAGAAGTTTATAATGCCCAGGCATGAAAGTATTAAGTTACGTACCGGTAACGGTATTTTTCGGAAGCCCATGACAGCACCACGAGAGAGGGGATCCGCCCTTTAGGAACAGGAAACCTACAGATACAAAAGGGCGGCACCTCTCCCACGCATCAGCTGGTTTACAGAGCTGGAGAGGCTACCATGGTTAGTACACAACATATAATATATACAACCTATCTACCCTATATAGCAGAAATATTTTTTTTTTTTTTACACCATCTCCCACATACCGTAAATTGTGGACAATCTTCTAGAGGAGTGCACCCCTATATGTGAACAAGGGAGGGAACTAAGGGTGCTGTCATGGGCTTCCGAAAAATACCGTTACCGGTACGTAACTTGATACTTTATTCGGACTCCCATGACAGCACCACGAGAGAATTACAGAGATGTAAACTAATTTAGGGCGGGACTACATCCTGCAGCACCCTTAGCCCGAAGGTGAGATCTGAAGAGGCACCCATATCTAATCGATAGTGGTTAAAAAAGGTGGAAGGAGATGACCAGGTGGCCGCCTTACATATCTGATCAATTGACACTCCAGATCTTTCTGCCCAAGATGATGCCATGGCACGAGTGGAATGCGCCCTCAGGTTCTGCGGAGCCGGACCTCCACCTGCTGTGTAGGCAAGAGAGATAGCCTCCCTAATCCACCTCGCTAATGTGCGTTTCCTGGGACCTTGGAAGGATAGGAATAATGCATTCTCCTTCTTCCAAGGATCCGTGGCTGCTAAATATTTAAGTAAGCATCTCCAATGCCTGAAGTTTTTGCTCCTTAGGGTTGGTCGGATTAGGGAGGAAGGAAGGCAGAACTATCTCTTGTGTCCTGTGAAATTGTGATGCTACCTTGGGAAGGTATGCTGGATCTGGCCTTAGGATTACTCTATCCTGTAAGAACTCTGTGTAAGGGGGCAATCTGGAAAGTGCCTGTATGTCGCTCACTCTACGTGCGGATGTTATCGCCACCAGAAAAGCTGCCTTAAGAGATATAATCTTTAATGAGGCCGAATCCAGAGGTTCAAATGGTCTTTCTGTCATGGCCGTAAGGACTAAATTTAAGTCCCAAGGTACACATCTGTCTTTGTGTATGGGTCTCGATGTAGCCGCTGCTTTGATGAACCTTGCTACCCAATAGTTATTGGCAATATCACATGCAAACAAGGCCCCTAAGGCTGAAACTTGTACTTTTAATGTACTTGTGGAGAGACCCAATTCGAGACCCTTCTGGAGAAATTCCAGAATATGTTTCGTGGGAATTCCGTCTCTGGCGTCAAACTGAAAGGTGGACAGGAATCGCTTCCAGGTCCTAGCATAGATGTTAGTGGTAGTCAATTTCCTGGTTTTTAGGAGGGTATCAATTAACTTCTTGGAGAACCCTCTATCCTCTAACAGTAACCTTTCAAAGACCACGCCGTCAAATGGAGTCTCGCTACTTGTGGGTGGCTGACTGGCCCCTGGTAGAGGAGATCCGGAAGGTTCGGGAGCACCCAGGGATCGCATACAGACATGGTCCTCAACCCTGCAAACCAGGTCCTCCCGGGCCAAAAGGGGGCAATTAATATGACTCTTGCCCGATCTTCCCTGATCTTCCTTACTACCAGAGGTAGAAGATTTAATGGCGGGAAGGCGTATGCCAGAGAAAAGTTCCATCTTATCAGGAGGGCGTCCACTGCTAGTGGATTTTCCCTGGGATTCAGAGAGCAGAACGATTTTTCTTTTCTGTTTTCTCTGGTGGCAAAGAGGTCTACCTCTGGCCGACCCCATCTGCGGACAATCTGGTGGTAAATATCCCTGTTCAAAGCCCATTCTCCTTGCTTTAGAGCCTTGCGGCTTAGAAAGTCTGCCTTTACGTTGTCCTTTCCTCTGATGTGGAGCGCCGTCAAAGATAGAAAACTTCCCTCTGCTATTTGAAGGAGACGTTCTGTTGTCCGCATCAGGGCGTCGGAGCGGGTTCCACCTTGGTGGTTGATATATGCTACCGCTACCTGGTTGTCCGAGAGTATCCTCACGTGATGGCCCTGTAGGTACATGAGTTCTTTGACTGCCTGCTCTATCGCCAATAGCTCTCTTTGGTTGGATGAGATCTCCGTATCCGAATCCCACTGTCCCTGTACCACTATGTCCCCCATATGGGCCCCCCAACCGAAGGGACTAGCGTCTGTGGTTATAACACGGGTTATCTGCGTTATCCAGGGCACCCCTGAGGCTAGGTTCTCATCATCGAGCCACCATCTAAGCGATGTGACAGTCGAGGGGCTTAGCAACAGTTGACCTTGTAAGGAGTGTCTTAAGGCCCTGCTATTAAATAGGACATCCTTCTGAAGGGCTCTAGTATGGAATTGTGCCCACCTAACTGCTGGGATGCATGAGGTTAGAGATCCCAACAGGGACATGGCCTGTCTGAGGGTCATAGAAGGATTATCAACCGCCCGAAGAACCTGCTGCTGTATCTTTTGCATTTTATCCAATGGCAACAGACACTGCTGAGTTTCTGAATTTAATAGTAAGCCTAGAAACTTTTGTATTTTTGAGGGCTGGAGTCAGGATTTCTCGTAGTTTAATATCCATCCGAGGTTTTCTAACCTTGACTTAGCTCTTTCTATCTGGGATGTACAATGGCCCACCGATTTTCCCACAATTAAAAAATCATCCAAATATGGAACCATCAGGATGTCCACTTCCCGTAAATGCGCCATCACTTCGGCCACTATCTTTGTAAATACCCGGGGCGCTGCAGAGAGACCAAAGGGAAGGGCTCTATATTGATAATGACGGACTGTGCCGTCTATTGAAACCGCCACCCTCAGGAACTGCTGGAAGTGTGCATGGATAGGTACATGATAGTACGCATCTTTCAAATCTATGACTGCCATAAAACACCCTTTAAACAATATTTTTATTGTCGTATTGATGGACTCCATCTTAAAAGTACGGTTCACCAAAAACTCATTAAGGAAACGTAAGTTAATGATCGTTCTAAATGTCTTATCAGGTTTTTGGATCAGGAATAAGGGAGAGTAGAACCCTCTTCCTCTCTCAGCTTCTGGAACCTCTATCAGGACGTTTTTCTGGCATAAGCTCAAGACCTCCGCTTCTAAAGCTGCTTGTTCGAGGGGTGAAGATCTTAAAGGAGTGGATTTAAAGGTATCCCGCGGGACCTGGGTAAACTCCAATCTAAGCCCGGTGGATATTACATTGCGCACCCAGTCACTATTTGTAATCTGTGACCATGCCAGAAGGAAGGATGATAGTCTACCCCCCACGGGAATTGCTAGTCATTGATTCTGTCTCTTTTGATCTCTAGACGAGCGTCTAAACATGTAGCCCGTACCTCTTCTCCTTCTATCTTCCCATCTGGGACGGTCTCTAGTAGGCGAAGAATTGCGCCTTCTCCCCTGACCGAATCTCCTTCTACCAAATGGGCGTCGGTAGGATGTAGGCCAGAGATTTGGGAATTTTTTCTTGTCGTCCCCAGCAGTTCGTCCAGGACTGCGCCGAACAAATATTCCCCCTCACACGGAATAGTACAAAGCTTCGCCCTGGTCTGAATGTCTCCCTGCCAGCACTTTAGCCACAGGGCTCTACGAGCCGCATTAGAGAGACCTGCTGCTCTGGCTGCCATTCTTACTGCATCCGCCGAGGCATCTGCTAGGAAGGCTGCTCCCTCTTGGATTGTTGGTAGGGCCCCAAGAATTGTTTGTCTTGACGTACCCTGTTTTAATTGTGACTCCAACTGGTCCAACCAGACCATCATGGACCTGGCTGTGCATGTTGACGCCACTGTTGGTCTTAAGGAAGGTGTCTGCCTTCCTGTCTAGGGGATCTTTAAGGGATCCCATGTCCTCAAAGGGCAGCGAGGATCTTTTCGATGCCTTTGCAATGGCCGCATCTAATTTGGGGGCCTTGTCCCAAGTATTTACTGCCGGATCGTCGAAGGGATATCTGCGTTTGAGGGCTGGTGGTAGCGACCCTCTTTTATCCGTTTTTTTCCACTCTCTGTGGATTAGATCCTGGATCTTCTGATTTAACGGGAAGACTCTACGCTTCCTCTGCTCCAGCCCCCTGAACATGACATCCTGCATGGATAATTGGGGCTTAGGCTCCTCTACTTCCATTGTCCCTCTGACTGCTTTGACCAGCCAAAACCGCCAAGAGTCCTCTTCTCCTGAGGAGGACGAGGGAGATGAAGCCTGGGAGTCTCTACTTCTCCTCCATTCCGCCGAGGAATCGGACTCCACCGGGACCCCGCCCTTTATAGTTTCCGGCTGGGACAGTGACTTTAGGGTTTCCTTCATTTCTGCCCTAACAATGTCTCTCAAACTCGCTGCTACCGCGGGCGACTCTTCCGCCACTGTCTGCTGAATACAGGGGGGGCACAATTTTTGGGGGCATGAGTCCGGTAATGGGCATGCACAGAATGCGCATTCCCTGTGTTTAGTTTTACTTGAAGCCTTCTTCCCCTAGAATAAAGCACAGAAGGGGGGGCCCCGTCACTGAGTGAACTTTCACGAAGATCACTTACCAGTGTGCCACAATCAAGTACCGGAGGAGGAGGGGGATTCTTCTCAGTCGATGCTCCTGTCTGCTTAGAGGAGCTTTTATGACTGGACTGGTCACTTCGTCCCGCACGTTCGCTGTCACGTGACTTTCTTTTTCTGCTTGACCTGCCGAAGGTCATCCAGGGGCGGCAGAGATGTTAGTCGCTGCTGCCGTCATTGCTGCTGCTGCTGCTCCTGCTCGCAATAATGTGGCCAAGGCAAGGCACCCTGCCAGGGTCCTGCCTATATACCCCTCCTCCGGACAGCAGTATGCGTGCCGCGCCCCTCCCCCCCTAATAGGGCTCCCTTCCCCAGCTGGCGCCGCACCCGGCCGGAGAGCCGACGCTCATCGGCGTTTGCGATGGGCGCCGCCATCTTGTTTTCCTCGCGCCTGCGCAGTGGCGCCGCCGACCCGGAAGCACCTCCGGCTGCCCCCTGACGTCACCGCGACCCCGCCTGACCGGAAGTCACGCGGGACGCCCGGGAGCTTCGGGATACCGCGCTCCCCGGTCGCAGCCCCCCCTCGCAGCGCGCCGGCCACCGCACTAGCGCCGCCGGATTCGGGGGCCTTTATCCTGGAGTCGGACCCCCCCGCTACCTACCAAAACCGGTCAAATTTTGTTAAAATACAGATTGCACATTTTCTGTTAGTACAATAAACCTTATTTGAATCCAGAAATATAACTGAGTCCATCAGTTATTGGATATATGAAACTGAAATAGCTGTTGCAAAAACCAAAATTGTTATAAAGAAAAAAGGTTAACATTAATAGGGGTGCCCAAACTTTTACATATGACTATTTTCAAAAAATGAATTTATTGGGGAATATTTTTTTTTTTTTACTAATTTATTTGGCAATTTTTTTTTTTTTTTTTAAACTTTATTACATTGTACCAGTTGGGACATCACTGTCCTGTGACAGATCGCTGATCTGTCACATCACAGATCAGCGATCTGTCACAGGCATAGACGCAGACTTCATCATGCCTGTGCTTTGCAGGCAGTGAGGATGTCAGCTCCCTACAGGCCCGTTGCCATCTTGGATCCGGGGGCCTGTAGGGAAAGAGCCCCCCGCAGCAGCGCTGCACATTGCGCTGCTGTGGGGGGCTCAGGGAAGCACGGAGGGAGCCCCCTCCCTGCCGATGCTTCCCTTTAACCTCCGGTACACCGCGATCGTGTTTGATCGCGGTGTAGAAGGGGTTAACGTGTCGGGGGCGGTCCGTGACCGCCCCTGACACATTGTGCCGGGTGTCAGCTGTGATAATTAGCTGACACCCGGCCGCGATCAGTGGCGCTCACCACGTGGGCGCTGCTGATCGCTATGACGTACTATCCCATCCCTGGGAATTAAGTCCCAGGGCACATGGACGGGATAGTACGTCATATGGCAGAAAGGGGTTAAATAAAGGACTTTATTCTTGTGGTGTGTGTTTATTTACTATATAACTATAGGATTAGTAATGGATAGGTGTCTTATAGACAACTCTTCAGTACTAAGCAATGGGCTTGATATCACCGTCCAATACAAAGGCGACACCGACCCCACAAATATGAACCCCCAACTTGCCACCGTCACAAGGCAAGTAGCAAAAGTTGGGCAAAGCGCCAGAATTGGCACATCTAATAGATGTGCCTTTTCTGGACAGCTGCGGGCTCAATATTCGTGGCCCCTTACCAACCTGAGAATACCAGCCCCCAGCTATCTGCTTTAGCAAGGCTGGTTGTCAAAAAATGGGGGGGGGAGGCACCCCACACAGTTATAAAAACAAAACTACGTGGGAACCCCTCTCTTCTTGATAGCATTAGCAAGATTGGTTAACAGCTGAGGGTTACAGCCCGCAGCTATCAGTTTTGCCTGGCTGGTTATCAAAAATACAGGGGAAACCATTTTTTTTGTTTTTTTAAATTATTTATTTAGAGTGCAGGCTGATGAGTACTCCCATCAGCCACACTGTTATTAGCGGCAGCAGGTCGTAGGCTGATGGGAGTTGTAGTCCCATCAACCAATGCCAGTGACAGGAGGTAAACTTTTTATCTCTGATCACAGCTGTGGGCTGACGCTGTCATTTGACAGCATGGGAACCACAGCTGTCTGAGCGGCTATTACCGCCGATCAGAGGCAGTGTTTGCTGCACTGTCATGCAGATAAGAGTGAGAAACACCCAGTGTTCGGGGCGCCGAACCCAAACAATAACACTGACTTCCTGGTGAAGTCCGTGCCAGAACAGTTCTGTTCGGGTTCACCCATCTTTACTTTTCAGCAGTTTCATTATCACAGATTACATTAACAGATAACATCTCTATATACAGTATATAACACAGGAGTCACCATTCCCAATAGGTGATGTCACAGCTCACCTCCTCCTCCTTTACAATGACATCTGCCCAGATAAGAAGATAATCATCACATACTTTGGCTCAGACGTTACTTAACTGTAGTGGTCTGTTGCTGCCAATTTCCATGTGGCGTTCCAGAAAGTATAAGAATTGGATGTCTAATATAAATCCTTGTTTACAGTTTGAAAATGGCAAAACTTAAAGGGGTAGTCCCATCTCCAATATCCTTTATGTAGTAGGTGTAATGTTAATATTAGCAAATATATCTAATTAGAAATGGAGTATACTTTTTCAGATTCGCTGTGTCTCTTTTCTCATGTGCAGGTGTTGCAGGACCTTGGGTATCCATGGTTACGACCACTGATATAGTGAGTTACCTAGCTGCTAGTGGTCATAACCATGGACACCCAAGGTCCTGCAGTGCCTGCACATGAGGAAAGAGACCCAGTGAATCAGAAAAACTATACGACATTTCTAATTGGAGGTATTACACCTACCACATAAAGGGGTATTCCCATGTCTAAGATCTTATAATTTTGTTATTTTTGAATAAATTGCAATATGAAAAAAAAAGACATAACTTTAAACAATAGGTCATTTTCTGATGGTATATTCCCTTTAGAATTAAAATGTCAGCGCTGTGAGGCCTACAAATAATTTGCCTCTTCAAAAGCACTGATCTACACTCACCGACAGAAGTTTTGTCGCTTATCCATGTTATGTAAATAAAAGCTTATAACCTGACGTTAAATTCGTCCATTTGTTGTATAAATTATTCTTTTGAAAGCTGAAACCCTCCGAAATGTGGTTTAGGTTAAGAAAATAAATTGCCATCAATGCACAAATATTGATCATTTAATGGACACAGAATGGTCACATTTTGGCAAGACAAAAGTTTTGTTGCCTGGTCATATAATGCACCCAATCCTAGTTTACATCCTCACCTGTGCTCAGTAAATGATCGGTTAATTAGTGGGTGTGTATAAAAAGAAACCCAGCACCACAGACCTTCACTTGAGCTCTGACAACATGCCAAAAATCCACCCTGCGACCAAAGCCTGGATTATCAAGAGGCTGAAGACCAGATCCACTGCAGAGGTGGCTGGCACCTTTAATGTGTCTCAGCGTCAAGTACAAGATTTGAAGAGACTGGAGATGTGTTTGACAAGCCCAGGTCCGGCAGACCCCGCAAGACAACTGCTCAGGAGGAACGTCTGTTGGTTAGAAAATCCAAAGCAAACCCTTCTTCCACTGCAGCAGAGCTCCAACAGGCCTGCTCACCTCAAGTCCCTGTGTCAGCTAGAACAGTTTGTAGGATTCTGTCTCGAAATGGCCTCCATGGTCGAATCAGTGCCCAGAAGCCAGCACTAAACAAAAGGCTAATAAAAAAAACCGTGTGGCATTTGCAAAGTCCCACAGCCTGCAAATGAGATGGACGCTGGAAAAGTGGCAGAAGGTATATTTCTCTGATGAATCTTCAGTAGGATTCCACCACAGCTGCTGCAAATACTGCAGGCAATCTACTGGAGCCCGTATGGATCCAAAATACACCCAGAAAAGTTAAATTTGGTGGTGGAAAGATCATGGTCTGGGGTTACATTCAGTATGGGGGTGTGCGAAACATTTGCAAGGTGGAAGGCAATATCAATAGCCTAAATATCAAGAAGTATTAGCTACCTCTTATATTCCAAATCATAAAAGGGGTCAAATTCTGCAGCAGGATGGTGCTCCATCTCATACATCCATCTCTACAGCAAAGTTCCTCCAGGCAAAAAAGATCAAGGTGCTCAAGGACTGGCCAGCCCAGTCACCAGACATGAACATCATTGAGCATGTTTGGGGTAGGATGAAAGAGGAAGCTTGGAAGACAAAAACCAAAGAATCTAGATGAACTCTGGGAGGCATGTAAGACTGCATTCTGTGCTATTCCTGATGACTTCATTAATAAATTGTATGAATCATTGTTGAACCGCATGGATGCAGTCCTTCAAGCTCATGGAAGTCACACAAAATATTCAATATGACTCTAATAGCACCACAACTTTATTCACCAATGTTATGCAACATATTTGTATTTTAAGTTATTTGTTTGAATATCACATTACTTTCTGTGGCCGACAAAACTTTTGTCTTGCCAAAATTTGACCATTCTGTGTCCATTAAATGATCAATATTTCTGCTTTGATGCCAATTTATTTTCTTAGCCTAAACCACATTTCAGAGGGTTTCAGCTTTCAAAAGAATAATTTATACGACCAATAGATGAATTTAACGTCAGGTTATAAGCTTTGTTACATAACACGGATAAGCGACATAACGTCTGTCAGGGACTGTATAGTATAAATAATTATTATACATTATACACACACTAGTATATCTACATCATAATACCACTATAAGGAGCAGAGATCCTCTCTTTAAACTCACCTTTTGACTGGGTACAGTCCGGCGTCTGACCAGACCTCTATCGAAACGCCTTCACCGTCTGCTGTCCTACTCCAGTCCTCCGCCTCCATGCTGGATCTGCTCCTACTCCAGCAGGTGAACATTTAAATGCCAATTCGTTGAGAAATTTTCAGGTTTCAAACTCCTAGAAATGGCACTTTTTTTTCTGCACAATATATTTTTGGTGGTTTTTTTTGCCAGTCTGAGCTCCATACGGGGGTTGACACATTGTGCAAAGGCTCTGCAGACCATTATAAAGTGATTACACAGTCCAGGTAATCCGTTTCTGGTAGCGTGGGGGGAAACTATTGTAAACGGAGAGAACATAGATGCTCCCTGCAAGTGTTGGCAGTACTATCCCCCTATAGTAGTGATGCTTCCAACCCTTTCTGAGGATATGGGGGTGGGGGTGCACTTCTGTATGGTGCTACCGATGCCCCCATTCATTTATTGCAAACCATATACTGGGGGTAGTTTGTTTCTGTGTATCTTCATATTAGGGCTTTTTCATATGATCATCGGTCTGATGACAGCTTCATTTATTTCATGACCACTGTGTTAAAACGCACCAAAATTCAGGCACAAAAAGGGTTTTGTCCCGCCACCTAAAAAAAAAAAAAAGAACCATAGGTTGTAATGTGATATTGCACCTAGGTTCCAATAGCCCCGACCGTCCGTACCTTTTAAGGGTGTTGTATGTATTGGAGCGCTCCGATACACATTGTGGTTGGCGGCGCCACTGCCGTCATTTTTACCAAAACCGCACCGCTCTCGTCCATGCGTTGTGTCTGGTATTGCAGCTGCACCACATTCAAGCGAGTGTGGCTAAGCTGCACTACTACAGACAGCCTGTGTCCAAGTGTGGCGCTATCTTAAAGGGTGCCTTTATTTTTCCAAATATTTCGTTTAGGGTGTGTGCACACGCTGTGGATTCTGCTGCGGATTGATCCGCGCGGATTTTGCAAAATCCGCAGGTCAAAAGACCTGCGGTTTTTCACCTCTACAATGGAGGAGATGGTAAACCGCAGCGGAATCCGCAGAAAGAATTGACATGTCAATTCTTTCTGCAGATTAGAAACCGCAGCAAATCCGCACGGAAAAATCCGCACCGTCTGCACTGCGGTTTCTATTTCCCATAGGATATTATGGTACTGTACACCGCAGCAGAATCCGCACACACCCTCAATGGGTTTTTTTTTCCCCAGTATTCCACCCATATTGATTTTCTAGCTGTTTTCTTATATTAAAATCTAATGGCCTGATATGAGGTAAGCAGCTGAAATTCTCATTTAGGACACTGCGTGTGATCTTTGATTCTTAAAGAGTCACCATTGTTTTTATTTCTCATAAATCAGTCGTCCACATGAAAAATAAGAAACTGTTTATCTTAATCAGAGCAATCTGCTTCTTTCTCCTCCTGGACTCAATTCAATGCTAAATTCAGGGTAAAATCAGTATTCAGCATAGACACATTTTGCCATTAGTGAGATAGGGGATGACAGTTGGTGCTTTTAAAAGTCTATGGAGGAGGAGGAGACAGACAGACATGCTGCAAGTTTTCCATGGAATTTTATGAGCACCAAGTGTCATCTCAGTAATGGGGAAAGTCTGTATTCACTGAAGACACATTTTACCTGTGAATTTAGAATGATAAAAATTACAAGAGGAGAAATATAATCTAATTATGATTAGATGTAAAAAAAACAAAAACACTCCACCTCCATCCAAGATCACGTTATTACCAAGCCTCTGGCAGCTAGACCGGTCAGAGTTCTAGAACATTTGGCATTAGCGCTATACTAGAGAAAATACCACCGCTATTCAACGCTAATTTTATTTTTTTTCTGTTTAATTAAGGAACGTCTACATTTGCGATACCGGCCCCCCCGCCGCCTCCTCCACTATTCGCGCCCGTTTCTCCTTCAAGTAAAGATGTTCCAACTGACTTGGCCGTGCCCGCTGTAAACGGTACAGACCGTGGTGCCCTTCTCCACTCCATCCAGAGCTTCAAGAAAGGAGGGCTGAAGAAAGCAGTGACGACGGACCACAGCGCCCCCCGGATCAGCTGAATGTGGATGCACACCGTCCGGTCACGACTTACCGCTGAATAGCCTGCTTTCGGTAAAGAGAACCCCTTACATTTTAAGGAAGGTTAATAGTAGGAAAGTAGAGATCCAGACTCTCCTAGTAAACATGCCTTGCAGACCACCTATCAGATGAGGAAATTAAATAGAAAATAATAATTTTACCTGTAAATTGAAGACTGGTCATGGTTTGCTGCCTTCACATATGGAGTCCTCACCATCCTGGCACAGGGACTCTCAGCGGCAGCTTCATCCACAGGTTATATACCAGTAATGAAAGGACATTCGGGGACTTTTTACTGCACTTTTTAAAAGGTGGATCTGGGCAAGACTTAAAAGTTTTATTTGCCTTCTCTGAGACAGATGCACCAGGCAAGATGGAGGTCCTGCAGGCACAGTCTGCAGCTATTCCACAAATGTCTTTGATGGGAATACTCCTTTAAAAGGAAGGTTTCATCAGAAAGTATAATATTTACACCGGCCTAATATTAGACTCTCAGGCCCCGATTCATGAAGACTGGCGCTGTACGTGAATAAGAAGCCCCAAATTCACTAAGACGTGCAAGCTCCTTAATAAATTGGGTACGTCTCAGCAGTGGTGTGTACTGTGCCAGAAAGCTTGCTCCAGCCAGGGACCGGAGTAACGTTTCTAGCATAAGAAACACCAATGCGATTGAGTTTGGCGGGTGTAACCACGTACTGACTTATCCCAAAACTGGCACGTACCTGGCGAGTTGCACACTTATTTTTTTTTTGCAACTTCTCAGTGTTTGAAGAATCGGGGCCTTACTTCCTTCAAGGAACAACAGTCTCATTATCACCACAGAATTATAAAATATTACCTTCTTCTACATTAGCTAACAAAGGATTCACCATTCACAATAGAGGATATCACAGATCACCTCCTCCCCCTCCCTTCTTAATTACCTTTGGGCAGTCAGTACATTAATCATTGTATTGCTACCAATAGGTAGCAGCCAATGCCACATATTTTTACATTAAATATCATCTGCGATTTGAAAAAAGTTAAATAATTTCAAAACATCGATTTAAATAATTGGATCATTTTCTGATGACATTTTTTGCATCTAACGCACCGCATCCGCAGATTGTAGGGCCGCATTTTTCACACCCGCTTGTAACAAAAGGCATCACTCGACTTCTGTGATTGACCCATTTACCCCTGATTATAGCTCCAGCCCTGGGAAACGTGTTGGGAGGATCTAGAACATAACACATTCCAAGATGGCGCCAGGCGGCGTGATTTATCGATTTAGCAGTTTTAATATTTCCATTAGGACAGTCACACGTGTTTACAGTGTTCAGTATATTACCAAAATCCGTTACACGATGTGGGCAGAGGAGAAGATGGAAGGTACAGCCGGCAAAGAATTTTTTTTTTTTTTTTAATTTCTTTTTTGCACTTTAAATTGTTTTCAGAGGGATCTAGTGTATGATTATCAGGCTCAGTAATACAATGTATATTCAGTCATATTTTTATTAAAAATAATAAACCCAAACTTTGGTCTTGTGTGAGTTTATCATATAAAGGAATCTTAATTGGAATTATCAGGCAGGCGCAGGGACTCTTAACATTTTTCGAGCAACTCAAAGACACTCTGTTAGTACCCGAGAATGCTCGGATAACGCCTTATCCAAGCACAACCGCTCATCTCAACTTGTAATTTCTTTGTTAACTACGGTAGCCTCAATGAGAAGAAAAAAAAAAGGACCCACCCCAAAACTAAATAAATTCCAGCTTTTATTTGTATACAAAGCAATATTGTAGATGTCCTCAGTCACAATGTGTGGACCTCTGAGTTTATATGGACGTATGGGTGATTTCTAATAAATATTGTCTGCGCTGTAACACATCTCCAGAATATGATAAACTTGGTGGAGTGTCTTAAAGCGACTGCATATGATAAGACACCTAGTACAGACCCTTTGTCTTAAAGGATTGGCCTATGCTGTTCACTTCCATATTAGTAGGCAAATGGCTCCGATGAAGTCACATCCCCAATTAGCAGATGGGACGTCTGCGTGACCGTCAGGTGTCGTGTGCAGATCCGAGTCTAATGAACAGGACAGGACCACGATACCTGCTGGTCGTGCGGACGTCATCGTCACCGCTCAATGCGGAAGTGAGTGCCACTGGCCAACCCCTCTAAGTCAGTTTTCCCCAACATAAAATATGATTGCACATTTAAAAAAATGTACCCAAAAGACAACATGGGGGTACTGATGTTAGATGTGTTACCTCTTTAACCTCTTTACTGTAAGATATACCTAAATAACATTGAGGGTCTTTTTAACAGCAAATATGATGTCCTTCACTTGTGGTATGCAGTTATCTTCTAATATCTTGGCATAAGGCATGGGAACGTCGGCACCGGTCACACGGAATACGGGGGCATCCAGGTAATTGAACGCAGGTCCTGTTTGAGGGAAAAAAAAAGTGTATCCATATATTCTTAAGTGTATGATGCCGACATGCAATGCCAGACACATCCATGTACAAGTGCGCGGTGTGCTTGTGAGACTACCCCTGACACCTGTCAGAGACCATCTCATAGATACTTTCTTAAAAGGACTTGTCTAAGAGGGTTCAACACTATATCAATGTGACATCAGCACCCCCCAGGGTCTATCTGGTGACAAAGTCCTTTTAAGGGCTGAAAATAGCCTATAAAATTTAGATAAATACCTTGTTAAAATCCCTGAGCACTCCCGATTCTGACACTTTTATGGTTTGTGCTGCATTGCAAAGATATTCACATTTGTTCCTTTTTGGAGGCAGTATGAGAAATCTCCGTTTGCAGACCAACAGGACGTCTCTTCATTCTTCTCTGAGGAGCATTTGCTTCTCACCGCTCGCTCCCAGACATTGACAATCATAACATGGCAGTGTCAGACTGCTAGATCATTTGCAGAGTTGTAATTGGCAGGGTCTGAGAGAAAGCAGTGAAAGTGAACGCCCTGAAAGAAGACTGAAGAAACACTACAACCAGAGATTTCACATGCTGCGCTCCTAAAAAAGAAACAAATGTGAATATCTCTGCAAAGGAGCAACATATTGCAAAACTGAAAAAAAGCATCAGAATCAGGGGCACTCAGGGATTATTATTTATTTTTTTTACAAAGTATTTAACGCAATGTTTCTTTCAGCAAGTGACATATCCTCTCCAAGGAGGGGCAACTATTCATTATGAGAAGGTTTCCCTTACAACAAACTGCTGTTTAGACCACAGCAATAAACAATTATCTGATCATTTTTCCTGGAGCACCACCTCAGGGAAAATGAAACATAACATAGCTCCCATTTAAGTCTTTGGACTATTTGTATAACTAATGGACATGCAGGATCTGTCAGAGCAACAGATATGATTTGTAGGTGCAGTTTCCTTCACATACAAAAATCTCTCCAACAACAAGGGTTCCTTTACCTTCCATGATCTTTGCGCAGATTTCAGCTCCAACTCCGAATTGTGGCCAGCCGCCTTCGACAGTCACTAGATGGTTTGTCTTCACAACGCTGGCTTCAATGGTTTCAGTGTCCATTGGCCGAATGGTGCGCAAATTGATAACCTTTATAGAAACATGGGAGTTTAATCCATTGATAATTTGAAGAGACGATTGCTATAGGGAACCTGTCAGGACGATTCTACTAATTAAACTAGTCGTCTGGCAGTAAGGCTCATAGAACAATAAAATAGATCGCCCTCTTATAATAACACGATGCATCAGTGCTGAAAAATTAAACTCTGAAGCCAAATGCCAAACTATCCTGAAAATGCATTGGGGGGGCGTCAACGTACCTATTATGTGGCATGAACCCAATGCATTTCCAAACTAAATTGCAGGGGTCTTCAAAGCTCAATTTCTCAGCGCTGGCACATCGGATTACTACAAGTATCATTTATTGTTCTTTTAAGATCTATACAGCCAGACCACTAGTTAAGACAATTATACTAAACAGGTTCCCTTTAAAAGATGCATTTTTTTAGTACAGGAATGTACAAGAAAAATGCCTTAATATTGGGGTTGGTGTCTTTAAATCACTTAAAAACAAGCATTAGGTGTTAAACGCATTACCTTGGTAGCAATTACAACATATGGATGGTAAGGAGTAAGCTTAGCAATCAAAGTGCAATCAATAGCAGTATAAAGCCACATCTACATAGGTGACATTCCTTGGAGAAAGAGCACATTAAAATATATGCAGTTACCAATCGTTATATTAGAGTTGAGCGACTTTGGTCGGATCGGGTTTCGTGAAACCTGAATGAAACAAAATAAGTTTCAGATGAAACTCGTCCGACTAGAGCAAAACAAAGTTGGAGTTTCGTCCGAAACCCGACCCCAATGCAAGTCAATGGGAAATAAAAGTCGGACGAAACTCCGACTTTTTTTGCTCTAGTCGGACGAGTTTCATCTGAAACTTATTTTGTTTCATTCGGGTTTCACGAAACCCGATCCGACCAAAGTCGCTCAACTCTAGTTATGATTAAATCATTTACCTCGCAATCAATTCCCTCCTTGGACAGCACGTTGGCAGCCTCTAAGCAATGTCCGACGGATCGTGAATGGGAGACCATAGTAATCTGACTACCTGTATGGGGAAAGAGGGGTAAGGTTACATATCATACATACACAGAAAAACAACTGCTAGACTGCAAAAGTCTAAATGATGGGAGCGTCAGAAACATTACTTTGTGTTGGTACAATCAATATTATCTGAAGTCTATATGTTGAAAAGGTTGAGTCTGCAGAAACTGCGCTCCGCATGCACCACGTCCATCCCATCCTCTGCCAAGGTGCTGGTGTAAAGGTTCTGATACACTTTAGATAGAAGACGTCTAAACCCGACGTTTTCAACGGGATCGTTCGACCAGAGAAGGAGCCAGCTGTTTGATTTTCAACACTCGATCCTTTTATTCGGCAAGGAGATAAGCGGCTGCCAGAGGAGCCTGGCAGCGGCTGTCTGAGATTACACAAATGCTCAGCATTTCTGTGTGTGGAGGTCTCGGTGGAGATAGCGGACAGCTGATGTATGTGGACTGCTTTAATTTTTCCATGAATATACAGTGGCATGTAAAAGTTTGGCACCCCTGGTCAACTTGGATAACTGTTCACAATAACAGTAATTTTGAAGATGAAATGATCTCTAAAAGGAATGTAAAGATGACACATTCATTTGTACATAAGGTAAAAAAGTGTACATAAGGCAAAAAAGTATACATAATCCTTTTCATTTTAAAAATTACAAAAAGGAAAATGTGCCAATGCAAAAGTTTGGAGATTTGTGTGGTCACATAACTTTGACCGTGGTTTCAGACCATAATTAGCCTGTTAGGGTTATGGCTTGTTCACTATCATTTAGGAAAGGCCAAGTGATGCAAATTCCCCAGTTTTATACAAACCAGCCTCCTCTAACCCTGTGCCAAAAACCAGCAGCCATGGGTGTTCTAAGCAGCTGCCTAGCACTCTGAAATTGAAAATGGTTGGAGGTCCACAAAGCAGGAGAAGGCTATAAGAAAATAAAGCGTTTTCAAGTTGCCTTTTCTTCAGTTCAAAATGTAATTAAAAAATGGTAGTTATCAGGAACAGTGAAGGTCAGGATAAAGTCTGGAAGACCAAGCAAAATTTCAGAGAGCTGCTCGTAGGATTGTTGTTAGACCGGCAAATCAGAACCATCGCTCGACTAAAAGACCTTCACAAAGATTTAGCAGACTCTGGAATGGTGGTACATTGTTCTAACTGTTCATAGACACCTGCACAAAATATGACTTTTATGGAAGAGTCATCAGAAGAAAACCTCTTCTGCATCTTCACCATAAAATTCAGCATCACAAGTGTGCAGAAGAACATCTAACCAAGCCTGATGTATTTTGGAAACAAGTCCTATGCACTGATGAGGTTAAAATAGAACTCTCTGGCTGCAATGATTAAAAGGTATGTGTGGAGAAAAAAAAAAAAAATAGGACAATTTCAGGAAAAGTCTTAGTTACTCACCGGTTAACGGTGTTTTTCGGAGTCCATGACAGCACCACCTGAGAGGGGATCCGCCCTTCAGGAACAGGAAACCTACAGATACAAAAGGGCGGCACCTCTCCCATGCATCAGTTGGATTACAGAGCACAAGAGGACCACAATGGTTAATGGCAAAATTTATATACAATACTTTTACACAACTATTCCTTACCAGTGTACATAAAAGAGGAAGAAGTGCACACCCAAATTTAAACTAAAGGGAGGGAACGGGTGCTGTCATGGACTCCGAAAAACACCGTTAACCGGTGAGTAACTAAGACTATCGGTCGTCCATGACAGCACCACCTGAGAGAATTACAGAGAGTAAAACTATTTAGGGAGGGACTACAGCCTGCAGTACCCTTATACCAAAAGAGAGGTCTGTGGAAGCACCCAAGTCTAGCCTATAATGACTATAAAAGGTGCTCGGAAAGGACCAAGTAGCCGCCTTACATATCTGGTCAATGGACACTTCTAATCTTTCAGCCCACGAGGTCGCCATGGCTCTGGTGGAATGCGCCCTCAGCTTCCGGGGTGGCGACCTGCCTTTTGAGGTGTATGCTATTGAGATGGCTTCTCTAACCCACCTGGCTAGTGTACTTTTTGACGCTCTACAACCTTTCCTAGGGCCTTGATGAGAGACAAACAGGGCATTATCTTTTTTCCAGGGATCGGTAACTGCCAGATATTCTATGAGGCATTTTCTAACATCCAAGGTGTGAAGTTTCTCTTCCTTCTCATTAGCTGGATTAGGGAGGAAAGATGGAAGGACTATCTCCTGTGTCCTATGAAAGCTGGAAACTACCTTAGGTAAATACGCCGGATCAGGTCTGAGTATTACCCTATCGTCCTTGAACTGTATATAAGGAGGACGTCTAGATAATACCTGGATGTCGTTTACCCTATGAGCTGAGGTTAGAGCTACCAGGAAGGCTACTTTGAGGGACAGGTTTTTTATGGAAGCTGATGAGATGGGTTCGAATGGTGCTTCTGTCATAGCCGTGAGGACTAGGTTCAAGTCCCACGGCATGAATCTATCTTTCGCTATTGGCCTGGATCTACCTGCTGCCTTAATGAATCTACTGATCCAGTAACTACCCGCGATGTTGCAGCTAAAGAGGGCCCCCAAGGCTGATACTTGTACTTTAAGGGTAGTGGAGAGCCCCATATCCAGACCTTTCTGAAGAAACTCTAAGATTTGGTTTACAGGTGCTGAAGTGCCAGCGACCACTCCAGAGTTCTGCAGGAATTTTTTCCAAATTCTGACATAGATTTTGGTAGTGATGACTTTTCTACTTTTAAGTAGGGTGTTAATCAGGTCTGGGGAGAAGCCTTTTTCTCTCAGCAGTGTCCGTTTAAACTCCACGCCGTCAGATGTAGGCCAGCCACCTGAGGATGGAACACTGGGCCCCGGGATAGGAGATCCGGGATGTCCGGAAAGACCCAAGGGTCGGACACCGACATGGTCCTGAGGCAAGAAAACCAAGCCCTCCTGGGCCAAAATGGAGCGATAACTATCACCCTTGCTCTGTCTTCTCCTGATTTTCTTCATCACCAGGGGTAGTAGCGATAGGGGAGGGAAGGCGTATGCTAGCCCGAAGTCCCACTTTATCAGAAAGGCATCTACCGCCAGGGGGTTCTCTCTGGGATTTAGGGAGCAAAATTGTTTTAATTTTCTGTTTTCCCTGGTAGCGAAGAGGTCTACCTCTGGTTGTCCCCATTTTTGTACAATTAGGTCGAAGATGGAGGTGCTTAGGGACCATTCTCCTTGTTTTAGTGGATTGCGGCTTAGGAAATCTGCAGTGATATTTTCCTTCCCTTTTATATGTAGAGCTGTTAAAGATTGAAAATGCTGCTCTGCTAGCCGGAATAGCCGCTCTGCCACATTCATCAGGGGTTTGGAACGAGTCCCGCCTTGGTGGTTGATATAAGCCACGGTGACCTGATTGTCGGAGAACACTCGCACATGATGGCCCTGTAGATACACAAGTAGCTCCTTAGCTGCCTGCTCTACCGCTGTCAACTCTTTCAGATTAGATGACATTTCTATCTGATGATGCTCCCATAGGCCCTGTACCAGAATCTCACCCATATGAGCCCCCCAACCGGAAGGGCTAGCATCCGTGGTGATTATGCGGGATATGTCATACTCCCAGGGGACCCCTTTGGATAAATTTTCCTTGACTAGCCACCACTCTAGGGACTCCCTTGTGTTTCGGGACAAGGTTAGCTGGCCCTCTAAGTAACCCTCAAGGATTCTCTGATGCCTTAAGACCTCGCCCTGCAGTTTTCTTGTATGAAACTGTGCCCACTGGACTGCCGGGATACAGGACGAGAGGGAACCCAGAAGGGACATGGCTTTCATGAGGGACATGGTAGGGTTATTGGAAGCGTTCAGGACCTCATAGTGTAGGCGAACAAGCTTCTCCGGGGGCAGACGACATTCCTGTTTCTCAGAGTCTACGATCAGGCCCAAGAATTGTTGGACTCTCACCGGCTGTAACCGAGACTTTTTAATGTTAAGCAGCCATCCTAACCCCTCTAGGGCAGACATTGCCCTTTGTAGTTGTTCCAGACAATGTTTTCCCTACGATCAGGAAGTCATCTAAGTAGGGGATCACCAGAATGTCCGATTCACGTAGATGGGCCATAACTTCCGCTACTACTTTGGTAAACACACGGGGAGCGACTGCCACCCCAAAGGGGAGGGCCGCATATTGCAAATGTTGGACTGACCCATCCAGCTGAACCGCCACTGAGAAACCGCTGATGAGCTGCATGAATGGGAATATGGTAGTAAGCGTCTTTTAAATCTAACACCACCATAAAACAGTTTTGAAACAGTAATTTTATTGTTGATTTAATTGTCTCCATCTTAAACGGGCGTATGACCAGGAATTCGTTGAGGGATTTAAGGTTTATTATAGTCCTGAAGGACCCGTCTGGTTTGCGGACCAGGAACGGGGGGGGGGGGGGGTTGGGGGGAGTAGAACCCTTTCCCCGTTTCTCCCTCTGGGACCACCGTTAGGACCCTCTTACGGCAGAGATCATGCACCTCGGCCTCCAGGGCAGCTTGTTCTGGTGTGGAAGACCTGAGCGGGGTGACTTTAAATCGATCTTGGGGGACCCGGGAGAATTCTAGGCGTAGACCCGCAGCTATCACCCCCAGTATCCATTTACTATTGGAAATCAAGGACCAGGCTGGGTAGAAGGCAGCTAGTCTCCCCCCTACCGGGGTAACTAGTCATTGGGGCGGTTTTTTAGTGTCACGTGCTGGACCTTCTTGACGCCCCCCTCCTCCGAACATGAAACCTGTACCTCTCCTTCTTTTGTCCTCCCATCTGCCCTGATCTCTGGACGGCCTTCTACGGAAATAGCCTTTCCTGGTAAAGGGACGTCTGTAAGAAGGATTCGGTAGACTGGGGAACTTCTTTTTATCATCCCCGGCTTTCTCTAAGAGTTCATCCAAGACTGGGCCAAACAGATATTCACCCTCACATGGAATGGAGCAGAGTCGTGATCTGGCCTGGATATCTCCCGGCCAGCATTTTAACCAAAGGGCCCTTCGAGCTGCGTTAGATAAACTCGCAGTTCTGGCTGCCATCCTCGCAGAGTCCGCTGAAGCATCCGCCAAAAAAGCTGCTGCACTTTGGATGATTGGCAGCGTTTTCCGGATAGAAGCTCTTGAGACTCCGTCCTTTAGTTGGGAATCCAATTGGTCTAGCCAGACCATCATGGATCTGGCCGTACATGTGGCTGCTATCGCTGGTCTTAGAGCACCTGCTTACATCTCCCAAGTTCCCTTCAAAAAGGAGTCTGCTTTCTTATCTAGCGGGTCTTTTAAGGAGGCCATGTCGTCGAAGGGAATGGAGGATTCTTTGGAGGCTTTGGCTACTGCCGCATCCAGTTTAGGGGCTTTATCCCATCTGTTTACCACTGGGTCGTCAAACGGGTACCTCCGCTTGAAGGCCGGAGGTAAGGAGCCTCTTTTTTCAGGTCTCTTCCATTCCCTATCTATTAGGCTCTGGACCTTATCATTTAATGGAAAGGCCTTCCGCTTCCTGGGATCTAGACCCCCGAACATCACGTCCTGAGCTGAAAGTTCCGGTTTTGTGTCTGCTACCCCCATGGTGGACCTTATTGCTTTAACTAGCTTATCCATCTGGTCTAAGGGGAAGCAGAATCCACTCGAGTCTTCCTCCGAAGAAGACGAAGTGGAGGCCGGGGAATCTGAAGAGTCATCGATCCTTAGGGCGGTCGAGGACTCTGAACCTGAGAAACTACATTCTCTTCCCTTAGAGGAATCCTTTTTAGATAGGGCCTTTATCTCTGTCCTGATTATGTCCCTCAGGCTTGTGGTGAAGTCCGGCGTTTCTTCCGCTACCTATATGGACGGGGGAGAGTGTAAGGGCCTGTCAATCTACCCCAGGGCCAACGTCCCCTTCCACCCCTACCGTTTGTCTCACGCATGGCTGACACAACTTTTTAGGGTGGCCGTCCGGCAAGGGGTAACTAGAGAGGGCACATTCCCTGTGCTTCTGTTTTCCCGTAGCTTTCCTCCCCTGCGAAAAAACATAAGGGGACACTGCATCAGGGTACATTCACGGAGATCTCTTACCCATGCAGATGAGGCAGGTACTGGATCACAGAGGGAAGCAGGAGGGTCCTTTAGCCTGGAGGAACTTCTGTGGCTTTGTTCGCCCGTCCGTTTCTTCTTCTGCTGGCCACTCGCATGTGGTTTCACTGTGGCCTGTTTCTGTGGGTGCTCCTGCACCTCGTCCAGCTGCTCTATGGGGGCTTCTGTCGTATCCATCGCTGGCCTTCAGAAGCACCCCAGCAGCGTCACCTCCTGCCTTTTAAGGCCTCCTTGTCCGGGTCAGCAGGGTTCTGGCGCGCACCTCCCACCCGGGACCCCCCCGCAAGCTCCGGTCATTGACCCCCCCCCCCACCTTGCGCCGCCCAGTACCGCCGTGCGCGCGCCGGAAGCCGGCCGGCACCCGACTTCCGGTTTCAGCGTCCCCGGCCCCGCCCCCTCCGCCGCGTCACTTCCGCCGCCCGTCTGAGGCCTGCGGGGACGCGCAGAAGGAGCCGGCACGGCGCCCCCGGCTCAGGCCAGGCCACAGCCCCCACGCGCGCCGACCTGCACCCGCCAACCGGGCACCACCGCCGGCCCGGCCGGAAGAGAGAGAGCGGACCACGGGGAGAGCGCACCAGGAGGGGCCCGGGACATACATACCTCCTGGTGCGGCAACATGGAGGTGGCTGTCCACCGGACCCCTGGCTCCACCTGCTCTCACCACCGTCGTGGTGACCTACCAGGCCCCACCGTGGCGCTTCCAGGAACCCGAGCTTGACCGAGGTAGGAGACCCCCTCGCTACCTGGGTCGGTCAGCCGGCCTGGGAATCCCTCGGAGACTCCATGATGGACGATCTGAAGGAAGTCCCGTCCTCTAGGAACAGGAAACCAACTGATGCATGGGAGAGGTGCCGCCCTTTTGTATCTGTAGGTTTCCTGTTCCTGAAGGGCGGATCCCCTCTCAGGTGGTGCTGTCATGGACGACCGATAAAGAACATCTAACCAACCATTAAGCATGGGGGTGGATCAATCATGCTTTGGGGTTGTGTTGCAGCCAATGGCACGGGGCACATTTCACGGGTAGAGGGAAGAATGGATTCAATGAAATTTCAACAAATTCTTTATGCAAACATAACATCTGTAAAAAAGTTGGAAGGTGAAAAGAGGATGGATTCTACAAATGGATAATGATCCTAAACACATCAAAATCCACAATAGACCTCAAAAGGCACAAGCTGAAGCTTTTACACTGGCCCTCACATTCCCCTGATGTGAACATCATTGAAAATCTGTGGATAGCATGCAAGATGACTCAGGAAACTCACAGAACTGGAAGAATTTTCCAAGGAAGAATGGATGAAAATCCCTCAAACAAGAATTGAAACCCTTGTCTGGCTACAAAAAGCGTTTACAAGCTGTGATGCTTTCAAAAGGGGGCGCTACTAGGTACTAAACATGAAGGGTGCCAAAACTTTAGCAACAGATCATCTCATCTTGAACTCTCTTAACTATTCACAATAACAGTCATTTTGAGCAGGGGTGCCCAAACTTTTACCAGCCACCTGTAAGGTAAAGACGAAAAAAAACAAACAAAAAAAAAACAATCTAAACTTACCTTGTCGCTCTATCTTTGCCTTTCCAATAGGAATAACAAAGTCTTTAGATAGGACGTCATCAGATAGTTCAAAGGGGACGCCGTACATCAGCTCGTTCTCCAGTACGACCACTGAAAGTTACGGGAAAAGGTCAGCATGGCTACAAGACCACAGCAGAGCAATGGCAGACTACCAGAAAACTCGCCTGGGTTATCATCTCTGATCGCAGCTTTCATAAGACCTCTAGCATCTTCGGCGTTCCAGGGGCTCACCACCTTCAATCCAGGGCAGTGTCCGTACCAGGCGGCAAAGCATTGGGAATGCTGGGCAGCGACGCCAGCTGACGCGCCATTGGGCCCCCGGAACACAATGGGGACAGGCACGAGGCCCGCAGACATGTAATAGGTTTTAGCAGCAGAGTTAATCACTTGATCGATGGCTTGCATGGAGAAGTTGAAAGTCATGAACTCGCAGATTGGCCTCAACCCAGCCTGTTATACATGGAAAATTATACATATAAATTATACATATAAATTATATACACACGCGCATTCACTTACTGTATGCATCTGATGGCAAAAAGCTTATCCACTTACCATAGCAGCACCGACAGCAATCCCAGCAAATCCCATCTAAACAGGAAGAAAAATTAAGAAGATGTATCAACCTTCTAGAAAGAGAAATAATTAAAATGCTATTATCATAATCATCGGGCAGAGAAAAGTAGGATCTGCATTTAGCATAAGCATGGTCTTACTCTTCTCATCCCCCCCTACCAATTTACAAAATTTACAAATTAACCCCTTCATGTTCGGGCAATTTTCCGTTTTTCACCTTCAATGCTTCCGGGAGCAATAATTTTTTTTTTTGTCCCCATAGCTGTATGAGGGTTCGTCTTTGGCGAGACGAGTTAGACTGATTGACCCCACTAACTGCATCAAGTAATGCACTGGAAAGTGCGGAAAAAAAAAATCCAAGTGCCTTGAAATTGCAAAAAAAAAAAAAAAAAGTTCAATCACAATAATTTCTCTTATTTTTTTTTAATTTACCATGTGTATTATATGGTAAAACAATATGCAATATGACTCTCCAGGTCAGTACGAGCCTGCACATACTAAAACTGTATAGGTTTTTTTTGATTTACGTGGTAAAAATAAATAAAAAAAAGGATTTTGCTTGTGTTGCCATTATCCGAGGCCCATAACGCTGTCAGTTTTCAGGACATGGGGCTGTGTAAGGCCTTGTTTTTCCCCCCGATACCATTTTGGGGTAGATACCATGCTTTGATTGCCTCTTATTGTAATGTTGCGTTGGCCAAAAACAGTAATTCTGGAGTTTCAGTTTATTTACTAATCAAATTTATTAATTTTTTGATGAGAGTTTTACACACCCTGGAGATACCAAGTGTGTGTACTTATTTATTTTGTGTTTTTTTTAATGTGGAAAAAGGGGGTGATTTCAATGTGTTTTTATTTTTTTTTATTCATTTTTTTTTTTTAGTTTATACTGTATTTAAAACAGTACTTGAAGCTGCGATCGTCTGATCGCCTGTGCTATGCAGAGCTACGTATCAGAACTGCTACGTATAGCTAAAATCATGATCTATGAACGCCGGTTTTCACAGGCGTTTGGCAATGACAGGCACAGGGGTCTTCAGCAGAGCCTCGGCTGTCATGTCAACCCATCGGTGCCCTGCCGGCGCGTGTTAAATGCCGCTGTTAGACTGACAGTGGTAATTAACAGCCGTGGCAGAGCTCAATTCCACATGATGGCTGATTAAATCAGCCACTATCTGCCAAGGATGGGGACTATGTGCGAACCCGCATCATTCGGCGACATGGCATGTGACAACTGTCTGTCATGTTGTGGTGGGTTAAAACTGCTTCAGTGCACATAGGTCCAATATGTCCAAGAACGTTCCCTGATTTCATCTAGAAATTGTCATTCCTCTCCTATTGGCCAGTTGCTACTATCAGCACTATAGGTGCTGGAACACCCTTTCCCCTCACTTCCCATTCTCCAATATCTTGCTTGCCCTAAGCTCACAGCCCGCATCTCTGTTGTCAGGACGCAGTTCGACAGACGGGAGAGCAGGACCAGAGGCACGAAGCCCAGACCCTCCCACACCCTGTAATCCTGGCGTCTCTGCTGCTACAGTCGGATTACACGTAACAGGCAGTGGACAGGAAGTTTGATAATAGGGAGACACTCCTCAATCAGCACGTGATTTGCTTGCCTCGAAAATGTCGCTTTGGGTAAATAAAAGTACTTAGCAACTTTGTTAACTCTTTTTCCATCGTAAGAGCAAACTTTGATTGAAATGACGTCAAGTCTCCGGAGTGCATACATTAAAAGTGTAAGGCTGGTTTCACATTTGCGTTTTTTAGCGCTGGAAAAAAACGCATATGTGCGCATGCGTTTTTTCCCCTATATTTAACATGGGTGCGCATACCTGCGCGCTTGTAAGCGCATGTATGCGATTTTCATGCGCTGCGTTTTTTTGGGGTGTGCGTTGGTATTTTCCAGACGCAGCATGTTGCATTTTTTGGCCCTGCAAAAAAGCGCATGCGCACATATGCGCACGTTTTGCGCTAAAAATGGCCATTATAGCCTATGGATGCGCATATGTGCGCACTGGCATGCTCATGTATGCGTTTTTTTGCATATGCGTTTTTTTTTTTTAACCATGGAATTTAGGGGTTTGGGTTAGAGTTAGGGTTAGTTAAGGGGGTTTAGGGTTAGGGTTAGGGTCAGGGTCAGGGTTAGGGTTAAGTATGGTTTGGTTAAGGGTTAGGGTCAGGGTTAGGGTCAGGATTAGGGTTAAGTATGGTTTGGTTAAGGGTTAGGGTCAGGGTTAGGGTTAGGGTTAAGTATGGTTTGGTTAAGGGTTAGGGTCAGGGTTAGGGTCAGGGTTAGGGTTAAGTATGGTTTGGTTAAGGGTTAGGGTCAGGGTTAGGGTCAGGATTAGGGTTAAGTATGGTTTGGTTAAGGGTTAGGGTCAGGGTTAGGGTCAGGGTTAGGGTTAAGTATGGTTTGGTTAAGGGTTAGGGTCAGGGTTAGGGTTAGGGTCAGGGTTAAGTATGATTTGGTTAAGGGTTAGGGTTAGGGTCAGGGTTAGTAAAGTCATGGTTTGGGTTAGTGTGAGGGGACATCCAATGTTGGAAAAAAACGCAAACGCGGTAAAAACGCACTAAAAACGCATACAAATGCTTAAAAACGCTGCGTTTTTTTTCATGCATGCTCATAAAAATGCTTGAAAAAAACGCAGCAGTTGTATGCTTTTGTATGCGTTTTTTCAATGCGTTTTTTTGCGGGAAAAACGCGCTGCAAAAAAAAGCAAGTGTGAAACTAGCCTAAGACCAGTGGGCCCGCACGTAACCCCATGTAAATGTGCAACTATATCTGCAACAAACATGCCGAATATGAACACACCCTTATAGGAGGTTCATTAACCCCTTTACCCCCAAGGGTGGTTTGCACGTTAATGACCCGGCCAATTTTTGTACTTCTGACCACTGTCAATTTACTCAGAGGTTATAACTCTGGAACGCTTCAAAGGTGATCGAGATTATTTTTTGTGACATATTGTACTTCTTGACAGTGGTAAAATGTCTTCGGTATAATAGGCATTAATAATAATAATAATAATAATAATAATAAAAAAAACAAAAAAAAAAAACGTGTAAGTCTGGAGAAAATTTAGCAATTTTCCAACTTTGAATTTTCATGGTCTTAAATCACAGAGATATGTCACACAAAATAGTTAAATAACATTTCCCACATGTCTGCTTTACATCAGCACAGTTTTGGAACCCAATTTCTTTTTCGTTAGGAAGTTAAGGGTTAAATTTGACCAGCGATTTCTCAATTTTCCAGCAAAATTTACAAAACCATGTTGTTGTTTTTTTTTTTTTTAGGGACCACATCACATTTGAAGTCACTTTGAGGGGTCTATATGATAGAAAATACCCAAAAGTGACACCATTCTAAAAACTGCACCCCTCAAGGTGCTCAAAACCACATTCAGGAAGTTCATTAACCCTTCAGGTGCGTCACAGTAATTTTATGGCAAAAAAAAAAAAAATTAACATTTACCTTTTTTTTTTCACAAAAAATTGACTTTAGATCCAACTTTTTTGTAATTTGACATGGGTAACAGGAAAAAAAAAAAAATTGTTGTTTAGTTTCTCCCAAGCATGCTGATGCCCCATATGAGGGAGAAAACCACTGTTTGGGAGCACGTCAGAGATCGGAAGGGAAGGAGCACTATTTGACTTTTTGAATGCAAAATTTGCTGGAACAATTGGCGGATGCCATTTCTTTATCGCCTTATTGGGGGACACAGAATACCATGGGTGTATGCTGCTGCTAAGAGGCTGACACTATGCAAAACAAGAAAATTAGCTCCTCCCCGGCAGTATACACCCACCGACAGGCACTAGGCACCTCAGTTTGTGCTTAGTGTCTGTAGGAGGCGGACCGGGATCTCCCCAGATCCGCAGTTAACTTTTTTCCTTAGGTTTTCTAGTAGAACGTTTTAATTCTTTGTCTTTTGTTTTTCAGATTCAAGTCGGGAAACGGTGTAAGTTTCACCCTGCTTTCCCATATCAGGCGGCTGAGCGGGCAGTGTGGTTGATCCCACATCGCAACTCTCAGTACCTTTGGCAGGACTTTTTCCCTATCACCTTCTGGTGCTATGGGATGTGGACAGGTGGCTGGTCCTTGCCAAATCCCCCTCCTCACCCCTCTCTCGGGACAGGGCTGAGAGGAAGACGGCGATCGCAAGATTCTCCTCGTCAACAAGAGGTTAATGCCGTCTTCTGCAGGATGCGGGTACAGAGGACATTTCCCAGCGGCTTGCCTTATGCTCGTGGGCCCCTGTGATCATCCTCTTCAGGGACGTCAGGTAAGTGCCTGTACGATCCCTCCAGCCCCCGCAGTGTTACAGAGAACCCATCGGCATTTGAATCTCCCGCCTCTCTCCCCTGCCTGCCACGCACTGCTCTCATCAGCGCGCGCCTCCCTTTCTATATTCAGGGGGGCACAGCACATGGCCTGGGCAGGGATTTCAAGAAATCTGCGGGCATAGATACCTTAATAGCGGCATTTTTTATTGTCCTGAGTTGTTATCAGGCATGGGGCTGCGACGACGTCAGTTTCACTTTCGCCGCTCTCAGCGCGCTCCCTCCTCCTTCTGAGCGCGCTGTCGCGCTTTTTCTAGCCCATCACAGGGCTCCTTTCTCTTTGGCCTGGCCAGCCCTCCGACTCGCCGCCCCCCCACCCCCCGCTGCTCTTATCCAATCGCGGCTCAGCCGCTAAGCTCTGCCCCCCACTTCCATCATCAAGCATTTCCTGGGTTTTCACTCCTCTTCCTGCGCTGCTTGGGGGATACTTCGGCGTTTCTGCTGCTCGCCTGAATCTCGGTAGGCTCTGCTCTGAGGCTGGAATTAGCTCTCCTCTGCAGTTCTTCCCCAATTCCTTCGGCCATTCAGCGCAGTTTACTTATGCCCAACCCTTCAGGGGATCTCTGCTTCAGGCCCACCGCTACCCATTACGCCTGTGCGCGCGGTAAAAAGAAGTGGGCATCGGGTCAGTCGTCTCCCTTCTGCCCATCCTGCAGTCCTTCAACTATGTCTGCATCTCAGGAGCACACGAGTCCCTGCCTGTGGACACCACCGCTCCCAGGAGTGGGCCGTTGTAATGTCTCAGTCAGTATCTGACTTGACAAAAGTTTCTCAGTCGCTGGTCCAGGTCTTAGAACGATTACCTTAGCTATCTACAGCCACCTGTGCTCCGACCGCCTCTCAGGCGTGAGTCGTCCGCACCTGACCGCGACCTTCAGAGAGACAGACAGGGCAGGAGTTCTAGGAAGCGAGCCTTATCTACTTCGTCCCTTCCTCGGATGACGACCTTAAGTCTGGCGATGACTCTCAATCGGGATCTAGTTCAGAAGCAGACAGCGTTTCTAAAACACGGGACATGGTTGATAGCCGAAATGAGACTATCTTCCAAACCTTTAAAATTAAACAAGATAAGGCTCCCCCTCAGGAATGCTCTGTTCTCTTTAAACGAGCAAGGACTCCATCTCGAACCTTTCCCAATCACAAAGAGTTCGATACTACCTTGTCCAAACACTGGGAGCTCCCGGAGCAACGTTTCTCAGTCCGCAAGTACTTAGACGTGCTGTAACCCTTTGATGCAGACCTGCTCACAAAGTGGACTAAGGCTCCCGAGGTGGATCCCCCAGTTTCCCGGATAGCCTCAAAAACGGTTCTATCCCTTCCAGATGGGGCATCGCTCAAAGATCCTACTGACAGGCAGATTGAATCTTTGAGGCATCCGGCGCCTCCCTCTGCCTTATTTTCGCATCCGCCTGGGTGGCGAAAGTAATTTCCGCTTGGGCAAAAATTCTTCGCAGGGGCGTCTTAGCGACAGCTCATCAAGACGAGTTGGCAGATCTAGCGGATCAGATTAACCATGCGGTAAAATATCTTTTAGCCGCCTCCTTGGACACGGCCGACTGTGTAGCAATTGCTAACAGCATCATAGTAGCTATACGCCGAGTGCTTTGGCTAAAGTCATGGAATGCAGATACTACTTCAAAAAAGTCGCTTACTAATCTTCCATTCCAGGGCTCTAGGCTATTCGGAGCCAAGCGGGATCAGATAATCTCCGATGCCACGGGTGGTAAAAGCACCTCTCGCCCCCAGTCTCGACCATAACGTTTTTTTTCAACAGAAAGGGTTTTCGGCCATTCCAGGCCCTTTCATCCCTTCTCTTCCACGGAAAGATCTGCCCAGCAAGATCGTCAGTCCACCACCAGGGAGCGGGAGCAGAAAAAAAAAATAAAAAAAAACCTTCTTAGGCTAGTTTCACACTTGCTTTTTTTTGCAGCGCGTTTTTCCCGCAAAAAAACGCATTGAAAAAACGCATACAAAAGCATACAACTGCTGCGTTTTTTTCAAGCATTTTTATGAGCATGCATGAAAAAAACGCAGCGTTTTTAAGCGTTTGTATGCGTTTTTAGTGCGTTTGCGTTTTTTTCCAACATTGGATGTCCCCTCACACTAACCCAAACCATGACTTTACTAACCCTAACCCTGACCCTAACCCAAATCATACTTAACCCTAACCCTTAACCAAATCATACTTAACCCTAACCCAAACCCTAAACCCTAACTAACCCTAACCCTAACCCTGACCCTAACCCTAACCAAACCATACTTAACCCTAATCCTGACCCTAACCCTGACCCTAACCCTTAACAAAACCATACTTAACCCTAACCCTAACCCTGACCCTAACCCTTAACCAAACCATACTTAACCCTAATCCTGACCCTAACCCTTAACCAAACCATACTTAACCCTAACCCTGACCCAAACCCCAACCCTAACCCTGACCCTGACCCTAACCCCCCTTAACTAACCCTAACTCTAACCCAAACCCCTAAATTCCATGGTTAAAAAAAAAAAAAAACGCATATGCAAAAAAACGCATACATGAGCATGCCAGTGCGCACATATGCGCATCCATAGGCTATAATGGCCATTTTTAGCGCAAAATGTGCGCATATGTGCGCATGCGCTTTTTTGCAGGGCCAAAAAATGCAACATGCTGCGTCTGGAAAATACCAACGCACACCCCAAAAAAACCGCAGCGCATGAAAATCGCATACATGCGCTTACAAGCGCGCAGGTATGCGCACCCATGTTAAATATAGGGGAAAAAACGCATGCGCACATATGCGTTTTTTTCCAGCGCTAAAAAACGCAAATGTGAAACCAGCCTTACAAACCCGCTTTTTGCTGGAGATCTAGAGGACAGTACTCCAGATCTTCAGGCGCCAGTTCCGGCAGGTTTTCCTTTAAGGGACGGGTCACCCCCACCTGGAATTTCTTCCAGGGTGGGAGGCAGACTTTCCTTTTTCATGGTTGCTTGGCTCTCTTGTCGACGACGCTTGGATCAGGGAAATCGTCGCATCTGGATACAAGATCGAATTCGCTTCCCTCCCTAACAGACGTTTTTTCCTGTCTCAGCCACCAAAACAGCGGTCCCACATTTCAGGGTTCTTTCAGGCCGTTTCCTCCCTACTTTCCGCCGGAATGATTGTTCCCGTTCCCCCAAACGAACGGTTTTCAGGGTTCTACTCAAATCTCTTCGTAGTCCCGAAGAAAGACTGCTCCCTTCTTCCGATCTTGGACCTCAAGTTGCTCAATTCCCACGTGAAGATTCTTCATTTCAAAATGGAGTCCCTTCGGTCGGTCGGTATAGCCTCAATGGAACCCGGGGTATTCCTATGCTCTGTGGACATACGGGATGCCTATCTGCACATTCCTGTTTGTGTGCAACATCAGATATATCTTCGATTTGCGATTCAGAAAGATCACTACCAGTTCATGGCGCTTCCCTTCGGCCTAGCCTCCGCTCCCCGTGCTTTCACGAAGGTAATGGTGACTGTCATGGCCATCCTTCGCTCCAGGGGGATCCTCATCATCCCTTACCTGCATGATCTCTTGATCAAGGGCTTGTCCCGTCAAGACTGCCTTCAGAGTCTTCAGATAACCCTGGATACTCTCCGCCGCCTGGGATGGATAGTCAACAAAGAGAAGTCCATTCTAAATTCCCACTCAGCGTCTGACCTTTCTAGGCATGGAATTCGACACGAACCTAGCCCGGGTGTTTCTTCCGAGGGACAAATTTGTGGCTCTTTCCAAAGGCATCAGAATCCTAAAACAGCCAACTCCCATTCCCCTTCGGTTCTGCATGAAGGTTCTGGGGAAGATGGTAGCTTCCATGGAAGCAGTGCCCTTTGCACAATTTCATCTTCGCCCCTTCCAGCTGTCCCTTGTTTCAGCCTGGGTCAAGACCACGCTGTCTTTGGACCATCCCATTCTCCTCCCTCTCAGAGTGAGGCAATCCCCGACTTGGTGGGCAATGCCAGCGTCAGTTCTACAAGGGAGGTCTTTTCTCCCTTTCCAGTGGCAAGTCATCACCACCGATGCCGGCCTTCTCGGATGGGGAGCGGTGTTCCATCAGAGAACGGCCCAAGGACGCTGGAGTCCACAGGAGGCTCATCTTCCTATCAATCTTCTGAAGATTAGAGCAATCTCCCTGGCCCTTCTTCAATGGCAGCCTCCCCTCGTCGGCAAACCGTTACACATTCAGTCGTACAATGCCACGGCTGTGGCGTACATAATCCACCAGGGGGGCACTCGCAGCTAGCAAGTTATGTCAGAAGTGGCCAAGATACTGTGCTGGGCAGAACGTTACGTTCCGGCAATCTCCGCCGTTCACATTCCAGGGGTGGAAAGCTGGGCAGCTGACTTTGAGTCGTCAAGGTCTAGCATCACACGAATGGGCTCTTCATCCCACAGTCTTCGATCAGATATGCCAGCGCTGGGGCTCTCCGGATGTCGATCTCATGGCATCTCGGATGAACCAAAAAGTTCCGCGCTTCGTGGCCAGGTCCAGGGACCCGCTAGCCGTGACTCCGTGGTCCCAGTTCCAACTTCCTTATCTGTTTCCGCCTCTTGCCTTGATCCCACGAGTGGTCAAAAAGATAAAATCGGTAGGCATACCAGTGATTCTTTTGGCGCCAGACTGGCCAAGACGTCCTTGGTACGCGGAGCTGTTGAACATGCTCGCAGACGTTCCCTGGAGGCTTCCAGACCTTCTCTCGCAAGGCCCCCTTTACCACGAGAATTCTCAGTCTCTGAGTGTAACGGCATGGCCGTAGAGGCCGCGATCCTGAAAGGATCAGGTCTGTCCAGCCAAGTTATTCAGAGTATGATCAGAGCCAGAAAGCCAGCCTCTTCCTGCATCTACCGCAGGTACTGGAAGGCTTTTTTCCGTTGGTGCGATGATAAGAAAGTCTTTCCAATGTCCTTTTCCATTCCGTCCATACTGGGTTTTCTCCGGTCTGGCTTAGATTCGGGTCTCTCTCTCAGTACCCTCAAGGGCCGGGTTTCTGCTTTGTTTATCCTCTTCTAAAGAGAGCTCGCTTCCTTGTCGCAGGTTAAGACCTTTCTCCAAGGGGTCGCCCACGTGGTTCCTCCTCATCATTCACCGATAGACCCGTGGGATCTCAATCTCGTCCTTAGCGCTCTTCAAAAGGCGCCGTTCGAGCCTATCCAGGACATTCCGTTGTCCCTTCTCTCATGGAAGGTAACCTTCTTGATTGCCTTACGTCCATCAGAAGAGTTTCTGAGCTGGCCCATGTCGTTCCCCTTACCTGGTCCTCCATCAAGATGAGGTCGTCCTCAGGCCCGTTTCCTGCCTTTCTTCCGAAGGTGGTGTCCTCTTTCCACATCAACGAGGATATCGTTCTTCCATCTTTTTGTGCTCCTCCTTCTCACCCTCTTGAGAAGTCTCCACAAACTGGACGTAGTTAGAGCCTTGCGTGTCTATCTCACCAGGACCTCTTCATTTCGTCAGTCCGATTCCTTGCTGGTCATCTATGAGGGTCGCCGGAAAGGACTTCCGGCATCCAAATCCACGATCGCTCGCTGGATTCGTTCTACCATTCTGGAAGCATACTGGCTACAGGAAAAACGGCCCCCTCCGGGAGTGAGAGCTCACGCCACCCGAGCCGTGGCGGCGTCGTGGGCCGTTCGTCACCAGGCCTCGGCCTTACACTTTTGCAGGGCCGCTACCTGGTCGTCCTTGCACACCTTTGCAAGGTTCTACAGGGTTCATACCCAGGCCTCGTCTGATGCAGTTGTTGGTAGGAAGGTTCTGCAGGCGGCGGTGGCGCACCGGCCGACCTAAGCCCTTCCTGTTCCTTATTGCTGTTCCCGCCCTTGGGACTGCTTTGGAACGTCCCATGGTATTCTGTGTCCCCCAATAAGGCGATAAAGAAAGATGGATTTTTGGTTCTTACCGTAAAATCTCTTTCTTGGAGCCTTCATTGGGGGACACAGCACCCTCCCTGTTTAAATTGTACCGTGTTGGGTCGGTACATATGTTTAGAGTGGTTTCGTTGCTTCTCCTACTGCTTTTTCACCAACTGAGGTGCCTAGTGCCTGTCGGTGGGTATATACTGCCGGGGAGGAGCTAATATTCTTGTTTTGCATAGTGTCAGCCTCCTAGCAGCGGCAGCATACACCCATGGTATTCTGTGTCCCCCAATGAAGGCTCCAAGAGAGAGATTTTACGGTAAGAACCAAAAATCCATCTATTGCGTTTGCAGAGCCCCTGATGTGCTTAAACAGTGAAAATCCCCCACAAGTGACCCCATTTTGGAAACTAGACCCCACAGGGAACTGATCTAGATGTGTGGTAAGCACAATGAACCCAAGTGCTTCACAGAAGTTTATAACGTTGAGCTGTAAAAATTAAAAAAGAAAAAAAAAAAAAAAAAAAAAAATCTAATTTTCAGCACTAATATGTTTTTAGCACAAAATATTGCATTTTCATAATGGTAACAGGAGAAATTGCTCCACATAATTTGTTGTGCAATTTCTCCTGAGCATGTCAATATGAGGGAGAAAACTACCATTTGGGCGCAGAGCAGGGCTCGCAAGGGAAAGTGGTTTGACTTTTTGAATGTAAAAATTTCCTACAATTATTAGTGGATGTTATATCCCATTTGGAGAGTCCCTGATGTGCCTAAACAGTGGAACAGCACCCCCCCATAAGTGACTATTTTACAAAACACACCTTTCAATGAATTAATCTAGGGGTGCATTGATCATATTGACACCATGGGAGTGTCACAGAATTGTATACTATTGGGCAGTGAAGAAAAAATAACTACATTTTAACCACCACAATTTTGTTTCAACTCCAGATTTTACATTTTAACACAAGAAGTTAGTAAAAATGGCACCAAAATTTGTCCCTCAATTTCTACTGAACGTGGCAATACCTCATCTGTGACTGTATAGTACTGGTTAGCCATATTTTAGCGCAGATTTTCCTAAACGAGTTTGCAGACTCCATATACAGAGCCCCTATTTGCTAGAAGAGCAGAATCCCCCCTCATGTGACCCCATTTGGGAAACTATATCCCTTGGGGAATTTATCTACAGGTGTAGTGATGATTTTGACTCCATGGGCATTTTCCAGAAACAAGCAGCAATGACTGTTGCCAAGTGAAAATTACAAACCGCCGTTGCAGTGACCAGTACGTTGTAGTGACCAGTACATTATGCCTAGCCCCTGCTTCTGGAGACACGCATCCATAAGTTAGGCGGACTCTCATCGCTTCAGAAATGCCAAACGTGGATGCAATATGTGGTTTACGTACACTGTGGGGCTCAGAAGGGAGGGGGGCATCTGGATTTGAGAGCTCAGAATTTGTGGAATTTCTTTTGGGGGTGAGGAGCCATTTCGCTTTTCTAGAGCCTTTGTGCTACCAGTAACGTGGAAGCCCCCTATATTTCCATTAACAAATGACAGACCTTAGTGGGGACTTGCTTTTCTTTGTGGATTGAGTTGAAGCTTTTATTGGGAACATTTTACATAACATTTGGGATCACATTTATCCGGCGCTCTACGCTGAGTACTTACTTTGGAATTTTCAGCTAACTCTCCGAGTGACGTGATTCAGATGAAACCCCCGAAGGATCCATTCAATATAATGAGGCAGCAGATTTACTCTGGACTCCGTCTGGCCTCTGTTCAGCGGTGTCTTTTTCAGAAGTGCACAAAACTGTGGCCGAGGGCACTTTTATGCAATCCTGAAAAGACGGACAGGTCAGGCGGCGTCCACAGTGCCTCCAAAGCCTCATTATAGGGAATCTTCCACCATAGGCTCCGTCTGAATCACATATTTCAGAGATTTACACAGAAACCCCGATGCAAGCGCTCAGCGCAGGATAAATGTGCGTCGAGCCTTACTGTGATCTTTGGGAGGCAAAATGAAGCAATGAACAGCAGGTGAAAAATTGGTTTTATTTTTACACCGTTCTTTGTACAGTAAAAGTGATTTAGGCAACTTTATTCTTGGGGTCGGTGCGATTACAGCGATAGATTTATAGCGGGTTTTTAGGCTTGTCAGCTGTCACACTAAAAGACGCATTTATTGCAAAAAAATAGTTTTTGCATCACCATATTTTGAGAGCCATAATTTTTCCATATTTTGGCCGACAGAGTCATGTACTGGCTTGTTTTTTACTGGATGAGTTGAAGATTTTTACTGGAACCATTTTCGTGCACATGACATTTTTTGATCGCCTTCCATTCCGATTTTTAGGATGCAGAAAGAACAAAAAACAGCAATTCAGGATTTTTTTTTTTTTCGGGGGAGGGATTACAGTGATACCACAATTTTTTTATGTTTTGGCGCTTTTACACAAAAACTATTTTATAGCCAAAACTACTTTTGCATCCCTTTATTCCAAGAGGTATAACTTTATTTTTCCACTGACATAGCTGTATGGAGTTTATGTTTTGCAGGACAAGATTATGTTTTCAGCGGTAAAATGTGTATTTAAGACCCGTCTTTTTGATCACGTTTTTTTCCATTTTTTGTATGATGATAAAGCAGTTTTTTTCCTTGTTTTTTCTATTTATTTTTATGCTATTCACTAAAGGGGTTAACTAGTGGGATAATTTTATAGGTCGGGTCGTTGCAGATGCGGCGATACCAAATATGTGTACTTTCACTTTTTTTCATTCAAATATTTATATATATTTTTACAATTATTTACAAACATTTTTATAATTTTTTTTTTTTTTACTTAGTCCCACTATGGTACTATCATTTTTTGCAGGCTGATCGCTTCTATCATGGGGTTGCAGCAGCATCCCCATGCTGTAGAAACTGCCAGCTCTGCACTGACCGAGAAACTTGCTGATCATGTACTGCGCACACATGATCAGCATGCTTCCTAGCTGTGATGACCCGGATGTCGTCATACACACACGATTTGTTTTTGCGGCAATTTCAGACTTACGTAATCTATGGAAACTTCTGCCATTTTTACGCAAATCAGAAATATACTATAAATGCAGGTACATCCTCAATGAATGGTTTCGATCTCCAGACAAAACCACGGGTAGGGGGTGAAACGCACATCGAAGTGTGCAACAGTCTGTCCCCATTTACCATGTCCACAGACAATCACCATCTTTAACTCACTAGAATGGAATATTTTGCATATATGTATTGTGAGGTATATTCATGGTTTAGGAGGCTTTTATAGTCAAATATTTTCCTACCTTTGTATGTTTATGTTCTGCTATAGTAGAGTTCCTACATACTGTATATATGGCCAATTGACCTATACAATGTATATTGGTTTGACATACACAGCTATTTTCCTATACAAGTATTTACCCATTAATTATATTATTCTTCATTCTATGTATGCCAGCCATATTCATCTTATATGGCCTTTTATATGTTTAGTTAACTCATCTTTTCAGAGCATCCATTTTAGGGTGCACAGTTTTACTTGTGTTTCTGTTTTTTGTCCATTTTTGTGGTGACCTATTTGGGTTTACCTTTTTTCTATGGTATTGATGTATTTATTGGAAAATATATGTTGATGCTTTTTTTTTTTTTGGAAACTTCGCATACCATTGTTTCTTCTTGTAGGTTTCATATACTTTTGAATGAAGGGACTCTAGATTTTATAGAGGATCGTTATATGTTTCTACATCGTCGATGAGAATTCGCCGAGCACTTGTTTTTTGGGGTTCAGAGACAAACAATATCCGATGACTTCGCCTCCATCAAAGAAGCCTCATACCTCCGATATAGGAGTGTCCATGATCCTTTTATCACCGTACTTTTTCCAAAGACCTCTGCTGATCTGAAAAACAGTTAAGGAATAAACAGTCAGAAACAGACAAACAAGCAAGCAAGACAACAGAAGAACAGGCTTCACAGCTCCTAGCTTATAGGAGGGTCTTTTTCCTGTCCTCTCATCAGGTCTTCTAGCCTCAGCAGAGACATAGGCCCATAACCAACGATTTGCTGGGCATCCCTCATCATTGGGACACGACCCCATAGTGCGTAAAGATTATCACAAAGACCCATCCACCGCACACAATCATAAAAATCATCAATACTTTCCTTCCCTACTTTTTTCTTAGATCTCTGCAGTGCTGTTCTTCCTCCTGACCATAGTGTGCAAAAAATACTGAGGACACTAACGTAAATGTGTTGGCTGGGTAAAAATAATGTTTCTCAACGGTCTTGGAAAAAAAAAAAAAATTATATATATTTTTTTTTTTTTTTTAGAAATATGGCACAGACCCTGGATTCAGTGCTCAAATCAGCTGTCTGCTGCGGCAGTGACATCTCCCCTTCCAATGTCAGCACAGACCACGGAACCGCCGACCCCGGAACCTGGTGGGTGCTGGTAGGGGAGTATCACCTTTTTTTTTTTTTACAGCTTCAACTGCCTGGGGAAATTTTCTTTTTGCCCCAACAGAGGTTATTGTATACACTAAAAGAGGACTTGTAGAAAAAGGAGATTTTTGTGTACTCACCGTAAAATCTCTCTTAGCCTCTAATTGCGGGACACAGAACCATGGGTGTTATGCTGCTGTCCACTAGGAGGCAACACTATGCATAATCTGAAAAAGATTAACTTTGGCTCCTCCTCTGCAGAATACACCCCTGGACGGCGTCAGCCTTCTCCAGTTTTGTGCAAAAGCATTAGGAGGAACGTAACCAAATAACATAACCATGCCTGTTAGAAGGCTACTATGTACGAGCTCAAAGAACAATATGAGAACTCAACTGTAAACAACGGCCCATAAGAGCAACAGGGTGGGAGCTGTGTCCCCCAATTAGAGGCTAAGAAAGATTTTACGGTGAGTACGCAAAAATCTCCTTTACTCTGTCGCCTCACTGGGGGACACAGAACCATGGGACGTCCGAAAGCAATCCCTGGGTGGGAAGCAATGGACGAATATTGTGCTACCAGGTCCCTAAATTTGGGGCACTGCTGCCTGCAGAACCCATCTACCCAGGCTCGCATCCGCTGAGGACTGGGTATGAAAACTGTAGTGCTTTGTAAACGTGTGTAGGCTAGTCCAAGTGGCCGCCTTACACACTTGTTGTGCCGAAGCCTGATGCCGAATGGCCCAGGAGGCCCCTACTGCCCGTGTAGAGTGTGCCGTGATACCGGCCGGAAGAGGGGAACTGTTAAGTCGGTAGGCCTCATGTATGGTGGACTTGATCCACCTGGCAAGGGTAGCCTTGGAAGCCGGCAGTCCCTTGCGACTAACTTCTGGAAGAATGAAGAGGGAAATCGACTTCCGGAAAGGTGCAGTCCTGGACACGTAAATCCGCAATGCTCTGACGAGGTCAAGCGTATGCAGAGCCTTCTCCACTGAACAGGAACCGGGCAAAGGGATGGCAGTGAAATCTCATTGAGGTGAAAGTTGGACACAACCTTCGGAAGGAAGGATGGTACCGTGCGGAGAACCACCTTGTCCTGGTGAAAGGCTAGGAAAGGCCGTCTGCAGGAAAGTGCTGACAATTCCGACACTCTGCGTAACGAGGTGATCGCCACTAGAAAAAACACTTTCTGAGATAGAATGGAGAGTGGAACGCCTCTAAGATGTTCGAAGGGTGGAGCTTGCAATGTTGTCAGGACCAGATTGAGGTCCCACGTATCCAGCGGACGTTTGTAGGGAGGAACCAATCGGGAAACTCCCTGGATGAAAGTCCTTACTTGCGGTTTAATAGCAATGCGCTTTTGAAAAAGGACTGAAAGCGCAGACACCTGACTCTTAAGCGAGCCTAAGGATAGCTTGGCGTCTAGGCTCGATTGAAGAAAACCTAGTACCTTCGGGAGGGAATAAGGGAGTGGGACTTGTCCATGAGATTCGCACCAAGAAAAGAAAGCTCTCCAGGTACGAAAATAGATCTTGGCGGAGGCAGGCTTCCTTGCCCTGATCATAGTTGCAATGACTGCCGGTGAAAAACCTGCCTGGGTTAGAATCCAGGTTTCAAGAGCCATGCCGTCAAATTGAGAGCCCCTGAATTCTGATGGAAGAACGGACCTTGAGACAGAAGGTCGTGACGGTCGGGTAGACGCCAGGGGGCGTCTGCTGTAAGTTGAACGATGTCGGCGTACCATGTACGTCTGGGCCAGTCTGGCGCGATGAGGATGGTTGGAACTCCCTCTTGCTTGATCTTCCTCACGACCCTGGAGATTAGGGGGAGGGGTGGAAAAATATACAGGAGTTGGAACTGGGACCAGTCCTGGACCAGGGCATCCGCTCCGAGCGACCGCGGGTCATGTGTCCTGGCCATGAAATTGGGGACCTTGGTATTGAGACGGGATGCCATTAGGTCCACCTCCGGGGTTCCCCAGCGTTGACAGATCTGGTAAAAAATCGCGGGAACCGGCACCACAACTCCTGCTTGAAGGAGAGAGACCGCACGAGCCTTGTCTGGTGGTGTTGGAGGAATAGAAAGGAAGAACCGGTTCGGTGGGCTGGAAGTGAACTCTATCTTGTATCCGGAAGACACTATTTCCCTGACCCACCTGTCTTCTGTAATAGGCAGCCAGACTTGCTGGAAGAGTAAAAGTCGGCCGCTTACTGGTGGGGTGTCTTCCGGAGTTCGTGAGTCATGATGAAGCGAAGTTCTGAGGTTTTCCTCCCTTGGGTTTCACTTGGCCTGCTTTCGACTGCCAAGACCTGTCCAGTCGCTGCTGCGTCCGTGGGTTGTCCCTGCGGTTACGGTTTTGCGCTGGGCGCGAGACGGACCAGCCCGAGGAATTCCGAAAGGATCGGAATCGCATCTGGTTTCTTCGTTTAAACGTGCGTTTCGGTTTTAGTTGAGGGAGAGAGGTACTCTTACCCCCAGTGGCATTGGCTATCCTTGTGTCCAACTTTTCGCCGAAAAGTCTTCCAGTAAGATACGGAAGTCGCGTGAGGGACTTCTTTGAGGCCGCATCCGCTTTCCATTCTCGCAGCCAGAGGATGCGTTGGATCGTGATGGCGTTTGATGCTATTCCCGCTACACCTCTTGAGGAATCCAGGGCTGCACGAAGCATGTAGTCTGCTACCACTGCTATCTGGACCGCTTGGTCCGAGAGCTCGGGATTTGAAGCTTGAAGACCCTCCTGTAGTTTTTTGGCCCAAGCCAGGATGGCCTTGGCCGCCCAAACTGAAGCAAACGCAGGGCCCAGAGAGGCGCCGGCCGCTTTGAAAATAGAACGAGCCATGCGTTCTACTTGCCGGTCTGCTGCGTCCCTGAGGGTTGAGCTATCTGGCAGAGAGAGTAAGGTCTGCGCTGCAAGCCTAGAAACCGGGGGGTCCACTTCAGGTGGATCTGTCCATTGTTTGGTGTCTGTCTGTGGGAAGGGGTACTTCGCTTCCAAATATTTGCGATTAGCAAATTTTTTCTCAGGCTGCGCAAACTGTTTGGTAAGTATTTCCTCAAACTCATGGTGATTAGGGAAGACCTTAGGTGGTTTCTGAACACTTTCGAAGCAAATCCTATGTTCTGGGACTTCCGGGGCCGACTCTGGAATTTTTAGCACCCGATGAATGGCAGAGATTATGTCCTCAACTAGCGCTGTATTGCTAGGGGGAGAAGGTACCACGGACCTCTCCGTTTCGTTATCTGAGTCGGAGTCACAGATGCCCTCCGAATCCTGTGCCTCGCTAAGGTGATCCCTGGAGGGCGACCTGGGGCGGGGGTCTTCTGTGGTGGGGGATCTCTGTGGTAAATTGCACTGTGTCTGTGACAAGGGACTGCCTAGGAGACCTGGAATGACGGTGTCTCTCCCTGGGGGGGGGGGGGGGAACGACCTTGTGCTATAGGACGACTCAGGTGATCAAGACCGGTGGGTCCGCTTACGTCTGTGAGAGTCGGAAGCAGCATGTTCCTGAGACAAGCTGTCCGCTTGCTGTGTAACGTCCATAGCCGGGGCCAGACTCTGCAGAGCTTGCAGCAATGTGGCAGTTAAGTTGTCTATGGACTGTGTCATAGACTGTGACATCTGAGTTGCCCATTCCGGCGTGGCCTGTGACACTGAAGCGTCAGTAGGGACTCCCTGGGGTTCTGACCCAGAGTTCTGGATGCAGTCCCGGCAGTGCGGATTTGTGCTGCCACTAGGGAGCGTGGCTTTGCAGGCTGTGCAGAATGCATAGAAACGTTCCTGCCTGGTTCTCTTCCTTGAGCCCGGCATAGTGCACAGAGGCTGGCTATCAGGGATCGTACAGGGGTGGCTACGCAGAGGGAACCCACAGAGAGCCTTATAGGAAGTATGGATTCACAGCTGAGTAATGAGAACCCAGCTGTGAGCTTACCCCACCGGTGTGCCCCTAGGTCCAGCGCTGACAGATCCCAGTTCTGTGCCCCCCGGAGACCGCCGTGATGCTCCTCTCCTGGATCTCATCCAAAAAAAAAATGGCCACCGGGACGCTGAGGAGAGGGAGGAGGGGGCGGAGAGCTGAAAAGGGCGCGCTGGGCTGTGTAAAAACGCGCCCTTTCTGCCTCAATCCGCCCCTTCTATGACACTCCAGCGTGTCATTTTAGTCATCCGGGGGGCGGGCCGGGGAAAAGGCGGCGGCTTCGGCTGGGCGGAAGCCGCGGTCTAAATTAGAGGCCTGATGCCCAGGAGGGCTCCAGAGCGGCGCAGTAGTCTGGGGGGGGGGTTGGCGGATGTACCAGACCCCCCCAGAATGGTCGACTGGATAGCGGTGGGGGTAGCAGGGGAAGCGGTTCTTGTATGGGGGGCCCCTGGAGCGCTATGGAGCTGCTGCTGCTGCAGAGACAGGGACGCAGAAAAGCCCTGTCTCTGCTGTGCCATGCCAGTCCGCACCCTCCCCCGGCCCCAACAGGATCCCTCAGCTGGTCTGGGGTCCCTGGAAGCTGCGGAATGGTGCCTATTCTCCAACCCTACCTGAGGCGTCTCAACCTAATGCCCCCTGCGGGGGATTAGGGAGGGTGCGTCTGTCACCGTCAGGGGGTCTTCATCCTCGCCTCAACCTCAACCCAGACCCCAAAGGGGTTGGGGAAGGAGGGGGGGGGGGGCTCAACTTCGGACCAGTACCCGCAGGACTGGGGAAGGAGCGACATGGGGAATAGCCATCTCAACTTCAACCGGGCACCCCTAAAAAGGGGGCCAAGGAAGGAGCCATGTCGGGAGTCTCGCTGGAGACCCACTTTTCTTCATCTGTTGCTGACGAAAAAAAAGAGAACGGAAAAAAAGGTGTGCCTCCTTGCGACACTAAGCAAAAACTGGAGAAGGCTGACGCCGTCCAGGGGTGTATACTGCAGAGGAGGAGCCAAAGTTAATCTTTTTCAGATTATGCATAGTGTCGCCTCCTAGTGGACAGCAGCATAACACCCATGGTTCTGTGTCCCCCAAATGAGGCGACAGAGTAAGGTACATGTCTTGCACTAATCACCCATAACATGAAACCACCTGCTTCAGAGGAACATGTGAAACATTGTCCATTTCCATTTTTTTTTTTGACATCCCAGATTAAAATAAATAATCTTAAGAAGGCCCAACTCGATTTCCCATGGCTCTGTCCATCTTTACATACCCACTGAGTTCTTTAGACAAGTGTCAACCCCCCCAAAAAAAAAACCAATAGAGGGCGTGACTTCTTGAGAAAGGATTGTGGCTAAGGATGCAACATCGTGCACTAAAATTGTGTTATGCTGGATATGTATAGAGAAAGGCACACGTGAACTAATGTATTCACTTAAATTGCTGCTTGTGCTATCCATCGTGCACACGGACAGCACATAAATGGAAAACGTGGAGGTGTGAACTGTGCCTTATATTGTTTATGTCCTCCTTGAGCAGCAGAAAACCCTTATAGGTCTCCTGTGGTATCTAGCCCCAAGATGCAAGCACATCCTGTCACAACAGAGTGACTGTTCAAACCAAGCACTCAGCAAACCCTTGGTGTAGCAGAGCAGTTCAGTGCACCTTCCTACCAACTTATTTTCCATACATCTCAGCCTCCCGCTTCCTTGACTGACCGGTCTGGCCTTGAAAAAACCAAAGGAGTGAGGATATAGATGGAAAACATAGGTGGGAAGGTGCACTGAACTTTGCTAATCACTGCATTGAACGCCTGTGCTTGGTTTAACCCCTTCACCCCCAAGGGTGGTTTGCACGTTCATGACCGGGCCAATTTTTACAATTCTGACCACTGTACCTTTATGAGGTCATAACTCTGGAACGCTTCCATGGATCCCGGTGATTCTGACATTGTTTTCTCGTGACATATTGTACTTCATGATAGTGGTAAAATTTCATTCAAATAACTTGGCGTTTGTGAGAAAAACAGAAATTTGGCGAAAACTTTGAAAATTTCGCAATTTTCCAACTTTGAATTTTTATGCCCTTAAATCACAGAGATACGGCACACAAAAAACTTGATAACTAACATTTCCCACATGTTTACTTTACATCAGCACAATTTTGGAACCAAAATTTTTTTTGTTAGGAAGTTATAAGGGTTAAAAGTTGACCAGCGATTTCTCATTTTTACAACACCATTTTATTTTTACGGACCACATCACATTTGAAGCCACTTTGAGGGGTCTATATATGATAGAAAATACCCAAAAGTGACACCATTCTAAAAACTGCACCCCTTAAGGTGCTCAAAACCACATTCAAGAAGTTTATTAACCCTTTAGGTGCGTCACAGGAATTTTTTTGAATATTTAAAAAAAAAAATGAACATTAACTTTTTTTCACAAAAAAAATACTTCAGGTTCAATTTTTTTTATTTTACCAAGGGTAACAGGAGAAATTGGACAGCAAAAGTTATTGTGCAATTTGTCCTCAGCACGCTGATACCTGATATGTGGGGGGGGGGAACGACTGTTTCGGCGCATGGCAGAGCTCAGAATGGAAGGAGCGCCGTTTGACTTTTTCAATGCAAAATTGGCTGGAATTCAGATCGGACGCCATGTCACGTTTGGAGAGTCCCTGATGTACCTAAACAGTGGAAACCCCCTACAAGTGACCCCACTTTGGAAACTAGACCCCCCCAAGGAACTTATCTAGATATATGCTGAGAACTTTGAACCCACAAGGGCTTTACAGAAGTTTATAACGTACAGCGGTACAATTAAAAAATCATTTTTTCCACAAAAATGATCTTTTCACCCCAATTTTTATTTTCCCAAGGGTAACAGGACCCTAAAAATTATTGTGCAATTTGTCCTGAGTACGCCGATACCCCACATGTGGGGGTAAACCACTATTTGGGCGCATGGCAGAGCACGGAAGGGAAGCAGCACCATTTGACGTTTTTGGCTAGAATTGAGATCGGACACCATGTCACGATTGGAAAACCCCTGATGTACCAAAACAGTGGAAACCCCCCACAAATGACACCATTTTGTAAACTAGACCCCCCAAGGAACTTATCTAGATGTGTGGTGAGCACTTTGAACCCCCCAGTGCTTCACAGAAGTTTATAACGCCCGGGCGTGAAAATAAAAAATTCGTATTTTTTTCCACAAACATGATCTTTTAGTCACCATTTTTTTATTATTTTCCCAAGGGTACCAGGAGAAATTGGACCCCAAAAGTTGTTGTCCATTTTGTCCTGAGTATGCTGATACCCCATATGTGGGAGAAAACTACTGTATGGGCACACGTCGGGGCTCAGAAGGGAAGTAGTGACGTTTTGGAATGCAGACTTTGATGGAATGGTCTGCGGGTGTCATGTTGCCTTTGGAGAGCCCCTAATGTACCTAAACAGTGGAAACCCCCCACAAATGACCCCATTTTGAAAACTAGACCCCCTAAGGAACTTCTCTAGATGTGAGGTGAGCACTTTGAACCCCCAAGGGCTTCACAGAAGTTTATAATGCCAGGGCATGAAAATAAAAAAATCGTATTTTTTCCACAAACATGATCAATTAGTCCCCAATTTTTTTATTTTCCCAAGGGTAACAAGTGCTTCACAGAAGTTTATAACGCTCGGACGTGAAATTAAAAAAATCATTTTTTTCCACAAAAATGATATTTTTGCCCCAAATTTTTTATTTTCCTGAGGGTAACAGGAGAAATTGGACCCCAAAAATTGTTTTGCAATTTGTCCTGAGTAGGCTGATACCCTACATGTGGGGGTAAAACACTGTTTGGGCGCATGGCAGACCTTGGAAGGGAAGGAGCACCATTTGACTTTTTCAACTCAGAATTGGCTGGACTTGAGATCAGACTCCATGTTGCATTTGGAGAGCCCCTGATGTGCCCAAACAGTGGAAACCCCCAATTCTAAATCCAACCCGAACCCCAACACACCCCTAACCCTAGCCCTAACCCTGGACCTAACCCTAACCCAAATGGAAATAAATACATTTATTTTATTATTTTTCCCTAACTAAGGGGGTGATAACGGGGGGTTTGATTTACTATTTATGGCGGTTTTTATGTTTGGCAGCTGTCGCACGCTAAAAGACGCTTTTTATTGTAAAAATAGTTTTTGCATCACCACATATTGAGAGCTATAATTTTTCCGTATTTTGACCCACCGAGTCATGTGAGGTCTTATTTTTTGCGGGACGAGCTGATGTTTTTATTGGTACCATTTTCGGGCACGTGACATTTTCTGATCGCTTTTTATTCCGATTTTTGGGACGCAGAATGAACAAAAACCAGCGGTTCATGAATTTCTTTTGGGGGGGTGCGTTTACACCGTTCCGCGTGCGGTAAAATTGATAAAGCGGTTTTATTCTTCGGGTCAGTACAGTTTCAGCGATACCTCACTTAGGTCTTTTTTTATGTTTTGTCGGTTTTATGCAATGAAAACTATTTTATATAAAAAATTAATTATTTTTGCATCGCTTTATTCTGCGAGCTATAACTTTTTTATTTTTTCGCTGATGATGCTGTGTGGCAGCTCGTTTTTTGCGGGACAAGATGACGTTTTCAGTGGTAGCATGGATATTTATATGCGTCTTTTTGATCGCGCGTTATTACACTTTGTTTGGCGGTATGATAATAAATCATTTTTTGCTTCGTTTTTTATTTAAGGGGTTCGCTAAAGGGGTTAACTAATGGGACAGTTTTATAGGGCGGGTCGTTACGGACGCGGCCATACCTAATATGTGTACTTTAAATTTTTTTTTTTTTTATTTCCAAAAAATGGATTTATTGGGGGAATATTTTTTTTTTTTCTAATTTATTTGGCGATTTTTTTAAAATTATTTTAACACTTTTTTTATTTTATTTTTTTTTAACTTTATTACATAGTCCCAGGTGGGACATCACTGTCCTGTGACAGATTGCTGATCTGTCACATCACAGATCACTGTGACAGATCAGCGATCTGTCACAGGCAGTGCAGAAGGCTTCCTCATGCCTGCGCTTTGCAGGCACTGAGGAAGCCAGCTTCCTGCAGGCCCCCGACGCCATCATGGATTCGGGGGCCTGCAGGAAAGGAGCCCCCTGCAGCAGCGCTGCACATTGCGCTGCCGTGGGGGGTTCAGGGAAGCACGGAGGGAGCCCCCTCCCTGCCGATGCTTCCCTTTAACCCCCGGTACACCGCGATCATGTTTGATCGCGGTGTGCAAGGGGTTAACGTGTCGGGGGCGGTCATTGTGCCGGGTGTCAGCTGTGATAATCAGCTGACACCCGGCCGCGATCAGCGGCGCTCACCATGTGGGCGCCGCTGACCGCGGTAGACTTACTATCCCGTCCATGGGCATAGGGGCCCGGGTCCCATGGACGGGATAGTACGTCGGATGTCAGGAAGGGGTTAAACAGGCAATTGGTGCTAACAGACTCCCTTCAAAGTTTCAACTCCAAGAATAGGACTTACACACAAATAAGACAGGACTAGTCGTGACCTAGACTCTCCATCATCCTCCAAGGAAAGATTGTCAGCCTTCATCACACTACAGAAGTGGAGTCTCTATACACTGAAAGCGTCAGACTTTGAACCTGCTGTTGGCTTGTACAAGGGAAAATTGTTTGTTCGTTATAAGATACAAGGGGCGTTCGTTAAAGATTTCCCCTGGCCCACTTCCATTTATCACAGGACGGTGAAACTGCACTTGTGTAATGATATAAGTCTCTAGAGTTACATCTCAATTTGCAACTTAGAATTGATAAGGGTCTTGATTTTACAGGTGCTGAACTGGTGTGAGGTTTGATAATGGACTCAGTGGTACAAATGCAGTTATCAAGTTCCTTTTCTTGAAAGGCCACACTCCAAAGGATACATTCGATGAGATGAAAGATATTTATGGCAATGATTCACCATCATATCATGTAGTCAAAAACTGGCATCGTCAATTCAAACGTAGTCGGACAAATAGCTCCAATTCCAGGGCGACCCCACTCTGCTATTGATGAACACACCATCCAGCAAGTGGAGGTTGCCCTTTTGGATAATCGCCACATAACCATTCGCCACCTAGCCCAAAATATCAAAATTAGTGTGGGATCCGTGGTAAAAAAAAATCATCCAAAACCAATCTTCACATGCATAAAGTATCCGCTCGCTGGGATCCCCGGCTGTTCACACCTTTCCAGAGGCAGGAACGAGTTGAATGCTCTCATGCTCTATTGACAATGTGCCATGGAAACCAGGAGGACTTTTTCAACAGACTGATCACACAGGATGAAAGCAGGGACCATCACTAAGTCCAGTCGATGCAGTGGAAGCATCATGACTCACCACCTCCAAAGAAGGCATGTGCCCATCCCTCAGCAGGCAAGGTCATGCTCACAGTATTTTGGGACCAGCACGGAGAAGTATTGATGGATTTCCTAGCAAAGGGTACCATGATCACTGGGGCATACTATGCATCAATGCTGCGAAAATTGCGGGAGGCCAACAAAACCAAAAGATGTGGCATGCTTACCAAAGGTTTCCACCTTCTGCAAGACAATGCACCAGTTCACAACTCACATGTTGCCCAAATGGAAGCAGGCTCCTGTGGCTTTGAAATTCTACCGAATCCCCCGTATTCACCTGACCTCGCACCATCAGACTTCCAACTCTTTCCAACAATGAAGTTATTTTTGAAGGGCAAGCATTTTCCAGGTGATTACTGATTTCTGAAGTCATAACGTGGCTTTTGGAGCAAGCTGTCGACTTCTGCAAGCAAGGTGCTTATAGCTGCTTAAAGAGATGGGAAAAGAGGGAGTGTCCCTAGGTGGCACCTATGTAGAGGACTAATAACTGTGCCAAGTTTCATTGCTCTCAGTCCACAGGAAGTGGGTCAGGGGAAATCTTTAATGAACACCTCTCGTACAGCCCCATACAATATGGTGCACATCGATATACAGGACCCAGTCTATTGCCTCCTTGGTAATCTATGGCCGCTCACATATGCGACACAATGCAACGATGAACCGTGGATTCCAGGAGGATTCTCAGGGCTCCCATCCAGTAGTCAGAGGTTACAGACTTGGTCACTTGACTGGGTCAGAGTTGGTTCACACCAAAATTAACACCTTAAATATACATGTACCTTGTATGCTCCATCGTACTGAGCGACTTCCTCCCCCAACAGAAACACATTCTCATCTCGTTCCAGCTCTTCATCTAAAGCCTGGTTTATAGCATCTCGCACGGTGACCTACAACAAGAAATAAAGGATGAGATTAACTAAGCTGAATGTGCACCAAGACATTGCCATATAAGCCTTGCACCGGGTTGTGCGATTCACACACTTTGTGATTTATGTGACATTCTGCATGGTCCAGTGGAGCACAGGCAAAACATCATGGGGACGAGGCGATTCAAAACGGTGCTCCAAAATTACTCCAAAACCCATCACACCTTATTCAAACGATTGGATCGGCTGCAGAAATCTTCCAGACGTGACTCCATACAGCTTTTTTTTTTTTTTTTCTTCTTCAATATAGTTTCTTAATGCATTTCTTTTTGCCCAAAAATACTGTAGTCAGATATTACCGTACATGATTTTTTTTTTTGCTTAGGTGGTTTTCTTTTGGGTCAGTGGGTCATAAAGTAATGAATGGAATCATGTGTAGTGAAGCAGTCATTTCAAAACAGTCATGAAGAAGCCTACACGGGGGAACGTCACACTGGTCCTACTGAGGGGATTACAGTTTGAGGTGGCAATATTTTGGTAGTTGAACTCCTCAAGTCTTCAGCATAGTGTTACATTCATTTGGTGGTGGAACTAGTGGTATGGCCATTTCTCCAAAGTGTCTCAAGAGCTGTTTTTCAATATTATAACTAGTGATGAGCAAGTATGCTCGTTGCTCGGATTTTCCCGAGCATGCTCGGGTGAACTCCGAGTATTTGGATGCGCTCGGAGAATTAGTTTCTGTTGCCGTAGCTGCATGATTTGCAGCTACTTGACAGCCTGAATACGTGTGGGAATTCCCTAACAGGCATTCCCCACATGTATTCAGGCTGTCAAGTAGCCGCAAATCATGCAGCTGTGGCCAACAAACTAAATCTCCGAGCACATCTAAATACTCAGATCACCCGAGTATGCTCGGGAAAACTCTAGCAACGAGCATACTCGCTCATCACTAATTATAACTCCAGGCTACATGTTCCTCGTGCCCCTGTGAGCAGCCCGTCTGGCCTAAATGATCTGCAGTGTCTCCGTACTTATCTCCTATCAAACTCAATGGAAGCACTGATGTCTGCAAAACGGCCATCACCTTTCAGTGTCTGGCACCTCTCTGCTCTTCCCTAATTTGCATTTTTTGGTACAAAATAAATACTACAGATCGGACGAGTGCACACACTTTTGTCCCTACATTGAAGCATGGGTACAAGTTTTACAAATTGCGCAACACCACCGTGATCCATCCCAGAGGACCATATTAGTCTCATACACCGATGAGAAAAAGGGTAATGAATGATGTTTTGAACTTTTGACTTTCAGGCTCCATATCTCACCATCCACTACTGCTTTGATCATGAGATTTCGATCATTTCATAGACCATCATCGTGGACATCTCAAATAAATTTGACTTGCAACCATATAGCATATGATAAGTTATGCAGATCTTTTCCATGTCACTGGATTACGCAAAAAAAAATCTAAATTTTACTTTTTATTACTAAATTTATAAATCCACCTTTGGTTTTCAGCACTGCCCAAATCCTTCTGGGCTGCTCTCGATCAGATTCAAGCGTGTCTCCACCGAAATCCGATCCCATCTCTACTACACGTTTCCAAAGTTGGCGCGTACTGGTCGACTCACTTGGGTATGTACACAGTTTTTTCTTCAACTTTACCCAGTTTTCAATTGTATTTAGGTATGGAAACTGTTTGGGGGGGGGCTGCAATCCAGCAAATCTACTAGTTTGGTGAAGAAATCGTATACTCGGGGTTGTTGTCCTGCTGGTTTCAGACCACCATAGATTCAGGTGAAGTATCCAAGCCTCATATCATCAGGCTTCCTCCACCAAACTTGAAAGTTCCTTCAATTTCTCGATCCGTTAGCCCCTTTTCCCCTTATTTCTTCGAGACCAATTTGCATCCATTCAAGCCTAGTCTATTGACTTTCATCTCATTGCTCCAAATAACCCATTTCCATTTTTCGTGCGTTTTCGTAAACTGGAGCCAACGTTTCTTATGGCAACATTGAAGTCGAGGCTTCTTCACCTTTTCTCGGGTCAGCATTCCAGACTTCTGTAACCGGCGTTGCACGGTGCCTTCATAGACGTCTGTTATCTCACTATTATGAAGCATACGAGCCTCCTCCACTGCCGCGTTTGTCGCTCCAGAACGGACAGATCTTGGGATGAGTCGACTTATTGACTGATATTTTGCCTGGACGTCCACCTCTTGGCTCCGGAATGGATGGACGGACTTCATTCCGTATGCTTCCAGCTGTCATGACCACACATGATGCAGTTTGGCAATTTTTTGGGCCAAGAGACCGCTATCGATGAGCTGGATGATGCTGTTTCTCTTTTCTTGGGAAATCTCCTTCATGGCTGCTCCTCGATTTGAACCAGTGACCTTTCACTTGGGAATCAACCCAATAACACACTGAGCTATTAGGGGATGTAAGAGCAGGTTGTAATTCGTTGTGTTCAGGAAGACAAAGATTTTTCCTCCACCGGGAGCAAAACAGTAACAATGCAGGGACACGACAAGAATCGGCATAACTAATCATATGCTAAATAGTTACAAGTCACATTTACGTATGAGATAGCCAAGATGATTGTCTATAAAATGAAGGTGGTCTCACGATCAAAGCAGTAGAGGATGGTGAGATATGGAGCCTGAAAGTCAAGAATCCAAAGCGTTTACGGCGGCAGCACTGAGGGGAGGGCAGTACTGTGGGGGCAACTGTGAGACAGCAATAAGAGGGGCAGCACTGTGGGGGCAACTGTGAGACAGACCTAAGGGGGGCAGTACTGTGGGGGCAACTGTGAGACAGCACTAAGGGGAGCAGTACTGTGGGGGCAACTGTGAGGCAGCTCTAAGGGGGGGCAGTACTGTGGGGGCAACTGTGAGGCAGCTCTAAGGGGGGGCAGTACTGTGGGGGCAACTGTGAGGCAGCTCTAAGGGGGGGCAGTACTGTGGGGGCAACTGTGAGACAGCACTAAGAGGGGCAGCACTGTGGGGGCAACTGTGAGACAGCACTAAGAGGGGCAGCACTGTGGGGGCAACTGTGAGACAGCACTAAGGGGGGCAGCACTGTGGGGGCAACTGGGAGACAGCACTAAGGGGGGCAGTACTGTGGGGGCAACTGGGAGACAGCACTAAGGGGGGCAGTACTGTGGGGGCAACTGGGAGACAGCACTAAGGGGGGCAGTACTGTGGGGGCAACTGGGAGACAGCACTAAGGGGGGCAGTACTGTGGGGGCAACTGGGAGACAGCACTAAGGGGGGCAGTACTGTGGGGGCAACTGGGAGACAGCACTAAGGGGGGCAGTACTGTGGGGGCAACTGGGAGACAGCACTAAGGGGGGCAGTACTTTGGGGGCAACTGTGAGACAGCACTAAGGGGGCAGTACTGCAGGGGCAACTGTGAGACAGCACTAAGGGGGGCAGCTGTGAGACAACACTACGGGGGGCAGTACTGTGGGGGCAACTGTGAGACAGCACTAAGGGAGCAGTACTGTGGGGGCAACTCTAAGGGGGGAGCAATACTGTGGGGGCAACTGCAGTGCAACACTAAGGGGGGTAGTACTGTGGGGGCAGCACTAAGGCGGAAATTGGGGGGGTAGTACTGTGGGGCCAGTACGTACAGAAAGACTAAATACAGTCCCTGACAGCTGTCAGCGCAGTGGGCTCCTCACCTGGAGGGCGGCGGGCGAGCTCCTGTGGAATTCTCTCCGGAGGATCTCGGATACATGGCTCTGTGAAGACACGGAGAGCGTTAATACCGGGGTCCCCTCACAACCAGACCCCCACATCCCCTCTCCCCGCCTCACCTTCCCCCCGCAGAGCAGTCTCCTCAGCGCCGCCATCTTTCTTCTGTCCTCTGACAAGACGTCGCCCTTCGCCTGACACCTCCTCCAATCAGATCCTAGCAATGACCGCCTCTCCAGCAGGTGACCAGATTAAACCAATCACAAGTGAGATACCGTACAACGCCTCTATCGTGCCTTCGATTCCGTTGTGGGGGCGTGGAAAAGAAATGGTTGCCTTGCAACCTCCAATCATAGCGCAGTAGTAGAAAAAAAAGTGTACGGGAAGGAAAGAGGACCATTTCTATGATTCTCACGGATCTGTGGGCGGAGTCGCAGGCTGGCGCTGCAGGCCTCGGATTTATCGCTGCACACATCGGGGTGATCGCAGAGCTGAGGAGGATCTCCCTGCTGGGGTCACATCACACCCAGGCACACAGCCATCAGGTGAGGCCGGGGATGTGAGGCCTGTGGTGTCCGGCGGGGATGGGCTCCGGTCGCACGACTGCTCTGTTTCTATCATTGTAGCTGGAGACTGTCACCTCCTGGTGCAGTCACACCTGCCTGATAGAAAGCGCACCATGATACAGAGGATGCGACCGAGCGTCATGACCGTACGATTACTGTACAATGTCCATATATCTATGTCTGCTGCACATAGAGCAGCGATCAGATCTGTCCTCCTGGCGTACATTATCCTCCAGAGCTGCACTCACTATTCTGCTGGTGCAGTCACTGTGTACATAAATTACTGATCCTGAGTTACATCCTGTATTATACACCAGAGCTGCACTCACTATTCTGCTGGTGCAGTCACTGTGTACATACATTACATTACTGATCCTGAGTTACATCCTGTATTATACTCCAGAGCTGCACTCACTATTCTGCTGGTGCAGTCACGGTGTACATACATTACATTACTGATCCTGAGTAACATCCTGTATTATACTCCAGAACTGCACTCACTATTCTGCTGGTGCAGTCACTGTGTACATACATACATTACTGATCCTGAGTTACATCCTGTATTATACACCAGAGCTGCACTCACTATTCTGCTGGTGCAGTCACTGTGTACATACATTACATTACTGATCCTGAGTTACATCCTGTATTATACTCCAGAGCTGCACTCACTATTCTGCTGGTGCAGTCACGGTGTACATACATTACATTACTGATCCTGAGTAACATCCTGTATTATACTCCAGAACTGCACTCACTATTCTGCTGGTGCAGTCACTGTGTACATACATTACATTACCGATCCTGAGTTACATCCTGTATTATACTCCAGAGCTGCACTCACTATTCTGCTGGTGCAGTCACTGTGTACATACATTACATTACCGATCCTGAGTTACATCCTGTATTATACTCCAGAACTGCACTCACTATTCTGCTGGTGCAGTCACTGTGTACATACATTACATTACCGATCCTGAGTTACATCCTGTATTATACTCCAGAGCTGCACTCACTAATCTGCTGGTGCAGTCACTGTGTACATACATACATTACATTACTGATCCTGAGTAACATCCTGTATTATACTCCAGAGCTGCACTCACTATTCTGCTGGTGCAGTCACTGTGTACATACATTACATTACTGATCCTGAGTTACATCCTGTATTATACTCCAGAGCTGCACTCACTATTCTGCTGGTGCAGTCACGGTGTACATACATTACATTACTGATCCTGAGTTACATCCTGTATTATACTCCAGAACTGCACTCACTATTCTGCTGGTGCAGTCACTGTGTACATACATTACATTACTGATCCTGAGTTACATCCTGTATTATACTCCAGAGCTGCACTCACTATTCTGCTGGTGCAGTCACTGTGTACATACATTACATTACTGATCCTGAGTTACATCCTGTATTATACTCCAGAGCTGCACTCACTATTCTGCTGGTGCAGTCACGGTGTACATACATTACATTACTGATCCTGAGTAACATCCTGTATTATACTCCAGAGCTGCACTCACTATTCTGCTGGTGCAGTCACTGTGTACATACGTTACATTACTGATCCTGAGTTACATCCTGTATTATACTCCAGAGCTGCACTCACTATTCTGCTGGTGCAGTCACTGTGTACATACATTACATTACTGATCCTGAGTTACATCCTGTATTATACTCCAGAGCTGCACTCACTATTCTGCTGGTGCAGTCACGGTGTACATACATTACATTACTGATCCTGAGTTACATCCTGTATTATACTCCAGAACTGCACTCACTATTCTGCTGGTGCAGTCACTGTGTACATACATTACATTACTGATCCTGAGTTACATCCTGTATTATACTCCAGAGCTGCACTCACTATTCTGCTGGTGCAGTCACGGTGTACATACATTACATTACTGATCCTGAGTAACATCCTGTATTATACTCCAGAACTGCACTCACTATTCTGCTGGTGCAGTCACTGTGTACATACATTACATTACTGATCCTGAGTTACATCCTGTATTATACTCCAGAGCTGCACTCACTATTCTGCTGGTGCAGTCACTTTGTACATATATTACATTACTGATCCTGAGTTACATCCTGTATTATACTCCAGAGCTGCACTCACTATTCTGCTGGTGGAGTCACTGTGTACATACATTACATTACTGATCCTGAGTTACATCCTGTATTATACTCCAGAGCTGCACTCACTATTCTGCTGGTGCAGTCACTGTGTACATACATTACATTACTGATCCTGAGTTACATCCTGTATTATACTCCAGAGCTGCACTCACTATTCTGCTGGTGCAGTCACTGTGTACATACATTACATTACCGATCCTGAGTTATATCCTGTATTATACTCCTGAGCTGCACTCACTATTCTGCTGGTGCAGTCACTGTGTACATACATTACATTACTGATCCTGAGTTACATCCTGTATTATACTCCAGAGCTGCACTCACTAATCTGCTGGTGCAGTCACTGTGTACATACATTACATTACCGATCCTGAGTTACATCCTGTATTATACTCCAGAGCTGCACTCACTATTCTGCTGGTGCAGTCACTGTGTACATACATTACATTACCGATCCTGAGTTACATCCTGTATTATACTCCAGAGCTGCACTCACTATTCTGCTGGTGCAGTCACTGTGTACATACATTACATTACCGATCCTGAGTTACATCCTGTATTATACTCCAGAGCTGCACTCACTATTCTGCTGGTGCAGTCACTGTGTACATACATTACATTACCGATCCTGAGTTACATCCTGTATTATACTCCAGAGCTGCACTCACTAATCTGCTGGTGCAGTCACTGTGTACATACATTACATTACCGATCCTGAGTTACATCCTGTATTATACTCCAGAGCTGCACTCACTAATCTGCTGGTGCAGTCACTGTGTACATACATTACATTACCGATCCTGAGTTACATCCTGTATTATACTCCAGAGCTGCACTCACTATTCTGCTGGTGCAGTCACTGTGTACATACATTACATTACCGATCCTGAGTTACATCCTGTATTATACTCCAGAGCTGCACTCACTATTCTGCTGGTGCAGTCACTGTGTACATACATTACATTACCGATCCTGAGTTACATCCTGTATTATACTCCAGAGCTGCACTCACTAATCTGCTGGTGCAGTCACTGTGTACATACATTACATTACTGATCCTGAGTTACATCCTGTATTATACTCCAGAGCTGCACTCACTATTCTGCTGGTGCAGTCACTGTGTACATACATTACATTACCGATCCTGAGTTACATCCTGTATTATACTCCAGAGCTGCACTCACTAATCTGCTGGTGCAGTCACTGTGTACATACATTACATTACTGATCCTGAGTTACATCCTGTATTATACTCCAGAGCTGCACTCACTATTCTGCTGGTGCAGTCACTGTGTACATACATTACATTACCGATCCTGAGTTACATCCTGTATTATACTCCAGAGCTGCACTCACTAATCTGCTGGTGCAGTCACTGTGTACATACATTACATTACTGATCCTGAGTTACATCCTGTATTATACTCCAGAGCTGCACTCACTATTCTGCTGGTGCAGTCACTGTGTACATACGTTACATTACTGATCCTGAGTTACATCCTGTATTATACTCCAGAGCTGCACTCACTAATCTGCTGGTGCAGTCACTGTGTACATACATTACATTCCTGATCCTGAGTTGCATCCTGTATTATACACCAGAGCTGCACTCACTATTCTGCTGGTGCAGTCACTGTGTACATACATTACATTACTGATCCTGAGTCACATCCTGTATTATACTCCAGAGCTGCACTCACTATTCTGCTGGTGCAGTCACTGTGTACATACATTACATTACTGATCCTGAGTTACATCCTGTATTATACTCCAGAGGTGCACTCACTATTCTGCTGGTGCAGTCACTGTGTACCTACATTACATTACTAATCCTGAGTTACCTCCTGTATTATACTCCAGAGCTGCGCTCACTATTCTGCTGGTGCAGTCACTGTGTACATACATTACTGATCCTGAGTTATTATCCTGTATTATACTCCAGAGCTGCGCTCACTATAGCCGGATGTTGCCGCTGTCTCCTCATTAATTATGGATGATGTCACTGAGATCTTGCGCTATAAACATTCACCTGCGGGAATAAACAGTTTCTCACTGTGTGATGTTCTGTGCTGTACACAGGCGCCATGATGATGTCCTTACAAGAGATGTCTGGATTTGCCGTTTTCTTCGGTGACTTTGGCCAGATCGTTACATGTTGCTGCTACATCGCAGCCTAATGCAAGTGAATGGGGTCACATCACAACCGTGAGAAGCAAGTTGCAAAAACTCCCCCCTTTCACCCCTAGGTCCTATTCTTGGCAGATCCTCCCATGTCCCAATTGATGCACCAGTAATCTGATAGTCTGGATTTTCCTGCACATCCACATGTGAATTGACTCGAGCTTCTGGTTGCCCATGCGACCGTCTGCACAGTGTCAGAGACTTTAGAAATATTTTTTGTTTTTCTAGTTCACCATTGTGCGCGTGCTTTTTATTTTCCCGTCTTTGCAGCTGTTTTTTTATGCACAGTGGATTGTTTGTTTCCATTAGAGGCAACTTTTTGCTGTATAAAGCCAAAAAAACTTAAAAACTAAAATGAAAGAGGATTTTTTTGAGATTGCGTAACCATATGCCAAATTTGGCGCAAATTAACAAGTACCGCAAGACAGGAATGAAAAGTCTTACTAAAAAAAAAAGGCAATGGAAAATCTTAAGATTTCCTTTAGTTTGAAAAATGTTTTCTTAAAGGGATTCTCATATGTAACTTTTTTTTAACCTGGTGTAAATGCCGCCGTTCTGCCGAATCCGGCATAGTTTTTCTTTTGTTCCTGCGCCTTTGCGTTCCTGAGATACAGCCTCTTTTTCCCTGCTGGTCTTGTTAGCCAAGTGGGGGTCGTCCTCAAGATAAAGAGTTTATGACTACGCCCACTTAGTCAAAAGGACTAAATTTATAAAGAACGCAAAAAGGGCCGTATCTCGGGAACGCAGGGGCGTAGGAACAAAAGAAAAACTACGCCGGATTCAGGAGAATGGCGGCATTTACACCGGGTAAGAAAAAAAAATATTTATGGCAACCTGTAAGTTCTTCTTTAACTTGGTGATATGAGGAGACTGCACCTTCGCGGTTTTCAGAGCTTGAAATGGATGATTGCCGAGCTGGAAGGGTCCTGCCCCTGCCGGCAGAGATGTCCATGGTCCCAACCTCCTGCTCCATCACATCCGCCTTTTATTCCAGGTTTCGATCCTTCCGTGAGATCTGGATCAGCGCGCTCGTCCGGGACGAGGACTGATGCGCAGGAAGGACGTTGTCAGAAAACCCTGCAAATAATTACTGCACTCTGTGATACTTTATGCTTTTATTCTCTTTTTATTTGTTCTTTTATCTTTTGGGTTTTTGGTGCCATTCTTCCTCCATTCTTTACACTGCAGGTCTGCTTGTTCAGACAGCGCAGAAAATCAAGTGAATGTAGAACCGATTTGCATTACTGCAGTAACTGCAACAATTAGCCTACACTGAGATACATACGAGTCATTGCTGGATATATTGTGGGGTATATGTTCCTCCTTAAAGGTTATGGACACTTTGGGTTTTTTTTATTTTTTTATTTTTTTTTAACTTTAATACTTGTATTTTAGATTAAAAATCGTGTTTGCTGTTGGGTTTCGTTAAAAATGTCGCACTTTTGCCTTCCATAGCCTCCTTGTTACAGAATGAGTTAATGGAGAATCTTTCAGTGAGCTCATTCTGAGGGCTCATGCAGCATTGATCACAACGCCTGGACTGGTCGCGAGTGTCTCAACCTGAGCGTGACAACCTCATAGAAATTTATATGAAGAACTCATACTCATACTTTGGTTAGGAGACCCACGGCCAGGCAGTGTACTGCGGCTCATGCTCGGACCGAGAGTGAGCTCACTGAAGGATTCTCCGTTAACTCATTCAGCAGCCAGCAATAGACGGTGTTGCATTGATGACTTCATAAGCCCCGTACAGAGAGATTCTGCCTCTTGTCTTTCTCCTTCTGGTGATTTATATCCACAGAAAGCTGGAGCTGAACTTTGTGGTTATGAATCAGCCGAGAGAAGCCCAGAATAAGAAAGATAGAAGTTATAAACTCGCTTATCAGAACGAGCTCACTGAAGGATTCTTAGTTGGCTCATTCTACAATCAACTGTAGAAAATGCAAAAAAAAATACATACTTTTTTTTTTGTCAAAATTACAACCACCTCCTCTTCCCCCTCGAAGGTGTCTACAGCTTTTAAGACTGTGATGACTCTAATGTGGAAATCCTTTGATGTGTTTTGTAGGCGAAGGACTCCGATCGGTGTATGCATTCCTCAGCATTCAAGCGTCGGGTTCATTCCAAGCATCAGTCATTTGATCAAATGGATAATGGAGACTGGGGATACTTGGGGCGGAACGAAGTAAGTGGAGACTTTTCACGGCTGCAAAGCGCTTTACGGGCAGATGACGCCCATTAGAGGAAAGTCAGACGAACGTGTTGGTCTTGGCGGGACGCACTGACCATATAACGTGCATGATGGCGTCCTGATCCTTCCCAATGGCAGATCCCAGGGATTGGGCATGTTGGACTTTGATATGCCCAATTATTATTTTTTTTCTTTCTTTCTCACGAGACATGAGTCTGTCTGGAGGACAGTGGGTCAGGATTTCCTATACGGTCACTATTTAAAGGGGTTTTCCAGAACTTTGGTATTGCTGGTGTATGTTTAGGAGGGGTCATCCATATTGGTGGGTGGCTGACACTTGGCCGCTGCAGTGATCAGATGTTTGCGGCTTTTACATCTCCATACACTGTGCAGTGCCAATATTCGGGTACCGTAGCTCAGCTCACATTCACTTCAATAGGAGCTGAGCTACAGTACCAGAAAACTCTCACTGCGCTGTATATGGGGCTGTGGGGTCCCGGCTTCATACAGTGGGTGCATCCGACCACCTCGGAGCTGTAAGCATCTGATCATCGGTCAGGTCCCAACCGTCATCGGTAAAGTTGGCGCAGGACCAGGTCCCTCGGAGACATCATTAATCTGTGGTCACTGAATGGGACCTCTGAGAACCGCCGCCTGCCTCTCGGCATTCCCGGCTCTTCGATTGATTAGCCATCCTGGAACGATGTCTCATGTACGCCATGCCAGGCTGGCTAGTCGGTAGAAGGGTCGTGGATCCCGGGAGATTCTCACCATTGGATCTGGTCCCGCGAATCGATTTGCACCAACTCTAGTCATTAGTGTGGAAATCCTGATAAGTTAAAATAGTTTTTATTGCTGTACGCCTTTAAATAATGTCATTCTTTCCCTTAGATGACTGATCCTGTCACACTGAATGTCGGGGGCCACGTGTACACCACCTCACTCTCAACACTCACCCGCTATCCGGATTCCATGTTGGGCGCGATGTTCCGCGGCGACTTCCCCACCGCCAGAGACTCCCAGGGCAATTACTTTATTGACCGCGACGGATCCCTTTTCCGGTACGTGCTGAACTTCCTCCGGACGTCAGAGCTCACCCTGCCCGTAGACTTCAAAGAGTTCGATCTGCTGCGGAAAGAAGCCGATTTCTTCCAGATCGAACCCTTAATACAATGCCTCAATGACCCCAAACCTTTGTACCCCACGGACACTTTTGAAGAAGTGGTGGAACTGTCCAGCACGAGGAAACTGTCCAAGTATTCCAACCCGGTGGCTGTAATCATCACCCAGCTGACGATCACCACCAAGGTTCACGCGTTACTGGAGGGCATCGCCAACCACTTCACTAAATGGAATAAGCACATGATGGACACTCGGGATTGCCAGGTCTCGTTTACTTTCGGCCCGTGCGACTACCACCAGGAGGTCTCCCTAAGGGTTCACCTGATGGAGTATATCACAAAGCAAGGTTTCACAATCCGGAACACGCGGGTGCACCACATGAGCGAGCGGGCCAACGAGAACACGGTGGAACACAACTGGACTTTTTGCAGGCTAGCGAGGAAGACGGATGACTGATTGGGGCGTCCCGATGACCCGTCCGCGCCTGCGCACATCCTTATTTATTAACTGGATCGCCCCGCTAACGTGATGCCTCCATTGACCTGTTCCCCAGCACGTATGCATGTGCCCAGACATGGAGGAACTTCCGTGCTTCCACATTGACCCGAAATGCACATTACCCTCCTCCACCCTCCAATATTGCTATATGAACACTCACGTACAAGAGGCTCGTTGGTAACGCAGGCCGAGGATTAGTGCTGGAACTTCGGGGAGAATCTGAAGTTTCGTCTTTATGATCAAATTTTATGGATGTTTCGAAATTTGACCTTGGATAAGTTAGAGAACAAATTGTGGGAGAGACTTTTGAGCGGAAGCCATTGGCACAGCGTACTTTGTAAGACTCGGCAATTTACAAACGCTGTCGCCAATTACACTAACGTGACATTCGCATCATCTGCTAATCGCTGCCGACATGATCCGGATCGTCAGCCTTTGCCGCCATATTGGTATCCGTTATTTTAGGATTGTGCCCAGGCAGATAAAAACGTCAAGAAATGCCCTGACGGGTTTGCACAAGGTGGCCATGGGTGGGTAATCGTGACCATCCAACCAATTATTTTGGGGTGATCGTGGCCACGTCTTTGGTGGGTCGGGACCAATTGTAATGTGTTGGGGAGAAAAAAAAAGTTATAAACATTCCACCGTTGGAAAGTTTACGTGGTTAAAACTTTGTACCTGCAGCCGCCATTAATGAAATGGGATCTCTTCCCATTTCAGATCCATCTGGTGGATCCCACTGACTTATAATAAGGTTTGTTGGGTTCCATCGAGGTTTTAGAAGTTCCTCCAACGTAGTTGTGAAAAAAAACCCTCACTACAAAATCTCTGGCCATAGTATGGAGTCATAAGGTTAGGATCAAGGATGGAATTGTATCCTGCAGGGGCCTCCCAAAGCTGGAAGAAAGAGTTCTCTGGTTTGGCCATGAAAGGATAAATAACCCTGGCTTATGGCCTTACAAAGGTGCCGAGTCTGATCTAAGACCTCCATCACCTCCCCGTCTGTACATGTGAGGAGATATTCGAGTTACATCACGCCATAGGGAGACGATTGGGAACAAGAAATAGTCCAGAAATGGAAACGTAATGGCAGGTGTCGGTGGTGCCCCCGTTATATAATGCATAAAAATTGCAAAGTGCTTATAAAAATTAAGTAACTTTGCTCTTTTTTTTGTTATTAAAATTCCTCTCTGTTCTCAGGAAGGGAAGAATTTTTAATTTTGTCGTTTACCGCTCATTGTTTAGGTTACCGGCCACCGCTGCAGTCTATCAGAAGTGGCCGGTTTCCTAGGCACTCGGCATTTACATGCTCTGCGATTGGATGATTTGCAGGAACCCGTCAGATTCAGTGTCACTGCAGAGGCAAAGATGCCTCTTCTTGTAGCATCGGAGTGCGCACAACGCTGGACTAGCGGCTCAAAGATGACGCCAACCAAAATTGTGTGTCGAAAGCGCGCCACCACCAACAAATGGGGAAACTGGGGAGTAGTGTGCTGCTGGAAAACAAAACGCCCTTTAAGGCTCATTCAGACATCTGCAAATTGGTCTGAGCACGGATCGTTAATCACAGAGTGGCTGCAGCTCTGCCGATCCGAGCGCGACACCTTCATAACGGTTGGGAGACCTGCGGCCGGTCCGTGCTCTGACCGATTCGCACGGACGTCTGGATGAGTCCTAGGGGGTATTCTGAATCATGGAACACTTTTCCACTAAATGTGTGTTCAATGCTAAGTCAGTAGCACCTACAGTAGATTGCTGGACAGCATCAGCGACGCTGACGGAAACTGCAAGTGCAGCGCTCGTCCGTGTTGTCTAGTGCCATAGTGGATCTGTTGGGTGCATGTCCGACCTCCGCTCCAATCAAACTCCGCCAGCAGATATCACGTGGTGCCCCTTTTACCCATCAGTTGATCGCTGTTATTTCAATATTTAGTACATTAAATTGGGAAGAGACATGGAACAAAATGGTCACGTTCACCTCCCCGGCGGTAATCACCAATACTTAACCTGAAGGTCGGGGAAGGTTTTCTATCGGGCGCTGTCCGCACATACGTCAGTATTAGTGTACAGGTCTCATAGCCGAATCTATGCAGATACAAGTGTCCAAACCCCACTTTATTCTCAGATTAGACCTTTTTGTTTTTCTAGATAGACTTCAGACAGAAGTGGTGGAATTAATAAATTTGTAAATCTGGTTAATTATGAAACAATGTATTGCCTGCGTAAGATATTCTAATAAAAGACGCCTGTTCAGATCGTCTGATTAATAGATGCCTATTCTGGGGGGACCGTAGACCCTGCACAGGCCGCTCCGGTGGTTGGCACTAGATTTAGAAACAATGAACCTTGCAAGTGTCACAGGACCGCCGCTGAAACTGGTGATTGGCTGCAGTGCTGGGGTTCCTGGCAAAGCACGTCTGCTGAAACGCTGTTTCTCTCACTTGACCACTGCAGCCAGTCGTAGGTTTCAGAGGTGACATCCAGATGGTTTAGTCATTGGTGCTGGAGCCAGCGCTATCTTCCTGAACGGCCCGTACTAGATCCATGGATGGAACAGGAGAAGAGGACGCCTGCACTTGTGATCTCATGACAGTCCACACCCCTTTAAGAGCCGTCCAGGATTTATTAAAACCACATTAAAAAGTGGGGAAAGTAAAGAATTGACATAGTAAATCCCCCACTACTTCAGTACCTTTCTTTGTTCCCCCCCAGTCTTTGGTGACTTGTCCTGCAGCTGCTGTGATGTGCCGTGACTTCTGCAGCCAATCACTGACTTTAGCTATGATGTTAAATGTGCAAGGCACAAGACCGCTGAAAACAGTGATTGGCTGCAGCGGTCATCTCTGCACAACTCAACAAAGTATAGCAAGAGCGGCACTAGCCGACCATATCCATCTCTGAAGACAGGAAGAAATCTGTAATCTTATTATTGGCATTATACAATATTTCTTTTTATACAGTTGTACATGAGATCGCAGTCGACATTATGGATTTAGTTACACTTTCACATTATATTTTCTTTCTGCACACGACGCTGCGGGAGAATTGTGACATTTGGCACAAAGAGGGCAGTTTTGGGAGGTTCACAAGACCCAAGTATAGATTAATTCATGTTCTGCTACCTGACATTCACCAACGCCAGCAGAGACGAGGTCTCTGGTCCTTTCCTGCCACCATTATGTATTACTATATAAAAAAAAAAAAGTATCCCTGAGATGTATCTCAGCTGCCAGTACCAGCGGCTGGCAAGAACTGCAGGCAAAATGAAAAACTTCCTGCAGCATCTCTAGGATGTTGTAGGAGTGTCCTCTTCATAATTTGGATGGGTTGCTTTGCATGCATGGCTTCAGGTAGGTCTCAAACACTGGATTCACCTGCGAGAAAAAAAAGTGTTCACACATAGAGGAGAATCAGTACTGTATCTGGGCTGCTGGTGTCTCCTGCAGAGGGAACATGCAACCCCTGCAGTTCTGCTCACTAAAGGGCATCTCCATCTGAAATCTGCACCTGGTTGCTTTATTGGCATAAGTCATGTGTAGAAACTCATTTAAAAGGTCAGACTCTGACTTCTAGATGCATGTGGCGCAAAGAGGCTACTTTCTTCCTTCATACTTTCCCCATCAGGAAGCTGTCACAGGGTTACCGCAACAGTGTGGAGCCAGAAGACTGCAGCGTCTGATTGTTCCTACTCCGGCACTGAGAAGAAGCATTTCTTCATTTTAAATGTGTTTACTTCTGGCAGAACAGGGGTTAATCGGTCATGTTTAAAACCCTGTCTTGACAGCTGAGCTCGGTTAGCCACTCCCTTCCCCTTTCTAATCTGGGCTCAGTTACTAATCCTTGTCAGAGCTAGCATTTGCTGCATGGCTAACGGTGGGAGAGGAGTACATATGAGAAGGAGAGATGGAGGAGATATCTGTGACTGTTGCATGGTTTGTATATGTTGTAATTTTATGTCCTCTATTTTGGTTTATTCCCCTACCTTCACACCCCAGTGCATTCCTCTGTTATATGTGAGTGAATATTGTGTGTGTCATGATCCCAGTGCAGGTTTTGACCTGCACGTCAGGGGTTAATGTCTTGAGCTCAGTGCAGGCTTTGACCTGCACACATGGGGTTAATTAATGTGGTCTCTCTTTGGTTCAGGGAGAGCATTTTATTGCCCTGAGATACTCCAATCCCTGTCAGTTATACTTTTGCCTTTGGCCGAGTGTTGTGACCCCTGTGTGCCTGTTCGTTGTCTTATAGCTTGCTTATATGGTTCTGATCCGGTTCTGTCCCCCGTTGTGAGTTTGCCTGTTGATTCTGTACTGTATATCTGCTTCTCTGGTTTCTGACTTCTTGGCTACGTCTTGACTATCCGTTCTGTCTTGCCCTTTGGTAATTGTCGTGCTATCTCGTGCTTTGCCCCGGCCTGATCTGGTTTATTTCTCTGTCTATGCCTATTAGTAACTTTGTTCCGTAGTTACCATTCTAGGAGTTTTCCTGCAGCTCCTAGCTCTCGGGAGTTTAGGCCACGCCCCCAGCAGTCACGTGCTTCAGGTCCTGTGGGTCTGAAGCACGCATCTTCTCTGCTGCTGCCCGCTGCACAGGTTGTCTTACTCAGGACACGCGCACTGGCTCAGTGAGCGAGTGCAGTGCGGTGTTCCTGACAGTGTGTGTCTGAAGTTTTCTGTTAACCCTTGTTTGTTTTGCCTTGGTTGTCGGGTTGGTGTACGACGGTGCACAGTAGCGCCCCCTCTTCCCTGGGTGGGGGAAGAGAATAGACGGAGGGTTAACTCAGGAGGTAATGCAAGGGCGGAGGCCCCGGCATCTTCACCTTCAGAAGTATCCCGGGAAGCAGGGCGAGCTACGGTGCCCCCTAGTGTTAGGGGCAGGGAAGGAGTCCTGGGCCACCCGCCAGCTGTGTCATAACAGAAGCATTGTCTGGTCTGTAAGACTATGCTCACGCTGTCTTTTTTTGTTTAGAAAACTGTAGCAAATTGTGCCAGGAAGAAGAAAAGAAAAAGCCGCACTGCAACCTCCACATGTGAACGCAGCCTAAGGTTTCCTTTTGTCAATTGAAAGTCTACACAAGCAGAGACAGAATTTGATATGGGGAATTTAAAGGGGTATTGCCACCCTGCTAACCAGTACCATGCTCTCTCCAACCAAGGACTATAAAGAAGTTGATCTTAAAGTGATGAGTCTAACAGCGAGAAATTACATTTTGAAGTTCTGTACGTGTCTGGAGGAAGATCGGGCGTGATGATCCGCTTACAGCGCCTCAGTCTCACGCTGCATTCCCTGCCGTGTGTAGGGGGCAAACAACCTGTCAATCAACCAGAGGAGAGGGGCGCTAGGCAGGGAATACAGCGAGAGGACGAGGAGCTAGAAGTGCATAGTCACGCCCCAATGCACATGCAGACGGGAGAGAAAAATAATAATTTGGTTGTTTCCTTTTGCCAACTGGGAGTGGTCATAAGGAACACGCCTACAAAGGATCTAAAAGCAATGCCTACTTCGCTAACAAAACCAGTTTTATATGCCCAAAAGAAAGGGCCATATCTTGGGAATAGAGAGGAGCAGAAACATAAGAAAAACAGCGCCGGATTCAGAAGAACAGCAGCATTTACACAACGTAATACAATTATATATTTGACAAGTGACTGATCTACTAAAAGCTTCCATCCTGCCCCCACTGCAAGGATCGGTAGTGGTGAGCACTGGACTGCAACACTAACTGTAGTACAAGTCATAGCAAAATAGGATCCCTTCAAGAAAAATCAGTATCAGAATTTCCCCCCCCCCCAAAAAAAAAAAAACAACTTTACATATCCATTAAGAAAGTTGGTCCCTTTTTTCCTCATATCTCAGGAACAGAGAGGTGCAGGAACAAAAGAAAAATGTCACTGGATTCAGGGGAACAGCGGCACTTACATCAAGTAATAAAATTACATATTTATTGGTCACAATTCCAGAACTAGGCTGCCATCACACTTAGACCTCACCTCTTTGTTCTCAGGGTTTTTCTGCGCCCACTCCAGCAGGTTATGGTATACGTTCCCGTCATAGGTCCCGATAGCCGATAACAACTCGTCATCTGTGTAATCAAACGCATCGACAAGTAGAACGGCATCTTTTCTGCAGATAAAAAAGGGGGAAAAAAATTACATTCAAATTTTGATTCAAAACCCCAGTACACCTCTATGCACTAAATATTGTGCTCACCGCAGCTCAGCCAGTAGCCCAAGGTAAGCTGTTGTGGCCATGTCCAGCTGTTTCCCTGATAGGTAGCCATGATGGAGGAAGTCCCCAGCACTTGTGAATATCCCATGTAATGCATACAGGTCACACAGCCGCTTCAGGACGACCTTAATCTCAGGATGATCGGAGGCCAAATTCAGAGCCGAGATGAAAATCTTCACGGTCAACAAATGTGCGTGCGCCTAAAAGAAAGATGACAGGGTGGAAGTTCTTGAATTCCCTAGAGGGATCACTTTTTGCCTGGTGTAGGTCCAACCTCTGGGACTTGCATCGGTTGACATAAGGGGGAAATTTTAGCCCAGGTGGAGCAGCAGGTCAGAAGCTGGACCAACGGATCAGACGCTCCACCACTGAGTCAGAAGCTCGACGACCAGGTCAGACGCTCCACCACTGAGTCAGAAGCTCGACGACCAGGTCAGACGCTCCACCACCGGGTCAGATGCTCGACGACCAGGTCAGACGCACCACCACCTGGTCAGACGCTCCACCACCAGGTCAGACGCTCCACCACCAGGTCAGACGCTCCACCACCACTCCTGAAAAAAAGCGCTCAGCAGTGAGCACATACTTACTATTGAGGTTTTCACAAGCTCCACAGAGGTGTTATTCCACGCCGCATATTGCTCAGACCCCGATTGCACCAGGTTCTGCATTTTGTTTGCTGCAGATGCGATGAGACTGAAAAATAATAAATTATATATACGATTTCATAACAGCCCCTCCGCCACATAAGAGCGTGGCACTAAATGTTAGTGGGGAGTGATGGTTGTCAGGACCAGATAATGATTTTGCATCCGGTCCCGGCGAGTGCAAGTTCCATTTTGGATGATTGGTTCGTTTTCAAAATAGTTGTCCCATAAAGAACATTAATCACCTATTTACGGGATGAATGATAAGTTTACAGTTCTGTGCTCCATTCAGACAGGGGGACTATTGGGACCCCATTTTTGGGATTGGTGGGAATACCAGCAGTCAGACCCCCACTGATCACCCGTATCTTATGTATTTTGGGGGGGTAACTCCTATAAGTAGGCATTACTCCAATTCCCTATGTTTGGAGAGAGTGTTTGTTCTGTCTGCCAGTCCCCACTCACCACCATTACCTCCTGATTATTCTGAATATTTTGGGTTCCTCCCCATCATTTAACCTCCAAAATCATGACTGGAAAGCAAAATTCCTGTGCAAGGGTCGTTTGTATAGTCACATTATAATTTTTTTTTATTTTTTTTTTTTGGAGGGAAAAAAAATATTAAAAATTCTGGGAATTAAAACATTGTTAAAAGTTAGTAAACTCCTGTGACATCTTTCATTTACCTGTACGCCCTGTACTCGTACGCCTTCAAGTACACCTCTGGATTCAGGAAGTCAGCGGGCATCCTCGCATGGCAGCCACCGGCAGGTGGAGAGGAGAGATAGGCGGTGCTGCTTGGTATTGGTGCCCCTGACTGAGCGCCAGCAAAACATTTAAGCAAAAATCTAGAGGAAAAAAAATAAGTGAAAAATTAAAAAAATTAAAATAATTCACTAATATCATATCTCGTTGCATAGCGTTACCTCGCCACCTGCAAGTGCAGGACGGTATTCTCCCCTTCGTAAGTACAGGAGGCGGTAACTCTGGTGTAGAGGCTGGGTATACCGCTGTAGAGGGAGTAGCCGTGGCCACCACATGCTTTGCGGCAAATTTCTACGCCATTGGAACACATCTCAGTTGCAAAAGCCTTCATTCCGGCTGTGAGAGCATGGAGCTAAAAGTATGGAAAGGACAAAAGTGTGTTATACAGTCTAGAAGACCGATTCATACTCATGTCAGGGGGACCAGGATCTGACAGGTGACTAATAATGCACAATCGTATGGTGGCACCAGCAAAAGGAGCTGAGATGCAACGCCCAAAGTTTAAAACAGAGGCGCTGTTCTTATTTTATTCAAGTCCTAGTACACAGACCACCATCACATGTCGCTTCATTCAAACCTAGAGCGGACCAATTTAGAGAGTTAAATTCATAGATCTGTTCATAAATATGACAACAGGGCCATTAAAAATACAACTAAACAGCAAGTATAAGTGACCCTCAATACATACCAAAAAGGCAAACACACATAGGAATAATACAGAAAAAGAAAACCCCGGGACTCCAAATGTATGGAAAATGATAGTTATATTCCTAGACTTAAATTTTATAGGTCTAGTACTGCTTGAGAAAGCCATCTGACGAAACGTACGTCGGAGTCCTGAGGTTTGTTTTCTGTGTTATTGCCTATTACATGGCATGTCTGTCTTGATATATACTGAAGATTTTCTATACTTACAAATAATTGTCAAATGGCCAGAATGACAAGAGTAGAATATCCTCAGTACATACAGTGTCTTGCGAAAGTATTCAGCCCCTTGGAACTTTTCAACCTTTTCCCACATATCATGCTTCAAACATAAAGATACCAAATGTAAATTTTTGGTGAAGAATCAACAACAAGTGGGACACAATTGTGAAGTTGAACGAAATTTATTGGTTATTTTAAATTTTTGTGGAAATTCAAAAACTGAAAAGTGGGGCGTGCAATATTATTCGGCCCCTTTACTTTCAGTGCAGCAAACTCACTCCAGAGGTTCATTGTGGATCTCTGAATGATCCAGTGTTGTCCTAAATGACTAATGATGATAATTATAATCCACCTGTGTGTAAGTCTCTGTATAAATGCACCTGCTCTGTGATAGTCTCAGGGTTCTGTTTGATGCACAGAGAGCATAATGAAGACCAAGGAACACAACAGGCAGGACCGTGAAACTGTTGTGGAGAAGTTTAAAGCCGATTTGGATACAAAATGATTTCCAAAACTTTAAACATCCCAAGGAGCACTGTGCAAGCGATCATATTGAAATGGAAGGAGTATCATACCACTGCAAATCTACCAAGACCCGGCCGTCCCTCTAATAGTTCATCTCAAACAAGGAGAAGACTGATCAGTGATGCAGCCAAGAGGCCCACGATCACTCTGGATGAACTGCAGAGAGCTACAGCTGAGGTGGCACAGTCTGTCCATAGGACAACAATCAGTCATACACTGCACAAATCTGGCCTTTATGGAAAAGTGGCAAGAAGAAAGCCATTTCTCAAAGAAATCCATAAAAAGTGTTGTTTAAAGTTTGCAACAAGCCACCTGGGAGACACACCAAACATGTGGAAGAAGGTGCTCTGGTCAGATGAAACCAAAATAGAACTTTTTGTCAACAATGCCAAACGATATGTTTGGCGTAAAGGCAACACAGCTCATCACCCTGAACACACCATCCCCACCGTCAAACATGGTGGTGGCAGTATCATGGTTTGGGCCTGCTTTTCTTCAGCAGGGACAGGGAAGATGGTTAAAATTGATGGAAAGATGGATGGAGCCAAATGGAGGACCATTCTTGAAGAAAACCTGTTGGAGTCTGCAAAAGACCTGAGACTGGGACGGAGATTTGTCTTCCAACAAGACAATGATCCCAAAAATAAAGCAAAATCTACAATGGAATGGTTCACAAACAAACGTATCCAGGTGTTAGAATGGCCAAGTCAACGTCCAGACCTGAATCCAATTGAGAATCTGTGGAAAGAGCTGAAAACTGCTGTTCACAAACGATCTCCATCAAACCTCACTGAGCTCGAGCTGTTTGCCAAGGAAGAATGGGCGAGAATTTCAGTCTCTCGATGTACAAAACTGATAGAGACATACCCCAAGTGACTTGCAGCTGTAATCGCAGCAAAAGGTGGCGCAACAAAGTATTAAGTTAAAGGGGCTGAATAATATTGCACGCCCCACTTTTCCGTTTTTGCATTTTCACAAAAATTTAAAATAACCAATAAATTTCATTCAACTTCATAATTGTGTCCCACTTGTTGTTGTTTCTTCACCAAAAATTTACATTTGGTATCTTTATGTTTGTAGCATGATATGTGGGAAAAGGTTGAAAAGTTCCAGGGGCCGAATACTTTCACAAGGCACTGTATCAAGGCAGACATACCATGTAATAGGGAATAACACAGGAAAAAAAAAACCTCAGGACTCCGACGTACGTTTCGCCAGGTGGCTTTCTCAAGGAGTACTAGACTTATAAATTTTAATTATCGGACTATAACTATCATTTTCCATATGTTCGGATTCCTGGATGTTTTCTTTTTCTTATGTTATTCCTATTGCATGCTTGCTTTTTTGATATGTGTTGACAGATAAATGGTAAGTATAATAAGAGACCCTCACTTTAACATTAACTTGTATTTTTAATGAACTGTACCATATTTATACACAGACCTATAAATTTAACTGTTTGAATATAACTTTTCCATTTATATTATACCCACTCTGTACATTTTATTGTGTATTTTCATTCTGTATGCCCCCCCCCCCTTCCCCTATTTCTTAAAAAAACACACATATATAAATCTTTTTTTATTTGTGGTTATTCACCATATTGCTAGGATTTCTAGTGTTGATATAGTGAATATACACATATGTAATGCTTTATTATTTATATTTATAGTGCACTTATATTCTGGGGATAAGTGCGGGTGCCACCAGTTGTATCCTCACTTATCATAAGTTGTTCAAGGTATAATCCCCTTTAAGCTCAACTTATATGAATAGATTAGTTGTTGTCTTTAATTCTGCATTGGCAGAGTAATCATTACCTTCTACAGCCCACAGGGGACCAACAATAAGGTATAGGTGTCATTCATGGTGGACCCTGTTTTTCAAGCATTTTTTTTTTTATTTTTAATCTTAATGCAATTTTTGGTTTGCGGTGCACATGTATATTATATCAGATCTTTATTCCCATTCTCTTGTCAAAATACAAGATTTTAAGAAAAACCATCATGGTACCTCAGGAAGCAAGCTGAAGTTTTCCTTCTGGATCTCGTCGGACACATCGTTGTAAAATTTTGCCACATATTTGGTGGTGAAGTGGACGGAATAACAAGTTGCCACCAGTGGTAAAAGTTTTTGCTGCTGAGTTTGGTAGTCAAGGATTTTTGGTTCTTGGTCCCTAGGGGAAAAATAATAAAGATCAAAAAAATGAGGAAAATTTTTAAAAAAAAATGACCACAAAAAAGTGACAAAAATTGAAGTGTCTGATGTTTTCATACTGTAGAAATCATTATTCTATTACGAGAAAAGCTTTAGTTTCCATTTAAAGGGCATGTGTCAGCATTTCAGTTTAGAACCATGTTATTAGTATTTTCCCCTGCGGAGGCGCTGCAGGGAGATTGTACACTTCACACTTACATTACAGCAGATCATTAACAGAAAGTGGACAACCCCTTTAAGCAAAGACTGGTATTATGAAGCATAAACAAGAACGAGTGATGTCACCAAGTGAGCCTGTGATGTCACTAGACGTTGATGCAAAGTCACTGATACGACTGTCTATATTACACGGGAATATGTAGTTTATTAACTAGATGACGTTTTTAATACCGATATTAAAAAATAGCTGGGTGACAGTTATGGTGGCTATTTGTTATCCCAAAAAAAACAAATTGTGATTGCTTATTTAATGGGGAATTGTTACCTCCAATATCCTATCCCAATATGTAGTAGTTGTAATAATGATATTGTCCAAATGCCTCCAATTAGAAATGTATGGTTCTTCTGATTTACTATGTCGCTTACCCCATGTGCAGGGAATTGTAGTAACTTTAGTCGTAACCATGGATACCTCTCATATAGTGACAGTGGTCATAATCATGGATACCGAAGCTACTGCAATGCCCTCCATATGAGGGGAAGCAACACAGCGAATCAGAAGAACTATACTACATGTCTAATTGGAGGCATCTGCTAAGATAGGATCTTAGAGATGGAATATCCCTTTTAATGGCTGAATAGAAATTTTAAAAAGTTGAACCAAAATGTATACATAGAGTCCTGGAGACATATACATGGCAGACATACCCTGGCTTTAACTCCGATTGGCGTCTGACAGCCGAGTATCGGACGGAGATGGTACAGGCCTTTGTCAGCGCCATCAGCACCTCCTCCCGCAGCATTCCGACCCTCACCGCAATCATAGTGAAATAATTTATCTTGTCAGATCCACGTTTGACATAGGAGCCATCGGGCAGAACCTGGTGCCAAGGAGGAAAACCAAATGAGATGTCTATACGGTACAATGTGAATATACCGGCAGCCGCCCCGACGACATGTGCCCTGAGGTCTTTTAGAGAGGAGAATATTCATGAATATTCATTTCTCTACATACCTGGAAGGGTCCCAGGATAGGAGGCCGGGACTGAAGGGCATACATACCAGGAAGGGGCCCAGGATAGAGGTACATATATATCAGGAAGGGGGGGGGCATACAGTGGGGGGAAATTATTATTATTATTATACATTTATATAGCGCCATTTATTCCATGGCGCTTTACATGGGTGAGGATACACTAGGAGAGGGTAGAGCAGGTTGTGCGGTGGTTCAGTAGACAGAGGATCATTGCAGGCTGTAGGCTTGTCGGAACAGGTGGGTCTTCAAGTTCTTCTTGAAGGTTTCCGTTGTTGGTGAGAGTCTGATGTGTTGTGGAAGAGAGTTGCAGAGTATGGGGGGAGCACGGGAGAAGTCTTGTATGCGGTTGTGGGAAAAAGAGATAAGGGGGGGAATAGAGAAGGAGATCTTGAGAGCATCGAAGTTTGCGTGCGGGTAGGTACCGGGAGACCGTATCACAGATGTATGGAGGAGACAGGTTGTGGATGGCTTTGTAGGTCCTGGTTAGGGTTTTTAACTGGAGCCTCTGGACAATAGGAAGCCAGTGAAGGGCCTGGCATAAGGGGGAGGCTGGGGAATAGCGGGGAGACAGGTGGATTAGTCAGGCAGCAGGGTGTAGGATGGACGGGAGTGATGCCAGAGTGCTAGAGGGGATGCCAGAGAGTAGGAGGTTGCAGTAGTCGAGGTGGGAGATGATAAGGGCGTGCACTAGTTTTTTTGTGGTTTCATGGTTGAGGAATGCGCAAATCCGGGAAATATTTTTGAGTTTGAGGAGGCAAGGGCTTGGATATGTGGTTTGAAAGAGAGGGCACAGTCGAGGATCACCCCAAGGTACCGAGCGTGCGGGACTGGGGAAAGCGAGCAGCCATTGACATTGATGGATAGGTCTGGTGGAGGGGTAGTGTGAGATGGGGGAAAGATGAGGAATTCTGTTTTGTCCATGTTCAGTTTGAGAAAGCGAGCAGAAAAGAAGGCTGAGATAGCAGACAGACATTGTGGGATTGGGATTGTAAGGAGGTGAGGTCAGGTCCATATAGGTAGATCTGCGTGTCATCGGCGTAGAAGTGATACTGCCAACTGTGGGATGCTATGAGCTGTCCCAGGCCGAAGTTATAGATGGAGAAGAGTAGGGGTCCTAGGACTGAGCCTTGAGGAACACCGACAGACAGGTGGCGAGGTGAGGAGGTGGTGTGTGAGAGGGAGACACTAAATGTTCGGTCTGTTAGGTATGATGAGATATACGGTAAGTATTTGATCCCTTGCCGATTTTGTAAGCTTGCCCACTGACAAAGACATGAACAATCTATAATTTTAAGGGTAGGTAGTGTCACGATCCATTTTTGGATCTGTGTCAGATTCTGGATTCTCATATATAAACTTTTTTCCTTTCAGGCCATCGGGGGTTAATATTAGTTTTTCCCCCCCTGTGGCCGCTGGTGTAATTGCATTGCTAGGTGAGTTTGCTGATGCAGGTGGTGACCAATCCCACATCCCTTTAAAAGGTCACCTGGTGCATCAGCTGACTGTTGGTTATACAGGTCGTTTGGAAACCAACCGCGGTGAAGACAGGAGCTTTCTGGTGCCGTGGTGCTTCTGCTGAATGCTGTGATCTGGTGCCTTACTCTGCTGTCCGGTGCATTGCAGCAGAGAAAGCTAAGTGTTGTTTGTCTTACCTCATTTGTTATTTCTTCCCTTGGTGTTGTATTAGTGCAGCGGTGGGACCTGTGTCCGCACTTGCCAATTCCCTACTGAGGGATAGGTGCAGGGCAAGTGAGGGCTAAGGTATCCTGCTCGGCGACGGTTTGAAAGAAACCATATAGGGACATCAGGATAGACCAGGGCACAAACTTAGGTGAGTGCCGGAGTTGTCCATTTCCCCGTTCCCTATCGCAGGGCCCATCATTGTAATTGTGTCCCCGGTGTTCCCTTGTTTGTTTGCTGTTCACTGACCGACCGATTGCTGGGTCGTGTCACACAGGGCCAGTCAATTTGTGACAGATAGAATATCAAAACTAAAATCCAGAAAATCACATTGTATAAATTATATAAATTTATTTGCATTTTGCAGTGAGACAAAGGTATTTGATCCCTCTGGAAAACAAGACTTAAGACATGGTGGCAAAACTCTTGTTGGCAAGCACAGCAGTCAGGCGTTTTTTGTAGTTGATGATGAGGTTTGCGCACATGTCAGGAGGAATTTTGGTCCACTCCTCTTTGCAGATCATCTCTAAATCATTAAGATTTTGAGGCTGTCACTTGGCAACTCGGATCTTCAACTACCTCTATAAGTTTTCTATGGCATTAAGGTCTGGAGACTGGCTGGGCCACTCCATGACCTTAATGTTCTTCTTTTTGAGCCACTTCTTTGTTGCCTTGGCTGTATGTTTTGGGCCATTGTCTTGCTGGAAGATCCAGCCACGACCCATTTTTAATGTCCAGGCGTAGGGAAGGAGGTTGTCACTCAGTATTTTGCGGTACATGGCTCCATCCATTCTCCCATTGATGCAGTGAAGTAGTACTGTTCCCTTAGCAGAGAAACACCCCAAAAACATAATGTTTTCACCACCATGCTTGACAGTGGGGATGGTGTTCTTTGGGTCTTAGGCAACATTTCTCTTCCTCCAAACACCTGCGAGTTGAGTTAATGCCAAAGAGCTCAATTTTTGTCTCATCTTACCACAGCACCTTCGCTCAATCACTCGCAGAATCATCCAGGTGTTCATTGGCAAACTTCAGACGGGCCTGCACATGTACCTTCTTGAGCAGGGGGAACTTGTGGGCACTGTTGGAATTTAAACCTTTACGGTGTAATGTGTTACCAATGGTTTTCTTGGTGACTGTGGTCCCAGCTGCCTTGAGATCATTAACAAATTCCTTCCGTGTACTTTTAGACTGACCTCTCACCTTCCTCATGATCAAGGATACCCCATGAGGTGAGATTTGGCATGGTGCCCCAGATCGATGTCGATTGACGGTTATTTTGTATTTCTTCCATTTTCTTACTAATGCACCAACAGTTGTCTCCTTCTCACCCAGCGTCTTACTTATGGTTTTGTAGCCCTTTCCAGCTTTGAGCAGGTCTATGATCTTTACAAAGCTCTTTGGTCTTGCCCATGTTGTAGATGTTAGCATCTGACTGATTAATTGAGTCTGTGGACAAGAGTCTTTTAAAAACGTGACTATGTAAGACAACTGTCTTTAATGCAGGTAACGAGTTGATTAGGAGCGTCTAACTGGTCCATAGGAGCCAGAACTCTTAATGGTTGGTAGGGGATCAAATACTTATTTCTCACTGCAAAATCCAAATAAATTTATATAATTTATACAATGTGATTTTCTGGATTTTATTTTTGATATTCTATCTCTCAATGTTAAAATTAACTTACCCTTAAAATTATAGACTGTTCGTGTCTTTCTCAGTGGACAAACTTACAAAATCAGCAAGGGATCAAATACTTATTTCCCCCAATGTATGTACTGTATACCAGGAAGGGGCTCGGATGTAGCACATATATATATATCTCAAGAAGTATTTTAGGAAGTGGGTGGGGTGTATATATATGTCCCCCCCTTCCTAATATATATGTGCTTCATCCTGATATGGATCTACCACGAAGGGCGGGCATATATACCAGGAAGGGGCCACGGATGAGGCACATTTATACCTAGAAAGGGTCCAGTAAGGGAGACATTATGACATAAATGGGAGGGGCAACTCGTATGTCCCTATAGGTTTCAGAAATCTACAAAAGACCCACACATCTGACCAACATACGGGGGTTGAGGGAAGGGGACACGGGAGGTTTACATGTTTTCATTGGACTCTAGTTACGCCACCGGTGAAGGACCTTTGGTCACATGACCACAATAATCGTCAAAAATTCTTTTAACCTTGAAAAAAACCCTATAATGCAGAACTGGCTTTATTAGTACGGTTTCTGAGTCGTTATGGCTACGGGCCTTTTTGGTGATGTAAGCCCTGGGCAATTACCCAGTTCATCCCCACCCAATGCTAGTACTTGACTGTAGCTGCTATTTAATATTATGTGGCCTCTGTGGTGGCTGAATACACAGAATAGTCTCTGTACCTGCGAGTATCTGCTCAGCATGTTTTCCCTTGGGACTCGAATATTCCTCATTATGAGATAACCATTGTCAATATTCTCAAAAGACATCTTAGGCCCGATGTCCCCAACAGATATTCCTGGAACAAAAGGAAACATGATCTGTCCTGGTGATTAATGCACAAGAACCTGTATAGCTCTGGATCAATTGTTCATCTACTAATATTATTCCCTTCAACAAAGACATTTAAAGGATTTGTGACACATACACATATATATATATATATATATATATATAATTTATTTTTTTACTTAAAATTCGCTTTAAATGGTCTATTAAACTCGGGATATTACCTGGGAGTGGAGAGTGGTCCTTAAGACTTCTAACCTGGACTATGAACGGATGCATGCCGTACTTCTTCCCGTTGCTGTAAAGCTGGGCGAGGACCACAGCATGAGTGCAGGTTTTTCCTACTGTACATATGAAAAAATAAAAAATGTACAGAATTTTTTTTTTTCTGAAAAATGAAAAGGCTAAAATTCGAGAAGTTACTAATGAAAGATATTACGTACAATCCCCGGGCCACCATTTAGTCGCTGTTATCTGTGGGGTGTCTATTATAAATTCCTGGGTGCTAGGGTCAAAAGTGGCTGTGGTTTCTAATCCCCGCAGGTTTGTCCCTGCAAATACAGAACAGAAATGGTTAAAATTTGCTTTGAGCTGATGTGTCAGCGACGCAGAAATTAATTCTAGAGACATAAAACAAACATGGCGACACAGCTGGTAACCCATGACATGGCAGCGGATCCTGGCCTCTTGCCTCCAGCGATTGCCTTCACTTGCAAGAATCATGTATCTGTCATTAACTTTTCTGTTATTCCTTGGATCAATTATTAATTTTTAAAAAGTAATCACTGTTTTATTTTTTATTTCAGAAATCAATAGTCCACATGAAAATAAGAAACTTGTGATAAGATTATCAGAGAAATCGGTTTCTATCTCCTGCTGGACTGAAAATCTTTATTCAGGGAAGACAAATTTTCACACATTGCTGAGAAAGGAGATGACAGTTGGTGCTTGTAAAATTCTATGGAGAGGAGGAGGCGCTAAGGACATTCTACTGACAGCAGATGACAGTTAGTGGTTGTAAAATTCTATAGAGAGGGGGAGGAGCTAAGGACATTCTACTGAACATTCCATAGAACTTTATAAGCATCAGCTATCATCTCTCTCAGTTATGGGATAGTCTGTAGTTTCACCAGTGAATTGAAAATGAATGGTCAGGAGGAGAAAGAAGCTGATTTCTCTGATAAAATATATTACAAAAGTTTCTCATTATCACATGTACTACTTACTTCTGAAAAAATATCAAAACCATCTTTGTCAGCCTTTTTGATCATACATACGCCCTAAGTCTTCAGCAGAATTCATAAATCTTAAAATGAGGATTCTTCAGCCATTCAGACATGGATTTTTATAAAAAAAAATCACCAGCCTCCTCAGGTCCATGTAATCAATATAATAATGTTTGAGCAAATACCATACATTTTAAAGATCTAGCCATGCATGAACTTACCATGTCCCAGTTCAGTTTGTGCATAGGTTCCAAAGATTTTATAATTATTTCCAAGTGGCTGCCACTTGGAAATTTGCTCATCTGTGCCCAGGGCACTGATAGTTTTCAAGAAAAGTTTTTGTATATTAAAACCAATTTCTCCGCCCACCGCTCTATAATAAAGAAAAAAAACAACACAAGGCTGTAATGTCAAGAGTCAACTCGCACTAACAATTTTCCATGATCTACAGTAAATTCCTTATCATGTAGAGTTCCTTCAAACACATCATCTCTCATAAGCTCTCTGATCTGAGGACCTTCCTTCAGTTTTGCTGGTGAAATGCTGGAGAATATCTGTGAAATGTACTGGAACCTGTTATGATAGAGTGACCGTAGGAGGCAGACACAAAAATAGAAGCTACGTCCAGAAAACCAGAGGAATTGGCAACTATCCGATTGCAGACCCCTGAACCTATCAACACAACTAGCAGTAGCCGAGGGGGGTTCCTACGGTGGCCTAGACCCCTCGATCACAGCCGGAGAACTATATAGCCTAAAGATAGAAAGGGAAATCTAAACTGCCCCAGAGCAGACCCCAAAGTAAAAGGCAGCCCCCAACATATAATGACGGTGAAGCAAGATGAAAAAACACCAACACAGATAGAAAGATAGGCTGAGCAAACGTTGGGGCCCAAGCTAATCTAAACAGGACAGGAAAGGAAAGCTGCTGTCTGCAATCGGCCAAAACCCTATCAAAAACATAGGCCAACAAGCTGATATGGAAAAAGACCCTGAAGCAGCTAGGCTTCAAAACTAAATCAGCACTCCGGTATTTTCAGAAGACAGTGCTAAGGAGTTCAGCTCACCCCAGCAGGGAATGGCTGAAATCCAGAAAAACAAAGCAAAGCACAAATGCAAAAAGCAGGGAAGAAAACTTAGCTTTAGAAGAGCAGGAATTCAGACTGGACTCCAAGGATACCACAGAGAAATCACCCGCAGGGCAGAATGGGCGTAGGCAGCCTTATATCCAGTCTGTGACTCCACTCAGCCAGTCATCATCATTAATCTCAGGTGTCTGATAATCAGACTCACTACCTCTCCTTACCAGAAGAGGGAGTTCCTCGGGCCTCAGTGATAAAGGGGAAAATGAACTCACAACAGTACCTCCCCCTTGAGGAGGGGTCACCGAACCCTCAACCACGCCACCAGGGCGATCAGGGTGTGCCTGATGAAAGGCACGCACCAATCTTTTGGCATGAACATCAGAGGCAGAGACCCAGGAATTATCCTCCTGACCATAACCCTTCCACTTAACCAAATACTGGAGTCTCCGTCTAGCCAGACGAGAATCCAGTACTTTCTCTACTTCATATTCAATGTTACCTTCAACCAATACAGGGTCTGGAGGTGCCACTCCCGGAACAACGGGTTCAACAAACCTCTTCAACAAAGACTTATGAAACACATTATGGATTTTAAATGTGACAGGAAGAGCCAAACGAAAAGAGACTTGGATTAATAATCTCCAAAATCTTGTAAGGTCCAATAAATCTAGGCTTAAACTTAGGAGAAGCCACCTTCATAGCAATATTTTTTGATGATAACCACACCATATCACCAACCTTAAACTGGGGACCAATGGTCCTATGTCGGTTGGAAAACCGCTGGGCCTTTTCCTGGGAGAGAGATAACTTATCCACCACTTGGTCCCAGATCTGGTGCATTCTCTCCACCACAGTGTCAACACCTGGGCAGGCAGACGGCTCCACCTGCCCTGAAGAAAATCGAGGATGAAACCCAAAGTTACAAAAAAAAGGTGACATCAAAGTGGCAGAACTAGCTCTATTATTTAAAGCAAATTCGGCCAAGGGTAAAAATGAAACCCAATCATCCTGATCAGCGGAAATAAAACATCTCAAATATGACTCCAAGGTCTGGTTTGTTCTCTCTGTCTGCCCATTGGTCTAAGGGTGAAAGGCAGAGGAGAAGGACAACTGAATTCCCAGCTTGGAACAGAAAGTTCTCCAAAATCTAGACACAAACTGAACTCCTCTGTCAGACACAATGTTCTCAGGAATCCCGTGCAAGCGAACCACCTGTTGCAAAAACAGGGGCGCCAACTCAGAGGAAGATGGCAACTTAGGGAGTGGTACAAGATGAACCATCTTAGAGAACCTATCACAAATCACCCAAATAACAGTCATCCTTTGAGAGACAGGCATATCAGAGATGAAATCCATTGAAATATGGGTCCATGGCCTCTTGGGGACAGGCAAAGGCATCAACAACCCACTAGAGCGGGAGCATGATTTAGACCGGGAGCACGTCCCACAGGACTGCACAAAATTCCTGACATCACGAGACAAGGAGGGCCACCAAAAAGACCGACTCACAAGATCTCTAGTGCCAAAAATACCTGGATGACCAGCCAAAGCAGAGCAATGAACTTCAGACATCACTCTCTTCTTCCACTGGTCAGGAACATACAACTTTCCACTGGAACAACGCTCAGGTTTGTCCTCCTGGAACTCTTCCAGAGCACGTCTCAAATCGGGCGAGATGGCAGAAAGAACTACCCCTTCGCCTAAGATGGTAGCAGGTTTGGTCACCACAGGAGAATCAGCAAAGAAACTCCTAGAGAGTGCGTCTGCCTTGACATTCTTAGTTCCAGGAAGAAAAGAAACCACAAAATCAAAACGTGTAAAAAACAAGGCCCACCTAGCCTGTCTAGGTTTCAAGCGCTTAGCCGACTCTAGATAAATCAAATTCTTGTGGTCGGTGAGGACCACGACTTGATGCTTAGCTCCCTCCAACCAATGTCTCCACTCCTCAAATGCCCATTTCATGGCCAACAGTTCCCGATTCCCCACATCATAGTTACGTTCAGATGGAGAGAACTTTCGGGAAAAGAAAGCACAGGGATTCATTTTAGATGTTACAGGATGCTTTTGGGACAAAACAGCTCCTGCACCAATCTCAGAAGCATCCACCTCTACCTGGAACGGAAGTGAGACATCAGGTTGCCGCAAAACCGGGGCGGAGGTGAATCTTCTCTTCAACTCCTGAAAGGAAGAAACAGCCTCCGGAGACCAATTTAACACATCAGCACCCTCCTTAGTCAAATCAGTCAATGGCTTGGCAATACTAGAAAATTTTGCTATAAATTTCCGATAAAAATTAGCGAAACCCAAAAACTTCTGGAGGGCCTTCAAAGAAGTGGGCTGAACCCAATCATAAATGGCCTGTACCTTGGCCGGGTCCATTTCAATAGTTGACGGAGACAAAATAAATCCCAAAAAAGAAATCCTCTGTACTCCAAAAAGGCATTTAGATCCCTTGACATACAGGGAATTCTCCCTCAAGATCCGGAACACAGTCCGAATATGTTCCACATGAGAATCCCAATCCTTGGAGAAGATCAAAATATCATCCAGATAGATAATCAAAAATGTATCCACAAAATCTCGGAAAATATCGTTCATGAAGCACTGGAAGACAGAAGGGGCATTAGTGAGCCCAAAAGGCATCACCAGGTACTCAAAATGTCCCTCCGGAGTATTAAACGCCGTCTTCCATTCATCCCCATGCTTAATGCGAATAAGATTATACGCCCCCCTGAGGTCAAGCTTGGTAAACCAGCAAGCACCTTTAACTCTGGAGAATAGATCCGAAATCAGGGGTAACGGATACTGATATTTAACAGTAATCTTGTTGAGGGCACGATAATCAATACAAGGTCTTAATGATCCATCCTTTTTGGCTACAAAAAAAAACCGGCACCTAAGGGTGACGAGGATGGTCTAATATGACCCTTCTCCAACGCCTCCTTAATATAGGATCGCATAGCCTCGTGCTCGGGTACAGATAAATTGAAGAGCCGACCCTTGGGGAATTTACACAGTTCAATTGCACAGTCATAACTCCTATGAGGAGGCAGAGACGCAGACTCATTCTCACTAAATACATCATAAAAGTCCGCCAAATAATCAGGAACATCATGTGACTGAGGAGAGGTGGAAAACACCGGAGCCTCACTAAAGGCACACCGACAACCCCAACTCACCACAGACACAGATTTCCAATCTAAAACTGGATTATGAATTTGTAACCAGGGAAACCCCAGAACAATGGTATCATGCAGATTATGCAACACCAAAAATCTGCAATTTTCCTGATGGTCTGGGGCGACCCGCATTACCACCTGGGTCCAAAACTGAGGTTTATCTTTAGCCAAAGGAGTAGCATCAATCCCCCTCAAAGGGATAGGCGTCCGCAGAGGTGTCATAGGAAATCCACAACGTTTAGCAAAATCCAAGTCCATTAGGTTTAGGGCTGCTCCCGAATCCACAAAAGCCTTGGCGGAAAATGTGGACAGGGAGCAGATCAGAGTAATAGCCAGAAGAAACTTAGGTTGAACACCACCAACAGAAAACGTGTGTGCAAAGCGTTTCTCTCGTTTAGGACAGACAGAAATAATATGTGAGGCATCTCCACAGAAAAAACACAACTTATTACGCCTTCTGAACTCCTGACGCTGCTCTCTGGAGAAAACTCTATCACATTGCATAGGTTCAGTCATTTGTTCAACAGGTGGCAACACCTCTCGTGCAGTTTTGCGTTCGCGCAAACGCCGATCAACCTGAATGGCTAATGACATAGAATCGTCAAGACCAGAGGGAACAGGAAATCCCACCATAGTATCTTTTACGGCTTCTGACAAACCCTTCCGAAAGAGAGCAGCCAAGGCAAGTAGTAAGTACTGCCCACTTTCGGAATTTTTGACAGTACAATTCTGCAGAATCTCGACCCTGGTTAAATGCCAGCAGGGTCTTTTCAGCCTGATCAATGGCATTAGGTTCGTCATACAACAAGCCCAAGGCTTGAAAAAATGCGTTCACATTAGTCTGAATAGGATCATCTGGTTTCAAAGAAAACGCCCAATCCTGGGGATCGCCACGCAGCAAAGAGATGACAATATTAACCTGCTGCGCGGAGCTCCCTGACGAGTTAGGCTTCAAGGCAAAAAATAATTTACAATTATTTTTGAAATTCAAAAATTTAGACCGATCACCACAAAATACATCAGGTGTAGGAATCTTTGGTTCAGCAGCATATGAATGAGCAAGGTAGGCGGAAATTCCCCGCACTTCCGCAGCGAGCTGCTCCACACGATCAGACAATTGCTTTATCTCCATTGAGAGAAAAAAAAAAATTCCCCCTACGGCCTCAGAGATATAGAGGAAAAAATATACACACTTTTTTTTTTTGGAAATTCTTTCCTGCTATTAAGTACCCTAGGATCTGCGGTCAGGCGGGTGATTCTGTTATGATAGAGTGACCGTAGGAGGCAGACACAAAAATAGAAGCTACGTCCAGAAAACCAGAGGAGTTGGCAACTATCCGATTGCAGACCCCTGAACCTATCAACACAACTAGCAGTAGCCGAGGGGGGTTCCTACGGTGCCCTTGACCCCTCGATCACAGCCGGAGAACTATATAGCCTAAAGATAGAAAGGGAAATCTAAACTGCCCCAGAGCAGACCCCAAATTAAAAGGCAGCCCCCAACATATAATGACGGTGAAGCAAGATGAAAAAACACCAACACAGATAGAAAGATAGGCTGAGCAAACGTTGGGGCCCAAGCTAATCTAAACGACAGGAAAGGAAAGCTGCTGTCTGCAATCGGCCAAAACCCTATCAAAAACATAGGCCAACAAGCTGATATGGAAAAAGACCCTGAAGCAGCTAGGCTTCAAAACTAAATCAGCACTCCGGTATTTTCAGAAGACAGTGCTAAGGAGTTCAGCTCACCCCAGCAGGGAATGGCTGAAATCCAGAAAAACAAAGCAAAGCACAAATGCAAAAAGCAGGGAAGAAAACTTAGCTTTAGAAGAGCAGGAATTCAGACTGGACTCCAAGGATACCACAGAGAAATCACCCGCAGGGCAGAATGGGCATAGGCAGCCTTATATCCAGTCTGTGACTCCACTCAGCCAGTCATCATCATTAATCTCAGGTGTCTGATAATCAGACTCACTACCTCTCCTTACCAGAAGAGGGAGTTCCTCGGGCCTCAGTGATGAAGGGGAAAATGAACTCACAAGAGGAACCCCTGTGAGTTTGTCTTTGCCATGGCTTTCACAAAGTTTTTAATCAATCCCAACTTTATATGTAGTGGAGGAAGAAAGTTTTTTGTTGGAGCAGCTAAAGGATCATGTGGAACATTGTCTCTACCTGGAGCACAGATGTTTCTCTGTCTCCAATCACGACCAACATAATGCTCTACTGTATTTCTACTGTCCCATAAACACAAGAAGCAACAATCACAAAAAAATACACTGGCGCTGACCAATAGAAGAAGCGGGCTGCTGATACCTAGACAGAATCTGTGCTCAAACTGTCAAAATAGATTGTGGAAAATGTAAAAAGAAGGTGCCGCGATCCAATCTGCATACACATTAGACTAGAAACGGCCCAATGAGACTAGGAGTGAAAGTAAATGAACTACCAATGTAAATGGATCACAAAAAGCCGACATTTCTCAGGAAAGTGAAGAAGGTAGGATTCAAACACGCCTGCAATAACACTGGTGCACGGTGACAGGCTAGTGCTGCAACACATAAGAGGCTTACCCTGACTCTGGCTGAAGAGCAGGTGCCGTCCTGATCGTGGTATATAGTCCACAATGGGGAACGATGGGTGCAGAGCAGGCTGGGATGATGAAGCAGACACACTGCAATGTGTGAGGTGCAGATGTATCGAGGTGCCGGGCAGAGCCAGAGCCACTCCAGCCGGAAGCGTACTGGATGCTCGGCAGAATAATGGCCGACGCTGTACTGAGCTGACAGCGTGTGACGTCACAGAGCTGGACTACGGAGCCTAGCTGGGGTCAACAATCCAACGCGTTTCGAAGGCAAGTCGGCCTTCTTTGTCTGGAGCCAGTCTCCAGATCTCAATCCCATAGAAAACCTTTGGAGAGATTTGAAAATCTGTGTTGCCCAGTGACAGGCCCAAAACATCACTGCTCTAGAGGAGATCTGCATGGAGCAATGGGCCAACATACCACCAACAGTGTGTGCCAACCTTGTGAAGACTTACAGAAAATGTTTGACCTCTGTCATTGCCAACAAAGGATATATTACAAAGTAGAGATGAACTTTTGTTAATGACCAAATACTTTTTTTCCACCATAATTTGCAAAATAAATCTTGCCAAATCAGACAAGGTGATTTTCTGGATTTGTTTTCTCCTTTTCACTCTCATAGTTGTGGTCTACCTATGATGTCCATTACAGGCCTCTCTCATCTTTTTAAGTGGAAGAACTTGCACAATTGGCGGCTGACTAAATCCTTTTTTTCTCCACTGTATACAGTTGTGGGGTAAACGGGTCAGCCTATTCCTTACAGATGAACGTCTGCAGAGAGGCATTTTCTCAGTGTGATATTGGCTGCTTTCAGGCTCTCTCTCTGTGGCGACCCTCACTCACTTACACCTCAGTGGCTGAGCTGTTTTCTTCCCTCTAAGGCGACTTGCCCTCCCAGATATGCAGTGAAAATCCTCTCACAATAGCGGCTGTCCTCTGCCTTCCCTTCTATCTCCCTGTGGCAGGGCTCAGATCCCTGTAAAGGCCTGTCTCCTGTCACAGTCCCACATACCAGTCCTTGCTGCCATCACCATCCTTTTCAGACTGACTCAAATCTTACTGCCTCATAACAGTTAGCTCCTCCCCATAACATGTGACTTTCCAAGAAGCAGTCATTGTTTGACAGCACGATCAATACTCCTTCCCATAAAACTCACTAAAACCGTTACTGATGTTGTCCCTGTAAGAAAATTCACACTTAAGTAAGACAAGCATAGAAATAGGAATAAACATAAGAAAAACCACATACACTGAACATGCAGAAATACCGTAATAACAAAAATACTTCTATCTCAGCAAAACTAAGCATATTTTTGGAATCAGCACATCAAACTCCATAAAACAGACATATTACCATTGCTACTTCACTGATGATTTTTTTGTGTTGACCATGACCAGTATTATTTTTTATAATACACTTTTTTTTCACCCCCCTCAATGGAAGTGGGGTTCGTAACAGCAATTTAGACTGGCTTTTTATTTAATTATTTTTAATTTCACACATTGTGCCCCCCATAGTTCATAAAAGACCCTTTGGTTGCATTTCAACACTTGAAAAACATTTTTTTATCTAATTTCCCCGGTAACTTGGGCTGGAATATTGGCCCGTGTACAGTGGAAATGCATTATTTTGTTTAATCTTAGGTATTGCAGCAAATTTTACAATTTTTTCATTTTTTTTTGTTTCCTGTTTATGTGTTTTCCACTAAATAACCTGTTATCACTGGCAGAGCCAACGTGGGGTGGCAGAGATCATTTGATCGTTGAGCACAATACAAAGAGCTTAATGAGCACAATGTAGCCTGGAAAGGAGAGGACAGAATTGATGAATAATTGCTTTTTTCTGCTCCTTAGGGGCCACGGCAGGCAGTCAAAGACCCGACCTTTCCCTAGAGTAACACCAAAAAGACATTGGCCTGAACGCATTAGGGCAGTGCCTGGAGAGCTCCGGTCCGGGGTACATTGGTGGATGCCCATTATGCCTCACCTTTATCAGTCATATATTAGGCTCTAGATAACTAACCTGACTATATAGGCAAACTCTCGTCCGTTTTCTTCCCATCCCATTTCCTTCAACTTTTTCTTTATGTGGATACTGTTCCTGACGGCTCCTTCATATCTCTCCGCGCGGGTCTTGAAGTACAAGAATTCTCGGCTGAAGACAGGGTCCTTGATAATGGCGCTCACTAAGGAAATTAGAGTTGATATGTGCATCTGTTAGAATGCAAAATAATGTAGGAGTTATCCCCCCCTCCTCTTTTGTCCAGCATGGAGAGTAGGGATGAGTGAGTAGTGTAGTATTCGGACTCGCTGTACACGTTACGAGTACCTCCTAATGCTCGGGTACTCGTAACGAGTAGCGAGTCCAATGTAAGTCTATGGGAAATGCGATTAATGGGCGGGGACTGTGCCAAGACTGTGCCAGGCTATGCGGTACTGTGCTGGCCTGTGCGGGGAATGCGCTGGCCTGTGCGGGGACGGTGCCTGGCTGCGCGGACTGTGCTGGCCTATGTGAAGACTGTGCCGGGCTGTGCGGACTGTGCTGGCCTATGTGAAGACTGTGCCAGGCTGTGCGGGACTGTGCTGGCCTGTGCGGGGACTGTGCCGGGCTGTGTGGGACTGCGCTGGCCTGTGAGGATACTGTGCCAGGCTGTGTGGACTGTGCTGGCCTATGTGAAGACTGTGCCGAGCTGTGCGGGACTGTGCTGGCCTGTGTGAAGACTGTGCCGGCCTGTGTGAAGACTGTGCCGGGCTGTGCGGGACTGTGCTGGCCTGTGTGAAGACTGTGCCGGCCTGTGTGAAGACTGTGCCGGGCTGTGCGGGACTGTGCTGGCCTGTGCGGGGACTGTGCCGGGCTGTGCGGGACTGCGCTGGCCTGTGAGGAGACTGTGCCAGGCTGTGTGGACTGTGCTGGCCTATGTGAAGACTGTGCCGGGCTGTGCGGGACTGTGCTGGCCTGTGCGAAGACTGTGCCGGCCTGTGTTTAGACTGTGCAGGGCTGTGCGGGACTGTGCTGGCCTGTGCGAAGACTGTGACGGCCTGTGTGAAGACTGTGCCGGGCTGTGCGGGACTGTGCAGGGCTTTGCAGGTACTGTGCGGGGACTATGCTGGGCTGTGTGGGACTGTGCTGGACTGTGCTGGGCTGTGCGGGGACTGTGCTGGGCTGTGCGGGACTGTGCTGGACTGTGCTGGGCTGTGCGGGGACTATGCTGGGCTGTGTGGGACTGTGCTGGACTGTGCTGGGCTGTGCGGGGACTGTGCTGGGCTGTGCGGGACTGTGTGGGGACAGTGCTGGGCTGTGTGGGGACTGTGCAGACTGTGTCGAATATTGCGAGGCGAGTAGTGAAATACTTGCAAGGATTCGAGTACCGCGAGTACCGCATTACTCGCCGAGTACCGAATCCTAACGAGTATACTCGCTCATCCCTAATGGAGAGTAATTAAACTTTTGCAAATTATTTTATTAGGGGGATTTGTCTTCATTCCTGAACAAAAAAAATTACATACATTTGGCTTCTAACCTCTGCTTTTTCCCCTCAGTCTATTCACCTGCACAGATATCAAAACATACTTATTTGGAGTACAGATGATAGCAATGATGGATCAGCTGACCCATCACTGCTATCATCTGTACTCCAAATGAGCATGTTCTGATATCTGTACAGCTAAAGGCAGGGAAATAATAAAAAAGCCGGGGTTAGAAGCCACTTGCATGTTTTATTTTTTTTACAAGAATGAAGACAAAGCATTGTGTTTGGAGCAGTGATGCATGTCGTCACTGTCGGTGCAGGTTACTTCAGACCAACGCACTTAAGCACGGAGTCGGGCCTGTTGTGACTCTCGAACTTCGGCTTTACAACACATTTATGGCCTGTAGTTTAGAAACATCTGAAAACCATTTTGCTTTCAGGTGACTGATTGTGTGTACATTATTACACGTCTGGAGGCATCGCTGCAGGGTAAACCGTTAGCCTTCTGTATGTAAAATCATAGACGACGCATCCCCATGCATTTTATCTAACGACAATCAGCTATACTACATTTACATACAGAATTTTTTTTTTACGCCACTTAAAATTTGCAGCATAAACCCATTAAAAAAAAAAAAAAGCTTTAGTCACCCTCCCCAGGTCTAGCATTTAGTACAAGTCTGCGGTTCTAAGCAGCAAGTGCTGTCATCGTGGGAGAAGCTGCTGAGCTCAGTGAGTGACAGACAACACGGGCAGCAGCAGAGACTCAGTGCTGGGCACAGTGAGTAAAAATTGGTTTGTTTTTTTCCTCCTTCAAACAAACTGCAGCCAGGTTTGTGTGTTGTTGTTGCTGCTGTGGTTGTTGCTGCTGTTGTTGTTGCGGTGCTGTTGTTGTTGCTGCTGCTGCTGCTGCTGCTGTTGTTGTTGTTGTCATGAAAAAGGGCAATAAAACAATGCCAGAGAAGCAGCGTAAGCTTCAGATTTCGGATCTCCATTGAAATATATGTGTAAAATTTGCATTTCCGAGTCAATTTTGCAGAAAAGAAGAACATAGAAATCTGTGAACCCTCAGCTTGTGGATAAGAGTAAGTTAAAGCTAATTAGTTTTGCCAATACCGTAAAATGCTGCGGATTTAATGTGCGCAAAATCAGCAACGTGTGAACCGAGCCGAATATGTGTAAAGTCCTACACAGAGACCGGCGTCCTGAAGAAGCTCTTACCTATTGCTCTTCTGAGGCGGGTTTCCTCGGCTCCTTCATCCAAAATGTTAGTGAGGGTCTCCACATTGAAGGAAGGGCATTCCCTCTCGCTGGCGAGGTCGGGGTTGACGTCTCTTCCTGCAGAACTCACCTTCCACCAGGCCATTGTGTACTGGGAGCTGCGCCTTTGCACTGGTTGCTCTTGGACTGTCCTGGATTGTGACTTTGTAGAGGTAGGACTCTTTGCACAGGGCAGGAGTGAGGAGGAGCAGGAGCAGATCAGCTGGGGATGAAGGACAGAAACCACACACATAGCTAAAAGGGATCACAAATAGCTAAAAGGGACTAAAAGAAGGTGTTCCCATACAGGCAGCAAAATTCTCCAGAATGTTAAGCAGAAAATCTTCTTAACTCTTTTCTAACCTGACATATTATAGTATCATCAAAAAGTTAATTTATTTCAGTTCTTCAATACAAAAAGTGAAACTCGTATATTATATAGAGTCATCACACACAGAGTGATCTATTTCACGTGTTTATTTCTGTTAATGTTGATGATTATGGCTTACAGCCATTGAAAACTCAAAAGTCATTATCTCAGTAAATTAGAATACTTTATAACACCAGATTGAAAAATGATTTTAAAGTCTGAAATGTTGGTCTATTGATATATATGTTCAGTAACTGCACTCAATACTTGGTCGGGGCTCCTTTTATATCAATTACTGCATCAATGCGGCGTGGCATGGAGGCGATCAGCCTGTGGCACAGCTGAGGGGTTATGGAAGCCCAGGTTGCATTGATAGCAGCCTTCAGCTCGTCTGCATTGTTGGGTCTGGTGTCTCTCATCTGCCTCTTGACAATACCCAATAGATTCTCTATGGGGTTAAGGTCAGGCGAGTTTGCTGCCAATCAAGCACAGTGACACTGTTGTTTGTAAACCAGGTATTAGTACTTTTGGCAGTGTGGACAGGGGCCAAGTCCTGCTTGAGAATGAAATTTCCATCTCCAATAAGCTTGTCGGCAGAGGGAATCATGAAGTGCTCTAAAATTTCCTGGTAGACGGCTGTGCTGACTTTGGTTTTGATAAAACACAGTGGACCTACACCAGCAGATGACATGGCTCCCCAAACCATCACTGATTGTGGAAACTTCACACGAGACCTCCAGCAGCTTGGATTGTGGCCTCTCCACTCTTCCTCCGGACTCTGGGACCTTGATCTCCAAATGAAATGCAAAATTTACTTTCCTTGTGGAGTGTGTCAGTGACTGCCTTCTGGGCATCTGTCAAGTCAGCAGTCTTCCCCATGATTGTGGAGTCTACTGAAAAAGACTAAGTGACTTTTGTTAAACCCTTAGGAAGCCTTTGCAGGTGTTTTTTGTTAATTATTTTAATTTACTGAGATAATGACTTTTGGGTTTTCATTGGTTGTAAGCCATAATCATCAACAGAAATTAACATTTGGAATACATCATTCTTTGTGTAATGACTCTATATAATAAGAGTTTCACTTTTTGTATTGGAGAACTGAATAAATTAACTTTTTGATGATTAATATTCTAATTATGTGAGATGCACCCGTAATAACACGGCTCTTTTGTTGCAACTGCCCTTTGACTTCTTCACACTTGGTGGAACCCCTTCGCCTTCGAGCCCCCCCACCTATCTAGTTTGATCGTATTTGTTTTGACTGGTTCATATCGGATAGAATAAGGCTGCATGCACACGTTGCAGATTGGAAGCGTTTTTATATTGTTTTTTTTCTGTGCAGATTTGTGACAAAACCTGAAGGAATCTTGATGAATGACAAACCTGAAGTGTCGCGCACATGTTGAGTATTTTTGACTTTTGATTTGGCGCAGAAGATCATCTGCAGCCTGTCAATTATCTGTGTGTTTTTACCCAGTTTTTTCAACATTGACTTCACTCAAATCATTCAAAAACGCAGGGAAAAAAAAGAACCAAAAATGCACGTTTTTGTAGCTGCATTTTTCCTGACAAGAGATGACGAAATTTAATAATAATAATAATAATAATAATAATTATAATAATTTTATTTCTATAGCGCCAACATATTCTCAGCACTTTACATTATAGAGGGGACTTCTACAGACAATAGACATTTACAGGACAGCAAAGCATAGCAATAAACACATAGATCCAAACAGATACCAAGAGAAATGAGGGCCCTGCTGGCAAGCTTACAATCTATAAGGGAAAAGGGTAGACACGAAAGGTGGATGGTAACAATTGTTTTTATTGTTTTCATTGTTTGGACCATCCCTAGTGTAAGAATCGGGTGTTCCTGTTGCTGCATGTATAATACCATGGCCGCCGGGGGGGTAGCTTGTGCGGCTGCTCCAGTACTCACTGTGCTGGAGGCTGTTTCATCACCCGTATGCTGTTCACATTGGGGACCCAATTGACTGCTGACAGAGGCTGGAAGCAACTTTAACAACTTAGCTTTATTCTCTTCAGGGCCCAGCACGTCCAATACAGCAACAAGATGCTTTACTTGGTAACAGCAATACATCTTCATCTACAGCAGTACGTCATTTCTTCCTTCACTTCACACATATGCACCACACAGGCAAGCTGACACGTCACACGGAGCAGGATGAACACTGAACACTTCCCTTCTTCCAGAGCCTGACTCAGCCCACAAAGGTACCCGACTTTTCTGTTACAGCTCACCCCCTTAAGACACTGTTGCTCCTGTTCGTGTCCTAGATTCACAGCTCACTAAACTCTCCACAAAGCTCCCGTACTCGAGCTGCTACTCCCACAGGGACTCTTCCACGGACCTCCCTGGCTTGCAATTTCCAGACACGGGCTGGACTCAAAAGACTGGCTTGGGTTGTCACTTCAGCTCTTCCTTGCTAGCTGACTTGACCGACGAGACTCCTTCTGTCTTACCAGCCTTACAGTCCCTGACTGAAAGGCCTCCAGCACCACCACGTGCTGGCTACTGCTGTAGGCACTCTGCTGTTCTTCACTCTTGTCATGTCCTGTTCGCTACCCCCAGTTCAACTCAACTCTTGGAGGGAAATCTATCTCCTTTTCTCCTATCTGGCCACTCCTCTAAATTAACCCTTTTAATGTCTTCTCACTAGTTGAGCTCAGTGCCCCCATCTATTGGCCCTTTTCTAATATAACACCTAACTCTAACTAAGTATTGTCATGCAGCCACACACACACACATGACATATATACTCTATACAGACATGTAAGGAACACAGTTAATATGCAGTAACAATATTTACAGGGCTATGCCCTCACCTCCTTACATTCCCCCTTCCTGAAATCTTTGCCGTCCTTGGCAATGCAGAAGTTTACCAAAATAGAATTCACATTTAAACTATACAATTTGTACACTTCTACATGTTGCTAAAGTTCCACATATTTTTTTTTTTTAAATTTTCAAAAATTTTCAGAATTTTCTTTTCTTCAAACATATAAAATTCTTACTCAGTAAAACCTGTAGATACTGTGCATTCTACCATTAAGCATAAACACACTTTTACCATCACATATAAATATATATATTTCCAGGACGTCCACCTGACAGCACCATGGAGGACGTCCTCCTCCTTACAGGGACAGGAAAGCACACGAGAGGTTAAAAGGCCCCGTCCCACCCCTTTCCCTCAGTGTCTTTCCTGTCCCTGCACGGAGGGACATACGAGAGGAGCAGGAGATTACCTGAGGGCGCAGGGGGATCGGGCGGCCGGTCCAATCCTTCCCCCTGTCAGGATGCCCAGGGCCGACACTTCCCGGTGGGGACTCCCTCTGCCCCAAAGCCAGGAGCAGGACGCGCTCCTGGAGGAAGCCGCTCCTCCCGGTGGCAGGCTCTCGGCTCCAGGCCGCGCGGCAGTCGCCCGGGTCCCCGCAGGCAGCGCCGGTGCGACATACAGACCGCGCGGCGGTTGCGGCTGGAAACGCTGCCCCACACGCAGCCGGCGGTGTGGGCGCCGGCGAGAGATCCTGGGGCAGCTGGAACCGGGTCCCCGCAATGGGCGCCGCCATTGCAGGACGCTCGGGGGGCGGGGCTTCAAAACAGGAAGCGGAAGTGGCCGGCGCGCGGCGATGACGTCACGCGCCGATTTGAAAACAGCGCGCCAGCAGCCTGGGCACGGCAGCAGCTCGCCGCACGCCAGCAGCCCGCCGCATCAGCAGCTCTCACCGCACGCCAGCAGCTCACCGCAGACCAGGAGTTCACCGCACGCTAGCAGCTCACCGGAGGCAACAGCTGCTTCACTGGTATGGACCCAGAGGCGCCAGCCGACAGAGGGGTAAGTGCGCCTGGCGCAATCCAACCCCCACACGGCCTTCCCCGCAGCCCAGGACAACTGACCCGACTATCCCTGTTCTGTATCGTACAGGAGAAGGGTACCCCAGCCCCCCCGACAGAGGTTAAGGACTCGGTAAAGGCCACATCTAAGTCTGTCAGATGCCCGGTTTGCAGGGTAAAGCTGCCAGACAACTATACCAAGACTCTCTGCGGACCCTGCACTTCAAGGGTCGTAAGAGACGAGCAGCCGTCCCTCCTGGCCGAGATGCGATCCTTGATTCGGGAGGAAGTACAGGCCTCCAGATCCAGTCTCTCACGGCAGCAGTCCCCTAGTCCAGGGCCAAGCCGGAAGCGGCCGAGGTGGGAGACGGAGCTAGCCTCGGAGACAAGTTCGCCTGAAGGGTCAGACCCCCGGGACTCGGATCCCGAGGAGGGGGAGATCCCGACTGACAGGAGGGACCAAGGCAGGAAATACCTGTTTAAGTTAGAGGACACCAAGGACTTGGTGCAGGCGGTAAGGACCACCATGCAGATAGAGGATGTTCCAAAACCGCAGTCCCGACAGGACCTGATGTTTGGGGGACTGGTCGCTCGGAAACAAACTGTGTTCCCCGTAAGCGAACACATTAAGACAATGGTCCTAGAAGAATGGAAAGAGGCAGAACGGCGACTTGTACTGTCTCGGGACTTTAAGAGCCGACTGCCCTTTGACCCAGAGGAAACACGATGGTGGGAGGAAATCCCTAAAATCGATGTTCCTGTAGCTAGGGTGACCAAAAAAACCGCCATCCCCTTCGAGGACTCATCAAGTCTCAGAGACCCGATGGACCGGAAGGCGGATATTCTGTTAAAGAGAACATGGGAATCGGCAGCCGCCCTTACTAAGGTTAACATAGCAGCCACCTCAGTGGCCAGGTCCATGTTCCTATGGGTGGGGGAGTTGGAAGAGCATTTATCCAACAAGACCCCTAGATCTGAGATCCTAGCTTCTCTCCCTCTGATGAAATCAGCCACTGCGTTCCTTTCAGATACATCGGCCGAATCAGTAAGATTCGCAGCCAGAAACAGCTCCCTTTCCAACGCAGCTAGGCGAGCGGTTTGGCTGAAGTCTTGGTCTGGGGATAACGCTTCAAAGGCAAAGCTTTGCTCCATCCCCTTTTCAGGCTCAAGGGTGTTCGGGCCCGCTCTAGATAGCATCCTAGAGCAGGTGTCTGACAAAAACAAGGGGTTTCCAGAAGAAAAACCCAAGCGTCCCCTGTCCTTTCGTAGAGGGTCCTTTTTCAGGAGATAGACCGATTTTAGGAGCCAGGGTAGATCCAACAGGGGCTCCTTTAGAAACACTCAGAGCCAAGGGGGGAGAAGCAAGGCCCCTCTTTTCGCGTCATCCTCCAGGTCTAGAAAGCAATGACGCCATAGGTGTCGGGGGAAGACTGCAACGATTCGCAGCAAGGTGGCGCCAGGTAACCCAGAACCGGTGGGTCCTCAGAACCATCAAAGAAGGGTACAGCATAGAATGTTATTCCCCTCCCCCCGACAGATACATCGCCCCCACCATAGTCCCGGAAGACTCTACCATGTGGGCAGACCTACAGGACCTGCTCCGGTCAGATGTCATAGTGCCAGTTCCGCAGCAGGAGAGGGGAAAGGGTCATTACTCTTCCCTATTATCCATTACTAAACCATCTGGCGAGGCCAGAACAATTATAAACTTAAAACCCCTAAATGCCTGGGTGGTATACAAAAGGTTTCGAATGGAATCAATACGCTCAGCGATTCAACTTATAGACAGGGATGCTGTTATGTGTACTCTGGACCTGAAGAGTGCATACTATCAGGTCCCCATGCATCCCGCATCTCAAAGCCTATTAAGATTCGCGATCAGTCTACCATCCCGGACCTGCCACTTCCAGTTCCAGTGCCTTCCGTTCGGGCTGGCTTCGGCCCCCCGAATATTTACAAAGCTGGTAGCGGAGGTGGTAGCCTACCTGAGAAAGCAGGGAGTCATTATAATACCCTATCTAGACGACTTTCTCCTAGTCGCAGGATCAGAAGAAAGGCTCATCCAGGACAGAAGCAGAACGATCAGAACACTGGAGTATCTCGGCTGGCTGATCAACGACCAGAAGTCAGACCTAAAACCAGAAAGCAGGAAGATCTTCCTGGGAATCCTTCTGGATTCAAGAGACAGAATATCCCGGCTACCGAGAAAAAAGCAGCAGACAATTCAAGACAGAGTCAAGGGACTACTGAGACACCGCTCCTCCATAAGAGGTGCAATGGAAGTTCTGGGTCTGATGACGGCTTGCATTCCATGCGTCAGATGGGCCCAGTCCCATTCGAGGCCCCTGCAAAAGGAAATCCTCGCAGGATGGAACAGGCGTCAGGATTCTCTCGACGGGCCCATATCCTTACCAGACACGGTAAGAAGATCCCTGCGGTGGTGGATACAGCCCCAGAACTTACAGGTGGGCGTGCTATGGACGACCTCGCCGTACGTGGTAATCACCACAGACGCCAGTACGTGGGGATGTGGAGCCCACGTAGAAGGGAGAATTTTTCAAGGAAGATGGCCGGTCAGCATCAGAAGCAGATCCTCCAACTTCAGGGAACTCTATGCGGTCTGGGAAGCCCTGCGTCAGAACCGGTCGGTAGTGAGAAATCGACATGTCCGGATATTGTCTGACAACACAACGGCAGTCTCATTCCTGAAACACCAGGGAGGTCCGAGACATCGACCACTCCAGGCACTCGTAGGTCGAATATTTGCCTGGGCAGAAGAGGTGGTCCTCTCCATAACGGCAATCCACCTAGAGGGTTCTCAGAACGCAGTAGCAGACTATCTAAGCAGACAGCGGGTCAGCCCGACAGAGTGGGAGCTAAACGAAGAAATCTTCCATCAGCTTTGTCAGCGTTGGGGAACCCCCAGTATAGACCTGTTTGCAAACCAGAAGAACTCAAAGGTCGCCAGATTCTACTCCTTGAACCCAGCAGATCACCCGGACGGAGTAGATGCCCTGAGCCAGACCTGGATGGAACCCCTCTTGTATGCATTCCCGCCACTGGCGCTGATACCGGCGGTACTCAGGAAGATCTGCGAGGACCGCGCGTCGGTGATATTAATAGTGCCATACTGGCCAAAGAGAAGCTGGTTTCCGCTGCTAGGAGCCATGGCAGTAGGAAACCCAGTCGAGCTACCCCTGAAGGGAGATGTTATCCACCAGGGGCCGATTCGCCATCCAGACCCAGCAAGGCTACGCCTCTCGGCATGGATCCTGAAAGGGACATCCTGGGAGCAAAGGGCTTATCCGAGCAGGTCATATCCACTCTACTGGCCAGCAGGAAACCGGTAACATCCGCAATATACAGAAAAATATGGAAGAGATTCTGCCTGGAAGGTGGCAGGTCCGACCTCTCGGCAGGTACCCCTGACCTCCCTAGTGTCCTAGACTTTCTGCAGTCGGGATATAATAAGGGGCTTAAACCCAGCACGTTAAAGGTCCAGATCTCGGCTTTGAGCGCCTTCTTCGACTACCCTTTAGCCTCCCATCCTTGGGTGGTAAGATTCATAAAGGCCACGCAGCGTCTTCGCCCCACAATTAGGCAGCTCACCCCGCCCTGGGACCTCGGCCTGGTACTCAGATCTTTATGTAGGGACCCCTACATGCCTAGTGATAGAATGTCCATTTCGACTCTCTCTCGAAAGACGGCTTTCCTCGTAGCCATCACCACGGCCAAAAGAATAGAGGAGATCCAGGCCCTGTCCACCAAGGATCCATATCTCCAGATCAGAGACGATCATATAACCTTAAGATTAGATCCGGCTTTTATCCCCAAGGTAGCCTCTTACCAGAATATAAATCAGGAGATAGTGCTACCATCCTTCTGCAGCAATCCCCGCAATGAGAAAGAACAGCGTCTCCACTCCCTAGACGTAAGACGGGCAGTTATAAGCTATCTAGAGGCCACCAATGACTGGCGTATTGACTCAAACTTGTTCATCCTCTTCGGGGGTAAAAATAGGGGGAGAAAAGCCTCTAAGGCGTCCATCGCAAGATGGATCACATCAGTAATTTCAGACGCCTACCAGTCGGAAGGCGCCAACCCACCAGATCCCTTAAGGGCCCACTCTACTAGGGCAGTTTCAGCCTCCTGGGCCGAGCGCGCAGGCGCCTCAGTCGAGCAGATTTGTAGAGCGGCAACCTGGGCCAGCCTGAATACATTTTGCAAGCACTACAAACTTGACGTGCTATCAGGCCAACATACCGCATTTGGGAGAAAAGTTCTCCAGGCGGTGATCCCACCCTGAGGAGGTGCTTTGGTACTCTCCATGGTGCTGTCAGGTGGACGTCCTGGAAAATAGGTATTAGACCTACCGGTAATGATGTTTCCAGGAGTCCATCCTGACAGCACGGGTAGTTCCCTCCCTGTTATGTTATGTTTTGTTAAGTTATGTCATATGATGTAATATGATGATACCATTAAAAGAGTTATAGCATTATCCACGCTGTGGTTCTTGTTAAGTCACTGAGGGAAAGGGGTAGGACAGGGCCTTTTAACCTCTCGTGTGCTTTCCTGTCCCTGTAAGGAGGAGGAGGACGTCCTCCATGGTGCTGTCAGGATGGACTCCTGGAAACATCATTACCGGTAGGTCTAATACCTATTTTCTTCATAACAAAACCATTTTTTTATAAAAATATATCAATCTCTTTCACTTAATAAACACAGTTATTTTGTACATATTGCACTTATCAAAATTATCATCACATCTACAAAAGTATATCACATGAGAAAAAACAATAATGTCCATATATAAGACTTCTTCAGAGGAAAGCACAAGTGTCCTTTTCTCCCCCTTCCTGTGAGGGGAGCACTTCAAGTGTCCAAGTTTCCTTTGAAAAAACAGTAGTTTCCATTTTCCAATCTGACAACGTGCGTGTCCACATACAAAAACTTCACACGAAAAGATGCCTCCCCCCTTCCTGTGAGGGGAGCACCACGTATGTCCACGCTGTCAGGGACTCGAACAAGTCATTTTAGCAATTCTTAAAGGAGTACACCCCTTTCCTGGTGTACAGCACAGTCCGGTGGTACATGTGCGGGCTGCCTGGTAATCATACGCAGTCTGTTGCTGCAGTCGCATTTGGTCCTAAAGTTCATGGACCTATGGCCCCACACAAGGGAAGTTCCACAATTCAGTAGAAGGGCCATAACAATAACACATATACAGGATAATGTTCTTGGGTTGCCCTCCCAGGGCTGTGGGGTACTCGGTACCGGGCCGGTGTCAGGGGGATGTGTCACAGCAGCGGTGACCCGGTCCGTGGCCCTGGGCACCCAAGTAATGGGGGAATGTAGTTAATGGTGGAATAGTTTGTGACGCCACCTGTGGTGCTCGGCAAGTAAGATGTCAGGCCGACGCTGCATGCAGATCCTCTGGGGCTGGTGGTGTGTTGCAGCCTAGATGATGTAGCTCCCCACAGGTGAAGCTGTAGCCCCAGGGCAGTGTAGATGTGAAATTAGAGGAGAGGCAAAAGCAGTGTGGATGCTGGTACAGAGGTAGCGGTGCCGAGTGTGTTAGCGCACAAATGAATGGAGAACACCGGAGCTTGCAGTTCCAAAGCTTTACTCACGGTCTGTAGCACACACGGGTGCCTGCCTCTGTGCTGTGTCCTCCGGGTCAGAGACTCAATCAACCTCCGGGCAAGTTAGGACTCTGCCCTCCAACACTCCGCCAACATGTACCTTTCTGAACGACTCCTTTATAGCACCTTAAAGTGTGAAGATCTCCTAGTACTGAGTACCTCTTCCAGATGTTCCCAAGAACCTCACTTGTACGGCAGACAGCTGTAGCCTGCTTCGGGGACTCCCTTCTCCTGAGTCCCGGCTCTCTATTCAGTCGCTGTTGTGCCCCAAGTCTTAGATGGGAGTAGTGCATTTACAGCCGTCTACTCCACCGGTGTCTGCTGCAGAACCATTAGTGTCCATACAACCTCGAGGACCGGGCCCCGGCCTTGCGCTTAGAACCTATAGGCAGGGTTCTCTCCTAACCCACGTCCTCTCTGTTCTCTTTTCTCCTTCGTTCCGCACTTGTCTTTCTCTCTTATGGAATCTTAGGTTACAGTTCTACATCTTCCTCCTTCTCTTCCCTTCCCGTGCCAGCTGGTTCAGATCACTGAGGCAGCTGCAGCACTCCTTCCTCGATCCCTTCTTCCAGGGATCCTCACTCCTGTCTGAGTGACCTTCTCCTGCCTGACCGCCCGTCAGACTGACCTGTAATTCTAAACCTTCCCAATCTTTTATGTATCTTAACTCCACCCACCTCCCAGCACGTCCAGTGTTCCAAGCAGGGAACCACCAAAGGTGCTCTGCTACCCTCTGAGCATGAAGCCGCAATGTGGTTGTGCTGAACTACCCTGTTGTGTGGGATGCGAGTGTTGGAGTGTGGAAAGGAGTTCCCACCTTACCTGGATGGTGGGGCACCACACCTTAGGAGAAGGTGCAGTACCTCTGTGGCAACTGAGCCTCAGAGGCACCACATACCCCCCCGTTAAACACAGCACGTCCGCGGGTTGCAAGGTAAACAAGATGACAATACAGGAACATACAAAATTTTGCAATGCTGAACAAACATTTTTTATACTAAACCTCCTAATATAGGAGGTACTCATTCTTGAACGTTACCAGCAATTCCTAATTAGCTATCTAAAGTTCTAAGTCAAAAAAGTGCAATTCTCAATAATTCAAAGTGCTATTATTCGTTACTCTCTATCACTTCAATACTCTTCATTAACACTTTTCTTTATCACTTTTCCTTTTTCATATTTTCTACTTTCACTGTCTCTTCTAGACTTAGGACGCTGACCGCAAATACCTGGTCCATCACCTGTCATTTTAAATTCTTTATTCAAATCTCTCATCTCTAGATCAAAACATTCTTAATTCTCTGTAAAAGCTATGTCTCAGTTGCTAATACTCTTATAAAACACATTATCAAATACTTTACAGTAAAACATTCAACAATTCTTGTAAGTGCTGGACACCGCTCCCAGCCGGGATTTCTTGCAGTGTCCTTTAAGGTAGACATCATCTTCGAAAAGTGTCCCATGTAAAACCTAGAGAGAGCACCTAAACAAGCGCAAACTATTTACAATAAAGTTTGTGATGCACTCCAAGTTCATGATCACGGAAGTTCAAATTAGAAAACGCTGCCAATCAAAAACTAGGCAACCAAAGTGCAAACAGAAAACATGATGAACAAAAATAGAAAGCACAACGGTGCAAATAAACCCTCCTGGGTAACGAGAGTTAGTTATTTATGCAGATTCTAGTTAGTTGTCCCCTCCTGGGGTTCTGGAAGCCGAAATGGAACTGCTACCAGATGAAATGTCTTCATCCTGTTGCTGGTTGCTTGCCAAAGGGCATGGTGGTGACAACTGGTGTGATTGTTGCCTGGGGCCTTGAAGCTGTGGTAGAGGGGAACCCATGATGCATATCAATACCCATCAACCATTCTTCCTCGATGGGTGGTTCCTTTGCCCCGGTGCGTGGCCGAGCACCAAGGGCTGCCGCAGCTTGCCGGCGCTGATAGGCAACTACACGGGGACTTGGCAGCCAAGGGATCCCAAGATCACTGTCCCAAAGCGACCTAGACTCCTCCAATCCCCGAAGATGTTGAATCGTGTGCGCCTGTTCCAGCCGTACCCTTCGCAGTAGGGATCTCCTCCACCTCCCCATCTCCGACAGTCCAGTGCCCCCAGCCGACTTTTCCAACTGCCCCATTTCGAGTTGCTGCAAGCCCGCCTCATACAACATAAATTCGGAGGGCAACTCATTAGGAGGGCCGAGGTATATACCTGGTGCCTCCTGGCGGTGCGGCCTCTGCTCCAGTGCAGGCGTAGTGGCAGCGGGCGCTGTCCGGTGGGACACCGGGGATAGCGGTGGAGCTACCGGCGGCTCCGGATCCGCGGGGGTGTCTGTAGGGACATGCGCAGCCGCGTCAGGTCCGGGCGGGAGCTTCTCCTCCTCCACTTCAACTCCCGGTGCCGTGTACAACTCCTTCGGTAGTGGCGGCAGAGAGGGAACAAGGTACGCCGCCGATGGCATGGCAGCGGTTGCAGGCTCCACAGGGTCTGCCTGGAAGAGGTCCGGTGCAGCAGCGGCGGGTACCGGTGTCGCGGGTACCGCAGGTGTAGGCCTCTCCTGGGCGCGCTGCAAATTCAATTTCCATAGCGCTTCCTGCCTCAGTTGCAGGCGGCGTGTCAGCTCGGTAATCTCGTCCTCCAGCTGCTGGCGGTTCATCTCGGAGATTGGGTTGGAGCCTTCAGCCATGGCGCCAGGGAGATCCGTTTCCCCGCGCTCCGCAGGCCTCCTTCCCTCTCTCTCCAAAATGGCGTTCTGGCGTTCTTCTTCCTGCCTCAGCCCCTTTCCCACCACTGGCTTCTTCTGCCCCTCCTTCTTGGGGCGGCGTCTTCTTCCAGCGCCTCCATACCAAGCCAGTATACGGACCCCTCGTGGGGTGGACCATGTTGCTGTCACATAGTAATTCAGGCAGGGGAGGCCTAAGACTCTTTGTGGTCTTTTCCTAGGACCTCCCATCTCTTTACGCCCTTCTTCTCCACGCCAGCGGCCATTTTTAATGCTCATGTCACAGTCTATTAAATTGGGTCTTCTGCACATTTTCAAAAGTTCAAAGTCCAACAAATCTTAGGCGCACAGAACCCGATGGCATCGGGTCTCGTCATCCTGTTTGTGACGCCAAGTTGGGTCGCCCTCCCAGGGCTGTGGGGTACTCGGTACCGGGCCGGTGTCAGGGGGATGTGTCACAGCAGCAGTGACCCGGTCCATGGCCCTGGGCGCCCAAGTAATGGGGGAATGTAGTTAATGGTGGAATAGTTCGTGACACCACCTGTGGTGCTCGGCAAGTAAGATATCAGGCCGACGCTGCATGCAGATCCTCTGGGGCTGGTGGTGTGTTGCAGCCTAGATGATGTAGCTCCCCACAGGTGAAGCTGTAGCCCCAGGGCAGTGTAGATGTGAAATTAGAGAAGAGGCACAAGCAGTGTGGATGCTGGTACCCAGAGGTAGCGGTGCCGAGTGTGTTAGCACACAAATGAATGGAGGACACCGGAGCTTGCAGTTCCAAAGCTTTACTCATGGTCTGTAGCACACACGGGTGCCTGCCTCCGTGCTGTGTCCTCCGGGTCAGAGACTCAATCAACCTCCGGGCAAGTTAGGACTCTTCATTCCAACACTCCGCCAACATGTACCTTTCTGAACGACTCCTCTATAGCGCCTTAAAGTGTGAAGATCTCATAGTACTGAGTTACACTGGAGTTCCTCCGGCTCTCTATTAAGTCGCTGTTGTGCCCCAAGTCTTAGATGGGAGTAGCGCATTTACAGCCGTCTACTCCACCGGTGTCTGCTGCAGAACCATAAGTGTCCATACATCCTCGGGGACCGGGCCCTGACCTTGCGCTTCGAACCTATAGGCAGGGTTCTCTCCTAACCCATATCCTCTCTGTTCTCTTTTCTCCTTCGTTCCGCACTTGTCTTTCTCTCTTATGGAATCTTAGGTTACAGTTCTACGTCTTCCTCCTTCTCTTCCCTTCCCGTGCCAGCTGGCTCAGATCACTGAGGCAGCTGCAGCACTCCTTCCTCCATCCCTTCTTCCAGGGATCCTCACTCCTGTCTGAATGACCTTCTCCCGCCTGACCTCCCCTCAGACTGACCTGTAATTCTAAACCTTCCCAATCTTTTATGTATCTTAACTCCACCCACCTCCCAGCACGTCCAGTGTTCCAAGCAGGGAACCACCAAAGGTGCTCTGCTACCCTCTGTGCATGGAGCCGCAATGTGGTTGTGCCGAACTACCCTGTTGTGTGGGATGCGAGTGTTGGAGTGTGGAAAGGAGTTCCCACCTTACCTGGATGGTGGGGCACCACACCTTAGGAGAAGGTGCATTACCTCTGTGACGACTGAGCCTCGGGGGCGCCACATTATTTATAGGCCGTATTGCCTCCAAACTTGAGAGCGCATCAGTGCTCCTTAGGAAAAAAAAACACAATAAATGGGGGAAAAAATATTTTCACGAAAAAGGTCCCTCAGACCTTCATAGGCTCTCCATAAGAGCATTGCAGGGTTCCCTTTACCCTGAGGGGACGCGGAACAGTCCCAAATGGTGCAACAGGCACTTAAAGGGTTAAACATAGTAAGTTCAGCAGTGCGCATTCTGCGCAATTTTTTTTCACTTATTGCCCGGCCCCTTGTGCGGGCTAAAAAGGACTCTGCAGCCGCAGAATCTCCATACTGAGGGGAAGAATCAAGGGCAGAGGGGCCCTCAGTTGCCTCTGCACGTGGATCCACATCAGCTCAAGGGATACAGTGGTTTCAGGGGACTCCTGGCTGAAGCGCTGCTGCTCAGGGGCTTTGGGGGACGCCTGGCGGGAGCGCGGGTGCACGGTGGCGCAGACCTTGGGCCGCATGTCCCGGCAGTGGGACAGCATTGGGGCAGCGTGGTCCACCACTGGTTGAGGCTGAGTAGCACTCACCTCCTTTATTTGCACATCTCCGACCTGTCCGGCCCTCAGCTCCTCCAGGTACTGCTGCATGCGGGGATGTCGGGATCTCTTCCGGCTCTGTGACCCCCTCTATCGTGATGTCGCTGCCAGGCTGGTCCTCCACGGTGTGCTGGGGTCCTTCTTCCTGCCGTCCTGCGGAAACAGCCTCCTTGTCCTCAGGTTCCCCGGGGTGAGGAGCAGGCCTCGCTCTTCGCGAGATTTCCGGGGTCGCGGCCTGCGGAGAGTGCGGGCGTCTCTCCGGTGCAGCAGAGCCAGGTGTCAGCGGCTCCGTCAGCTCATGGTCACTTCCGGCACTTGTTTCTAGGATGCACTTGTGTTGCATCTTCAGCGGTCCGACGGGAACAGATTCCGGGTCCATTGGTTGCGCGGCCTGTTCTTCCGGTCCTCGCTGCTGTGGAACTGGCTCAGGAGACAAAGGTTCCGCCTCCCGCCGTAGGTCCCGCACGGACTCCCGATGCTGCTGGAACGACACTCCTTCTCCCTGTGACTCCGGCACGGCACATCTTCTTGATTGCGGTCCAGATGCCGGTGGCCTCCTAGGTTCCTTCGGGTGAGTAACGGGTGTTACCTCTTGTGGTGTCTCCAGCACGGCCTGTGCTGTGGGCAGATGCAACTCCGGACTGACGTCAGGCTCCTGCTGCAGATCTTTGTTACAGGTTTGCGCCTGATGTCCTACTGAGGCCAGACAGCTGCACTCAGCACATTCTGCAGGGCCACTCCCGTTCCAGGGTGGTGCTCTGTCCGGCCTCTCCACCCACTTCTCAGCCTTCAGGGGAAGAGGGTGCTGCACATACCACTCCTTTCAGGGGCGGACCCGACATTGCTGACAGTTCACTTTTGGCGCCATCCAGACACTGTCACGCCCACAAAGTGCTCCTTGCTGACAAGGACAGTCCATTTTGGCGCCAGAATTCTCCATCTTGGTAGCCGCCATCTTGGGGTCCACAGAGTCACTTTGCAGATCTTCTTCTTTGGTCACCATCGGTCTGTTGGTCTCATTTTCCAGCATTTTTCCAGCCACAATCGGTATTTTAGTCACTTTTACTTGCCCATCACTGTTCTCTTCAATTTGCATCTTATAGGGCGCTGCAGTCACTGTTAGACTGTCTCCTTTCTTCATCTCCGCTGCGGTCTCGCCGCCATTTTGGGCAGCGAGATCCTGCCGACAACGCCAAATGTAATACCATGGCCGCCGGGGGGGTAGCTTGTGCGACCGCTCCAGTACTCACTGTGCTGGAGGCTTTCATCACCCGTATGCTGTTCACTTTGGGGGCCCAATTGACTGCAGACAGAGGCTGGAAACAACTTTATCAACTCAGCTTTATTCTCTTCAGGACACAGCACGTCCAACACAGCAGCAGGACTCTTTACTTGGTAACAGCAATACATCTTCACATCTTCATCTACAGCAGTACGTCACTTCTTCCTTCACTTCACACATATGCACCACACAGGCAAGCTGACACGTCACGCGGAGCACGATGAACACGGAACACTTCCCTGCTTCCAGAGCCCGACTTCAGCCCACGAAGTTACCCGACTTTTCCGTTACAGCTCACCCCCTTAAGGCACTGTTGCTCCTGTTCGTGTCCTAGATTCACAGCTCACTAAACTCTCCACAAAGCTCCCGTACTCCAGCTGCTACTCCCACAGGGACTCTTCCATGGACCTCCCTGGCTTGCAATTCTCCAGACACGGGCTGGACTCAAAAGACTGGCTTGGGTTGTCACTTCAGCTCTTCCTTGCTAGCTGACTTGACCGATGAGACTCCTTCTTCTGTCTCGCTAGCCTTACAATCCCCAGTCCCTGACTGCAAGGCCTCCAGCACCACCACGTGCTGGCTACTGCTGTAAGCACTCTGCTGTTCTTCACTCTTGTCCTGTCCTGTTCGTTACCCCCAGCTCAACTCAACTCTTGGAGGGAAATCTATCTCCTTTTCTCCTATCTGGCCACTGCTCTAAGTTAACCCTTTTAACGTCTTCTCACTAGTTGAGTTCAGTGCCCCCATCTAGTGGCCCTTTTCTAATATAACATCTAACTCTAACTAAGTATTGTCATGCAGCCACACACACACACACATGACATATATACTCTATACAGACATGTAAGGAACACAGTTAATACGCAGTAACAATATTTACAGGGCTATGCCCTCACCTCCTTACACATGAACCAGTTAACAGTCTAAATATGTAACCGTACAGACACAGAGGGCTATTAAATGCAAAAAGCATGTGAGAACATGATGAGAGGAACCTGGTTATGGTAAAAAAATTTTGAAATGAGCCACACAGGGATAGTTAGGTTACTGCGTTGAGGCGATAGGCCAGTCTGAACAGATGCCTTTTTAAGGCACGCTTAAAAATGTGGGGACTGGGGATTAATCTTACTAGCCTGGGTAGTCCATTCCAAAGAATTGACGAGGCATGTGAAAAGTCTTGGAGACGGGAGTGGGAGGTTCTGATTATGGGGGATGCTAACCTCAGGTCATCAGCAGAACGGAGGGCACGGGTAGGGTGCTAGACTGAGACGAGGGAGGAGATGTAGGGTGGTGCTGAGCCATGGAGTGCTTTGTGGGTGAGGGTAATAAGTTTGTACTGGATTCTGGAGTGGATGGGTAACCAGTGTAATGACTGGCACAAGGTAGAGGCATCGGTATAGCAATTGGTGAGGAATATGATCCTAGCTGCAGCATTCAGGACGGATTGGAGAGGGGAGAGTTTGGTAAGAGGGAGACCGATTAGTAGAGAATTACAATAGTCCAGATGAGAATGAATAAGAGAAACAGTAAGAGTTTTTGCAGAGTCGAAAGTAAGAAAGGGTCGAATTCTAGAAGGTGTAGATAACAAGAGCGAGCCAGTGATCGGATGTGGGGGAGGGGGGATGAATGAAAGCCTAGAATCAAGTATGACCCCAAGACAGCGGGCATGTTGCTGGGAAGTAATGGTGGAATCACACAATGGCAATGTCAGGCATAGGTACATCAGTAGAGGGAGGAAACACGAGGAGTTCAGTTTTTGACAGGTTCAGTTTCAGATAGAGGGAGGATATGATGTTAGAAATTTGACTCAACGTGTGCACATACCCTCATAGCGTCTTCTAACATCAATAAATGAATTGATTTACTATAAGCCTATACGCAATTCTTCACTTGATGACTTATGTGATCTTCACTTATAATAGTTTTAGCACTAAGGGTAAGTTCACACTAGGCTTTTTTCAGCGTTTTTTTTTGCAGCAACACCTGATCTCTTGACAAAAAAGAAGCTGCAGAAAAAAGGCATGTTTTCCTTGGTTTTTCTTGCAGTTTTTCAGGCGATTTTTGTGCGTTTTTTGCGGCGGTTTTGGCATGCTAGATTTATCTCTTTTGCATGCTGATAAAGTTTATTGTTGGGAAAAAAGTCCTGATCCATAGAATCATGTTTTCGCACAAAAAATGCAGCAAAACTTTATACCTACGTTTTTCGGTGCAATTTTTCAGCGTTTTTTCACCACCCATTCAAGTCAATGGGTGAAAAACGCTGAAAGAAGTGACATGCTCTATGTAAAAAAAAAACATGCAAAGTACAAAATGCCGATGACAAAAAACCAATGTGTGTGCATGAAAATCCTGAAATCTCATAGGCTTTGGTGCTGATGGAAAAATGCAAGTGCAGCGCTCGTCCGTATCGGTTAGTGCCATAGTGGATCTGTTGGGCGCATGTTCGACCTCTGCTCCATTCAAACTCCGCCAGCAGATATCACGTGGTGCCCCTTTTACCCATCAGTGGACCTCTGTTATTTCAGTATTTAGTACATAAAATTGGGTAGAGACATGGAACAAAATGGTCACGTTCACCTCCCAGGCGGTAATCACCAATACTTAACCTGAAGGTCGGCGAAGGTTTTCTATTGAGCGCTGTCCGCACATACGTCAGTATTATTGTACAGGTCTCATAGCAGAATCTATGCAGATACAAGTGTCCAAACCCCACTTTATTCTCAGATTAGAGCTTTTTGTTTTTCTAGATAGACTTCAGACAGAAATTGTGAAATTAATAATTTGCAAATTTGGTTAATTATGAAATAATGTATTGCCTGCGTAAGATCTGATTAATAGATGCCTATTCTGGGGGGACCGTAGACCCCACACAGGCCGTTCCGGTGGTTAGCAATAGATTTAGAAACAATGAACCGTGCAGGTGTCACAGGACCGCTGAAACTGGTGATTGGCTGCCGTGCTGGGGTGACTGGCACAGCATGTCTGATGACACGCTTGTTCAGTCACTTTTACCACAGCATCCAATCGTAGGTTTCTGTGGTCCCGTGACATCCGGATGGTTTAGTCATTTTTTTCGGGAGCCAGCGCTAACTGTCAGAACGGTCTGTGCTAGATCCATGGACAGAACAGAAGAGAATGCCTCCACACCCCTTTAAGAGCGGTCCAGAATTTATTAGAACCACTTTAAAACGTGGGGACGGTAAAGAAATAACCTAGTAAATCCCCCACTACTTCAGTACCTTTCTTTGGTCCCCCCAGTCTTTGTTGACTTGTCCTGCAGCTGCTGTGATGTGCCGTGACTTCTGCAGCCAATCACTGTCTTTAGCACTGATGTAAATGTGTACGGCACATAACCGCTGAGAACAGTGATTGGCTGCAGCAATCATCATTGCAGGACAAGTCAACAAAGTATAGCAAGAGCGGCGCTAGCTGACCATATCCATCTCTGAAGACGGGAATAAATCTGTAATCTTATTATTGGCATTATGCAATATTTTTTTTCTTTTTATACAGTTGTACATGTGATTGCAGTCGACATTATGGGTTTAATTAAGTTTTCACATTATATTTTCCTTCTGCACACGACGCTGCGAGAGAATTGTGACATTTGGCACAAAGAGGGCAGTTTTGGAAGTTCACAAGACCCAAGTACAGATTAATTCATGTTCTGCTACCTGACGTTGACCAACGCCAGCAGAGACAAGGTCTCGGGTCATTTCCTGCCACCCTTATGTATTACTATATATATGAAGAAAAAAAAGTATCCCTGAGATGTATCTAAGCTGCCAGTACCAGCGGCTGGCAAGAACTGCAGGCAAAATGAAAAACTTCCTGCAGCATCTAGGATCTTGTAGGAGTGTCCTCTTCATAATTTGGATGGGTTGCTTTGTATGCATGGCTTCAGGTAGGTCTCAAACACTGGATTCACCTGCAAGAAAAAAAAAAAAGTGTTCACACATAGAGGAGAATCAGTACTGTATCTGGGCTGCTGCTGTCTCCTGCAGAGGGAACATGCAACCCCTGCAGTTCTGCTCACTAAAGGGCATCTCCATCTGAAATATGCACCTGGTTGCTTTATTGGCATAAGTCATGTGTAGAAACTCATTTAAAAGGTCAGACTCTGACTTCTAGATGCATGTGGCGCAAAGAGGCTACTTTCTTCCTTCATACTTTCCCCCATCAGGAAGCTGTCACGGGGTTACCACAACAGTGTGGAGCCAGAAGACTGCTGCGTCTGATTGCTCCTACTTCGGCACAGAGAAGAAGCACTTCTTCATTTTAAATGTGTTTACTTCTGGCAGAACAGGGGTTAATTGGCCATATTTAAAACCCTGTCTTCACAGCTGAGCTCGGTTAGCCACTCCCTTCCCCTTTCTAATCTGGGCTCTGTTACTAATCCTTGTCAGAGCTAGCATTTGCTGCATGGCTAACGGTGGGAGAGGAGTACATATGAGAAGGAGAGATGGAGGAGTTATATGTGACTATTGCTTGGTTTGTATGTATTGTAATTTTATGTCCTTCTCTATTTTGGTTTATTCCCCTACCTTCACACCTCAGTGCATTCCTCTGTTATATGTGAGTGAATATTTTGTGTGTCTGGAGATTTCCGTTAACCCTTGTTTGTTTTGCCTTGTTTGTCGGGTTGGTGTACTACGGTGCACAGAAGCGCACCCTCTTCCCTGGGTGTGGGAAGAGAACAGACGGAGGGTTAACTCAGGAGATAAGGAAATGGCGGAGGCCACGGCATCTTCACCTACAGAAGTATCCCGGGAAGCAGGGTGAGGTAGGGTGCCCCCTAGTGTTAGGGACAGGGAAGGAGTCCCGGGTCACCCGACAGCTGTGTCATAACAGAAGCATTGTCTGGTCTGTAAGACTTTGCTCACGCTGTCTTTTTTGTTTTGAAAACTGTAGCAAATTGTGCCAGGAAGAAGAAAAGAAAAAGACGCACTGCAACCTCCACATGTGAACGCAGCCTAAGATTTAATTTGTCAATTGGAAATCTACACAAGCAGAGACAGAATTTGATATGGGGGATTTAAAGGGGTATTGCCACCCTGCTAACCAGTACCATGCTCTCTCCAACCAAGGACAATAAAGAAGTTGATCTTAAAGTGATGAGTCTAACAGTGAGAAATTACATTTTGAAGTTCTGTATGTCTGGAGGAACATCGGGGCGTGATGATCCGCTTACAGCGCCTCAGTCTCACGCTGTATTCCCTGCCGTGTGTAGTGGGCAAACAACCTGTCAATCAACCAGAGGAGAGGGGCGCTAAGCAGGGAATATAGCGAGAGGACGAGGAGCTAGAAGTGCATAGTCACGCCCCAATGCACATGCAGACGGGAGAGAAAAAGGGATCAACTTTCTTAATGGATATGTAAAATTATTTTGGGGGAGGAGAAATTTCTGATACTGATTTTTCTTAAAGGGATCCTATTTTGCTATGACTTGTATTACAGTTAGTGTTGCAGTCCAGTGCTCACCACTACCGATCCTTGCAGTGGGGGCAGGATGGAAGCTTTTAGTAGATAAGTCACTTGTCAAATATATAATTGTATTACGTTGTGTAAATGCTGCTGTTCTTCTGAATCCGGCGGTGTTTTTCTTATGTTTCTGCGCCTCTCTGTTCCCAAGATATGGCCCTTTCTTTTGTGCATATAAATCTGGTTTTGTTAGCCAAGTAGGCATTGCTTTTAGATCCTTTGTGGGCGTGTTACTCATGATCACTCCCAGTTGGCAAAAGGAAACAACCAAATTATTATTTTTTCCTCATATCTCAGGAACGGAGAGGTGCAGGAACAAAAGAAAAGTATCACTGGATTCAGGAGAACAGCGGCATTTACATCAGGTAATAAAATTACATATTTATAGCACCTGACAAGTCCTCTTTAAAGGGGTGTGCTAGAAACATTTAATCTGACCTTTGACAGGATGACTACAGATCGTGAAGAAGATAGTATATGTCACAATTCCAGAACTATGCCGCCATCACACTTAGACCTCACCTTTTTGTTTTCAGGGTTTTTCTGCGCCCACTCCAGCAGGTTATGGTATACGTTCCCGTCATAGGTCCCGATAGCCGATAACAACTCATCATCTGTGTAATCAAACGCATCGACAAGTAGAACGGCATCTTTTCTGCAGGTAAAAAGGGGGAAAAAAAGTTTACATTGAAATTTTGCTTCAAAATCCCAGTACACCTCTATGCACCAAATATTGTGCTCACCGCAGCTCAGCAAGTAGCCCCAGGTAAGCTGTTGTGGCCATGTCCAGCTGTTTCCCTGATAGGTAGCCATGATGGAGGAAGTCCCCAGCACTTGTGAATATCCCATGCAATGCATACAGGTCACACAGCCTCTTCAGGACGACCTTAATCTCAGGATGATCGGAGGCCAAATTCAGAGCCGAGATGAAAATCTTCACGGTCAACAAATGTGCGTGCGCCTAAAAGAAAGATGACAGAGTTGGAGTTCTTGCATTCCCTAGAGGGATCACTTTTTGACTGGTGTAGGTCCAACCGCTGGGACTTGCACCAGTTGACATAAGGGAGAAATTTTAGCCCAGGGTGGAGCAGCAGGTCAGATGTTCGACCATCGAGTCAGACGCTCGACCACTGGGTCAGAAGCTCGACGATCAAGTCAAGACGCTCCACCACCAGGTCAGATGCTCCACCACCACTTCTGAAAAAAAGTGTTCAGCAGTGAGCACATCCTTACTATTGAGGTTTTCACAAGCTCCACAGAGGTGCCGTTCCACGCCGCATATTGCTCAGACCCCGATTGCACCAGGTTCTGCATTTTGTTTGCTGCAGATGTGACGAGACTGAAAAATATAAATTATATATACGATTTCACAACAGCCGCTCCGCCACATAAGAGCGCGGCACAAAAATGTAAGTGGAGAGTGATGGTTGTCGGGATCAGTTAATGATTTCGCATCCGGTCTCGGTGAGTACATGTTCCGTTTTTGGATGATCGGTTCCCTTTCAAAATAATTGTCCCATAAAGGACAATAATCACCTATTTACGGGAAGAATGATAAGTTTACAGTTCTGTGCTCCATTCAGACAGGGACTATAGGGACCCCATTTTTGGGATTGGTGGGAATACCAGCAGTCAGACCCCCACTTATCATACACTGATCACCTGTATCCTATGTAATTTTTGGGATGACTCCTTTAAGTAGGCATTACTCCAATTCCCTACGTTTTGAGGGAGTATTTGTTCTGTCCGCCAGTCCCCACTCACCACCTTTACCTCCAGATTATCCTGAATATTTTGGGTTCCTCCCCATCTTTTAATTTCCAAAATCATAACTGGAAAGCAAAATTCCTGTGCAAGGGTCGTTTGTATAGTCCATATTATTATTTTTTTTTTTTTGGAGGGGAAAAAAATATATATTAACAATCCTGGGAATTAAAACATTCTTAAAAGTTAGTAAACTCCTGTGACATCTTTCATTTACCTGTACGCCCTGTACTCGTACGCCTTCAAGTACACCTCTGGATTCAGGAAGTCAGCAGGTGTTCTCGCATGGCAGCCGCTGGCAGGTGGAGAGGAGAGATAGGCGGTGCTGGTTGGTATTGGTGTCCCTGACTGGGCGCCAGCAAAACATTTAAGCAAAAATCTAGAAAAAAAATAAGTGAAAAATTAAAAACTTTAAAATAGCTCACTAATATCATTTCTCATTACGTAGCATTACCTCGCCACCTGCAAGTGCAGGACGGTATTCTCCCCTTCATAAGTACAGGAGGCAGTAACTCCGGTGTAGAGGCTGGGTATACCGCTGTAGAGGGAGTAGCCGTGGCCACCACATGCTTTACGGCAAATTTCTACGCCATTGGAACACATCTCGGTTGCAAAAGCCTTCATTCCGGCTGTGAGAGCATGGAGCTAAAAGTATAGAGCGGATATAAGTGTGTTATACAGTCTAGAAGACATCTTTATAGAGTCCTGTCAGGGAATCAGGACTCGACAGGTGACTAACAATGCACAATCGTATGGTGGCCCCGGCCAAAGGAGCTCAGATGCAACGCCAAAAGTTTAAAACAGAGGCACTCTTCCAATTTTATTCTTCAATTTCCAGCTCACAGACCACCATCGCATTTCGCATCGTTCAAAACTAGAGCGGACCAATTTACAGAGTTAAATTTATAGGTCTGTGTATAAAATATGGTAACAGGGTCATTAAAAATAGGAATAACAAATAAAAAGAAAAACAGCAGGACGCTAAACGTATGGGAAATGATAGTTATATTCCTAGAATTAAATTTTATAGGTCTCGTACTCATTGAGAAAGCTCAAACAAATCCACCAAGTATGACTGGGACAGAAAAAAGAAAAAAATTCCAGCTACTATAAGATCCATTTATTGAGTGAAAAGTAAGACAGAGTTCACACGATTGTCTCTATTACGCGTTTCGAACACCCACACTGTGTTCTTTATCAAAAAAGCTGACGACAATGCTGGCAAATGCCTTTTTATACACAGCTATAGCCAATAGAAAATGATGATACGCATGTGTCACACAGAATTAATTAAAATTACCCCAGATGGGTAAGAATTACTAAGACATGTAGAAAAGCATATATCAATTACTAAAACATATAGAAAAGCATTTAGCAGTTAACCACCCTTAATAAAAAGAAAAAAGTAAACAAAAAACAAAAAAACACCACCATAATTGTTTGCATAATTTAACAATTCAATGTCCGCACATTAATAATGATATAAGATCTCCTTTCGTGCATTTAGACCGCTCGGTGTGCACGTTCCCAAACAGAAGATCCAATAAGCTTCTCTCGTCAATAAGCGTTTCCTGACATTCCCTCCTCGCGGTTGCTTCGTGATTCTTTCAATGCCGGTTACTCTGAGAGGTGAAATGTTTCTCTGATGGTGAGAAATAAAATGTTTAGAAGCTGAAGGAACATTGCGGTTGAAGCTCCCTACCGAAATAATATCCGTAATATGTTCGGGAATGTGGGTTTTCAGATGTCTGGTAGTACACCCAACGTAACTAAGATTACATATCATGCAGTTAATCAAGTACACAACATTCCTGGAGTTACAATTGAGATATTGAGAAATCCTGTATTGTTTGGAATTGTCACAGTTAGAAAACTCCTGAGTCACCACAGAGTGAGCGCATGTTCTACAACGCATAGAACCGCACTTGAAAAAACCAGAGTAATTAAGCCATGGTTTTTGAATTTTGTCTGGAAAAAACAAACTAGGTGAAATGATGTTACCAATGGTAAATGCCTTTTTGGCTACTATATGACAACCAGGTGACAAAATGGATGATAAAATTTCATCTTCATATAAAATGGGAAGATGCTGTTGAATAATCGATTTAATTGAATTAAATTGTGGACTATATTGTACAGATAACACCATTTTTTTATGTAAATAATCACTTGGTTTATTATACTTGGGAGCAAAAAAGTCGCACCTGTTTTTCTTCCGCACAATATTAGTAGCTCTATTTAAAGACCATTCGGGATATCCTCTCTTTCTTAATTTATTGCAACACAATTCCATCGGTTTCTTAGTTTCTAAAGAATCAATGCAATTTCTGGATACTCTAATTAATTCTCCCACAGGGATGGATCTGGTTGTATGATGTGGATGGCTACTGCGGGCATGTAGAATACTATTCCCAGACATAGGTTTAGAGTAAGTAGTAGTAGAAATGCACATACCAACATGACCCCGCAATGTGAGATCTAAAAAAGAGATTGAAAAACTGTCCGATTCACAGGTAAACCTCAGATTGAATTCATTGCTGTTCAGATAATTGATAATATCTGCCATACCGGAATTTGTCAATTATCTGAACAGCAATGAATTATTTACATAAAGAAATGGTGTTATCTGTGCAATACAGTCCACAATTTAATTCAATTAAATCGATTATTCAACAGCATCTTCCCATTTTATATGAAGATGAAATTTGATCATCCATTTTGTCACCTGGTTGTCATATAGTAGCCAAAAAGGCAATTACCATTGGTAACATCATTTCACCTAGTTTATTTTTTCCAGACAAAATTCAAAAACCATGACTTAATTACTCTGGTTTTTTCAAGTGCGGTTCTATGCGTTGTAGAACATGCGCTCACTCTGTGGAGACTCATGAGTTTTCTAACTGTGACAATTCCAAACAATACAGGATTTCTCAATTGTAACTCCAGGAATGTTGTGTACTTGATTAACTGCATGATATGTAATCTTAGTTACGTTGGGTGTACTACCAGACATCTGAAAACCCGCATTCCCGAACATATTACGGATATTATTTCGGTAGGGAGCTTCAACCGCAATGTTCCTTCAGCTTCTAAACATTTTATTTCTCACCATCAGAGAAACATTTCACCTCTCAGAGTAACCGGCATTGAAAGAATCACGAAGCAACCGCGAGGAGGGAATGTCAGGAAACGCTTATTGACGAGAGAAGCTTATTGGATCTTCTGTTTGGGAACGTGCACACCGAGCGGTCTAAATGCACGAAAGGAGATCTTATATCATTATTTCATTATTTCGGGAAGGAATTTTTTTCCCCAGTGTGAAGCTTACTGTTTGCCACATGGGTTAGGGCAAGTTAGGATAGGATATGGGTTGAACTAGATGGACTTAAAGTCTCCCTTCAACCTTAATTACTATGTTACTATGTTAATGTGCGGACACTGAATTGTTAAATTATGCAAACAATTATGGTGGTGTTTTGTTTTTTTTTGTTTTGTTTTTTTCTTGTTATTAATGGTGGTTAACTTCTAAATGCTTTTCTACATGTCTTAGTAATTCTTACCCATATGGGGTAATGTTAATTAATTCTATGTGACACATGCGTATCATCATTTTCTATTGGCTATAGCTGTGTATAAAAAGGCATTTGCCAGCATTGTCGTCAGCTTTTTTGATAAAGAACACAGTGTGGGTGTTCGAAATGCGTAATAGAGACAATCGTGTGAACTCTGTCTTACTTTTCACTCAATAAATGGATCTTATAGTAGCTGGAATTTTTTTCTTTTTTCTGTCCCAGTCATACTTGGTGGATTTGTTTGAGCTTTCTCAATGAGTACGAGACCTATAAAATTTAATTCTAGGAATATAACTATCATTTCCCATATGTTTAGCGTCCTGCTGTTTTCTTTCTATTTGTTATTCTTATTTTTAATGACCCTGCTACCATATTTTATACACAGACCTATAAATTTAACTCTGTAAATTGGTCCGCTCTAGTTTTGAACGATGCGAAATGCGATGGTGGTCTGTGAGCTGGAAATTGAAGAATAAAATAGGAAGAGCGCCACTGTTTTAAACTTTGGGCGCTGCGTCTGAGCTCCTTTGGCCGGGGCCACCATACGATTGTGCATTAATAGTAACCTGTCGAGTCCTGGTCCCCTGACAGGACTCTATAAAGATGTCTTCTAGACTGTGAACTCTGTCTTACTTTTCATTTAATAAATGGATCTTATAGTAGCTGGAATTTTTTTTTCTTTTTTCTGGAGTAACTACACGCTGGACGACGTGATTCCTTGCTCCCACACCACAGGCTGTTTTCAAGTGAGCTGGTAAGACCCTTTTTTTTTTCTCTCGATGACTGGGACACATGGTATCAATTATTACCGGTAATTATACTCGCCGCCATGTATCCACACGGATTTATGATGCCTATCATCAACTACATAACATACCCGCAACAACAAAGATGATCAAAAGGCACTTTTATCAATATATAGAAAAAGATTTTTATTGTTAGAAAACATTTAAAATCACTACATATCACCAATTGAAGGGACAAGGGGAAATAGACATACACATATGTATAGTGTGATTACACACAAGAAAATGAAGCACACATCCTGCACATAGAGGATAGTACACACTGTGTGTCCATTAATTACATAACCATCCAAAACATGGTCACTAATTATGCAAAATAGGCAATCCTCAGGTGGCAAAAAATAATAGTCATATTGCCATATCATATAAATAATTGTACCAAAATTTACCCCTGAGGTTGTACATTATAACAACACATAATATAGTGAGACCATATTCTAGATGTCTATTTTTACTTAGCATCTACCACTGCAATTGCCATAATGGCTGCTATAAACAAAAAACACTGTCCGATATATAGTACTGAGTACTAGTGGGTGATGCATAAGCAAGACCACACATCCGGACTATCCACCTATTAAACCACCTTTAGAGCTGCCATAATGGCCGCTGTACAAATAAGGAACAAAGCCCATTATATAATAGTTACCGGTGGAGATGGTCAGGAGGTGCTCCAGTGCCTGGATAGCGCGTCCCCCCCCGACGCGCCTTATGGACCCGCCTGCTTCAAGGGGCCTGTCTTGTATGTGAACCGGCATCATTTTATAGCGTGCCCAGGCGCCGCGTCATGACCAGCGTTACCGAAAGTCGCACTCCCTGCCTGGAAGTGACGCGCTCCGTCGCCGAGGCAACCGCAACGCCGGTCTGCGTTGGCGTCACACAGTGGGAGTGACCGTGGCGGGCCTCCATCACCATGTAAAGACGCCAAGCACAGGCAGGGGCAGCGGTGACAGGGAGACAGGCGCGTACTGAGCCGGAGGCGCTGACTTTCACCCACATGCACATATAAGGGGGAGATACAAACGGACATTTTCCGTAAGCCAACTGCCACTAATATGTTGCTTCATGCATCATCCTCCCATCCGGGTCATATGATCCAGTCTGTTCCCACCGGACAATTCTTGCGACTACGCAGGTTGTGTTCGACTGACGAGGATTTCTTTATGCAGGCAGAAGATTTGAAAGAAAGATTACTGGAACGTGGTTTCAGTAACCGAATGATCAAAAAGGCATTTAACAGGGCCAAATACTCCTCAAGAGATACACGTCTATATAGCACGTCACTTCCTGGCCGGGAGCACAACTTCCGTTAACGCCGGTCATGACGTGGCACCCAGGTACACTATAAAATGATGCTGGTTCACATACTGGCCAGGCCCCTTGAAGAAGGTGGGTCCGAAACGCGCGTCGGGGCGGACGCACTATCCAGGCACTGGAGCACCTCCTGACCATCTCCACCGGTAACTATTATATAATGGGCTTTGTTCCTTATTTGTACAGCGGCCATTATGGCAGATCTAAAGGTGGTTTAATAGGTGGATAGTCCGGATGTGTGGTCTTGCTTATGCATCACCCACTAGTACTCAGTACTATATATCGGGCAGTGTTTTTTGTTTATAGCGCCCATTATGGGAATTGCAGTGGTAGATGCTAAGTAAAAATAGACATCTAGAATATGGTCTCACTATATTATGTGTTGTTATAATGTACAACCTCAGGGGTAAATTTTGGTACAATTATTTATATGATATGGCAATATGACTATTATTTTTTGCCACCTGAGGATTGCCTATTTTGGATTATTAGCGACCATGTTTGGGATGGTTATGTAATTAATGGACACACAGTGTGTACTATCCTCTATGTGCAGGATGTGTGCTTCATTTTCTTGTGTGTAATCACACTATACATATGTGTATGTCTATTTCCCCTTGTCCCTTCAATTGGTGATATGTAATGATTTTAAATGTTTTTCTAACAATAAAAATCTTTTTCTATATATTGATAAAAGTGCCTTTTGATCATTTTTGTTGTTGCGGGTATATCCTTGAGAAAGCTATTTGGTGAAACGTACGTCGGAGTCCTGGGGTCTCTTTCCCTATATTATTCCCTATTACATCACAAGTCTGTCTTGATATATACTGAGGATTTTCTATACTTGCCATTCTGTCCATTTGACATTTATTTGAAAAGCATAGAAAATCCTCAGTACATATCAAGACAGACATGTAATAGGGAATAACGCAGGAAAAGAAAAACCTCAGGACTTGGACGTACGTTTCGCCAGGTGGCTTTCTCAAGGAATGCTAGACCTATAAAATTTAATTCTGGGAATATAACTATCAGTTTCCATACGTTTTGTGTCCCGGGGTTTTCTTTTTCTTCTGTTATTCACATGGCATGTTTGCCTTTTTTATATGTGTTGATAGGTAAATGGTAAGTATAAGAGACCCTCAATTTAACATTAACTTTTTTTTTAATGAACCTGTACCATATTTACACACAGACCCATAATTTTAACTCTTTGAACATAATATTTCCATTTATATTATACCCACTAAATAAGTTTTATCGTGAATTTTCATTCTGTATGGCCCCCTTCGCTTATACATATATATATATATATATATACACTCACTGGCCACTTTATTAGGTACACCATGCTAGTAAGGGGTTGGACCCCCTTTTGCCTTCAGAACTGCCTCAATTCTTCGTGGCAGAGATTCAACAAGGTGCTGGAAGCATTCCTCAGAGATTTTGGACCATATTGACATGATGGCATCACACAGTTGGCGCAGATTTGTCGGCTGCACATCCCTGATGCGAATCTCCCGTTCCACCACATCCCAAAGATGCTCTATTGGATTGAGATCTGGTGACTGAGGAGGCCATTTGAGTACAGTAAACTCATTGTCATGTTCAAGAAACCAATCTGAGATGATTCGAGCTTTATGACATGGCGCATTATCCTGCTGAAAGTAGCCATCAGATGTTGGGTACATTGTGGTCATAAAGGGATGGACATGGTCAGCAACAATACTCAGGTAGGCTGTGGCGTTGCAACGATGCTCAATTGGTACCAAGGGGCCCAAAGAGTGCCCAGAAAAAATTCCCCACACCATGACACCACCACCACCAGCCTGAACCGTTGATACAAGGCAGGATGGATCCATGCTTTCATGTTGTTTACGCCAAATTCTGACCCTACCATCCGAATGTCGCAGCAGAAATCGAGACTCATCAGACCAGGCAACGTTTTTCCAATCTTCTACTGTCCAATTTCGATGAGCTTGTGCAAATTGTAGCCTCAGTTTCCTGTTCTTAGCTGAGAGGAGTGGTACCCAGTGTGGTCTTCTGCTGCTGTAGCCCATCTGCCTCAAAGTTCGACGCACTGTGCGTTCAGAGATGCTCTTCTGCCTACCTTGGTTGTAACGGGTGGCAATTTGAGTCACTGTTGCCTTTCTATCAGCTCGAACCAGTCTGCCCATTCTCCTCTGACCTCTGGCATCAACATGGCATTTCCGGCCACAGAACTGCCGCTCACTGGATTTTTTTTCTTTTTCGGACCATTCTCTGTAAACCCTAGAGATGGTTGTGCGTGAAAATCCCAGTAGATCAGCAGTTTCTGAAATTCTCAGACCAGCCCTTCTGGCACCAACAATCATGCCACGTTCAAAGGCACTCAAATCACCTTTCTTCCCCATACTGATGCTCGGTTTGAACTGCAGGAGATTGTCTTGACCATGTCTACATGCCTAAATGCACTGAGTTGCCGCCATGTGATTGGCTGATTAGAAATTAAGTCTTAACACACAGTTGGACAGGTGTACCTAATAAAGTGGCCAGTGAGTGTATATATATATACAGTGTATATATATATATATATATTATTTGTGGTTAATCACTCTTTTGATGGTATTTCTAGTATTCATATAGTGAATACACACATAGGTAATGCTTTATTATTTATATTTATGGTGCATTTATATTCCCACTGCAATTTAAGATCCCTGTTCTGGAGATAAGTGCGGGTGCCATCAGTTGTATCCCCACTTATCATAGGTTGTTCATGGTGTAATCCCCTTTAAACTCAACTTATATGAATAGATTAGTTGTGTCCTTTAATTCTGCATTGGCAGAGAAATCATTCCCTTCTGCAGCCCACAAGGGACCAACAATAAGGTATAGGTGTCATTCATGGTGGACCCTGTTTTTCATGCAGCTTTTTAAAATTATCTAAAGTCATGTAATTTCCGGTTTGAGGTGCACATGTATATATCAGATCTTTATTCCCATTCTCTTGCCAAAATACAAGATTTTAACAAAAACCATCATTGTACCTCGGGAAGCAAGCTGAAGTTTTCCTTCCGGATTTTGCCGGACACGTCGTTGAAAAATTTTGCTACGTATTTGCCTGTGAAATGGATGGAATAACAAGTTGCCACCAGGGGTAAAAGTTTTTGCTGCTGAGTTTGGTAGTCAAGGATTTTTGGTTCTCGGTCCCTAGGGGAAAAATAATAAAGGTCAGAAAAATGAGGGAAAAGAAAAAAAAATTATGAACACAAAAAAGTGACCAAAATTAAAGTGCCTGATGTTTTCATACTGTAGAAATCATTGTTCTATTACAGGAAAAGCTTTAGTTTCCATTTAAAGGGCATGTGTCAGCATTTCAGTTAGAACCATGTTATTATTTTTTTCCCCTGCGGAGGCGCTGCAGGGAGATTGTACACTTCACACTTACATTACAGCAGATCAATAACAGAAAGTAGACAACCCCTTTAAGCAAAGGCTGGCATTATGAAGCTTAAACAAGAACGAGTGATGTCACCAAGTGAGCCTGTGATGTCACTAGAAGATGATGCAAAGTCAATGATACGACTGTCTATATTACACGGGAATATGTAGTTTATTAATTAGATGAAGTTTATAATTCCGTTATTAAAAAAAAGTTGGGTGACAGTTATGGTGGCTATTTGTTATCCCTCCAAAAAAAAGTGATTGCTTATTTAATGGGGTATTCTTATCTCCAATATCCTATCCCAATATGTAGCAGTTGTAATAATGATATTAGCCAAATACCTTCTATTTGAAATGTATAGTTCTTCCGATTCACTATGTTGCTTACCCCATATGCAGGGCATTGTACTAACTTTAGTCGTAACCATGGATACCTCTCATATAGTGACAGTTAGTGGTCATAACCATGGATACCGAAGCTACTGCAATGGCCTCCACATGGGGTAAGCAACATAGCGAATCAGAAGAACTATACTACATGTCTAATTGGAGGTATTTGCTAATATTATGATTACACCTACTACATATTGGGATAGGATCTTAGAGATGGGATATCCCTTTTAATGGCTGAATAGAAATTTTAAAAAGTTCACTCAAAATGTATACATAGAGTCCTGGAGACATATACATGGCAGACGTACCCCGGCTTTAACTCCGATTGGCGTCTGACAGCCGAGTATCGGACGGAGATGGTACAGGCCTTCGTCAGCGCCTCCAGCACCTCCTCCCGCAGCATGCCGACCCTCACCGCAATCATAGTGAAATAGTTTATCTTGTCAGATCCACGTTTGACATAGGAGCCATCGGGCAGAACCTGGTGCCAAGGAGGAAAACCAAATGAGATGTCTATACGATACAATGTGAATATACCGGCAGCCGCCCCGACGACATGTGCCCTGAGGTCTTTTAGAGAGGAGGGATTTTCTGTCCCCCCATACATGGAGGAGTGCGGTATCTTTTCTGAAAGCACAGGACATACCGTATTTTCCGGACTATAAGATGCACCAGACCATAAGATGCACCTAGGTTTTAGAGGAGGAAATTAGTAACATAGGAAAACAAATTGAAGCAAAAAATGTGGTCAATTCTGTACATTACCCCTATCCTGGTATATATGGTCCTCACATCCCTATCCTGGTATGCATGGATCCCTCATCCCTATCCTAGCAGGAATGATCACCCTAATCCCTATACTAGTATGCAAGGCCCCATCCTGGTGTAAGGGGTTGTATGAACGGTTATGTATATTCCCTTTATACCTCCCGGGTAAGTAGTTATTTTGCAGATCTGTAAATGTGATATTCTTAACTTGACTTTCCTGTATGCTGCTATATGTAACATATGTATATTTATCTGTAATGTTTTACATGTGATTGCTACTGTGAATATTTAATGCCCTGTCTGCTGTGTATAAGAAGATGCTCATTGTTTGTCATAGGGAAAGTGTAGTACCCAAGTTTAGCCACAAGATGGGGTACTGTTGTGAATTCTCTCTCTGGCTTCCCTCTGGTGATTACTGAAGATAGTGGAGCTGGTCAGATTGAGAGTTCTCTGTCTGAGCTCCCTCTGGTGGTTACTGGAGGTAGTGGAGCTGATCTGATTGACAGAGGCTTGCCACCTGATAATGAGGAAGACGATTGGAGATCTGGGGTTTCTGATTGGGATTTAAGACAGCTGACTCCCTCTATCCCTGCTGGTGATTTTCTTCTTGTGCCTCCTAAGGTCTGATATCTCCTGCTCTTTCCCTGCATGTTCAGCTAAGTGGTTCATTTGCTATTCTGTTTACATTTGATCTGGTTTTGCTTATCTCTGCTTTGTGCAGGTCAGCTAGCTCTGGCTGGGGCTGCGCTGAATCACCGCCCATATGTTACTGCATGTGCCAGTTTCGTTTTGTGCCCTTTTATATTGGTCTCTTTTTGCTTTGCTTTCAGAATATACCAGAGTGCTGATTAGTGGGGGTGAAGTCATGCGACTTCAGTGTTTTGTGCATCAGATGTGTTGGACTTTTTGCAGGGTTTTTTTGCGTGATTGCAGACAGTGTCTTTCCTTTCCTGTCCTGTCTAGCCAGTGTGGGCCCCATCATTTGCTCAGTCTATTTTTCTGCCTGCGTTTGTGTTTTCATCTTGTCTCACTGACAATATATGTTTGGGGGCTATCTATTCCTTTGGGGCTGCTCCGGGGCAGTTTCCCCTTTCTTGCTTTAGGCTTAGTTAGCTCTCCGGCTGTGCTGAGGCGTCTAGGATCATCGTAGGTACACTCCACAGCTACTGCTAGTTGTGTGGACAGGATCAGGGGTCTGCATCTGCTTAGTTACCAACCTCTCTGGTTTTCTGTGGCTTAGCCTGGGCCTGCTATCCTCCTCGGTGACCCATTCATAACAGGGTACATTATACTTTGAGAAATAGTACTGTAAATAGTTAACTTAGGAGCGGTCACTGTGGTTAAGACAGGAGGACTTCCTGATTACAGTCAGTTGGGACCATGGCGTCCATTGGCTCAGGTGGGCTCTATAGCCCGGGCACCATTGTGACCACGTAATGTTTAAGAGAGAAGCCCAACCTTCCAGGGCAGCAGGCCAGAACATCAACAGGCTAGAAGGACAGCAGGCCAGAACAGCAGCGGGCTACAGCAGTGTTGTAACAGAGCTAAGGACAAAGCCAGGACAGAACGGGGACGTAGGTGGCTCCATAATGTGGCAACTTATTGCATGGGCTGACTGATGCCCTCAGAACTGGGGTGAAACGGCTGATGGAACCCCCGAGAGCAGTGAGTTTGGACAGGGAGGACCTTGCGTCACCACATGAGACAGTGTAGAAGGGCAAGTCATTCACCATGTGGCAGCTGACTTCGTGGGCTGATGGGAACGCCTAACTGTAGCAAAGCTGGACAGGGAGGATGCTGAGGAACCGTATGATACGGTCCGACCCGGGTACGTGCTGTATGACAAGGAAAGGAGTACAGGGAAAGAGAAAGAAATGTGCATGATGGAACCTGTTGTTAATGCTGTGTTGAACATGGATGTGCTGCATAAAGAAACCAGTAAAGTTGTTCATTTGAAAGTTGAAATGGACTGTGTCTCAATTTGTGCTGACCTGTCTAGAGGGAGCCTTCAGAAATGCCGAGGAGACCCTGATGGAGCAGAAAGTGAATCCACAGGTATGCTGAGTAATAGACACTGTTTTCATGTGATGAGAGGTCAGGGCACAACTAAACAGCTGGCCTCGGTCATGACTACGGCCCTGGCCCTCCCTCACACTGGTATGCAGGTCCCCCCATCTCATCCTAGTATGCATGGTCCCATCCCTATCCTGGCATGCAGGGGCCCCATCTCGTCCTGGTATGCATGGCCCCATTCTTATAATTGGCCCCCATCCCCATCCTGGTATGCATAGCCCCATCAGAAAACATTAAAAAAACCCAAATCATTACACTTACCTACCCAGCGCTCCCTCGCAGTGTCCTGCTCCGGTGCCAGCAACCGCTTTATCAGGGACGGGCACTGAAAGCTTGGGGTCCCTGTGCAAGAAATGTGTCTGGGCCCCTCTCTTTCTATGGCGACAAAGCTACATATATATATTATATATATAGCCACACACACGTATATATATTACATAGTCTCCTTTATTATGTATGTTGCCATCCCTTATACAGTGCCCTCTCTTATTATGTACAGCACCGTTCCTTACATATTGGATTATATAGAGCCCTGTTTTTTATTACATACCATCCTGTCTTGTTAGCAGTATAATGCAATGACTGATGGAGCATGGGAAAGCTTCTTTTTTAATGGAGGAGCTAATGGACTGGTAGTCTGGTCACCGACTCCTCCATCAGCAGTCATTTTATATCTAACAAGAGAGGGGACTATGTAATAAAAAAGGGCGCTGTGAATAACAAAAATAAGAATACACTATGTAAGAGACAGCACTGTACATAACAGCAGAGGAAGCTATATAATAAGAGACAGCATCATAAAAAGTGACTACACTATATACTGAGGGATGGCGCTATAATAATAAGCGAGTACACTATTTACTAAGGGACTGTGCTATACATAAGTGAGTATACTATATACTAAGGGGCTCCTGCTATGTACAATAAGTGAGTACACTATATACTAAGGGACTGTCTGATAATAACGTCTTCCTCTATCTCCCCCTGTTCCTAAATCCATTATAAATCCTCCTTCCTCCCATCCCAATCCCCCACACCCCTCATTTTCCTCCTCCCCCGCCTCCCATTATTGTCCTCTCCCCCACCCCAATCATTGCCCTTTTGAAAACCTCCATCGTTGCTTTCTCCCCCACCACCCTCATCATTGCCCATTCCACCACATCCATCATTTCCTCTTCCCCCACCACCCCCATTATTGCCCTTTCCACCATGACCACCATTGTCCTTTCCGCCACCATCATTGTCTTTTCCCCACCACCCTCATCATTGCCCATTGCACCACCTCCATCATTTCCTCCTCCTCCACCACCCCCATTATTGCCCTTTCCACCACGACCATCATTGTCCTTTCCACCACCACCATCATTGCCTTTTCCCCACCACCCCATCCTTGTCCTTTCCATCATCTCCATCATTGCTTTCTCCCCCTCCACCCTCATCATTGCCCTCTCCATCACCTCAGCATTGCCTTCTCCCCATCACCTCCATCATTGCCTTCTCCTCCACCACCCCATCATTGTCCTTTCTACTTCTTCCATCATTGCCTTTTCCCCCACCAACCCCATCATTGCCCATTCCACCACCCCCATCATTGTCCTTTCAACTGCCACCATCATTGCTTTCTCTCCCAACACCCCTATCATTGGCCTCTCCATCACCCCCATCATTTCCCTCTCCTCCACCTACACACACACAGCACCATTTACTTCTCTGCATGTTCCCCCACAGCGACACACACACCTCAATTCTCCGCACGTTCTCCGGCAGCATCACCGTCGCCGGCAACTTCGTCTCTGTGGCACAGCCGAGGCGCTGAATGATGATGTCATCCAGCGGTGCCACTGATTGTGTAAGAGACAGGAAGTGAGGGCAGGAAGCAGGATGGATCGCTGCAGCTTTGCTACGCTGCCATTGTCTCTTGCAGGCAGCGGAACTGCAGGGATCTCTCCCTGCCCGCCGTACATGAGGGCAATCTGGCCAGGGGCCACCTGGAGCCTCAGGGCCAGATAAACAGGCCAGATTGCACTCATTATTAGCTGTCCTGCAGAGGCCCCCCTCCACCTCCGGACCCCGATGCAGCCACACTGGCTGCACATGCGGTATGTCCGCCCCTGCGCTTTATGTTTGTAATCAGCGCATGACAGGGACGTCATGCACTGCTCACAAGCAGAGGACAGCTGCCAGAATACTCACAGGGACTGTGCACGCAAAGAGCTGTGAGTATTCATTGCTCTTCAGTAGCGCGCAGTGTTAGCCACCGGCTTACAGCTGCTGCCGGCGGTTATGTGTGCCGCTACTTAATATTCATTTCTCTACATACCAGGAAGCGTCCCAGGATGGAGGGTCCTACATTCCAGGAAGGGTCCCAGGATAGGAGGGGGGCCATGATGGAGGGCCATATGTAACAGGAAAAAAGGGCTCAGGACGGAGGGGCATATGTACCAGGAAGGGTCCCAGGATGGAGAGGCATACTACCATGAAGAAGGGGCTCAGGATGGAGGGGCATACGTACCAGAAAGCGGCCCAGTATAGAGGGGCACAAATACCAGGAAGGTGCCCAGGATAGAGTCGCATATATACCAGGAAAGGGCCCAGGATGGAAGGGCATACCTACCAGGAATGGGACCAGGATAGAGGTGCATATATACCAGGAAGGGGCCCAGGATGAATCACATATACATCAGGAAGGGGGGGGCATACTGTGGGGGAAGTACGGTAAGAATTTGATCCCTTACTGATTGTGTCTAAAATTTTAAGGGTAGTTTAATTTTAACATTGAGAGATAGGATATCAAAAATAAAATCCAGAAAATCACATTGTATAAATTTATTTGCATTTTGCAGTGAGAAATACGTATTTGGCTCCTCTGGCAAACAAGACAATACTTGGTGGCAAAACCCTTGTTGCAAGTACAGCAGTCAGGCGTTTTTTGTAGTTGATGATGAGTTTTGCGCACATGTCAGGGAGGAATTTTGGTCCACTCCTCTTTGCAGATCATCTCTAAATCATTAAGATTTTGAGGCTGTCGCTTGGCAACTTGGAGCTTCATCTCTATCCATAAGTTTTGTATGGGATTTAGGTCTGGAGACTGGCTAAGGCCACTCCTTGACCTTACTGTGCTTCCTTTTGAGCAACTCCTTTGATGCCTTGGCTGTATGTTTTTGGCCATTGTCTTGCTGGAAGACCCAGCCACGACCCATTTTTAATGTCCTGGCAGAGGGAAGGAAGTTGTCACTCAGGATTTTACGGTATATGGCTCCATCCATTCTCCCACTGATGCGGTGAAGTAGTCCGGTGCCCTTAGCAGAGAAACACCCCCAAAACATAATGTTTCCTCCTCCATGCTTGACAGTGGGGACGTGTTCTTTGGGTCATAGGCAGCATTTCTCTTCCTCCAAACACGGCAAGTTGAGTTAATGCCAAAGAGCTCAATTTTTGTCTCATCTGACCACAGCACCTTTCACAATCACTCACTGAATCATCCAGGTGTTCATTGGCAAACGTCAGACGGGCCTGCACATGTGTCTTCTTGAGCAGGGGGACCTTGTGGACACTGCAGGATTTTAAACCTTTACAGCGTAATGTGTTACCAATCTTGGCATCTGTGGTCCCAACTGCATTGAGATAATTAACAAGTTCCCCCATGTAGTTTTAGGCTCATTTCTCACCTTTCTCATGATTAAGGATACCCCACGAGGGGAGATTTTGCATGGTGCCCCAGATCGATGTCGATTGACAGTCATTTTGTATTTCCTCCATTTTCTTACTATTGCACCAACAGTTGTCTCCTTCTCACCCTGCGCCTTACGTACGGTTTTGTAGCCCATTCCAGCTTTGTGTAGGTCTATGATCTTGCCCCTGACATCCTTAGAAAGCTCTTTGGTCTTGCCCCTTTTGTAGAGGTTAGAGTCTGACTGATTGAGTCTGTGGACAGGAGTCTTTTATAAAGGTGACTAGGTAAGACAGCTGTCTTTAATGCTGGTAACGAGTTGATTAGGAGCGTCTAACTGGCCTGTAGGAGCCAGAACTCTTAATGGTTGGTAGGGGATCAAATACGTATTTCTCACTGCAAAATGCAAATAAATTTATATAATTTATACAATGTGATTTTCTGGATTTTATTTTTGATATTCTATCTCAATGTTAAAATTAACCTACCCTTAAAATTATATAAAAGGAAAAAGATAGCCAGCTCACCTGTCGGCATGTGTTGTGGGAAGCACGGACCACGTGCAGTCATCATGTAGTAGTCAGAACAAAGTGGAAAAACGGTTCCGCTTCACAAAAAGTCCAATTTATTGTATAAAATATAGTCCAGAAACAGTAAAATTTACATGAGTAACAAATAGGCAAGGTTTTTGTTCGAAACGTGTAGCCTATTTGTTATTCATGTAAATTTTACTGTTTCTGGACTATATTTTATACAATAAATTGGACTTTTTGTGAAACGAGACCTTTTTTCCACTTTGTCCTTAAAATTATAGATTGTTCATGTCTTTGTCAGTGGGCAAACTTACAAAATCAGCAAGGGAAGCAAATAATTATTTCCCCCCAATGTATATACTGTATACCAGGAAGGGGCTCGGATGTAGCACATATATATATCAGGAAGGATTTTAGGAAGTGGGTGGGGTTTATGTCCCCCCTTCCTGATATATATGTGCTTCATCCTGGGCTCCTCCTGGGCATATATACCAGGAAGGGGCCACGGATGAGGCACATATTTACCTAGAAAGGGCCCAGTAGGGAGACATTATGACATAAATGGGAGGGGCAACTCGTAGGTTTCAAAAAGCTACAAAAGACCCACACATCTGACCAACATATGGGGGTTGAGGGAAGGGGACACGGGAAGTTATCATGTTTTCATTGGACTCTAATTACGCCACCGGTGAAGGACCTTTGGTCACATGACCACAATAATCGTCAAAAATTCTTTTAACCTTGAAAAAACCCTATAATGCAGAACTGGCTTTATTAGTACGGTTTCTGAGTCGTTATGGCTAGGGTCCTTTTTGGTGATGTAAGCCCTGGGCAATTACCCAGTTCATCCCCACCCAAAGCTAGTACTTGACTGTAGCTGCTATTTAATATTATGTGGCCTCTGTGGTGGCTGAATACACAGAATAGTCTCTGTACCTGCGAGTATCTGCTCAGCATGTTTTCCCTTGGGACTCGAATATTCCTCATTATGAGATAACCATTGTCAATATTCTCAAAAGACATCTTAGGCCCGATGTCCCCAACAGATATTCCTGGAACAAAAGGAAACATGATCTGTCCTGGTGATTAATGCACAAGAACCTGGTATAGCTCTGGATCAATTGTTCATCTACTAATATTATTCCCTTCAACAAAGACATTTAAAGGTTTTGTGGCATGTAATATATAATATATATATAATATTATCTCTATATATAAAAGTGAATGTATGTGTGTGTGTGTGTGTGTGTGTGTGTGTGTGTGTGTGTGTGTGTGTGTGTGTATTACCAACCAATCACAAAGCATCTTTCATTTCACCAGAGCTGTTTGAAAGAAGCTGAGCTGTGATTGGTTGCTATGAGCAACAGTTTTCCTTGCAACCAATCACTAAGCAAAGAAGCTGAGCTGTGATTGGTTGCTATGAGCAATAGTTTTCTCACTCCACAACAACACCTCAGCAGACACTGACCAGGTGGGAGAAATCTAGCATCCCCAGGAACATAAGCTCCCAGCCATTGTCTTCCCCCCAGATAGGAGCAGAGCACATGACAGAAATGAATCACCCCCTCCCTGCCCGTATCCCCATCACACATCCTCCATCCCGTAGGCACATCCTCCCTCTTAAAGGGATCTCCGGTATGGAAGTTAGGATATTAGGGGTAGTAGTCCAGTGGCTCTGGCTGAGAGGATGATGCGGGATATTAGGGGTAGTAGTCTGATGGCTCTGGCTGACGGGATGCTGTGGGATATTAGGGGTAGTAGTCCAGTGGCTCTGACGGGATGATGTGGAATATTAGGGGTAGTAGTCCGGTGGCTCTGACGGGATGATGTGGGACATTAGGGGTAGTAGTCCGGTGGCTGTGACGGAATGATGTGGGATATTAGTGGTAGTTGTCCGGTGGCTCTGGCTGAAGGGATGATGTGGGATATTAGGGGTAGTAGTCCGGTGGCTTTGACGGGATGATGTGGGATATTAGGGGTAGTAGTCCGGTGGCTCTGGCTGACGGGATGATGTGGAATATTAGGGGGAGTAGTCCGGTGGCTCTGGCTGATGGGATGATGTGGGATATTAGGGGTAGTAGTCCGGTGGCTTTGACGGGATGATGTTGGATATTAGGGGTAGTAGTCCGGTGGCTCTGACGGGATGATGTGGGATATTAGGGGTAGTAGTCCGGTGGCTCTGACGGCATGATGTGGGATGAGAAACATCTCTCATTCCACCAAAGCTGGTTAAAAGAAGCTGAGCTGTGATTGGTTGCTATGAGCAAGTTTTCCCACTTGACAACACCTCAGCAGACACTGACATGGTGGCAGAAATCTAGCATCCCTGGGAACATGAGCTCCCAGCCATTGTCTGCCCCCCCCCGAAAGGAGCACAGAGCACATGACAGAAATGAATCCCCCCTCCCGTGCCCATATACACATCACACATCCTCCATCCCATAGGCACATTTTCCCTCTTAAAGGGATCTCCGGTATGGAAGTCAGGGCAAATCCATCCAGCGCTTTGGTTTTGACCGCAGGCCTCTCTTAAAGGGATCACCGGTATGAAAGTTAGGACCGTTCCACTCAGCTCTGTGGTTCTGACCCCAGGGTCTCTTAAAGGGATCAATGGTATGCAAGTTAGGGCAAACCCACTCAGCGTTTTGGTACTGACCCCAGGCCTTTCTTAAAGGGATCTCCTGTATGGAAGGCAGGGCAAATCCATCCAGTGCTTTGGTTCTGACCCCATGCCTCTCTTAAAGGGATCCCCGGTATGGAAGTCAGGGTAATTGCCTTCAAATGCTCTGGTACTGACCCCAGGCTCTCTTAAAGGGATCTCCTGTATGGACGTTAGGGCAAATCCCTCAGTGCTCTGATTCTGACCCCAGCGTTCTATTAAAGGGATTATTGGTATGCAAGTCAGGGCAAATCCACTCAGTGCTCTGGTTCTGATCCCAGGCTTTTTAAAGGGATCTCCGGTATGGAAGTTAGGGTAAATCCCTCAGCGCTCTGATTCTCACCCCAGGCTTCTATAAAAGGGATCATTGGTATGGAAGTCAGGGCAAATCTACTAAGTGCTCTGGTTCTGACGCCAGGCCTCTCTTAAAGGGATCCCCGGTATGGAAGTTAGGACCGTTCCACTCAGCACTCTGGTGCTGACCCCAGGCTGACGGGATGATGTGGGATATTAGTGATAGTAGTCTGGTGGCTCTGGCTGACGGGATGATGTGGGATATTAGGGGTAGTAGTCCGGTAGCTCTGGCTGACGGAATGATGTGGGATATTATAGTAAATGTGACAATGCGGAGTGGGCAGGGCTCTACACTCAGCTTTATATATATATAGATATAATTATTATAATTTGCTACAACTAACCGTAGTTAGTTACTATGCCAGGGCAGCGCCAGGCTCTTCAGCTAGTACATATATATATATATACATATATATATATATATATATATATATATATGTGTGTGTGTATATATATATATATATATATGTGTATATATATATATGTATGTGTATAAATATTAGCTAAACCCTTTTTGTCAATTAGGTCTATTATTGGCTGCAGAATGAGTTAACTGAGAATTTGCTAGAGAGCTAGTTCTAACAGGGAAGTAAGAACTCTTCTGTCTTAGCTCCTCTCAGCTGATTTAACACCATAAGAAAGTCGAGCTGAACCTTGGGGGGCAAGTCATAAATCAGCTGAAGGAGCTCAGAAAGAGAGAGGTCAGAAAGAACTCCCTGATTGAGACTCACTTATCTCACTCTGCAGCCAGAGAGGATAAAAGGTGAACTGATATATAAAAATTATATGCATCTGAGAGGAAAAATTGAAAAAATTAATTGCCCCTAAAGGGGTCTGTATTTTATTTTAAAGAAGGTTCGCCAGCTTAAAAGTTACCAATTTTTTCTCTTGATCAAGGCCACACACAACCTATTGATTTGAATAGACACTGTGTAATACCTCATTTCACCTATGGTGGCGCAGTAAGGAAAATTAAAACTTCCTGCTAGGTTTCCTTCCCCAGGGCCGCGATCAGGACATATTGGCGTATGGGGCCCGGTGAGCAGAAGCAAGGGGGATGGGGTCCCGGCCCAAACTCCCCCTCTTTTGCTTCTGCTCATCGGGCCACAGGGGCAAGATTCAACCAATTCAATAACTGAATGTGCGTCCTCTGCTTTGACCATCATCTTCCTGCACTGCATTAGTTAAGAGACGCCAGCCAATCAGAGGCCAGTAGCTAACGTCAGTGCCACAGACGGTCGGTGAGCACGGACGGATGGAAAATCATATGGAGATAGGATGGAGACACATTGAGGCCAGGAATGAGACACGTTATTACAGGAAGGGGCCAAGTCATGGGACATTATCACTGTAGGGACTATTTAAACGATAATAGCACTGCTGTGATGTATTTTATTTTTGAGGATACTGTTTTCATGGGGGTGATTACTGTGCAGGGCGACACGATGTCTCTTATTTTCTTCAGTGCATAAGTTGGGAAATGTGCTCTGGAAACAGTGCTCCAGATAACTTTGTTATTTTCTGCAGAGACGAGTCCTGGCTGGAAGAAGTAATGGCGATCTGTGCTGGATGAAGAAAAGCAAAGATAAAGGACTTCAGCTAGAGACATCACTGAATTACCTGTACACTTATACTATACACTGTATACTATGTACAGAGCTCCTGTGTATAATGTCATTTATGGTAATTTTACTATTGTGGGTTTTTTATGTTTATTAATGATCAGTATTGTAGTATTCAGTCACTGTGTGCTGGTAATATGTGGTCTGGTCATGGTATGATGGTATTTGTCTTGTATGCGGTATTATTCGGTCACTATTTGGTGGTAGTATGTGGTCTGGTCACGGTGTGATGGTATTTGTGCCTTGCATGCTGTATTAGTCACTATGTGGGGGTAGTATGTGGTCTGGTCATGGTGTGGTGGTATTTGTGTCTTGCATGCTGTGTTATTTAGTCACTATGTGGTGGTAGTATGTAGTCTGGTCATGGGACTTGTGCCTTATATGCGGTATTATTAGGTCACTGTGGTGGTAATATGTGGTCTGGTTATGGTGTGATGTATCTGTCCCTTGTATGTGATATTATTGGTCATTTAAAAAATTGTATGTGACACATTCCCTAATGAACAATAAATAAAAATAGACCTAAAAAGAGTATTGGATATTTAAGAAATGTTTAATAGGTTACAGTACAGTAGGGCTTTGCCACAAGAGTCCACCTTGTTGTGGTGGTGGCTAAAAAAAAATAGCTGATGGCTAAGTACGTGATCTGGTGTTTGATGGCAACTAATGTGTAATTGGTGAGGACGAGGTGCCGAAGTGGAGTTTTTCTAAGAGTCGTCAGTGGGACTGTGAAAGGTTCAGATGAGGAGGGGGGTGGGCTATGAGTTGGGGTGGAGCCTGATTAGAGTGTCAAGGGTGCCCCATAATTTTGCCAGTATCGGGCCCCTGAAATTTCTTGTGCAGCCCTGTCCTTCCCCACAATGTCCTAGAAGGTGACACTAGTAGTGCACATAATAAAAGGGAATCTGTCAGCAGGTTTTTGCCATGTAAGCTGGTAGCAGCATAAAGTAGTGTAAGAGAACCTGATTACAGGGATGTGTCACTTATTAGGCTGTGTGCTGACTGTAGTTTTAATGCAATCCATGCTTTATCTGCAAAACAAGATGTCACAGGCCAAACCAGCCAACTTGTCTAACCACGCCCTCACTTCTGATTAACAGCAAGCTGTCAATCGGGAGTGTGGGCGGAGTTATACACCATTTTGCAATATGAGGCTACATCTACAGAAAGGATTCTAGCAAAACAGCACCAAGCAGTCCACTAAGTGTCACATCACTGGAATCAGGGTCTCAGCCCCGACATTATGCTTCTCTCAGATTACGAGCTGAAATGGTGTATTAAACTCGGGATATTACCTGGGAGTGGAGAGTGGTCCTTAAGACTTCTAACCTGGACTATGAACGGATGCATGCCGTACTTCTTCCCGTTGCTGTAAAGCTGGGCGAGGACCACAGCATGAGTGCAGGTTTTTCCTACTGTACATATGAAAAAATAAAAAATGTACAGAATTTTTTTTTTCTGAAAAATTAAAAGACTAAAATTCGAGAAGTTACTAATGAAAGATATTACGTACAATCCCCGGGCCACCATTTAGTCGCTGTTATCTGTGGGGTGTCTATTATAAATTCCTGGGTGCTAGGGTCAAAAGTGGCTGTGGTTTCTAATCCCCGCAGGTTTGTCCCTGCAAATACAGAACAGAAATGGTTAAAATTTGCTTTGAGCCGATGTGTCAGCGACGCAGAAATGAATTCTAGAGACATAAAACAAACATGGCGACACAGCTGGTAACCCGTGACATGGCAGCGGATCCTGGCCTCTTGCCTACAGCGATTGCCTTCACTGGCAAGAATCCTGTATCAGTTGTTAACTTAAACACAGAGAAACACAGTACAACAAAAGTGAAAAAATACCCTGCTGTAAAAAAATATCTAACAATAAACAGCAAGTGCTCAATAAACAGCAAGTGCTAGTAAAAAGATGATAACAAAACAGGGTATTTAGTTGATACTTTTTTTGTTCACTGTGTGTGCATGGCCCATGCGTTTGTATTCAATTGGTTTCTTGCTTTTGCAAGTTTTTGGGAGGCCTCCACCCCTCTCTTGTGGGCCATGCACATATAAAGCCGTCTTACACAGTGTGTCCACATTGGACATTCCCTTTCTGAATCCTGCTCATATAGGTACTGTTCACATGGTCAGGCTTTAAATTAATTGGTTAGGACTGCTCTGATGGGGTTACCTTGGCGTTTGGTAGAGCGGCTTAGTATACATTTTTTGTAAAAAACGTATCAACTAAATACCCTGCTTTGTTATCATCTTTTTACTAGCACTTGCTGTTTCTTGTTAGATATTTTTTTTACAGCAGAGTATTTTTTCACGTTTGTTGTGCTGTGTTTCTCTGTTTCAGTCTCTTAGTGGTGTAAAGCACTGTCCTACCGACGTCTTCACTGTGTGTGCATGGCCCATGCTTTTGTATTCAATCTGTCATTAACTTTTCTGTTATTCCCTGGATCAATTATTAACTTTTAAAAAGTAATCGCTGCTTTGTTTTTTATTTCAGAGATCAATAGTCCTCATGAAAATACGAAACTTGTGATAAGATTATCAGAGAAGTCGGTTTCTATCTCCTGCTGGACTGAAAATCTTTATTCAGGGAAGATAAATTTTCACACATGACTGAAAAAGGAGATGACAGTTGGTGCTTGTAAAATTCTATGGAGAGGAGGAGGAGCTAAGGAAATTCTACTGAAAGGAGATGACAGTTGGTTGTTGTAAAATGCTATAGAGAGGGGGAGGAGCTAAGAACGGTCTACTGAAAGGAGATGACAGTTGGAGGTTGTAAAATTCTACAGAGAAGGGGGAGGAGCTAAGGACATGATACTGAACGTTCCATAGAACTTTATAAGCACCAACTATCATCTCAGTTATGGTATAGTCTGTAGTCACTGAAGACAGTTTTACCCATGAATTGAAAATGAATGGTCAGAAGGAGAAAGAAGCGGATTTCTCTGATAAAATATATTACAAAAGTTTCTTATTATCACATGTACTACTTATTTCTGAAAAAATATCAAAACAAACTTTGTCAGCCCTTTTGATCATACATACGCCCTAAGTCTTCAGCAGAATTCATAAATCTTAAAATGAGGATTATTCAGCCATTCAGACAAGGATTTTCATAATAAGATCACCAGCCTCCTCAGGTCCAAGTAATCAATATAATAATGTTTGAACAAATACATTTTAAAGATCTAGCCAAGCATGAACTTACCATGTCCCAGTTCAGTTTGTGCATAGGTTCCAAAGATTTTATAACTATTTCCAAGTGGCAGCCACTTGGAAATTTGCTCATCTGTGCCCAGGGCACTGATAGTTGTCAAGAATAGTTTGTGTATATTAAAACCAATTTCTCCTCCCACCGCTCTATAATAATAAAAAAAAAAATCATAAGGCTGTAATGTCAAGAGTCAACTCGCACTAACAATTTTCCAAGATCTCAATTCCTTATCATGTAGAGTTCCTTCAAACACATCATCTCTCATAAGCGCTCTGATCTGAGGACCTTCCTTCAGTTTTGCTGGTGAAATGCTGGAGAATTTCTGTGAAATGTACTGGAACCCCTGTGAGTTTGTCTTTAAAATGGCTTTCACAAAGTTTTTAATCAATCCCAACTTTATATGTAGTGGAGGAAGAAAGATTTTTGTTGGAGCAGCTAAAGGATCATGCTGAACATTGTCTCTACATGGAGCGCAGATGTTTCTCTGTCCCCAATCACGACCAACATAATGCTCTACTGTATTTCTACTGTCCCATAAACAAAAGAAGCAACATTATTTTGTGAAACCTCCTTGCATTCCCATTAGCAGACCAATCAATTTCAAATCTCCACAGGACCTGTTGAAGCGTATTGAGCGCAAAACGGCTGTTGTCCGTCTTTCAGCACATTGCTCCAGTGCCTATGCTGATGCCTTGCGTATGTGAAATAAAGTGATTTGATTCACATGAACGGTGAGTGCCATCCTATTTTTTCTTTCCCTTCCATTTCAATATGATCGCTTGCACAGTGCTCCTTGAGATGTTTAAAGTTTTGGAAGTTATTTTGTATCCAAATCCGGCTTTAAACTTCTCCACAACAGTATCACGGACCTGCCTGTTGTGTTCCTTGGTCTTCATGATGCTCTCTGTGCTTCAAACAGAACCCTGAGACTATCACAGAGCAGGTGCATTTATACGGAGACTTGATTACACACAGGTGGATTATATTTATCATCATTAGTCATTTAGGACAACACTGGATCATTCAGAGATCCACAATGAACTTCTGGAGTGAGTTTGCTGCACTGAAAGTAAAGGGGCCGAATAATATTGCACGCCCCACTTTTCAGTTTTTGAATTTCCCAAAAAAATTAAAATAACCAATAAATTTTGATCAACTTCACAATTGTGTCCCACTTGTTGTTGATTCTTCACCAAAAATTTACATTTGGTATCTTTATGTTTGAAACATGATATGTGGGAAAAGGTTGAAAGAACTTTTCAACCTTTTCCCACATATCATGCTTCAAACATAAAGATACCAAATGTAAATTTCAGCCCCAGGGGGCTGAAAACTTTCTCATGGCACTGTAACTATATTGTATACAGTTGTGGGGTAAACGGGTCAGCCTATTCCTTACAGATGAACATTTGCAGACAGGCAGTTTCTCAGTGTGATATTGGCTGTATTCAGGTTCTCTCTCTGTGGAGACCCTCACTCAGTTACACCTCAGTGGCTGAGCTGTTTTCTTCCCTCTGAGGTGACTTACCCTCCCAGAAATGCAAAATCCTCTCACAATAGCGGCTGTCCTCTGCCTTCCCTTCTATCTCCCTGTGGCAGGGCTCAGATCCCTGTAGACTCCTGTCTCCTGTCACAGTCCCACATACCAGTCCTTGCTGCCATCACCATCCTTTTCTGACTGATTCAAATCTTACCGCCTCATAACAGTTAGCTCCTCCCCATAACATGTGACTTTCCGAGAATCAGTCATTGACTGACTGCACGGTCAATACTCCTTCCCATAAAACTCACTAAAACCTTTACTGATGTTGTCCCTGTAAGAAAGTTCACAATTAAGTAATAAAAAAAATACTTCTATCTCAGCAAAGCTAAGCATATTTTTGGAAACAGCACATCAAACTCCATAAAACAAACATATTACCATTGTTACTTCGCTGATGATTTTTTTGTGTTGACCATGACCAGTGTTATTTTATATAATAGACTTTTTTTTTCACCCCCCCTCAATGGAACAACTGAGGTTAGTAACAGCAATTTAGACTGGCTTTTTATTTAACTATTTTTAATTTCACACATTGTGCCCCCCATAAATTCATAAAAGACCCTTTGGTTGCATTTCAACAGTTGAAAATTTTTTTTTATCTAATTTCCCCTGTAACTTGGGCTGGGATATTGGCCCGTGTACAGTAGAAATGCATTATTTTGTTTACTCTCGGGTATTGCAGCAAATTTTGCAATTTTTCTTTTTTTTTTCTTTCCCGTTTACGTGTTTTCCACTAAATAACCTGTTATCACTGGCAGCACTAACGTGGGGTGACAGAGATCATTTGATCCTTGAGCACAATACAAAGAGCTTATTGAGCAGAATGTAGCCTGGAAAGGAGAGGACAGAATTGATGAATAATTGCTTTTTTCTGTTCCTTAGGGGCCACGGCAGGCAGCCAAAGACCCGACCTTTCCCTAGAGTAACACCAAAAAGACATTGGCCTGAAAGCATTAGGGCAGTGCCTGGAGAGCTCCGGTCCGGGGTACATTGGTGGATGCCCATTATGCCTCACCTTTATCAGTCATATATAAGGATCTTGATAACTAACCTGACTATATAGGCAAACTCTCGTCCGTTTTCTTCCCATCCCATTTCCTTCAACTTTTTCTTTATGTGGATACTGTTCCTGACGGCTCCTTCATATCTCTCCGCGCGGGTCTTGAAGTACAAGAATTCTCGGCTGAAGACAGGGTCCTTGATAATGGCGCTCACTAAGGAAATTAGAGTTGATATGTGCATCTGTTAGAATGCAAAATAATGTAGGAGTTATTCCACCACCTCTTTTGTCCAGCATGGAGAGTAATGAAACTTTTGCAAACAATTTTATTAGGGAGATTTGTCTTCATTCCTGAAAAAAAAAATTACATAAAGTTGGCTTCTAACCTCTGCTTTTTCCCCTCAGTCTATTCACATGCACAAATATCAAAACATACTTATTTGGAGAACAGATGATAGCAGTGATGGATCAGCTGACCCATCACTGCCATCATCTGTACTCCAAATGAGCATGTTTTGATATCTGTGATATCTGTACAGCTAAAGGCAGGGAAATAATAAAAAAAGCAGTGGTTAGAAGCCACTTTCATGTTTTATTTATTAATTTTTTTACAAGAATGAAGACAAAGCATTGTGTTTGGAGCAGTGATGCATGTCGTCACTGTCGGTGCAGGTTACTTCAGATCAATGCACTTCAGCACGGAGTTGAGCCTGTTGTGACTCTCGAGCTTCAGCTTGACAACATATTTATGGCCTGTAGTTTAGAAACAGCTGAAAACCATTTTGCTTTCAGGTGACTGATTGCTTGTACATTATTACACGTCTGGAGGCATCGCTGCAGGATAAACAGTTAGCCTGCTGTATGTAAAATCATAGACGACGCATCCCCATGCATTTTATCTAACGGCAATCAGCTATACTACATTTACATACAGAATTTTATTTTTATGCCACTTAAAATTTGCTACATAAACCCATTAATAAACAAAAAAAATACTTTAGTCACCCTCCCCAGGTCTAGCATTTAGTACGAGTCTGCGATTCTAAGCAGCAAGTGCTGTCAACGTGGGCGAAGCTGCTGAGCTCAGTGAGCGACAGACAACAGGCGCAGCTGCAAAGACTCAGTGCTGGGCACAGTGAGTAAAAATGTGTTTGTCTTTTTCCTCCTTCAAACAAATTGCAGCCAGGTTTGTGTGTTGTTGTTGCTGCTGCTGTTGTTGTTGCGGTGCTGTTGTTGCTGCTGCTGCTGTTTTTCAAGTTAAAGCTAATTAGTTTTGCCAATACCGTAAAATGCTGCGGATTTTATGTGCGCAAAATCAGCCATGTGTGAACTGAGCCGAATAGGTGAGAAGTCCTACACAGAGACCGGCGTCCTGAAGAAGCTCTTACCTATTGCTCTTCTGAGGCGGGTTTCCTCAGCTCCTTCATCCAAAATGTTAGTGAGGGTCTCCACATTGAAGGAAGGGCATTCCCTCTCGCTGCCGAGGTCGGGGTTGACGTCTCTTCCTGCAGAACTCACTTTCCACCAGGCCATTGTGTATTGGGAGCTGCGCCTTTGCACTGGTTGCTCTGGGACTGTCCTGGATCGTGACTTTGTAGAGGCAGGACTCTTAGCACAGGGCAGGAGTGAGGAGGAGCAGGAGCAGATCAGCTGGGGAAGAAGGGCAGAGACCACACACAGCTAAAAGGGATCACAAATAGATAAAAGGGACTAAAAGGAGGTGTTCCCATACAGGCAGCAAAATTCTCCAGAATGTTGAGCAGAAAATCTTCTTAACTCTTTTCTAACCAGACTTTCAAGTTCAAAGTTTCATAAACAAGAAAAGATGCGGCGAACCATAATCTGAGCAGTATGCAAAATCTAAGATCAAAGGGTGCTACGGTATGTATGGAAACACAAGCGTATACGAGAGAAAAAAAGATAGGAACATAAATACAGATCGTGCACACCCTGGGAATTATTAAATTTAAATGTGCTTTATTGTAAACATAAAATATCATCAAGACATAAAATATAAAAACATTTCAAACCACATACAGAAAGTAGGTTTTAGAAGTACCGGTGCTTCTCACAAAATTATAATATCATCAAAAAGTTAATTTATTTCAGTTCTTCAATACAAAAAGTGAAACTCGTATATTCTATAGAGTCATTACACACAGAGTGATCTATTTCACATGGTTATTTCTGTTAATGTTGATGATTATGGCTTACAGCCAATGAAAACCCAAAAGTCATTATCTCACTAAATTAGAATACTTTATAACACCAGCTTGAAAAATGATTTTAAAATCTGAAATGTATGATCAGTAAATGCACTCAATACTTGGTCGGGTCTCTTTTGCATCAATTACTGCATCAATGCGGCGTGGCAGGAGGCGATCAGCCTGTGGCACTGCTGAGGGGTTATGGAAGCCCAGGTTGCTTTGATAGCAGCCTTCAGCTCGTCTGCATTGTTGGGTCTGGTGTCTCTCATCTTCCTCTTGACAATACTCCATAGATTCTCTATGGGGTTAAGGTCAGGCGAGTTTGCTGCCAATAAAGCACAGTGATACTGTTGTATGTAAACCATGTATTTGTACTTTGCTCAGTGTGGACAGGGGCCAAGTAGAGTTGAGCGACTTTGGTCGGATCGGGTTTCATGAAACAAAATTTGTTTCAGATGGATGAAACTGGTCCGACTAGGGCAAAAAAAGTCGGAGTTTCGTCCGAAACCCGACCCCAATGCAAGTCAATGGGAAATAAAAGTTGGCATTGAGCGGATGACATTCATCCACTCAATGCCGACTTTTAATCCCCATTGACTTGCATTGGGGTCGGGTTTCGGACGAAATTCTGACTTTTTTTGCCATAGTTGAACCAGTTTCATCTGAAATAAATTTTGTTTCATGAAACCCCATCCGACCAAAGTCGCTCTACTCTAGTGCCAAGTCCTGCTGGAGAATGAAATTTCCATCTCCAAAAAGCTTGTCAGCAGAGGGAAGCATGAAGTGCTCTAAAATTTCCTGGTAGACGGCTGCGCTGACTTTGGTCTTGATAAAACACAGTGGACCGACACCAGCATATGTCATGGCTCTCCAAACCATCACTGACTGTGGAAACTTCACACTAGACCTCCAGCAGCTTGGATTGTGGCCTCTCCGCTCTTCCTCCAGACTCTGGGACCTTGATTTCCAAATGAAATGCAAAATTTACTTTCCTTGTGGAGTGTATCAGTGACTGCCTTCTGGACATCTGTCAAGTCAGCAGTCTTCCCCATGATTGTGGAGCTACTGAAACTAAGTGACTTTGTTAAACCCTTAGGAAGCCTTTGCAGGTGTTTTTGTTAATTATTATAATTTACTGAGATAATGACTTTTGGGTTTTCATTGACTGTAAGCCATAATCCTCAACATTAACAGAAATAAACACGTGAAATAAATCACTCTGTGTGTAATGACTCTATATAATATATGAGATTCACTTTTTGTATTGAAGAACTGAATAAATTAACTTTTTGATGACTGATATTCTAATTATGTGAGATGCACCCGTAATAACACGGCTCTTTTGTTGCATCTGCCCTTTGACTTCTTCACACTTGGTGGAACCCCTTCGCCTTCGAGCCCCCCCACCTATCTAGTTTTGATTGTATTTGTTTTGACTGGTTCATATTGGGTAGAATAAGGCTGTGTGCACACGTTGCAGATAGGGTGCGTTTTTTTCTGTGCGGATTTGTGACAAAACCTGAAGCAATCCTGATGCCAGGAAAGTGAATGAGAAACCCGAAGCGTCGCGCACACGTTGAGTATTTTTTTTTTTACTTTTGATTTGGCACAGAAGATCATCTGCAGCCTGTCAATTCTCTGTGTGTTTTTACTCAGCTTTTTTCAACATTGACTTCACTGAAATACGCAGGGAAAAAAAGCACCAAAGTTGCGTGTTTTTGCAGCTGCGTTTTTCCAGACAAGAGATGCCGAAATTTGACTCAACGTGTGCACATACCCTTATAGCCTCTTCTAACATCTAACATCAATAAATGAATTGATTTACTATAAGCCTATACACAATTCTTCACTTGATGACTTATGTGATCTTAACTTATAATAGTTTTAGCACTAAGGGTAAGTTCACACTAGGCAGTTTTTTAGCTTTTTTTTTTTGCAGCAACACCTGATCTCTTGACAAAAATAAGCTGCAGAAAAAAAAACATGTTTTCCTGTTTTCCTTGGTTTTTCTTGCAGTTTTTCAGTCGATTTCTGTGCGTTTTTTGCGGCGGTTTTGGCTTGCTAGATTTGTCTCTTTTGCATGTGGGTCGCCCTCCCAGGGCTGTGGGGTACTCGGTACCGGGCCGGTCTCTCAGAGGGAGGTGTCACAGCAGCGGTGACCTGGTCCGTGGCCCTGGGCGCCCATATAAAAGGGTAGAGTGGTGGAATTAAGTTTATGAGTGATTCGTGACGCCACCTGTGGTATTCAGCAATGAAGATGTTAAGCCGACGCTGCAGGCAGATCCTTTGGGACAGATGGTGTGGTGCAGCAATGATGGTGTAGCCCTCCACAGGCAGGGCTGTAGTCCCAGGGCAGTGTAGATCGGTGTTGGGGAAGAGGGTGCAGTGTCTGGCACGGAGATGTAGCAGTGCTGGAGAAGTTGCAGAAAGAAGGCAAGGACACAGCGGAATGTAGTTTCTTTACCTTTATTTTGTAAGTGCAGTCCAGGGTCCAGATTACAGATGGCACAGGAGCTGAATAGCCTGGAAGCAACTCAGGAATCTCTCAATGCAGATAGGTTGTGTAGTCTCCTCTCTATCGCTTACTTGAGTTACATGCAGTACTGTGTTACACTGAAGTTCCTCCTTCTTGATTCCTCTTGAATCTACCTCGTATGGCAGACAGCTGTAGCCTTCTATCTCCTTTGGCTCACACGTCGCTGTTGTGCCTCCGAGTCTTAGAAGGGAATAGAGCATTTACAGCTTCCTATTCCTCTGGTTTCTGTTGCAGGACCATTAGTATCCATACAACTGTGGAGACCAGGCTCCAGATCATGCGCTCCAGCTGGGAACGAGCTCTCAACTCTGCTCAGCCCCCCAGCTTCTCTCTCCACGTCTACACACTTCGACCTCCTCACACTGACTAATTTCCCTTCCTGGCCCTCAGAGAGCACTCCTCCCCCAATTGTGGTTCAGAGCTCCCTCTGCTGGCCCGGAGTGGGAACTGTGTTGCATGTTATGGTTAACTGCTAGAGAGACCCCTCATTGCTTCCAAGCCTGACATCACCCTCCCTGAAGGAAGGCAATGCCACTGTGGCGACCATACTCCTGGGGGTCCACATTCCCCCCTAGTGCAATTCAATACTCCTGGACTATGAGCTGCCCAGGGGCTACAACTGTCTCTGATCACCCCAGCCTCCTTCATTTCCCGCAACATACTTTTGGCACATTGATATTGTGCTGGGGGTATAGGCCGGTACCTTTCTTTAATGGGTGGATCATCTCCAGTGGGGATATGGTGTTGAACCCCTTTTGCCTTCCCAAAGTCTAGGGGGTGTTTACTGAATACCCGCTCATATTCCTGAGTCACTCTGTAAACCCCATTCTTTTGGTATGAAGGGGTAGAGTCAGTTCCCACCTACAGTTGCTGACACCACTCCTCCAGCTGCTTTACAGAGCCATTGTCCTCCACCTGATCGGATGAGACCAAGGGCTCTGCTGCCTGCAATGAATTGTTATTAACAGTAAGCAGCTTAGCAACTGTGGCATACCGAGGTTTTGTGGCCTCCTCCTCCCCACAATTCAAGAGGCGTACAGGTACTCTCCCTTTGCGGACATCAACCGCCCCTCTGGCTGTCAGGACAGTGGGCCTGCTATCGGAGTATACTGGTTCTACCAATCCCTGGTAATCCTTTCCTCTGAGACCTATAGCTGCCTGACACCAAATCAACATTTCACATCTGGGGGGTATTGCAATTGGGAAAGAATCACTCACTCTGATGCTGCCAATTTCTCCGCCAGAGAGTTCTACCTGCTGTCTTTGCATCAGGGCTCTGATCTCCTTCTGCAGGACTCGCTGTTCACTGGAACCAGCAGTCTCAGCCACCTGTTGCAACAAGACAATAACCTCGGAAAGACAATTTTCAATCACATTTGTACCTAGAGTCATCATTGGGTTACATTCTCGTCGATCAATATCCACAACTATCAGACCTTGAGATTTTAACTCTACTCGACCCATTTCAACAGTAATTTCTTTACATCCCACTTGCGGTAAAGACTGACCATTACTGGCAACTACTGTCAGTTCATCACTTGGGCCACGAGTAAGTTCAGAATCAGCCCAACACCGCTTGTAAAGGATATAGGGCATAGTTGTCACTTGAGAGCTAGTGTCCAGCAAAGCGTTCATGGGGATTCCATCAATCACCACTGGGAGGACTGGTCTCCCTCCAACATACTTGGCTCGCCAATTCTTTGGGCCTTGTGGTCCTACTCCTGGGGGTTGGCCCTCTGCCCCAGGGGTTGCTCGTTTAAATAACAGAACCTTGCGATGTGGCCTGCCTTGTGGCAGTGACGACAGATGGGGCGTCCATCCTGGTCATAGTGATCGTTGTTCCTCCCTCGGAGGGGCGGGATCCTCTTCTTCTTTAGCCACGGGACATGCTCTGGGCTGGAGGCGAGCTGGATCTTCTCCTTGAAGGATACCTGCAGGGACTGCACGGTTTTAGCAAGTGCAGCCATGCCCTTGGTCAACTCCTGGATCTGAAGATGCAGTTCTGCAGATGGATCTTTGTCCAGAGTCTGTGCATCAGCCTCCACAGGGATAGAAGGGAAAGATGTTGCTTCCTGGTGGTATGTAATCGCTGGGCACCTAGGGGGCGCTGGACGGCTGACATTTGGTTCATGCAGCACCCGGATAGCCCTGTCTTTGAAGTCTGCGAAGTCCAGATCAGGGTTCTGTAGGGCTATGATGCGCAGCTGTGCTCTGTGGGTGCTGGATAAGAGTCCCTCAAGGAATTGCTCCTTTAGCAGTCCGTCTCCATCTTTCACACTGTCTGGGTCAATCTGCTTGATGGCTCGCAGCGCCTCCTGCAGGTTAAGAGCATAGTCCCATATACTGTCCAGCTCTTTCTGCTTACACCCAAAGAATCTCATCTTGATTTCAGCTGCGGGGCGGGTGTCAAAGGTGCTTCTTAGCTTAGCCAGGATCTTTTTAACAGTCTCTTTGTCAGTGTCCTGCCAGGCTTTTACTTCTCTCTGTGCTGCACCTGTTAGCTGCCCAGTAAGGATGTTCACTTTCTGGCTTTCAGACAAAGGATACACCTCAAACAAACTGCACAGTCTCTCTTTGAAGTCACTCAGGGTATGTGACTCCGCTGAATACTGCGGAAGCCATGCTGCTCCCGGTATGTAAGGCATAGACAGCAGCATTATGGGGACCGCTGCGGTGGGTGCTATTGGAGCCGCAGCCGCTTTGGGCCCTACATCTTGCGGCGCTGAGGAGTTGGCGGGGGCGTCTGCCGCTGCATCGGCGCGTGCCTCCGACATTCTCTTCCCCCCCTAGTTAACGTTAGCCAGGACCCGGGGTTGAGCAGGCTTAACGGCTGCAGCGTTGCAGGCTGGATGATCGGAGCTCCAGGCCTCTGCTCCTCTCACCTCTCGAGCGCTGGCCTCTTCCCGCGCGGCACTTCACTTCTTCGCGCTCTTTGGCTGGCTCCGCCAATGACGGTCCGCCTCTTTGGGTTCCCACGCGCGCCAAGAAGCGGGATAATGGCGGCAATGATGCAAACAGTCTAATGCACACAACACAGTCTCTGGCACACAGGACCCGGGGACACTGGGCTCCATAAATCCTGTTCGTTACGCCAAAATGGGTCGCCCTCCCAGGACTGGGGGGTACTCGGTACCGGGCCGGTCTCTCAGAGGGAGGTGTCACAGCAGCGGTGACCCGGTCCGTGGCCGTGGGCGCCCATGTAAAATGGGTAGAGTGGTGGAATAAAGTTTGAGTGATTCGTGACGCCACCTGTGGTATTCGGCAATGAAGGTGTTAAGCCGACGCTGCAGACGGATCCTCTGGGACAGATGGTGTGGTGCAGCAATGATGGTGTAGCCCTCCACAGGCAGGGCTGTAGTCCCAGGGCAGTGCAGATCGGTATTGGGGAAGAGGGTGCAGTGTCTGGGTGAGGCATAGGTATAGACAAAAATGAAACATAGGGTTTTAGTATTTTCCGTCTGGCACACAGATGTAGCAGTGCTGGAGAAGTTGCAGAAAGAAGGCAAGGACACAGCGGAACGTAGCTTCTTTACCTTTTGTAAGTGCAGTCCAGGGTCCAGATTACAGATGGCACAGGAGATGATTAGTCTGGAAGCAACTTAGGAATCTCTCTATGCAGATAGGTTGTGTAGTCTCCTCTCTAGCGCTTACTTGAGGTACATCCAGTACTTGATACCTGCGTTTTTGGTGCATTTTTTTCACCACCCATTCAAGTCAATGGGTGAAAAATGCTGAAAGAAGTGACATGCTCTATGTCCAAAAAACCATGCAAAGCACAAAATGCTGAAATCTCATAGGCTTTGGTGCTGATGGAAAATGCAAGTGCAGCGCTCGTCCGTGTTGTCTAGTGCCATAGTGGATCTGTTGGGTGCATGTCCGACCTCCGCTCCATTTAAACTCCGCCAGCAGATATCACGTGGTGCCCCTTTTACCCATCAGTTGATCGCTGTTATTTCAATATTTAGTACATTAAATTGGGAAGAGACATGGAACAAAATGGTCACGTTCACCTCCCCGGCGGTAATCACCAATACTTAACCTGAAGGTCGGGGAAGGTTTTCTATCGGGTGCTGTCCGCACATACGTCAGTATTATTGTACAGGTCTCATAGCAGAATCTATGCAGATACAAGTGTCCAAACCCCACTTTATTCTCAGATTAGACCATTTTGTTTTTCTAGATAGACTTCAGACAGAAATAGTGAAATTAATAATTTGCAAATCTGGTTAATTATGAAATAATGTATTGCCTGCGTAAGATATTCTATTAAAAGACGCCTGTTCAGATCGTCTGATTAATAGATGCCTATTCTGGGGGGACCGTAGACCCTGCACAGGCCGCTCCGGTGGTTGGCACTAGATTTAGAAACAATGAACCTTGCAAGTGTCACAGGACCGCTGAAACTGGTGATTGGCTGCAGTGCTGGGGTGACTGGCACAGCATGTCTGATGATACGCTGTTTCACTCACTTGACCACTGCAGCCAATTGTAGGTTTCAGAAGTCCCGTGACATCCAGATGGTTCAATAATTTTTTTCGGAAGCCAGCGCTAACTGTCAGAACGACCTGTACTAGATCCATGGACAGAACAGAAGAGGATGCCTGCGCTGGTGATCTCATGACAGTCCACATCCCTTTAAGAGCGGTCCAGGATTTATTAGAACCACTTTAAAAAGTGGGGACGGTAAAGAAATAACCTAGTAAATCCCCCACTACTTCAGTACCTTTCTTTGGTCCCCCCAGTCTTTGTTGACTTGTCCTGTAGCTGCTGTGATGTGCCGTGACTTCTGCAGCCAATAACTGACTTTAGCAGTGATGTTAAATGTGCAAGGCACAAGACCGCTGAGAACAGTGATTGGCTGCAGTGGTCATCACTGCAGGACAAGTCAACAAAGTCTAGCAAGAGCGGCACTAGCCGACCATATCCATCTCTGAAGACAGGAATAAACCTGTAATCTTATTATTGGCAATATACAATATTTTTTTTCTTTTATACAGTTGTACATGTGATTGCAGTCGACATTATAGATTTAGTTTAGTTTTCACATTATATTTTCCTTCTGCACACGACGCTGCAAGAGAATTGTGACATTTGGCACAAAGAGGGCAGTTTTGGGGGTTCACAAGATCCAAGTTCAGATGAATTCATTTTCTGCTCCCTGACGTTGGCCAACGCCAGCAGAAACGAGGTCTTGCATCCTTTCCCGCCACCCTCATGTATTACTATATAGAAAAAAGGTATCCCTGAGATGTATCTAAGCTGCCATTACCAGCGGATGGTAAGAACTGCAGGCAAAACGAAAAAAACTTCCTGCAGCATCTAGGGGTCTTGTGGGAGTGTCCTCTTCATAATTTGGATGGGTTGCCTTGCATGTATGGCTTCAGGTAGGTCTCAAACACTGGATTCACCTGCGAGGAAAAAAAAAAACATTAGAGGCCAGGTTCACACATAGCAGAAAAGAATCAGTGGATGTAGCTGCAAATCTGCACTAGAATCAGCTGCAATGTCACAGCAAAGTCTGCCCATGTTGTATTCGGGCTGCTGGTGTCTCCTGCAGAGAGAACATGCAACCTCTGCAGTTCTGCTCACTAAAGAGCGTCTCCATCTGATAAATCTGCAGCTGTTTTTTTAATTTTTTTAAATATCTTGTGGCATAAGTCATGTGTAGAGACTCATTAAAAGGGTCAGACACTGAGTTCTAGATGCTTGTGGCACAAACAGACTACTTTCTTCTTACCGAATCACATACTTTCCCCATCAGGAAGCATTGTCTGGTCTGTAAGACTATGCTCACACTGTCTTTTTTTGTTTCAAACACTGTAGCAAATTGTGCCACAAAGAAGAAAAAAAGGCACACTGTGACCTCAACATCCTTAAAGGGATCCTATTTTGTTATGACTTGTATTACAGTTAGTGTTGCAGGCCAGTGCTCACCACTACCGATCCTTGCAGTGGGGGCAGGATGGAGGCTTTTAGTGGACCGGTCACTTGTTAAATATATAATTTTATTACGTCGTGTAAATGCCGCTGTTCTCCTGATTCCGGCGCTGTTTTTCTTCTGTTTCTGTGATTCTCTATTCCCAAGATATGGCCCTTTCTTTTCTGCATATACAGTTGTGGCCAAAAGTATTGACACCCCTGCAATTCTGTCAGATAATACTCGGTTTCTTCCTGAAAATGATTGCAAGCACAAATTCTTTGGTATTATTATCTTCATTTATTTTGTCTTAAATGAAAAAACACGAAAGAGAATGAAGCAAAAAGCAAAACATTGATCATTTCACACAAAACTCCAAAAATGGGCCAGACAAAAGTATTGGCACCCTCAGCCTAATACTTGGTTGCACAACCTTTAGCCAAAATAACTGCGACCAACCGCTTCCGGTAACCATCAATAAGTTTCTTACAATGCTCTGCTGGAATTTTAGACCATTCTTCTTTGGCAAACTGCTCCAGGTCCCTGATATTTGAAGGGTGCCTTCTCCAAACTGCCATTTTTAGATCTCTCCACAGGTGTTCTATGGGATTCAGGTCTGGACTCATTGCTGGCCACCTTAGAAGTCTCCAGTGCTTTCTCTCAAACCATTTTCTAGTGCTTTTTGAAGTGTGTTTTGGGTCATTGTCCTGCTGGAAGACCCATGACCTCTGAGGGAGACCCAGCTTTCTCACACTGGGCCCTACATTATGATGCAAAATTTGTTGGTAGTCTTCTGACTTCATAATGCCATGCACACGGTCAAGCAGTCCAGTGCCAGAGGCAGCAAAGCAACCCCAAAACATCAGGGAACCTCCGCCATGTTTGACTGTAGGGACCGTGTTCTTTTCTTTGAATGCCTCTTTTTTTCTCCTATAAACTCTATGTTGATGCCTTTGCCCAAAAAGCTCTACTTTTGTCTCATCTGACCAGAGAACACTCTTCCAAAACGTTTTAGGCTTTTTCAGGTAAGTTTTGGCAAACTCCAGCCTGGCTTTTTTATGTCTCGGGGTAAGAAGTGGGGTCTTCCTGGGTCTTCTACAATACAGTCCCTTTTCATTCAGACGCCGACGGATAGTACGGGTTGACACTGTTGAACCCTTGGACTGCAGGGCAGCTTGAACTTATTGGATGTTAGTCGAGGTTCTTTATCCAACATTCTCACAATCTTGCATTGAAATCTCTTGTCAATTTTTCTTTTCCGTCCACATCTAGGGAGATTAGCCACAGTGCCATGGGATTTAAACTTCTTGATGACACTGCGCACGGTAGACACAGGAACATTCAGGTCTTTGGAGATGGACTTGTAGCCTTGAGATTGATCATTGATCATGCTTCCTCACAATTTGGTTTCTCAAGTCCTCAGACAGTTCTTTGGTCTTCTTTCTTTTCTCTATGCTCAATGTGGTACACACAAGGACACAGGACAGAGGTTGAGTCAACTTTAATCCATGTCAACTGGCTGCAAGTGTGATTTAGTTATTGCCAACACCTGTTAGGTGCCACAGGTAAGTTACAGGTGCTGTTAATTACACAAATTAGAGAAGCATCACATGATTTTTCCAACAGTGCCAATACTTTTGTCCACCCTCTTTTTTATGTTTGGTGTGGAATTATATCCAATTTGGCTTTAGGACAATTCTTTTTGTGTTTTTTCATTTAAGACAAATTAAATGAAGATAATAATACCAAAGAATTTGTGTTTGCAATCATTTTCAGGAAGAAACTGAGTATTATCTGACAGAATTGCAGGGGTGTCAATACTTTTGGCCACAACTGTAAATCTATTTTTCTTAGCCAAGTCCACGTGGCTTTTAGATCCTTTGTGGGCATGTTCCTTATGACCACTCCCAGTTGGCAAAGGGAATCAACCAAGTTATTATTTTTTCCTCATATCTCAGGAACGGAGAGGTGCAGGAACAAAAGAAAAATATCACTGGATTCAGGAGAACAGCGGCATTTACATCAATAATAAAATTACATATTTATAGCACCTGACAAGTCCTCTTTAAAGGGGTGTGCTACAAACATTTAATCTGACCTTTGGCAGGATGACTACAGATCTTGAAGAAGGTAGCGTCGGTCACCATTCCAGACACAGGCAAGGAACGTCAGTAGACATCACACTTAGACCTCACCTTTTTGTTCTCAGGGTTTTTCTGCGCCCACTCCAGCAGGTTATGGTATACGTTCCCGTCATAGGTCCCGATAGCCGATAACAACTGGTCATCTGTGTAATCAAACGCATCGACAAGTAGAACGGCATCTTTCCTGCAGATAAAAAGGGGAAAAAAAATTTACATTGAAATTTTGATTCAAAATCCCAGTACAACTCTATGCACCAAATATTGCGCTCACCGCAGCTCAGCCAGTAGCCCCAGGTAAGCTGTTGTGGCCATGTCCAGCTGTTTCCCTGATAGGTAGCCATGATGGAGGAAGTCCCCAGCACTTGTGAATATCCCATGTAATGCATACAGGTCACACAGCCGCTTCAGGACGACCTTAATCTCAGGATGATCGGAGGCCAAATTCAGAGCCGAGATGAAAATCTTCACGGTCAATAGATGTGAATGAGCCTAAAAGACAGACAAAAGGGTCAGAGTTCTTGCATTCCCTAGGGGATTACTTTTTTGACTGGTGTAGGTCCAACCGCTGGGACTTTCACGGGTTGACATAAGGGGGAAATTTTAGCCCAGGGTGGAGCAGCAGGTCAGAAGCTAGATCACCGGGTCAGACGCTTGACCACTGGGTCAGACGCTCGACCACCGAGACAGAAGCTCGACTACCGGGTCAAAAGCTCGACCACCGGGTCAGACACTCAACCACCGGGTCAGACGCTCCACCCCCCAGGTCAGACGCTCCACCACCAGGTCAGACGCTCCACCACCAGGTCAGATGCTCAACCACCACTTCTGAGAAAAAGTGCTCAGCAGTCAGACAATGAATGGAGCAGTAGTCTACCCATACGTAAGGCCACTTCATCCTCAAAGGGATATTAACAAAAAAAATTTTTTTTACGTGAATGCACAACAGCGCCCCTGCAGGGATTCTTTTCCTGAGAAAACAAAAAGCAAAAAACACAAATATCATAAAATAAAAAAGTAAAAAATAAACTGCAAACAATGCATAAAGGTAATAATAATAATAAGGGTATTTGGTAAACATAATTTTGATCAAAATAGTGTACAAGCCATCCCGCCACGTCAAGGCAACCCTTGTGGGACAGTCCTAACTCTAGTATTTGAAACCTTTTCACTTGCCAAGTGACGTGAATGTGAACAAGGATCGAGGGACTGAACCACTAGTAAAAGCTTGTACACTATTTTGATCAAAATTATGTTTACTAAATACCCTTATTATTATTATTACCTTTATGCATTATTTGCAGTTTATTATTTATTTTTTACTTTTTTATTTTAGGATATTTGTGTTTTTTGCTTTTTGTTTTCTCTGGTTAATGGTCATTGTGCATACACATTAACTTACTTTCTCAGTTCAGACTCCAGTTTTTTAGGGATTCTTTTCCTGCCTACCGACGTCGATTAGTAAATGTGATCACATACTTACTATTGAGGTTTTCACAAGCTCCACGGAGGTGCTGTTCCATGCCACATATTGCTCAGACCCCGACTGCACCAGGTTCTGCATTTTGTTTGCTGCAGATGCAACGAGACTGAAAAATATAAATTATAAATACGGTTTCCCAACAGCCCCTCCGCCAAATAAGAGCGCGGCACAAAAATGTTAGTGGGCAGTGATGGTAGTCGGGACCAGATAATGATTTTGCATCCTGTCCCGGCGAGTACAAGTTCCGTTTTGGATGATTGGGTCGCTTTCAAAATAGTTGTCCCATAAAGAACATTAATCACCTATTTACGGGATGAATGATAAGTTTATAGTTCTGGCTGCGGAGCCCCTTGCTGAGCCTCAAAAATGAAAGGGGAAGGGGCAAAGTTCACTATGTGTATACAATAAGAAAAAAAACGGAGCATGTGCAACCCTTGTATGGACAGTAAATGGAGCACTAGTAGCATGTGCTCCATTCAGACGGGCGACTATTGGGACCCCATTTTTGGGATTGGTGGGAATACCAGCAGTCAGACCCCCACTGATCATACACTGATCACCCGTATCTTATGTATTTTTGGGGGGTAACTCCTATAAGTAGGCATTACTCCAATTCCCTATGTTTGGAGAGAGTGTTTGTTCTGTCTGCCAGTCCCCACTCACCACCATTACCTCCTGATTATTCTGAATATTTCGGGTTCCTCCCCATCTTTTAACCTCCAAAATCATAACTGGTAAGCAAAATTCCTGTGCAAGGGTAGTTTGTATAGTCACATTGAGACAGTCTTGTAATGTTTTTTTTTTTTTGGAGGGGAAAAAAATATATAAAAAAATCCTGGGAGTAAAAACATTCTTAAAAGTTAGTAAACTCCTGTGACATCTTTCATTTACCTGTACGCCCTGTACTCGTACACCTTCAAGTACACCTCTGGATTCAGGAAGTCAGCAGGCGTCCTCGCATGGCAGCCGCCGGCAGGTGGAGAGGAGAGATAGGCGGTGCTGGTTGGTATTGGTGTCCCTGACTGGGCGCCAGCAAAACATTTAAGCAAAAATCTAGAAAGAAAAAGTAAAAAAGTGAAAAATGAAAAACATAAAAATAACTCCCTGAAATCAGGTTCCGCGGTGTTACCTCGCCACCTGCATGTGCAGGACGGTATTCTCCCCTTCGTAAGTACATGAGGCGCAAACTCTGGTGTAGAGGCTGGGTATACCGCTGTAGAGGGAGTAGCCGTGGCCACCACATGCTTTGCGGCAAATTTCTACGCCATTGGAACACATTTCTGTTGCAAAAGCCTTCATTCCGGCTGTGAGAGCATGGAGCTAAAAGTATGGAAAGGACAAAAGTGTGTTATAGAGTCTAGAAGACCGATTCATACTCATGTCAGGGGGACCAGGACCTGACAGGTGACTAATAATGCACAATCATATGGTGGCACCAGCAAAAGGAGCTCAGATGCAACGCCCAAAGTTTAAAACAGAGGCGCTGTTCTTATTTTATTCCTCAAGTCCTAGTTCACAGACCCCCATCACATGTCGCTTCATTCAAATCTAGAGCGGACCAATTTAGAGTGTTAAATTCATAGGTCTGTGTTTAAATATGGTAACAGTGCCATTAAAAATACAACTAAACAGCAAGTATAAGTGACCCTCAATACATACCAAAAAGGCAAACACACATAGGAATAATACAGAAAAAGAAAACCCCAGGACTCCAAATGTATGGAAAAAGATAGTTATATTCCTATAATTAAATTTTATAGTTCTAGTACTCCTTGAGAAAGCCATCTGGCGAAACATACGTCGGAGTCCTGAGGTTTTTCTTTCCTGTGTTATTCCCTATTACATGGCATGTCTGTCTTGAAATGTACTGAGTATTTTCTTTACTTATAAATACTTGCCAAATGGCCAGAATGGCAAGTATAGAATATCCTCAGTACATATCAAGACAGACATAGTATGTAATGGGGAATAATACGAGAAGAGAAACCTCAGGCCTCCGACGTACGTTTCACCAGATGGCTTTCTCAAGGAGTTCTAGACCTATAAAAATTAATTCTGGGAATATATCTATCATTTTCCATATGTTTGGAATCCTGGGGTTTTCTTTTTCTTATGTTATTCACTTGGCATGTTTGCCTTTTTGATATGTGGTGACAGTAAATTGTAAGTATAAGAGACCCTCAAATTTAACATTAACTTGTATTTTTAATTAACCTGTACCACATTTACCTATAAATTTAACTCTTTGAACATAACGTTTCGATTTATATTACACCCACTCTATGTGTTCTATTGTGAATTTTCATTCTGCATGGCCCCCTTTCACTAATTCTTAAAAAAACACTATATATCAATAAAATATGTTTTTTTTTTATTTGTGGTTATTCATCTTATTGATAGGATTTCTAGTATTCATATAATGAATATACACATAGGTAATGCTTTATTATTTATATTTATGGTGCATTTATATTCCCATTGCAATTTAAGACCCCTGTTCTGGGGATAAGTGCGGGTGCCACCAGTACTTGAATCCTCACTTATCACAGATTGTTCATTAAGCTCATCTTATATGAATAGATTAGTTGTGTTCTTTATTTCTGCATTGGAAGAGAAATCATCCCCTTCTGCAGCCCACAAGGGACCAAAAATAATCTAAAGGTGTCATTCACGGTGGACCCTGTTTTTCATGCAGTTTTTTAAAATTTTTATCTAAAGTCATGCAATTTTTGGTTTGTGGTGCATATGTATATATTAGATCTTTATTACCGTAATAAAGATTTTAACAAAAACCATCATGGTACCTCGGGAAGCAAGTTGAAGTTCTCCTTCCGGATCTCGCCGTACACGTCTTCGTAAAATTTTGCCACATATTTGGCTGTGAAATGGACGGAATAACAAGTTGCCACCAGGGGTAAAAGTTTTTGCTGCTGAGTTTGGTAGTCAAGGATTTTTGGTTCTGGGTCCCTAGGGGAAAAGTAGCAAAGATTAGAAAAATTAGGAAAAAAAATGAAAAAAATAATGAACACAAAAATGTGACCAAAATTGAAGTGTCTGATGTTTTTATACTATTCTATAACAGGAAAAACTTTCGTTTCCATTTAAAGGGCATGTGTCAGCACCAAAAGACCCATTGTAAAAAAAATAAAAATAAATAAATAAATAATAAACACCCCGCACACAACAGGTTTTTGTGTTGCTAACGTACCTGTGAATTTCCCCAGAGAGGAAGTTATAGTCTTAAAAAAAAGCCATAGTGGTCAGTGTGAAAGTTTTAACATTTCAAATTGTAATACAAATTGTGATATGAAAAATTTAAATTTAAATTAGGTACACTTAAACAATAGATAATTTTCTGCTCACACATTCCCCTTAAACTACAATGGGTTGTCGAGTTTACAAAACCAGTTTTCATCTACCATTTCAGAGAGTAATCTCTATATATAAAAGTGAATGTGTGTGTGTGTGTGTGTGTGTGTATCACCAACCAATCACAAAGCATCTTTCATTTTACCAGAGCTGTTCAAAAGAAGTTGAGCTGTGATTGGTTGCTATGAGCAACAGTTTTCCTTGCAACCAATCACTAAGCATCTCTCATTTCACCAGAGCTGGTTAAAAGTAGCTGAGCTGTGATTGGTTGCTATGAGCAAGTTTTACCCTTGACAACACCTCAGCAGACACTGACATGGTGGGAGAAATATAGCATCCCCGGGAACATAAGCTCCCAACCATTGTCTGCCCCCTGAAAGGAGCAGAGAACACATGACAGAAATGAATCCCCCCCCTCCCTGCCCATATTCCCATCACACATCCTCCATCCCGGCGTAGGCACATCTTCCCTCTTAAAGGGATTATTGGTATGGAAGTCAGAGCAAATCCATCCAGGGCTTTGGTTTTGACCCCAGGCCTCTCTTAAAGGGATCCCTGGTATGGAAGTTAGGACCGTTCCACTCAGCTCTGTGGTTCTGACCCCAGGGTCTCTTAAAGGGATCATTGGTATGGAAGTTAGGGCAAATCCACTCTGCGCTTTGGAACTGACCCCAGGCCATTCTTAAAGGGAACTCCGGTATGGAAGTCAGGGCAAATCCATCGAGCGCTTTGATTCTGACCCCAGATCTCCTGTATGGAAGTTAGGGGAAATCCCTCAGTGCTCTGATTCTGACCCCAGGGTTCTATTAAAGGGATCATTGGTATGGAAGTCAGGGCAAATCCACTCAGTGCTCTGGTTCTGATCCCAGTCTCTCTTAAAGGGATCCCCGGTATGGAAGTGAGGTAAATCCCTCAGCGCTCTGATTCTCACCCCAGGCTTCTATTAAAGGGAACATTGGTATGGAAGTCAGGACAAATCCACTCAGCGCTCTGGTTCTGACCCCAGGCCTCTCTTAAAGAGATCACCGGTATGGAAGTTAGGACCGTTCCACTCAGCGCTCTGGTTCTGACCCCAGGCTGACAGGATGATGTGGGGTATTAGGGGTAGTAGTCCGGTGGCTTTGGCTGATGGGATGATGTGGGATATTAAGGGTAGCAGGCCGGTGGCTCTGATGGGATGATGTGGGATATTCGTGGTAGTAGTCCGGTAGCTCTGGCTGATGGGATGATGTGGGATATTAGTGATAGTAGTCTGGTGGCTCTGGCTGACGGGATGATGTGGGATATTCGTGGTAGTAGTCCGGTGGCTCTGGCTGACGGGATGATGTGGGATATTATAGTGAATGTGGCTATGCGGAGTGGGCGGGGCTCTACACTCAGCTTTATATCTATCTATCTATCTATATATCATTATAATTTGTTAGAACTAACCGTAGTTAGTTACTATGCCCGGGCAGCGCCGGGCTCTTCAGCTAGTTATTTAATAAAACTCTTCCTCTCAGGTCCTATGAATTAGACAGATATCCCATTCATTTCCATTAGAACCATGTAATTACTTCTCCTGCGGAGGCGCCGCAGGGAGATTGTACACTTCACACTTACATTACAGCAGGTCAACAACAGAAAGTGGACAACCCCTTTAAGCAAAGGCTGTTACTATAGAGCATAAAATAAGAACGAGTGATGTCACCAAGTGAACCTGTGATGTCACTAGAAGTTGATGCAAAGTCACTGATACGACTGTCTACATTACACAGGAATATGTAGTTTATTAACTAGATGAAGTTTTTAATTCCAATATTAAAAAAGTTGGGTGACAGTTATGGTGGCTATTTGTTATCCCTCCAAAAAAATGTGATTGCCTATTTAATGGGGTATTGTTATCTCCAATATCCTATCCCAATATGTAGTAGTTGTAATAATATTTGCCAAATACCTCCAATAGAAACGTAGTATAGTTCTTCTGATTCACTATGTCGCTTACCCCATGTGCAGGGCATTGAAGTAACTTTAGTCGTAACCATGGATACCTCTCATATAGTGACAGTGGTCATAACCATGGATCCCGAAGCTACTCCAATGCCCTACACATGGGGTAAGCAACATAGCGAATCAGAAGAACTATACTACATTTCTAAATGGTGGTATTTGCTAATATTATCATTACACCTACTACATACTGGGATAGGATCTTAGAGATGAAATATCTCTTTTAATTGTCTGAATAGAAGTTTAAAAAAGTTGACTCAAAAAGTATACATAGAGTCCTGGAGACATATACATGGCAGACATACCCTGGCTTTAACTCCGATTGGCGTCTGACAGCCGAGTATCGGACGGAGATGGTACAGGCCTTCGTCAGAGCCTCCAGCACCTCCTCCCGCAGCATGCCGACCCTCACCGCAATCATAGTGAAATAATTTATCTTGTCAGATCCACGTTTGACATAGGAGCCATCGGGCAGAACCTGGTGCCAAGGAGGAAAACCAAATGAGATGTCTATACGATACAATGTGAATATACCGGCAGCCGCCCTGACGACATGTGCCCTGAGGTCTTTTAGAGAGGAGGGATTTTCTGTCCCCACATACGTAGAGGAGTGCGGTATCTTTTCTGTAAGCACAAGACATACAGGTGCTTTTCACAAAATTAGAATATCATCAAAAAGTTAATTTATTTCAGTTCTTCAATACAAAAAGTGAAACTCCTATATTCTATAGAGTCATTACACACAGAGTGATCTATTCCAAGTGTTTATTTCTGTTAATGTTGATGATTATGGCTTACAGCCAATGAAAACCCAAAAGTCATTATCTCAGTAAATTAGAATACTTTATAACACCAGCTTGAAAAATGATTTTAAAATCGGAAATGTTGTCCTACTGAAATGTATGTTCAGTAAATGTACTCAGTACTTGGTCGGGGCTCCTTTTGCATCAATTACTGCATCAATGCGGCGTGGCAGGAGGCGATCAGCCTGTGGCACAGCTGAGGGGTTATGGAAGCCCAGGTTGCTTTTATAGCAGCCTTCAGCTCGTCTGCATTGTTGGGTCTGGTGTCTCTCATCTTCCTCTTGACAATACTCCATAGGTTCTCTATGGGGTTAAGGTCAGGCGAGTTTGCTGCCAATCAAGCACAGTGATACTGTTGTGTGTAAACCAGGTATTGGTACTTTTGGCAGTGTGGACAGGGGCCAAGTCCTGCTAGAGAATGAAATTTCCATGTCCAAAAAGCTTGTCAGCAGAGGGAAGCATGAAGTGCTCTAAAATTTCCTGGTAGACGGCTGTGCTGACTTTGGTTTTGATAAAACACAGTGGACCTACACCAGCAGATGACATGGCTCCCCAAACCATCACTGATTGTGGAGACTTACTTCACACTAGACCTCCAGCAGCTTGGATTGTGGCCTCTCCACTCTTCCTCCAGACTCTGGGACTGTGATTTCCAAATGAAATGCAAAATTTACTTTCCTTGTGGAGTGTGTCAGTGACAGCCTTCGGGACATTTGTCAAGTCAGCAGTCTTCCCCATGATTGTGGAGCAACTGAAAAAGACTAAGGGACCTTTTTAAATGCTTGGGAAGCCTTTGCAGGTGTCTTTTGTTAATTATTCTAATTTACTGAGATAATGACTCTGATTTTCATTGGCTTTAAGCCATAATCATCAACATTAACAGAAATTAATACTTTAAATAGATCACTCTGTTTGTAATGACTCTAGATAATGAGTTTTACTTTTTGTATTGAATAAACAAATTAACTTTTTGATGATATTCCAATTTTGTGAGAAGCACCTGTACATGTGATCTCTAGCAGTTCTCAAAATGTGACACGCAGCCTAAAACAAATGTGCTAAATTAGTAGAAACCATCAGCAAGGAGAGGAACCTTACTGGCTGTCTCCTCTGGTGTCACAAGGAAACCAACAACAGAACAATGATTCATGCAGACGGTTCTGTGAATCTAAACGATGTGCAAACATTTTATTTTAAACAATATTAATTCAAAGTAGGAAGGGGCCCAGGACAGAGGGGCCTATATACCAGGAAGGGGCCCAACACGGAGGGGCCTACATACCAGGAAGGGGCCCAGGACGGAGGGGCCTACATACCAGGGAGGGGCCCAGGGCAGAGGGGCATACGTACCAGGAAGGGGCCCAGGACGGAGGGGCCTACATACCAGGGAGGGGCCCAACACGGAGGGGCATACATACCAGGAAGGGGCACAGGATGGAGGGGCATACGTAGCATGAAGGGACCCAGGGCAGAGGGGCATACGTACCAGGAAAGGGTTCAGGATTTAGAGGCTTATGTACCAGGAAGAGGCCCAGGATGGAGGGGCCTACATAACAGAAAGGGGCCCAGGATATAGAGGCTTACGTACAAGGAAGGGGCCCAGGATGAAGGGGCCTACGTACGAGGAAGGGGCCCAGGATTGAGGAGAATTCATACCAGGAAGAGGCCCAGGACGGTGGGGCATACATACCAGGAAGGGGCCCAGAACCGAGAGGCCTACATAACAGAAAGGGGCCCAGGATGAAGGGGCCTACGTACCTTGAAGGGCCCCAGGATGGAGGAGAATACGTACCAGAATGAGGCCCAGGATGGAGGGGCCTACATACCAGGAAGGGACCCAGGATGTAGAGACTTATGTACAAGGAAGAGGCCCAGGATGAAGGGGCCTACATACCAGAAAGGGACCCAGGATGGAATAGCCTCTTTACCTGCGAGTATCTGCTCAGCATGTTTTCCCTTGGGACTCGAATATTCCTCATTATGAGATAACCATTGTCAATATTCTCAAAAGACATCTTAGGCCCAATATCCCCAACAGATATTCCTGGAACAAAAGGAAACATGATCTGTCCTGGTGATTAATGCACAAGAACCTGTATAGCTCTGGATCAATTGTTCGTCTACAAATACGGTATTATTCCCTTCAACAAAAACATTTAAAGGATTTCTGACACACGCACACAAACACATATATGTTTTTTTTTACTTAAATGCGTGTATTTTTAGCTAAAAAAAATTTGAATTAGGTCTATTATTGGCTGCAAAATGAGTTAACCGAGAATCTGCTAGAGAGCTAGTTCTGACAGGAAAGTTAGAACTCTTCTGTCTTAGCTCCTCTCAGCTGATTTTCCACCATATGAAGGTCAAGCTGAACCTTGGGGGGCAAGTCATAAATCAGATGAAGGGAGTTCAGAAAGAGAGAGGTCAGAAAGAACTCCCTGATTGAGACTAAGTTACCTCACTCTGCAGCCAGAGACGATAAAAGGCTAACTGATATATAAAAATAACAAGCATTTGTGAGTAAGAATTAAAAAAATTAATTAACCCTGAAAGGGTTTGTATTTTATTTTAAAGATGGTTTGAAAGCTCAAAAGTGGCCAATTTTTGCTCTTGGCCAAGGCCACACACAACCCATTGATTTGAATAGACACTGTGTAATACCTAATTTCACTCGTGGTGGTGCAGTAGGGAAAATGAAAACTTCCTGCTAGGATTCCTTCCCCAGGGCCGCCATCAGGACATATTGGCATATGGGGCCCGGAGAGCAGAAGTAATGAGGGTGGGGTCTCGGTCAAACCCCGCCCCTCTCTTTGCTTCTGCTCATGGGGCCACAGGGGCAAGATTCAGCCAATTCAGTAACTGAATGTGCGTCATCTGCTTCAACCATCACCTTCCTGCACTGCATTAGTTAACAGACGCCAGTCAGTCAGAGGCCAGCAACTAACGTCGGTGTGCATGTCGGATGACGTCACTGCCATGCGCAGCTGTCTCAAATGGATGAGGAAGAAGAAGCCACTGGACCGTGGCCTGGTAAGGAGAATTTTTTTTGGTATGGAGCCAGGATGGAAGAACATGTGGGGGCAGGATAGAGACACATGGGGGCCAGGAATGAGACATGTTATTTCAGGAAGAGGCCAAGTCGTGGATCATTATCACTGTGTGGGCTGCTGTGATGTATTTTAATTTTGAGGATACTTTTTTCAGCGGGCGATTACTGTGCAGGGCGACAATGTCTCATTTTCTTCAGTGCATAAATTTGGGGAATGTACTCTGGAATCGGTGCTATAGATAACTGTTATTTTCTGCAGAGACGAGTCCTGGATGCAAGAAGTGATGGCGGCTGTTCTGGATAAAGACAAGCAAAGATCTTCATCTTTGACTTCAGCAAAAGATGTCACTGAATTACCTGTACACTTACACTATGTAGTATGTACAGAGTTCCTGTGTTTAATGTCACTTATGGTAATTTTAGTATTGTGTTTTTTTTGTTTATTAATGATCAGTATTGTAGTATTCAGTCACTGTGTGGTTGTAATATGTGGTCTGACAATGGTGTTGTGGTATTTGTGCCTTGTATGTGGTATTATTCGATCACTATGTGGTGGTAATATGCGGTTTGGTCATGGTGTGGTGGCATTTGTGCCTTGTATGTGGTATTATTCCGTCACTATGTGGTGGTAGTATGTGGTCTGGTCATGGTGTGATGGTAGTTGTGCATTGTATGCGGCATTATTTGGTCACTATGTGGTGGTAATATCTGGTCTGGTCATGGTGTGATGTATTTGTGCCTTGTATGCGGTATTATTCAGTTACTATGTGGTGGTACTATCTAGTCTGGTCATGGTGTGATGGTATTTGTGCCTTATATATGGTATTATTCGGTCACTATGTGGTGGTAGAATGTGGTCTGGTCATGGTATTTGTGCCTTGTATGCGGTATTATTTGGTCACTATGTGGTGGTAATGTGTGGTCTGGTCATGGTGTGACATTTTCCCTTGTATGTGATATTACTAGTCATTTAAAAAATGTATGTGACAAATTCCCTTAAAGAACAATAAATAAAGATAAACCTAAAAAGACAAATTATTTTTTTAAGAAATGTGTAATAGGTTACAATACAGTAGGGTCCTGCCAATAGAGTCCACCTTATCATGGTGGTGGCTTTAAAAAAAAAATCTGATGACTATATATGTGATTTGGTGTTAGACGGGAACTGTTAATGTTTGACTGGTGAGGATGTGGTGCAGAAGTGGAGTCTTTCTAAGAGTGGGCGGTGTGACTGTGGAAGGTTCAGATGTGGAAAGGGGGGGTGGATTATAAGGATGGAGTTTCAAGGGTGCCCCAAAATTTTGCCAATATGGGTCTCCTGAAATATCTGGTGGCGGCTCTGTTCTTCCCCACAATGTCCTAGAAGGTGACACTAGGAGTCCACATAATAAAAGGGAATCTGTCAGCAGGTTTTTGCCATGTAAGCTGGGGGTTGCATAATGTAAGGCAAGAGAACCTGATTACAGGGATGTGTCACTTATTAGGCTGTGTGCTGACTGTAGTTTTAATACAATCCGTGCTTTATCTGCAAAACAAGATGTTACAGGGCAAACCAGCCAACCTGTCTAACCACGCCCCCACTTCTGATTGGCAGCAAGCTGTCAATCAGGAGTGTGGGCGGAGTTATACACCATTTTGTAATCTCAGTATGGCTACATCTACAGAAAGGATTCTAGCAGAACAGCACCAATCAGTCCACTAAGTGTCACATCACTGGAATCAGGGTCTCAGCCCCTACATTATGCTTCTCTCAGATTACGCGCTGAAATGGTCTATTAAACTCGGGATATTACCTGGGAGTGGAGAGTGGTCCTTAAGGCTTCTAACTTGGACTATGAACGGATGCATGCCGTACTTCTTCCCGTTGCTGTAAAGCTGGGCGAGGACCACAGCATGAGTGCAGGTTTTTCCTACTGTACATATGAAAAAATAAAAAATGTACAGAATTTTTTTTTTCTGAAAAATTAAAAGACCAAAATTTGAGAAGTTACTAATTAAAGATATTACGTACAATCCCCGGGCCACCATTTAGTCGCTGTTATCTGTGGGGTGTCTATTATAAATTCCTGGGTGCTAGGGTCAAAAGTGGCTGTGGTTTCTAATCCCCGCAGATATGTCCCTGCAAATACGGAACAGAAGTGGTTAAAATTTGCTTTGAGCCGATATGTCAGCATGGTAAAAATTAATTCTAGAGACATAAAACAAATAGGGCGACACAGTTGGTAACCCATGACATTGCACCGGATCCTGGCCTCTTGCCTCCAGCGATTGCCTTCACTGGCAAGAATCCTGTATCTGTTATTAACTTTTCTGTTATTCCCTGGATCAATTATTAACTTTTGATAAGATTATCAGAGAAATCGGCTTCTTTCTCCTCCTGGATTGAAATTCATAGGTAAAATCTGTATTTAGGAAAGACAACATTTTCACAGATTGCTGAGAAAGGAGATGACAGTTGGTGCTTGTAAAATTCTACAGAGAGGGGGAGGAGCCAAGGACATTCTACTGAAAGTTCCATAGAACCTTATAAGCACTAACTGTCATCTCCCTCTGTTAAGGGATAGTCTGTATTCACTGAAGACAAATTTTGTCTGTGAATTGAGTATTTTGAAAATGAGTGATCAGGAGGAGAAAGAAGCAGATTTCTCTGATATGATATATTACAAAAGTTCGTTATTTTCACGTTTACTACTGATTTATGGAGAAAAAAAGTACAACCCATCAAGAGGTGGTGTAGAGTTTCCAAAGATATCCCAAATTCATTGTCCAGCATAAGCCGTGATAAATTTGTCACATTTTAAAACTTTTTCGTCTAAATTTACATAAATTTAAGCAGTGAATAGGATTAGTGCCCAGTGATTTCTATTTTTAATGTGTGCATTATGCGTCACTTTAAAAACAGCTCTGTCACCAGGTTTTACATTACAAACAGAAATAAATAAAATAAATTTACATTGTAAATCCAAGTCAGAAAGGCTTATTCAAAGCTTAAACTCAATCTCCCTGCGGCCGCTGAGATCTCACCCTGCTCAGTACAAACTGCAGCTGGGAAGAGACTTGATACATTTGGACTCCTGAACGCCCTCAATCTTCAGCAGAATTCATGAGTCTTAAAATGAGGATTATACAGCCATTCTGACATGTATTTTCATAATAAGGTCACCAGCCTCCTCAGGTGCAAGTAGTCAATATAATAAATGTATGAACAGATACATTTTAAAGATACAGACATGGACGAACTTACCATGTCCCAGTTCAGTCTGTGCATAGGTTCCAAAGATTTTATAACTATTTGCAAGGGGCAACCACTTGGAAATTTGCTCATCTGTGCCCAGGGCACTGATAGTTTTCATGAAAACATGGTGTATATTAAAACCAATTTCTCCTCCCAGCGCACTATAATAGTAGAAAAAAAAAATTAACAAGGCTGGAATATCAAGAGTCAACTCGCACTAACAGTGACCCACAGTGGTGTCACTATTGGAAAGTTGCACTTTCTTGTATAGATTGACTCGGTCCTGAACTGGTTAATAAAGCCTTTTATCCCTCTTCCTGAACAGTACATGCAGTTTAAAAGGTGACAATTCTTTCTCGTTCAGATTTTAAAATACCGTAAATGTTTTTCTTTAGCCATACACAGGGCTACATTTTTAGGTTACTATCATACTGTCTCTTTAATATGTTATCGGGGGAAAATAAACGAAAAAAAGTCTCCTTTTCACTTTTTTTTTATGACCACAAAAATATGTTAAAATGTGTTCCCCTTTCTATAATAATTATTTTTTACATAATATCACTTTTTTTACCCCCTCAATGGAACTGAGGTTAGTAACCGCAATTTAGACTGGCTTTTTATTTCATTATTTTTAATTTTACACATTGTGCACCCATAAGTTCCTAAAAGACCTTTGGGATGCATTTCAACACTTAAAAAAAAATATTTATCTAATTTCCCCTGTAACTTGGGCTGGAATATAAGCCCCTGTACAGTGGAAATGCATTATTTTGTTTGACCTCAGGTATTGCAGCAAATTTTGCAATTTTTTTTTCTTTCTTGTTTATGTGGTTTCCACTAAATAACCTGTTATCACTGGCAGCGCCAACGTGGGGTGGCAGAGATCATTTGATCAAAGAGCACAATACAAAGAGCTCATTGAGCACAATGTAGCCTGGACAGATTTGATGAATAATTGCCTTTGTTTGTTCCTTAGGGGCCACGTCAGCCATCCAAAGACCCGACCTTTCCCTAGTGTAGCACCAAAACGACATTGGCCTGAACGCATTAGGGCAGTGCCTGGAGAGCTCCGCTCCGGGGTACATTGGTGGAAGCCCATTATGCCTCAACTTTATCAGTCATATATAAGGATCTAGATAAATAACCTGACTATATGGGCAATCTCTCGTCCACCTTCGTCCCATCCCATTTCCTTCATCTTTCGCTTTATGTGGATACTGTTCCTGATGGCTCCTTCATATCTCTCCGCGCGGGTCTTGAAGTACAGGAATTCTCGGCTGAAGACAGGGTCCTTGTTAATGGCGCTCACTAAGGAAATTAGAGTAGATAAGTGCATGTTAGAATGCAAAATAATGTAGGAGTTTCCTCCCCAGTCTATTCGCTTACACAGATATCAAAACATACTCATTTGGAGCACAGATGATGGCAGTGATGGGTCAGCTGACTCATCACTGCCATCATCTGTACTCCAAATGAGTATGTTCTGATATCTGTATAGCTAAAGGCAGGGAAATAATAAAAAAGCATGGGTTAGAAGCCACTTGCATGTTTTATTCTTTTATTTATTTATTTTTTACAAGAATGAAGACAAAGCCCCCTAATAAAGTTATTTGAAAAGTTTTAGAACTTTCTAAGCTGAACAAAATGATTGAGAAGGTGTTTGACTCAATTTAAGGAATATTCGACTCTTAGGCTAAAAGCGGTGGAGCTCAGGATACTTTGTCTTTGGAGCAGTGATGCATGTGGTCATTATCGGTGCAGGTTACTTCAGACCGATGGACTTCAGCACGGAGTCGGGCCTGTTGTGACTCTCGAGCTTCGGCTTCACAACACATTTATGGCCTGTAGTTTAGAAACACCTGATAATTTTGCTTTCAGGTGACTGATTGCTTGTACAATATTACACGTCTGGAGGCATCGCTGCAGGTTAAACCGTCAGCCCACTGTATATAAAAGCATAGAAGATGCACCCTCATGCATTTTATCTAATGACAATCAGCTATATTACATTTACATACAGTCGGAGAAAAAAAAATTACGCCACTTAAAATTTGCAGCATAAACCGCTTTAGTCACCCTCCCCAGGTCCAGCATTTAGTACGAGTCAGCGGTTCCGAGCAGCATGTTCTGTCAACATGGGCAAAGCTGCTGAGCTCAGTGATAGACAGACACTAAGGGTAGCAGCAAAGACTCGGTGCTGGACCTGGGCACGGTGAGTAAAACACTGTTTGCTTTTTTCCCCCTTCAAACAAATTGCAGCCAGGTTTGTGTGTTGTTGGCGCTGCTGCTGTTGTTGCTGCTGCTGTTGTTGTTGTTGCGGTTGCTGCTTTCGTTATTAAAAAGGGCAATAAAACAATGCCAGAAAAGCAGCGTAACCTTTAGATTTCGGGTCTCCATTGAAATGTAGGTGTAAAATTTGCATTTCCGAGTCAATTTTGCACAAAAGAAGAAAATAAAAAAACTAAGAACCCTCAGCTTGTGGATAAGAGTAAGTTAAATCTCATTTGCTTTGCCAATACTGTAAAATGCTGCGGCTTTAATGTGCGCAAAATCAGCAACGTGTGAACCGAGCCGAATAAGTGTGAAGTCCTACACAGAGACCGACGTCCTGAAAAAGCTCTTACCTACAGCTCTTCTGAGGCGGGTTTCTTCAGCTCCTTCATCCAAAATGTTAGTGAGGGTCTCCACATTGAAGGAAGGGCATTCCCTCTCGCTGGCAAGGTCGGGGTTGACGTCTCTTGCTGCAGAACTCACTTTCCACCAGGCCATTGTGTACTGGGAGTTGCGCCTTTGCACTGGTTGCTCTGGGACTGTCCTGACTTTGTAGAGGTAGGACTTTTAGCACAGGGCAGGAGTGAGGAGGAGCAGGAGCAGATCAGCTGGGGAAGAAGGACAGAGACCACACACAGCTAAAAGGGATCACAAATTGCTAAAAGGGATTGTCCTGTGTGTCAGTGGGAGGGCAGGAGGCGTTGGCATACAGGCAGAAAACATTCTCCAGAATGTTGAGCGGAAGATCTTCTTAACTCTTTTCTAACCAGACGTTCAGATTCAAGTTCAAGTTCAAAGTTTCATAAACAAAAAAGGGTGCGTCGAACAAATCTTGGCAGTATGTAAATCTAATATCCAAGGGTGCTACGTCATGTATGGAAATACAAGAGTATACAAGAGAAAAAGAGGCAGGAACATACATGTAGATCGTGCACACCCTGGGAATTATTAAGTAAAAATGCCCTTTATTGTAAACATAAGATACAATCAAGACAAAAAATATAAAAACATTTAAAACCACATACAGAAAGTTTTTTTTAAAAGCATATAAAGTAACTTTTATACATGGCTCACTCATCGCATCTGCTTTTTGACTTCTCCACACTTGGCGGAAAACCTTTGCCTTCGAGTCCCCCCCAACGATCTACGTAATTTTGATCATATTTGTTTAGGCTCACAGCTGCTTCATATTGGGTGGAGTAGGGGTGCATGCACAGGTTGCAGATTGTGTGTGTTTCTGTCTCGTTTTTTTCTGCGCAGATTTGTGGCAAAACCTGATGCCAGCAAAGTGAATGAGAAACCTGAAGTGTTGAGTATTTTTTGACTTTTGATTTGGCGCAGAAGATCATCCGCAGCATGTTAATTCTCTGTGCGTTTTTCACCGTTGACTTCACTCAAATCAGTCAAAAACGCAAGGGAAAAAAAAGCACCAGAAATGCGCGTTTTTGCAGCTGCGTTTTTCCTGCCAAGAGATGCAGAAATTTGACTCAACGTGTGCACATACCCTCATAGCGTCTTCTGACGTCGATAAATGACAAACGGTGATCTAGACCTGCATAATTGATTTACCATAAGTCTATACACAATTCTTCGCTTGATGACTTATGTGATCTTATCAGGCTTATAATGGCTTTCACACTAAGGCCGGAGTCACACTACCGTAGAATATGGCCGAGTACTATGCCAGACAACATCGCATAACACTCGACCCAGTGTTACTCTATGGGGCAGCTCAGATCAGCGGTTTTTTTTCTCAGGCGTATTCGCCGTAGGTATAAAATTGCAGCAGGCTGCGATTGTATGCGTATATCGTCCAAGACCTGCCAATTCAAGCCTATGGGTGCGATAAAAATATCGCACAGCACTCGGACCATGCAATTTTACACACAGATATCCTTTGAAAAGCTGGCAATTCAACAGCCACCTACAGTAAAATCACAGCCTGACCCGACGGGGTAGAAGAGATGGATTACATACAGTATATACACATAGAACAGATAGATATATAGATGTTAGTGACATATACAATGAGTACAGCTTCCCAGGCTATTAATATCAGCTCACAGATGTATACTTAGCCTTTATTAGCTATTAAAATGGGGGAACCACCAAAAAAAAGAAATATGATCCCCTTATAAATAAGGCCATTGATTCTACACCCCTCACTGGGGGTTTCCAACCTAACTGTCCCTAACTTGCAATTGGCCACCATTGGGCGTAAAACAGTTCCTAATATCAAGTTCCACTTTAAGCAGTACTTTAAGAAATGAGGAAAAATGTGCCTGAAAGTCTGGGTAACCTCCTCGATAGTTACCCAGACTTAGGTGTTTCCTGACACCTTGGAGATCGAAGGACAGGAGGGACAATCCTTCTTCCAATTTCCCAGAGCACCACGGTAAAAAGCAGAGCTTGCCTTCCCGTCGCCGTCTCCTCTCCCTCTCCATGAAGGTGTTGGCACCCACCTCCATGGGTTCAGCTTGAGGCACCAACTCTGGCTTGACCAGATGCAACGGGGCCTCCCGTCGCATGACTCTTCTCTCTCGTAGTCTCCGATCCATACGGACAGACTGCGTCATTGCCTCCTCCAGGGAACTGGACGGTGGAAGAAGGGCCAGAGCATCCTTTAGATGATCAGATAGTCCCCTTCAAAATTGGCACGAGAGCGCTGAGTCGTTCCAGGACACCTCGGGGGGACCATTGCCTAAATTCTGAGCAGTACCACTCAGCAGAGAGCTTTCCCTTAGAGAGACCCATGATGGTGTCCTCTGCCAATCTGACCCGGTCAGGTTCATCATAAATTAGTCCTAGGGCATAAAAAAACCTATCCACAGACACTCTCTCTGGGGTGGTCGGGGGTAAAGAAAAGGCCCAAGACTGCGGACCTTCCCTGAGTAAAGATATGATAATTCCCACCCGCTGACTCTCATCCCTCAAAGATTGGGGTCTAAGGGAAAACAACAACTTACTACTTTTCCTGAACACACAAAACTTTCCCTTCTCACCGGAGAAGGTGTCAGGGAGTTTAACAGAAGGTTCAGGGGAAAGCAAAGAAATGTCAGTAATATCACCATCTTTACTGACAGATGCTGAGGCAGCATCTTAACTGTCTCAGCCAGCTCTCTCTGTACTTGCTGGTGGGACGTAGCCAAGGACCTACGCTTTACAGACAAATTCTGCACCATTTGTGTAAGACTGGCTACTTGATCCGTCAAAGTGCGGAGCGGATCCATACCACAGAAAAAAAAACCAGACCTCCACTAGGTTAAATATGGGTCAATGATAATGTCGTGCAATACAGGGACAACCACCAGAGGGTGAGGAAGGGAGGCAACAGGAGCTCACCTCAAACGAAGACCTGTAGAGCTGAGCAAACACCACTAGGGGGCAGTAGAGAGATCGTACAAGCCAAGTCAGCAACAGCCGGAACGCAGTGTCAGAGAGAGAAGGTTAACCCCTGCCTGAGCAGGCCGGGAAGCAGAAAGCAAACGCCGACATGGATCATGACACTGATATTAAAAGCCTGGGAAGCTCCATGGGTATTACCCCCTTCCCAAGCTATAAACATCAGCCCCCAGCCATCAGCTTTCCCTCTGCTGGTTAAGAAAATTACACAGGAGCTCACGCCTTTTTTTCAGATAAATAATCTTTTATTAATTAAATACATGTACAGTTAGCTGAACACACACTGCACTAATTGTATGTGTCACTGACATTTATATATCTATGTATTCTATGTGTATATACTGTATGTAATTCATCTATTCTATCCTGTCGGGTCCTGCTAAATTTTACTGTACGCGGCTGCTGAATTGCCGACTTTTCATCTACCGTGTATAAGCCGACCCGAGTATAAGTCGACCCCTCTAATTTTGCCACAAAAAAACAGGAAAAACGTATTGACTCGCGTATAAGCCTAGGGTGGAAAATGCAGCAGCTACTGGTAAATTTCAAAAATAAAAATAGATACCAATAAAAGTAAAATTAATTGAGACATATGTAGGTTAAATGTTTTTGGCTATCCATATTGAAACAGGAGCCCCACATAATGCTCCATACAGTTCATGATGGGCCCCATAAGATGCTCCATACAAAATAATCCCCATATAATGCTGCACAAAGGTTAATAATGTCACCATAAAATGCTCCATAGAATAATATGCCCCATATGCTGCGCCATAAATGTTATGGTCCCATAAGATGCTCCATAGAATATTCCCCATATGCTGCTCCATAAAGGTTATGGCTCCATAAGATGCTCCATAGATTATGCCCCATTTGCTGCCCCATAAGATGCTCCATAGAATAGGCCCCATAAAATGCTCCATAAATTATGCCCCCATAAGATGCTCCATAGATTATGCCCCATATGCTGCCCCACAAGATGCTCCATAGATTATGCCCCCATATGCTGCCCCCCCAGAAATGCTCCATATATTATGCCCCCATATGCTGCCACCATAAGATGCTCCATAGATTATGCCCCCATAAGATGCTCCATAGATTATGCACCCATATGCTGCCGCCATAAGATGCTCCATAGATTATGCCCCCATATGCTGCCCCTATAAGATGCTCCATAGATTATGCCCCCATAAGATGCTCCATAGATTATGCCCCCATATGCTGCCCCATAAGATGCTTCATAGATTATGCCCCCATATGCTGCCCCCATAAGTTGCTCCATATATTATGCCCCCATATGCTGCCCCATAAGATGCTCCATAGATTATGCCCCCATATGCTGCCCCCATAAGATGCTCCATAGATTATACCCCCCATATGCTGTTGCTGCAAATAAAAAAAATGACATACTCCCTTCTCTGTCGCTGGGGGCTAGATGTCGGGTCCTGAGCAGGCGGGGACACCGGCGCGCTATGGGGGAAAGATGCAGGTGTCACCGCTGGCTCAGGACCCGACACCTGAGATATTCACCTGTCCCCGGTCCATCGCTGCTCGCCAATGACTGCCGCGTCCTCTGTCAGTGATGTTCAGGCAGAGGGTGCGGCGCGCACTAAATACTTCATCGCGCCCTCTGCTGGCTAAATGTCACTGACTGAGGAAACGGCAGACAGCATCGAGCAGCGATGGAATGGGGACAGGTGAATACTGCATATACTTACCCCACCGGCGTATCTCTGCAGCCCCGCTTCTCCCAAGGTCTCCCTTCCTTCCTTCAGCGGTCACGTGGTACCGCTCATTAAAGGCATGAATATGCACATATTTATGACTTTAATGAGCGGTACCTCGTGACCGCTGAAGGAAGGGAGACCATGGGACAAGCAGGGGGCTGCAGAGGCCGTGCCAGGGGGGTCAGTATGATCTGACACCCCCGCTCCCCCTCCTCCGCCGCCCCCCTGGCGTATATGACTCGCGTATAAGCCGAGAGGGGGACTTTCAGCCCCCAAAAATGGGCTGAAAATCTCGGCTTATACGTGAGTCTGTCTATCTATCTATCTATCTATCTATCTATCTATCTATCTATCTATCTATCTATCTATCTACTGTACTGTATATCTATATGTGTTTTGGAGAATATTTCCTTGGAAAAATATGCTCTATGTAAAAGCTCATGTTAAAATCACATTGCAATCGGATGTAAATCGGATTCTAGGTGCGAGAAATCGGATTATACAGACATAAAAAAATGCATGACACTTGCATTACGCTCTCAGCAATGAGAATCTGAACAATTTTTCATATTTTTAGTGTGACTCCAGCCTTATTCTGATCAGACTTTGAGTAGCATCAGTTTTTCTCAGATGTGGAGAGAAAAACATTTTTTTGCACCTTCTCCATTCTTTCAGTCCGTGAACATCGGATCGGGCCCTGATGTAATAGACTTGCATTGAAGATCTAGGTCCAACACTCGAAATCAAAATCGGACATATCTCGGATTTTTTCCAAGGAAAGAATCAGACATGTGCACAGCCCAACAGAGTATCATAGGTACAAGCAGACTCGAACTGCCCCACGGGACAACAGGTGAATTCCCCGGTAGGCCCCTGTGCAAGAGTGGGCTCCGCAGCACTCTATATGAGCAATAGTTGGCACACAAAAAATGATTCACTATGTACAGACAAGGGCAGCATCTTATCAATCATTTAACCATCTACCTAGCCTAATGCAAAAAAGGTTTGTGATAAAGAGTAATGCAATATTTGCATGTAGTTAGGAAAAACACAGCACTCAGGAAAAACGAGAAGCAGGTGCCCAAGTCAGGTATCCAACCTATCATTAAGTAAATTAAATCAACTTAGCATTCAGTTCATGAAGAATTTAAACAGTTCCTTTTATTTTATGCATCCAGACAATAAATTGCTTGAACGTTTTCGGTCCTACACTGGACCTTCATCAGAGCACCATTTCTTTAGATGATAACTGGATGTGTGAGAATTTGGTGTCTGGCTAGCAAAGTGTCTGGCTGGAGGTGGCCCAAACCGGTAGTCAGGCACTGACAATTGAGAGTATTGTGGAATAGAGCCGGCTGGACCTCATGGGGCAACAATCAGTGAATAAGCGCTTGTGTGGAACACAATATAATTGCAAAGGGATGGCGCTAGAGTTGAGCGAAACAGGTCGGTCAGATTCAAAAGTCGCCGACTTTCGCCAAAGTTGGGTTTCATGAAACGAAACCCGACCACAGTGTGAAGTCGGCCATGCGGTCGGCGACCCAAGCGCCAAAGTCGGGTTCCACAGAATGCTTGCACGTGACTTTTTTCAGCCAATGAGAGAAGCGGAGCGTAGCGTAGCTGGAGTGGGAGTGGGAAAGAGAGAAAGAGGGAGAGGGAGTGGGAGAGAGAGAAGAGAGAGAGATTTCGCCGCCTCTAGGGTTAAAATTCATGCCAGGTGTGCTTACAGTCCTCCACTCACTGCCGACTTTTCTCCCCATTCACTTGCATTGGGTTTCATGTTTCACAACTTTTCACGACTTTTCCCTATAGTCGGCCGATTTCGTTCGACTCGACTTTTGAGAAAGTCGGGTTTCATGAAACCCGACTCTACCCTAAAAAAGGCAAAGTCGCTCATCTCTAGATGGCGCTCTATGCCCGGGTCCAGGAGGGAATGCACCGCCGTGCCAGCAGGTGAGTTGATGAGAAGCTGAGAAGCTCTGCAGTCTGCAGAAGCCAGAGCAGCAGGGGTAATGAGGAGGAGAGGTAAGTATTTTGGTTAGCTGTCCTCACTGAATCACTCTTTAATCTACATCAGGGTTCTCTCACGGTCGGTCAGTACGCTATTCACTATCGCACTATCTCCTCCGAGCTCGGCTGGAATAACACGGCTTTGGTAGGGGCGTTATGGCGCGATCTTTCAGGCAGATTAAAAGATGAACTCGCAGGTCGAGAGACCCCGAATTCCTTAGAGGATCTTATTTCGCTGGCTACCCGCATTGACCTACGCTTCCAGGAGCGCGCTTGGGAGTCAGCGAGAGAGAGGAGATCCACCAAGCCAGCCTCCTTTGTCATCCGTTCTGCCAGTCCTCGGTCAGACGAGCCCATGCAGATTGACCGTCTCAATTTGACTGAGTTACGTCAGCAAGAGAGGCGGGCACAAGGTCTGTGCCTCTATTGCGGAGCTTCATCGCACTATATCCGCACCTGTCCTAAGAGACAGGGAAACTCCTTCGCCTAGGTCAAGTAAGAGAGGCCTCCCTAGGCGACGATGATTCCTCTCAACCTCTTACTATTTCTGTGCTTCTGGTTTCAGGGGAGAGACGTGGGTCCGAGGTGGCCTACGTGGATTCGGGTTCGGCAGGTAACTTCATTCGGCCAGAAGAGGTGGACAAATACCAAATTTCCGTGGCTGCCCTATCTAACCCTCTCCAGATTGCCGCGGTGGATGGCAAACCGCTACAGGTGACCGTCACCTTGGTCACTGAGGAAGTGGAGTTGCAAGTTGGTGCCTTACATCGAGAGAAGATAGCCTTTTACGTTTTGCCTAAGCTCTCCCACGCCATTCTACTCGGTCTCCCATGGTTAAGGACTCATCAGCCTGTCCTCGATTGGTCTTCTGGGGAGATACTCCGCTGGGGGCACCCATGCCAAGCTTGCTGTCTGATTCCTGTCCGCCTGGTGGTCACTCCTCAGCCGCTCCCAGACCTTCCGGGTCTTCCTCCAGCCTACAGTTCCTACGCCGATGTCTTTGATAAGAAGGAAGCGGAGGTCCTTCCTCCACACTGGCCTTTTGACTGCCCAATTGAACTTGTTCCTGGTTCAACTCCCCCAAGGGGCAGAATCTACCCCCGGTCTCCCGCTGAGACCGCAGCTATGTCCGAATACGTTCGAGAGAACCTCGCCAAAGGTTTTATACGGAAATCCTCGTCACCCGCGGGAGCCGGGTTTTTCTTCGTCAAAAAGAAGGACGGAGCTCTACGGCCGTGCATTGAATATAGGGGTCTGAATAAAATTACCATTAAGAACAGGTACCCTCTTCCACTCATTCCGGAGCTGTTTGATCGGCTTAGAGGAGCCCGGGTCTTCTCCAAGCTGGACCTTAGAGGAGCCTATAATCTGGTCTGCATCCGGGCTGGAGACGAGTGGAAGACGGCCTTCAACACTCGAGACGGCCATTATGAGTACCTGGTCATGCCCTTTGGCCTCTGCAATGCCCCTGCGGTGTTTCAAGAGTTCATCAACGAGATCTTTCGGGACCTCTTGTACTCCTGTGTGGTCGTATACTTGGACGACATCCTCGTTTTCTCGCCGGATATCTCGTCCCACAGAAAGAGTGTCCTCTTGGTGTTACAGCGTCTTCGGGAGAACCGCCTGTATGCGAAGATTGAGAAATGTCTCTTCGAACAGACCTCCCTGCCATTTCTGGGATACATTATCTCCGACGCTGGACTAAGGATGGATCCCGAGAAGCTGTCTGCCATTCTCAAGTGGCCTCGCCCCGTTGGAGTAAGGGCGATTCAACGATTTCTCGGATTCGCCAATTATTACCGGCAATTCATCTCTCACTTTTCCGCCATCACAAGACCTATTTCTGCTCTCACCCGTAAAGGGGCTACTCCCAAGGATTGGCCTCCGGAGGCTGAAGAGGCCTTTCTTATCCAAATAATTTTTATTGAAGGATTTTCAACAATAATAGGGAGGGAGAATAAGGAAGGGGTGGGGAGGGGAGGGGATGGAGAGAGGGTTGTAAAGGGAAGGAGCAAGTGATCCTGTTAAACTCCTGATCATATAACATTTTGTGAATCAAAACAGTAAGTTATGCAGTCATATAAGTGAATCCAGTATCTCCACAGAGCAGTAATCAACAGCTTAAATCAGCTGTCTTGAAAAAAAAAACAAAAAAAAAACACAGATACAATATGTCTTTAACTTAAAGGATATAAAGTGATCCATCTGAACCATTTACTTGTATATTTGTCGAAGTTATTGTTGACAGTGGCTATTTTCAATTCAAAGGACTTGTGGAGTGATATGCCTTCCTTTATTTCTTGGATTTTGGGGATATCAGGTCTCTTCCAATGGAAGGCAATGGAACATTTAGTGATTAGAAGGATGTGGATGATTAAGGGGATGAGTGAGTGGTTTATGTCTTGAGAGTTGAGGGACAATAAGGCTAGCTGTGGGGAGAGGGTAATAGGCTTGGGAAGAAGAGAATTAATGAGGAGGGACACGTCTCTCCATAGAGGTTTAATTAGTGGACAATACCAGAGCATATGCAGTAGGTTTCCGTGATGTCCGCATCCTCTCCAACATAGTGAGGAGTATTCTGGATTAATTTTTGATAGTTTTGCTGGGGTATGATACCAGCGGGAGAGAATCTTGTGGTGTGTTTCCTGGAGGGACATCGACATGGTAGCGGACAAGGAGATTGAGCAGGCATGTTCCCAATCCGACATATCAAGGTTCAGGTTGAGTTCCTGCTCCCATTTTATTATGTTGCTTGTTTTAACAAACTTGTAGCTTTTGTTAATCCACGTATAGATGTATGAAACACTCCAGAAAATTTTGTGGTTTTTATTATTAAAAAGGTTAATGACGGGTTCTGAGGGTTTCGGATTTTTTTTCATGAATTTTGCTATGAGGTTTTTTAAAATAATGTAATCGTAGAACGAGGAAGAGGGGACCTTGAATCTATCTTTTATGGCACTGAAAGGGATGTTAGAATGTTCTCCATGGAGGTCTTTGAGTTTCTTGATGCCATGATCGGCCCAAATAGGAGCTAATTCTTGGTCGAAAAGGGAGGTGATGATGTGAAGTGAGAGGGATCTTAGTGGGTTATTGGTGCCTCTTTTTGTTTTGGCGAGTACTTTCCATGCGTCTAGTGTAGCACGAAAGATGGGATGTGAAGGTGAATGGTCTTTTTTGAGGAGAATTGATTCTAGTATAAGGCGAGAAGGCGAATTGTTGTTGTTTAGTACGCATTCGAGATTATACCACGCTGGAGGGTCGGGAAGTTGCCACCAAGGAAGGCTTTGCTTAATTAGAAAAGAGAAATAATATGCTGATATATTTGGCAAGCCAGCTCCACCGAATCTCCTGTTATTGTAGAGAATGTTTGTGGCGACCCTTGCCTTCCTACCTCCCCATATGAAGTTGTTGATTTTGGTTTGTAAATTCGTTAGGAAAGAGGTAGAGATGGGCAAGGGTAGCGACCTGAAAAGATATAGTATTTTGGGGAGAATGTATGCTTTAAAAGTGGTGATTTTACCCCACCATGAAAGGTTTTTTTCGCCGTAAGTGAGCATATCTTTCGAGATGGTTTCATTTAGAGATTTCATATTAAGTGGGATTAGGGAGGAAATATTGTTTGAAAATTTTAGTCCCAGATATGTGATATGCTCAGATGCCCAGCTCCAGGGGCATAGGCGTTTGATTGTTTCAATCTGAGTATCTTCTAGGTTTAGAGGGAGTATTTTTGATTTTAGCTCGTTTATTTTAAAGTAGGACACTTTGGCAAACTTCAACAACAAGTCTTGCACTTTTTCAATGGATTTGGCCGGGTTTGACATGGTAAGGATTATGTCATCAGCAAATAAGCTTATTTTGTAGTCTTTAGGTCCAGCTTTTATACCCTGTATGTCAGGGTCTTCTCTGATTAACTGGGCTAGGGGTTCCATGGCTAGGACGAATAATAGAGGGGATAATGGACATCCCTGTCTTGTGCCGTTTGTAATTTGGAAGGGATTTGAGAGGTGATTATTTACATAGACTTTGGCTGAGGGATTGGCGTAGAGAGCTTTAATACTGGTAATGAATTCTTGTTGGAAGCCGAATTTTTTGAGGGTGCCGGTTAGGTAGTCCCAGTTTAGGCGGTCGAAAGCTTTTTCTGCATCTAATGAGATTATTGTGGTTTTAATTTTGCTTGAATTGATTAGTTTTATTAGATTTATCAGCCTTCTTGTGCCATCTACTGATTGTCTATTGTGAAGAGGCCTTTCTGACCCTAAAACGGGCCTTCTCCACAGCTCCGGTTCTGCATCGCCCCGAGAGCAACCAACCTTTTGTACTTGAGGTGGACGCTTCCTCGACAGGTAGCAGGGCAGTATTGTCCCAGAGATCCACCTCCGGTCGTCTGCACCCTTGTGGCTTTTTCTCGAAGGCCTGTTCTCCATCCGAGTGTAACTACTCGATCGGCGACTGGGAACTCCTGGCCATCAAGTTGGCCTTGGAGGAGTGGCGTCACCTCCTGGAAGGAGCTGTCCATCCCTTTGTCATCTTCTCGGATCACAAGAATCTGGCCTATCTCCAGTCTGCCCAGAGACTTAACCCTCGTCAGGCCAGATGGTCCTTGTTTTTCGCCCGATTTGACTTCGAGCTCCGTTTCCGTCCTGGCAACAAAAATACCAAAGCCGACGCTCTGTCCAGGGTCTTTCAGCCACACGAAACCACGGAGGAACCCTCGCATATCATTGACCCCACTAGGATCATCACAGTGGCCCCAGTGAACTGGCTTGCTCCTCCTCCTGGCAAAACACTTGTGCCTGAGAACCTCAAGCAAAAAGTCCTCCTATGGGGGCACTCCTCCAAACTGGCTGGCCATGCCGGGATCAAGAAGACCCTGGATCTTGTCTCGCATCACTATTGGTGTCCCACGCTTCGCCAAGATGTACTCGATTTTGTGGCCTCTTGTCATCCTGTGCAAAAAACAAAGTGCCACGAAGACCTCCGTCCGGCTTGTTGCTGCCATTGCCCGTTCCTGCGGTCCCTTGGGAAAACATTGCCATGGATTTCATCACCGACCTGCCCTGTTCTTCTGGCTGCACAGTCATCTTGGTGGTGGTGGATCATTTTTCCAAGATGGCCCACTTCGTCCCTCTGCCCGGTCTCCCCTCAGCTCCGGAGCTGGCCAAAGTCTTCATCCACCAAATCTTCAGACTCCATGGACTACCTCAACGCATTGTGTCGGACCGAGGGGTTCAGTTTACCTCCAAGTTCTGGCGATCGCTTTGTAAGCTCATGAACATTTCCCTTGACTTCTCCTCAGCCTACCATCCACAGTCCAAAGGGCAGGTGGAGCACACCAACCAGACGTTGACTTGGTACCTACGTCATTTGTCCAACGCCCACCAGAACGATTGGGTTGACTTACTTCCCTGGGCAGAGTTTGCTTACAACAACCATGCTGGTGAGTCCTCGGCCAAGTCTCCGTTTTTCATTGTGTTCGGCAGACATCCTGGTGTTCCTCTTCTGATAACTCCTGCCTCCGAGGTACCCGCGGCCAACGCTTTGTCCTCCGAGTTTTCCAAGATCTGGGCCAAGACCAACACGTCACTCAAGAAATCCGCTGATCGGATGAAGAATTTTGCCGACAAGAAGGGATTGGATCCTCCACCCTATCGTGTTGGGGACAAGGTCTGGCTCTCATCCAAATTCACAAATTCATCCGGTTGAAACTGCCTTCTTACAAGCCGGGGCCACGCTACATCGGTCCGTTTGAAATTCTTGGACGTATCAATGAAGTCGCCTACAAATTGAGGTTGCCTGCTTCGCTCCTGGTCCCGAACAACTTCCATGTCTCTCTCCTGAAACCTGTGGTGCTGAATCGCTTCCATTCCTTGCCTGATTCCGGTCCTCAGCCGGTGGGTGCCGATGATGTCTTTGAAGTGAATGACATTATCGCCATGAAGAGGGTTAGAGGTAGGACATTTTTCCTTGTTGACTGGAAGGGCTTTGGTCCTGAGAAGAGATCCTGGGAGCCTCGGGAGAATATCAATGCTCCCCTTATCCTCAAGACATTTCTTGCTAATCTCCGGGGAGGGCGGCTTAGGGGAGGGGGTACTGTTACGCCGTCCCTATGTACTCACCGGGCCATCGCTCCCACGCCGCAGCCTCCCGCCGGTGGCGTCCCTGCATGCAATGCGCATGCGCCATAGGCCGCGGCTGCGCCTCCCTCCTGCTTCTTGTGCTCCGGCTATGCCCTGACCCGGAAGCACCTCCCTGACCAATGGCAGACCAGACAGGAGCATATCAGGCCGCTTCCCCCTGTGGGAGGTGCCTGATTGTTGTGTTTCCTAGCACATTGGCCTCACTGCATTGTGTGCTCTTGGCTCCTGCAGTTCCGTTCTTGCCTGCTCTCTGCAGCAGCCTCTCAGTCCTGCTACCCGGGTTCCTTGCTCTCTTCCGCAGTCCTGCCTCCAGTGTTCCTGTTCCATCCTGCTCCAGTCCTGCCTCCAGTGTTTCTGTTCTGTCATCTATACTTCTGTCCCACAGTCCTACTCCGGTCCACCCTGAGCCGCCCCTCTAGGTACCGGCTACCGTGGTACTCAATCGAACACCTGGGCCTGCTCCTAACGGTCCCTATATAAGGGTTGGTTCCACCTGGCAGCTTGCCCAGGGCCCCTCGGTGCCACGGTCCAGAGGGTCCACTCCTAGAGTTTCCGGCTCCAGACTACCCACGCTAACACACAATACTGTGTTGTGTATGTCTGCTGCCCTATACTGTGTATCGGTGGACTGCACTATACTTTGGCGTGTGTGTGGCGCCCCTGAGGGTTCAGTCGCCACAGGGGTACTGCACCTCCTCCTGAGGTGTGGTCCCCCACTATCCAGGTAAGGTGGAGACACTTGACCACACTCCAACACCTGCATCCCACACAACATAGTAGTGTAGCAAAGCACCCTTTGGTGGCTCCCTGTTTGGAACACGAAGCGTGCTGGGAGGCGGGTGGAGTTTAGTTTGCACTAAAAGAGCGGGAAGAGGATAGGATTTAGTTAGTTTGTCACAGGAGTCTGACGAGGTCAGTCTGTGAAAGGAGATCCCGAGTGGGATGGATGAAGGAAGTGCTGCAGCCGACCTCAGTGATCTGGGTCTGCTGGCACAAGAAAGGAACATTGATAGAAAGCCTGACTCTCCATAAGAAGGGAAGAATTAGTACAGAACGTGAGGAGAAGAGAACCAAGGATCAGGGTTAGAGGAGAACCCTTCCCAAGTTCTAAGCGCAAGGCCGAGGTCCAGTCCCCGGGGTTGTATGGATACTAATGGTCTTGCAGCAGACACCGGAGGAATAGAAGTAGTGACCACTTTATTCCCACACCAGACTTGGAGGCACAACAGCAACGTGTGTGAGCCGGGACTGAGTAGGAGTCCCCGAAGCAGGCTACAGCTGTCTGCCGTAGAAGTAGAATTCTTGGGAACATCTGACAAGAGGAACTCCAATGTAACTTAATACTGTGAGTACTTCACTAAAAGGCGCTAAGAGGGAGACGTTCAGAAAAGGCACATATGTTGGCGGAGTGTTGGAAAGGAGTACTTCATCTTGCCTGGAAGTTGGCTGAGCTCCTGACCCGGAGGAGACAGCACGGATGCGGGCACCTGTACCACAATAGACTGTGAGTAAAGCTTTGGAACTACATTCCCTGGTGTCCTCCACTTATTTCTGCGTCAACCTGCCCGGCACTGCTACATCCCTCCTGCGCCCGACACTACACCATCTAAATGTCACTTCACCTACTCTGCCCTGGGACTACAGCCCTGCCTGTGGAGGGCTATAACATCATTGCTGCACCACACCATCTGTCCTAGAGGAGCTGTTTGCAGCGTCGGCTTAACATCTTCCTTGCCGAACACCACAGGTGGCGTCACGAATCACTTATAAACTTTCACCACCATAAGCACACTGAAACGACCCCTTTTGCAATGGAGCCCCAGGGCCATGGACCAGGTCACTACTGCCGTGACAACTCCCGTTGAGAAGATCAACCGGTCCGGTACAGAGTACCCCACAGACCTGGCGTGTGAGGGCGCTCCAACTTGGCGTCACGAACAGGATGACGAGACCCGGTGCCACAGGGTTCTGTGTGCCTACGATTTATTGGACTTAACAGCTTGTGAAAATGTGCAGAATAACCAATCTGATAAACTGTAAAATGAATGCTAAAAATGGCCGCCGGCGCGGAGAAGAAGGGCGTGACAACATGGGTGGTCCTAAGAAAAGACAGCGAACTGTCCTGGGCCTCCCCTGTCTGAACTTCTATGCAACATGGCCCACCCCCTGAGGGGTTCATATACTGGCATGGTATGGAGGTGTAGGAAAAATATGCCGCCCCCAGAAGGAGGTGCGGGAGCCGGTGGCGGGAAAAGAGTTGAGACCGGAAGAGAAAGGAAAGAATGCCATGATGGAAGGAGAGAGGAGGCCTGAAGAGCGAAGGGAGGTTAAGCTGAACCTCCCCGCTGCAATGGCTGAAGGCTCCGATCTGGCTTCCCATCTGGACCGTCAACAGCTGGAGGATGAGATAACCCACGAACTGCGGCTGAAGCAGGAGGTGCTCTGGATCTAGAAATCGCAGCACGCCCTGGAGGGGCCACCATCAGCAGTACCCCAGTAACCGGTACCCGCCACTGCTGCACCGGATCGTCCTCCAGGCAAACCCTGTGAAGCTTGCGGCCGCTGCCATACCACCGGTAGCATCTATCACAACCGCCCCGCTGTCACCGTCGCTGGGAGAGGCCTGCCAGGAGGATTTATCCGAGGGTCTAGGAGCCAAAGTGGAGGAAGAAGTAGAGCTCCCGCCTGGACCTGACGCGGCTGCACAGATCCCGCCGGAAACCCCCGCGGACTCGGAGCCGCCAGCCGCCCTACCATCGTCTCCGACCTTGAGTCCGGCGGTGCCGGTGAACATTGTACGTCGCCGGGAGGCTCCAGGTATGACTGCCACCCCTCCCAACAGGTTGCCCCTTGAGTTTTCATAGAGTGAGGCCGGCATGCTCAAACTCCACATGGGACAGTTAGATGAGCTATGCTCTCAATTCAGAAGCACTAAGCTTACTGCGATGGGGAAGTGGAAGAAATCCCTGCTGGAAAGAGTGAGACTGGAGCAGGCGCGCCCCGTTCGACATCTTCTGATCTCAGCAGAAGCGGCTGAGCAGCTGAGGGGTGTCACCATACATCATGGGTTTCCTTGGCCACAAATTCAAGACCCCCGCCTCAACCCCTACAAGCGCCCACAGACACCGTTACCACCAGATGTCAGGCCAAACATCAAGGCAGTGGTGCCGTTAACTGCAGTGCCGCCTGAAATTGAGGAACCACATCCATTGGTACAAATTGCAATTTCCGCTGTACCCCAGGCAGCAATTGCACCAGCTGCCACCACCTCGTCCTATGTGAACCAGCCGGCAGGAAGCGGATGCCCTGAAGTTCTCCCCTGGAAGCAGCAAAAGAGACCAGCTTCCACCACCCCAGGAGGAGACCACTACCAAAGAACATTTCCCAAATAACTAACTTTTGTTACCCAGGAGGGTATTAGCACCATGTGCCTATTTTTCTGTTTTTCTTTTTTGGTTCATCATGTTTTTTCCTGTTTAACTGTTTCCAGTTTTTGTTGCCCAGTCTAGTTGGCAGCCTTTACACTTGAACTATGGAGATCATGGACACTGAGTGATCCAGAACTGTCATGTAAATAGTTTGCACCTCTTTAGGTGCCCTCTCTTGGTTTTACATAGGACTTTCCTGGAATAAGTACTACCTTATTTCCTTGTTGAATAGGGACATTTCAAAACGTGTTGGCTGGACCAGTGTCTACTCTTTATAGAATTGCACTTAAAGAAAAAAAAATGATGATGCTTAGTATTTTTGTAATAAATAAGTAAATAGTGATAGTGTTTACAGATTTTACAGAGAATGTTTTATAATGTTTAAGAAAAAGAGATTATATATTGAAGTCTGAATAAAGATTTAAGATTTTAGGTGACGAACCAGGTAGCCACGGTTGTCACTTAGGCTTTTAGAAAGTAGTAAATGTGAAGGAAAAGAGAAAGTGAAGAAGAAGGTGTTAATGACGATACTTGAAGTGGTAGTGAGTTATTGCCAAAAGCACTTTTGAATTAGGTACTATAGTAAAGTATAGATATTAGTTAAGTTGTTTGTAACGTTCAATAATGAGTGCCTCCCACATTGGGACGTTTAGATAAGAACTGTTTATTAGCATTATAAAATTTTGCATGTTACTATATTTGTCAACCTTTGTTTTCTTGCAGCTCGCAGACGTGCTGTGTTTAACAGGGGGGTATGTGGCGCACCTGAGGGTTCAGTCGCCACAGAGGTACTGCACCTCCTCCTGAGGTGTGGTGCCCCACTATCCAGGTAAGGTGGAGACACCTGACCACACTCCAACACCTGCATCCCACACAACATAGTAGTGTAGCAAAGCACCCTTTGGTGGCTCCCTGCTTGGAAAACGAAGCGTGCTGGGAGGCGGGTGGAGTTTAGTCTGCACTAAAAGAGCGGGAAGATAGGATTTAGTTAGTTAGTCACAGGAGTCTGACGAGGTCAGTCTGTGAAAGGAGATCCCCTGAGTGGGATGGATGAAGGAAGTGCTGCAGACAACCTCAATGATCTGGGTCCGCTGGCACAAGAGAGGAACATTGATAGAAAGCCTGACTCTCCATAAGAAGGGAAGAATTAGTATGGAACGTGAGGAGAAGAAGAGAACCAAGGACCAGGATTAGAGGAGAACCCTTCCCAAGTTCTAAGCGCAAGGCCGGGGTCCGGTTCCCGAGGTTGTATGGATACTAATGGTTCTGCAGCAGACACCGGAGGAATAGAAGTAGTGACCACTTTATTCCCACACCAGACTTGGGGGCACAACAGCAACGTGTGTGAGCCGGGACTAGGTAGAAGGAGTCCCCGAAGCAGGCTACCAGCGGTCTGCCATACAAGTAGAATTCTTAGGAACATCTGACAGGAGGAACTCCAGTGTAACTCAGTACTGTGAGTACTTCACTAAAAGGCGCTAAGAGGGAGACGTTCAGAAAAGGCACATATGTTGGCGGAGTGTTGGAAAGGAGTACTTCATCTTGCCTGGAAGTTGGCTGAGCTCCTGACCCGGAGGACACGGCACGGATGCGGGCACCTGTACCACAACAGACTGTGAGTAAAGCTTTGGAACTACATACCCTGGTGTCCTCCACTTATTCCTGCGTCAACCTGCCCGGCACTGCTACATCCCTCCTGCGCCCAACACTACACCATCTAAGTGTCACTTCACCTACTCTGCCCTGGGACTACAGACCTGCCTGTGGAGGGCTATAACATCATTGCTGCACTACACCATCTGTCCCAGAGGAGCTGTTTGCAGCGTCGGCTTAACATCTTCCTTGCCGAACACCACAGGTGGCGTAACAAATCACTTATAAACTTTCACCTCCATAAGCACACTGAAACGACCCCTTCTGCAATGGAGCCCCAGGGCCACGGACCGGGTCACTGCTGCCGTGACAACTCCAGTTGAGAAGATCAACCAGCCCGGTACCGAGTACCCCACAGCCCTGGCATGTAAGGGCGCTCCATGTGTGTGTCTGCTGTACTAACAATCATGTAAAACCTGAGGCAAAAATATGTATTGCAGATAGGTGTTTATTCAAAACATATATCAGTCACACAATGTCGCCGACATTTCGGCCAATATGGCCTTTATCAAGGCAATTATCTGTGTGACTTTTGATGAGGAGAACTAGATGCTGATATGCAGATGGAAGTGTCAGGGACAAAGTTGCTGCTGTACTATACTGTGTGTGGGGAGACTGCACTATACTGTGTTGTCTGCACTATACTGTGTGTGGGGGACTGCACTATACTGTGGTGTGTGTCTGCTGTACTATACTGTGTGTGGGGAGACTGCACTATACATTTTTTGTGTGTCTGCACTATACTGTATGTGTGGGGGGACTGCACTATACTGTGTAAGTGTGGGGGTTGCATTTTACTGTGTGTGGGGGCTGCACTAAACTGTGAGTGGGGGCTGCATTATACTGTGTTGGGGGGGCGCTGCACTATACTTTGTGTGTGTTTGTGGGGGGCTGAATTATACTGTGTGTTTTGGGCTACATTATACTCTGAGGGGGCTACATTATACTGGGTGTGTTGGGGGGCTGTATTATAATCTGAAGGGGCTGCATAATACTGTTTGTGGGGGTTCTGCATTATACTGTGTGTGAGGGTTGCACTGTGTGTGTGTGTGTTTGTGGGGGTGCTGAATTATACTTTGTGGGGGGCTGCATTATACTCTTGAGGGGGCTGCATTACACTCTATCAAGGACCATGGGAGCGCATTTTACTATATGTACTATATGGGACCTGCATTATACAGTATCAAGGACTATCTGCACCAATCATTCTCCCTCAGCCAGAGTAAGGGTAGGTGCACACTGTCAGTAAATGATGCGGGTTGGACGCTGCATACCTGTGCAGCATCCAGATGTTACAGCATAGTGGAAGGGATTTCAAGAAATCCCATGCCTACTGTGCGTGCACCGATGCCCGCGGATCACCCAGAGATGGACATGTGGCGTGTCTCTCCAGACCGCAGCATGTCTATTTATCTTGCGGAGGCACAAGCCTCCACAAGATAAATCTCACCCGTAGAATGTATTGGACGCTGTGATTCTGCACAGTTCAATGAACACATTCAGAATCACCTGCGTTCAATAGGTGGCAACACTTTGGACGTAGCGGACATGCGCTGCATACAAATCGCTGCCAATTACTGAAAGTGTGCAGATACCCTAAAAATTCCAGGAAACAAGCATTGAATGACTTCAATATTGTCGATCGGGCTCGTTTAGCAACCTGAACTCAGCGCAAGTAAATACAACAGAAATGTTTCTGAGTGATGGAGCGATATGTGAGCATTTGCAGACCCACTTTAAGCTTTTTCCAAGGGCCCCACTTTGTCTAAAACCGGCCCTGCATGGCGGATGCATCCCTCAAAGATCAACCCAACCCACCTCGTCAAGGAATCTCTGAAAAGGGACATCTCATTTGGTGTAAAGTTCATTAATAAAACCTAGTTGAAAAAATGATTTTTAGCCCCAAATACATGAATTTTGAGGGAAAAAATACCCATATCCCAACAGTATAAAAGTGAAAGGTATATGTTAAAAAAAACATTGGGGGCAATAAATATTATAATATGATTACACAGACAATATTTGTCACAGTACGTACAGGTATAAATGTGAAACTATCACATTTTCTGCTTTTATTTTTAAGAACGTTTTTTGCATTCAGGAAACTTTCTGATGTTCTATTCTCTTTAGATTTATTTGTGAGAATACTGACGATCTGCTGACAAAACCGTTCACTGGTGGTATTCATGATGATGGTAGTGATGATCTCACTGGTGGTGATGATGATGATGGTAGTGATGATCTCACTGGTGGTAATGATGATGACGGTAGTGATGAGCTCACTGGTGGTAATGATGATATTGTTGATGTTGTCCATCTTGAACTGTCCTCCCACCTCTCCTCCTGCTCCCTCTTTGACCGCTTACAATCAGGCTTCCGACTGCATCACTCAACTGAAACTGCCCTATCTAAAGTCACCAACGACCTACTAACTGCCAAGAGCAAGCGACAATACTCTGTCCTTCTTCTCCTGGACCTGTCTTCTGCCTTCGACACTGTGGACCATCCCCTCCTGCTCCAGATTCTCTCATCTCTGGGCATCACAGGCTTGGCCCTATCCTGGATCTCATCATATCTAACAGACTGATCATTCTGTGTCTCCCTCTCCCACACCACCTCCTCACCTTGCTCCTTTTCTGTCAGTGTTCCTCAAGGCTCAGTTCTAGGACCCCTACTCTTCTCCATCTACACCTTTGGCCTGGGACAGCTCATAGAATCCCACGGTTTGCAGTATCATCTCTATGCCGATGACACGCAGATCTACCTATCTGGACCTGACCTCACCTCCTTACTGACCAAAATCCCACAATGTCTGTCCGCTATTTCAGCTTTCTTCTCTGCTCGCTTTATAAAACTGAACATGGACAAAACAGAATTCTTAATCTTTCCCCCCATCTCACTCTACCCCTCCACTAGACTTATCCGCCAATGTCAATTGTTGCTCTCTTTCCCCAATCCCGCATGCTCGGTGCCTCGGGGTGATCCTCGACTCTGCCCTCACTTTCAAGCCACTTATCCAAACCCTAGCCTACTGCCATCTCAATCTCAAAAATATTTCCCGGATCCGTGCATTCCTTGACCATGACACCACAAAAACACTAGTGCATGCACTTATCATCTCCTGCCTTGACTACTGCAACCTCCTACTCTCTGGCCTCCCCTCTAGCACTCTGGCACCACTCCAATCCATCCTTCATTCTGCTGCACGACTAATCCACCTGTCTCCCCGTTATTCCCCAGCCTCTCCCCTATGCCAAGCCCTTCATTGGCTTCCTATTGTCCAGAGGCTCCAGTTCAAAACCCTAACTATGATATACAAAGCGATCCACAGCCTGTCTCCTCCATACATCTGTGACATGGTCTCCCGGAACCTACCAGCATGCAACCTACGATCCTCTCAAGATCTCCTTCTCTACTCTCCTCTTATCTCTTCTTCCCACATCTGCATACAAGACTTCTCCTGCACTTCCCCCATACTCTGGAATTCCCTCCCCCTACACATCAGACTCTAGCCTACCATGCAAATTGCCTCTTCAGAAAGAAAGAGGACTTTTACTCTACAGCGCCACCTATTGGTAGTAGCGATCCTACAAGTCACAATCAACCCTTTAGCCTACCATGGAAACCTTCAAAAAGAACCTGAAGACCCACCTCTTCCGACAAACCTATACCCTGCAGTGACCCACAGTCTACTGATCCGCCGCACAACCAGCTCTACCATCTCCTAGTGTATCCTCACCCAACCCTGTAGACTGTGAGCCCTTGCGGGCAGGGTCCTCTCTCCTTTTGTACTTATGCGTCTTGTACTGCTCATGTTTATTGTACTTGTCTATATTTGCCCCTTTTCACATGTAAAGCGCCATGGATAAATGGCGCTATAAAATTGTATAATAATAATAATAATAATAATAATAATAATAATAATGTTGTCTATAAATCTTGATTGTATTCTTTCTTCGTCTCTTTCAGCCTTCCACTGACTTTACCCAGTCCACTATTTCCTCTTTTCTGATATTGAAGGGATGCTCTGTTGGTGAAAAACATCCATCATCGTTTTTTCCTCTATCCAAAAAATAAGTTCTCCTACCCTTTAAGCAGAAAAAAAAATATGCAGTTCATTTGCTTTTTTTTTTTATAGACCCACATTATTGTACTTACCTGGGTCATCACTTATTATTTCTATCAGCTCATCTTCTTCCTGAACCTTTTTTTTGTTACTAAAAATAGGAAACAGAGAAAATCTTTAATCTCCTTATCATGGGCAGGAATTATAGAAGGAAGCAATGTGCAGAATAATACATTGTCCAATCCCAGGAAATGCACCCTATTAAGAGCGGTTATAGGAAGTTTCGCCCCCAGCAGTTCGCCCCCAGCAATTTGCCCCCAGCAGTTCACTCCCAGCAGTTCGCCCTGGGTACATTTGGCCCCCAGCATTTGGCCCCCAGGATGTTTCGTCCCCGTACATTTCGCCCCCAGCGTTTCGCCCCTGGATGTTTCACCTACAGCATTTTGTCCCTGGATGTGTCGCCATCTGGTGTTTCGCCCCTAGCATGTTGACCCCTGATGTTTCACCCTCAGCTTTTGGGGTCAACATGCAGGGAACAAAACATCTAGGGCTGAACATACCTGAGGGCAAAATATACAGGACCCCAATTACTGGGGATTTCTGTGGCTGCCTTTTCAGCAGCTCACCCAGTGTCTCTTCTGGCTGGCCTTAAATGAGTATTATCACCCTAGAACACAAAAAACTGTCACAGCTGCAGCTCCTTGGGTATGGGGCGAAATGTGCGGGTGTCGAAACATCCTGGGGGCCAAATGCTGGGGGCGAAATGTGCGGGGGTGAACTTCTGGGGGTGAACTGCGGGGGGTGAACTGCTGGGGGCGAAACATCCAAATCTCATATAACACAGCCCACATAGTATATAACACAGCCACATAGTATATAACACAGCCACATAGTATATAACACAGCCCTCATAGAATAAAACACAGCCACATAGTATATAACACAGCCACATAGTACTGTACATAGCACAGCCCACATAGTATATAACACAGCCCACATAGTATATAACACAGTCCACATAGAATATAACACAGCCACATAGTATATAACACAGCCCACATAGTATATAACACAGCCACATAGTATAAAACACAGCCCACATAGTACAGTATATAACACAGCCCACATAGTATATAACACAGGCCACATAGTATATAACACAGCCCACATAGTATATAACACAGTCCACATAGTATATAACACAGTCCACATAGTATATAACACAGGCACATAGTATATAGCACAGCCACATAGTATATAACACAGCCACATAGTACAGTATATAACACAGCCCACATAGTATATAACACAGCCTGTTGTGAGTTCATTTTTCCCTCCGTCACTGAGGCCTGGTGAACTCCCTATTCTAGTGAAGGAAGGTAGTGAGCCTGATTATCAGGCACCTGGGACTAATGAAGACGATTGGCTGAGTGGAGTCACTGACTGGATTTAAGGCAGCCTACGCCCTTTCTGCCCTGCGGGTGATTTCTCTGTGGACTCTTGGACTCCAGTCTGATTCCTGCTCTCCTAAAGCTAAGTTTTCTGTTTTGCCTTTTGCATCTAAGATTTGTTTTTGTTTTTCTTGCTTTTTGGATTCTGCCACTCCCTGCTGGAGTGTGCAGTGTTCCTTGAGCTCTGTCTTCTGAAAGTACCTGAGTGCTGATTTAGTTTTTGAAGCTTAGTTGCTTCAGGGCCATTTTTATATCAGCTTGTTGGCTTTTTGTCTCTGATAGGGTTTTGGCAGATTGCAGACAGCAGCCTTCCTATCCGTTCCTATCTAGGTAGTTTTTGGGCCCAATCTTTGCTCAGCCTGTCTTTCTGTCTGTGTAAGTGTTTTCATCTTGCTTCACCGTCATTATATGTGGGGGGCTGCCTATTGCTTTGGGGTCTGCTCTGGGGCAGTTAGATTTCCCCTTTCCTTCTTTAGGCCTATGTATCTCTCCGGCTGTGATCGAGGGGTCTAGGTCATCGTAGGAACCCCCCACGGCTACTGCTAGTTGTGTTGATAGGTTCAGGGGTCTGCAATCTGATAGTTGCCAACTTCTCTGGTTTTCAGGACTTAGCTAGCATTTCTGTTTTTGCCTCCTGCGGTGACTCAATCATAACAGAATCACCTGCCAAACCGCAGATCCTGGGGTACTCAATAGCAGGAAAGAATTGTGTTTAAAAAAAAAAAGTGTGTATATTCTTTCCTCTATATCTCTGAGGCCGTAGGGGGAATTTTTTTTTCTCTCAATGGAGATAAAGCAAGTGTCTGATCGTGTGGAGCAGCTCGCTGCGGAAGTGCGAGGAATTTCCGCCTATCTTGCTCGTTCACATGCTGTTGAACCAAAGATCCCCACACCTGATGTATTTTTTGGGGATCGATCTAAATTTTTGAGTTTCAAAAATAATTGTAAATTACTTTTTGTTTTGAAGCCTAACTCGTCAGGGAGCCCCGCGCAGCAGGTTAAAATTGCTATCTCTTTGCTGCGCGGCGATCCCCAGGATTGGGCGTTTTCTTTGAAACCAGATGACCCTATTCTGACTAATGTGAACGCATTTTTTCAAGCCTTGGGGTTGCTGTACGACGAACCTAATGCTATTGATCAGGCTGAAAAGACCCTGTTAGCATTGAACCAGTGTCGAGAATCTGCAGAGTTGTACTGTCAAAAGTTCCGAAAGTGGGCGGTCCTTTCTACTTGGAATGATAATGCTTTGGCTGCTCTCTTTCGGAAGGGTTTGTCAGAAGCCGTAAAAGATACTATGGTGGGATTTCCTGTTCCCTCTGGTCTGGACGATTCTATGTCTTTAGCCATTCAGGTTGATCGGCGTTTACGTGAACGCAGGATTACACGAGAGGTGTTGCCACCGGTTGAACAGACGTCTGAACCTATGCAATGTGATAGAGTTTTGTCTAAGGCGCAACGTCAGGAATTCAGAAGGCGTAATAAGCTGTGTTTTTTCTGTGGAGATGCCTCACATGTTATTTCTGTTTGTCCTAAACGTGAGAAACGCTTTGCACACACGTTTTCTGTTGGTGGGGTTCAGCCTAAGTTTCTTTTGGCGATTACTCTGATCTGTTCCCTGTCCACATTTTCCACCAAGGCTTTTGTGGATTCGGGAGCAGCGCTAAACCTAATGGACTTGGATTTTGCTAAACGTTGTGGATTTCCGTTGACACCTCTGCAGACGCCTATCCCTTTGAGGGGGATTGATGCTACCCCTCTGGCTAAAAATAAACCTCAGTTTTGGACCCAGTTGGTCATGCGGGTCACCCCAGACCAACATTTTTGGTGTTGCATGGTCTGCATGATGCCGTTTTTCTGGGGTTTCCCTGGTTGCAGATTCATAATCCAGTTTTGGATTGGAAGTCTGTGTCTGTGGTGAGTTGGGGTTGCCGGTGTACCTTTAGTGAGGCTCCGGTTTTTTCCACCTCTCCTCAGTCGCATGAGGTTCCTGACTATTTAGCGGACTACTATGATGTATTTAGTGAGAATGAGTCTGCGTCCTTGCCTCCTCATAGGAGTTATGACTGTGCAATTGAACTAAACCCGGGGTGTAAATTTCCTAAGGGTCGGCTCTTCAATTTATCTGTACCCGAGCACGAGGCTATGCGGTCCTATATTAAGGAGGCGTTGGAGAGGGGTCATATTAGACCATCCTCTTCACCCTTGGGTGCCGTTTTTTTTTTTGTGGCCAAGAAGGATGGTTCTTTAAGGCCTTGTATTGATTATCGTGCCCTCAATAAAATTACTATTAAATATCAGTATACGTTACCCCTGATTTCGGATCTATTTTCTAGAGTCAGAGGTGCTTGCTGGTTTACCAAGCTTGACCTCAGGGGGGGCGTATAATCTTATCCGCATTAAGCAGGGGGATGAATGGAAGACGGCGTTTAATACTCCGGAGGGACATTTTGAGTACCTGGTGATGCCTTTTGGGCTCACTAATGCCCCTTCTGTCTTCCAGTGCTTCATGAACGATATTTTCCGAGACTTTGTCGATAAATTTTTGATTATCTATCTGGATGATATTTTGATCTTCTCCAAGGATTGGGATTCTCATGTGGAACATATTCGGACTGTGTTCCGGATCTTGAGAAAGAATTCTCTGTATGTCAAAGGATCAAAATGCCTTTTTGGAGTACAGAGAATTTCTTTTTTGGGATTTATTTTGTCTCCGTCAACTATTGAAATGGACCCGGCCAAGGTACAGGCCATTTATGATTGGGTTCAGCCCACTTCTTTGAAGGCCCTCCAGAAGTTTTTGGGTTTTGCTAATTTTTATTGGAAATTTATAGCAAAATTTTCTAGTATTGCCAAACCATTGACTGACCTGACCAGGAAGGGTGCTGATGTGTTGAATTGGTCTCCGGAGGCGGTTGCTTCCTTTCAGGAGCTGAAGCGTAGATTTACCTCCGCCCCGGTTCTGCGGCAACCTGATGTCTCACTCCCGTTCCAGGTAGAGGTGGATGCTTCTGAGATTGGTGCAGGAGCGGTGTTGTCCCAAAAGGATCCGGTAACATCTAAAATGAATCCCTGTGCTTTCTTTTCCCGTAAGTTCTCTTCATCTGAACGTAACTATGATGTGGGGAATCGGGAACTGTTGGCCATGAAATGGGCATTTGAGGAGTGGAGACATTGGTTGGAGGGAGCCAAACATCAAGTTGTGGTCCTCACTGACCACAAAAATTTGATTTACCTAGAGTCGGCTAAACGCTTGAACCCTAGACAGGCTAGGTGGGCCTTGTTTTTTACACGTTTTGATTTTGTGGTCTCTTTCCTTCCTGGAACTAAGAATGTCAAGGCAGATGCCCTCTCTAGGAGTTTCTTTGCTGATTCTCCTGTGGTGACCAAGCCTGCCACCATCTTAGGCGAAGGGGTAGTTCTTTCTGCCATCTCGCCCGATTTGAGACTTGCTCTGCAAGAGTTCCAGGAGGACAAACCTGAGCGTTGCCCCAGTGGAAAGTTGTATGTTCCTGACCAGTGGAAGAAGAGAGTGATGTCTGAAGTTCATTGCTCGGCATTGGCTGGTCATCCAGGTATTTTTGGTACTAGAGATCTGGTGAGTCGCTCTTTTTGGTGGCCCACCTTGTCTCATGATGTCAGGAATTTTGTGCAGTCCTGTGGGACTTGCTCCCGGTCTAAATCTTGTTCTCGCTCTAGTGGGTTGTTGATGCCTTTGCCAGTCCCCAGGAGGCCATGGACCCATATTTCAATGGATTTCATTTCTGATATGCCGGTCTCTCAAAGAATGACTGTTATTTGGGTGATTTGTGATAGGTTCTCTAAGATGGTTCATCTTGTACCACTCCCTAAGTTGCCATCTTCCTCTGAGTTGGTGCCTCTGTTTTTGCAACAGGTGGTTCGCTTGCACGGGATTCCTGAGAACATTGTACCTGACAGAGGAGTTCAATTTGTGTCTAAATTTTGGAGGACGTTCTGTTCCAAGTTGGGAATTCAGTTGTCCTTCTCCTCTGCTTTTCACCCTCAGACCAATGGGCAGACAGAGAGAACAAACCAGACCTTGGAGTCGTATTTGAGATGTTTTATTTTCGCTGATAAGGATGATTGGGTTTCATTTTTGCCCTTGGCCGAATTTGCTTTAAATAATAGAGCTAGTTCTGCCACTTTGATGTCACCTTTTTTTTGTAACTTTGGTTTTCACCCTCGATTTTCTTCAGGGCAGGTGGAGCCTTCTGCCTGCCCAGGTGTTGACACTGTGGTGGAGAGAATGCACCAGTTCTGGGACCAAGTGGTGGATAAGTTATCTCTCTCCCAGGAAAAGGCCCAGCGGTTTTCCAATCGACATAGGACCATTGGTCCCCAGTTTAAGATTGGTGATATGGTGTGGTTATCATCAAAAAATATTGCTATGAAGGTGGCTTCTCCTAAGTTTAAGCCTAGATTTATTGGACCTTACAAGATTTTGGAGATTATTAATCCGGTCTCTTTTCGTTTGGCTCTTCCTGTCACATTTAAGATCCATAATGTGTTCCATAAGTCCTTGTTGAAGAGGTTTGTTGAGCCAGTTGTGCCTGAGGTGGCACCTCCGGACCCTGTATTGGTTGAAGGTAACTTGGAATATGAGGTAGAGAAAATTCTGGATTCCCGTCTGGCTAGACGGAGACTCCAGTATTTGGTTAAGTGGAAGGGTTATGGTCAGGAGGATAATTCCTGGGTCTCTGCCTCTGATATTCATGCCAAAAGATTGGTGCGTGCCTTTCATCGGGCTCACCCTGATCGCCCTGGTAGCGTTGTTGAGGGTTCGGTGACCCCTCCTCAAGGGGGGGTACTGTTGTGAGTTCATTTTCCCCTCCGTCACTGAGGCCTGGTGAACTCCCTATTCTAGTGAAGGAAGGTAGTGAGCCTGATTATCAGGCACCTGGGACTAATGAAGACGATTGGCTGAGTGGAGTCACTGACTGGATTTAAGGCAGCCTACGCCCTTTCTGCCCTGCGGGTGATTTCTCTGTGGACTCTTGGACTCCAGTCTGATTCCTGCTCTCCTAAAGCTAAGTTTTCTGTTTTGCCTTTTGCATCTAAGATTTGTTTTTGTTTTTCTTGCTTTTTGGATTCTGCCACTCCCTGCTGGAGTGTGCAGTGTTCCTTGAGCTCTGTCTTCTGAAAGTACCTGAGTGCTGATTTAGTTTTTGAAGCTTAGTTGCTTCAGGGCCATTTTTATATCAGCTTGTTGGCTTTTTGTCTCTGATAGGGTTTTGGCAGATTGCAGACAGCAGCCTTCCTATCCGTTCCTATCTAGGTAGTTTTTGGGCCCCGTCTTTGCTCAGCCTGTCTTTCTGTCTGTGTAAGTGTTTTCATCTTGCTTCTCCGTCATTATGTGTGGGGGGCTGTCTATTGCTTTGGGGTCTGCTCTGGGGCAGTTAGATTTCCCCTTTCCTTCTTTAGGCCTATGTATCTCTCCGGCTGTGATCGAGGGGTCTAGGTCATCGTAGGAACCCCCCACGGCTACTGCTAGTTGTGTTGATAGGTTCAGGGGTCTGCAATCTGATAGTTGCCAACTTCTCTGGTTTTCAGGACTTAGCTAGCATTTCTGTTTTTGCCTCCTGCGGTGACTCAATCATAACAACAGCCCACATAGTATATAACACAGTCCACATAGTATATAACACAGCCCACATAGAATACAACACAGCCACATAGTATATAACACAGCCCACATAGAATATAACACAGCCACATAGTATATAACACAGCCCACATAGAATATAACACAGCCACATAGTATATAACACAGCCCACATAGTATATAACACAGCCCACATAGAATATAACACAGCCACATAGTATATAACACAGCCACATAGTATATAACGCAGCCACATAGTATACAACACAGCCAGATAGTATATAACACAGCCACATAGAATATAATACAGCCCATATAATATATAACACAGCCCACATAGTATATAACACAGCCACATAGTATATAGCACAGTCCACATAGTATATAACACAGCCACATAGTATATAACATAGGCTGTTATGAATTAGTCACCGTAGGAGGCAAAAACAGAAATACTAGCTAAGTCCAGAAAACCAGAGAACTTGGCAGCTATCGGATTACAGACCCCTGAACCTATCAACAACAACTAGCAGTAGCCGTGGGGGGTTCCTACGGTGCCCTAGACCCCTCGATCACAGCCGGAGAACTACATAGCCTAAAGACAGAAAGGGAAATCTAAACTGCCCCAGAGCCGACCCCAAAGCAATAGGCAGCCCCCAACATATAATGACGGTGAAGCAAGATGAAAAAACACTCACACAGATAGAAAGATAGGCTGAGCAAACGATGGGGCCCAAGCTAACTACATAGGACAGGATAGAAAAGCTGCTATCTGTAATCCGCCAAAACCCTATCAAAACAAGAGCCAACAGCGGGAAAAAGCCCTGAAGACGCTAGGCTTCAAAAAGACTATATCAGTACTCAGGTATTTTCTGAAGACAGCAAAAAGGAATTCAGCAAACCCCAGCAGGGAATGACAGAAATCCAGAAAAACAAGGAAAAACAAAACCAAAACACAAATGCAAAAAACAGAGCAGAAAACTTAGCTTTTGAGGAGCAGGAATCAGACTGGTGTCCTAGAATCCCTCAGAGAGCTCACCAGCAAGGCAGAAGGGCGTCGGCTGCCTTATATCCAGTCAGCAATTCCCGTCACCCAGTCATCATCATCCTGCCCAGATGCTTGGTAATCAGCCTCACTACCTTCCTTCACCAGAAGAGGGAGTTCATCAGACCTCAATGGTGAAGGGGAAAATGAACTCACAACAATAGGCCACATAATATATAACATAGCCTATAAAGTATGTAACACAGCCACATAGTATATAACACAGTCCACATAGTATATAACACAGCCACATAGTATATAACACAGCCACATAGTACTGTATATAACTCAGCCCACATAGTATATAACACAGCCCACATAGTATATAACACAGCCCACATAGTATATAACAAAGCCCACATAGTATATAACACAGCCCACATAGAATACAACACAGCCACATAGTATATAACACAGCCCACATAGAATATAACACAGCCACATAGTATATAACACAGTCCACATAGAATATAACACAGCCACATAGTATATAACACAGTCCACATAATATATAAGGTAGCCTATAAAGTATGTACCACAGCCACATAGTATATAACACAGCCACATAGTCTATAACACAGCTCACATAGTATATAACACAGCCACATAGTATATAACACAGCCCACATAATATATAACATAGCCTATAAAGTATGTACCACAGCCACATAGTATATAACACAGTCCACATAGTATATAACACAGCCACATAGTATATAACACAGTCCACATAGTATATAACAGGCACATAATATATGACACAGCCCACATAGTATATAACACAGCCCACATAGTATATAACACACCCCACATAATATATAACATAGCCTATAAAGTATGTACCACAGCCACATAGTATATAACACAGTCCACATAGTATATAACACAGCCACATAGTATATAACACAGTCCACATAGTATATACTGTAACACAGCCACATAATATATAACACAGCCCACATAGTATATAACAAAGCCACATAGAATATAACACAGCCCACATAATATATAACACAGTCCACATCCCCCCCCCCCCGAGAATGGCCCCACAGTCCAGAACTCACTGATATATTAAAAAACTCCACAATTTTCACCTCTCCTCGTGCCATGCGCTGCTCCGGTCTGGCTCCTACATAAACATAAAAAGTACCAGCACAAAGTCAAGAAAATTTCATGTGTATAAACTCAGATACATATCAGAAAATACAGAGAAAAAAATGAGTTTACCATATACAATGAAAAATAAGTATTTATTAATACAGAAGTTCATCAATTACATAAATAGTAAAATGTACAATAAAATATATCATATGTCAATTAGTATGTATGAATACACATGATCCACAAGACTGATGGCCACAGACTATGAGCAGAACATAATAGCAGGACAGAGCAAAAAATAACCTATGTCAAACCAATGGTGATAGAAAGAGTTAATGTAAACATCAGGCAGCTGTTTCACTCAGTATCAGGAGGCTCATATAGCCAACCATGCAGTGCAATGGTATGCTGAACAAGTGCCCCTAAATCATAAACATCACCATGGTATCAACAATAAATAGGAAAAAGCAATTAGTTCCAGCTGCGTGTAAAAAAATTTCTTCTTTATTTCAACATTAAAATTATGTCATCTTCATAGTATGCCATACACACGGACACGGCAACGCGTTTCGATCTGTAAGATCTTTGTCAGAGCCAAAGATCTTACAGATCGAAACGCGTTGCCGTGTCCGTGTGTATGGCATACTATGAAGATGACATAATTTTAATGTTGAAATAAAGAAGAAATTTTTTTACACGCAGCTGGAACTAATTGCTTTTTCCTATTGATCACACGTCAGTCCAGACGGAGCTCCGAGGTCTGCGGTCTACATTTGGTGAGCTGGCTTTTGTTTGTTTTCATCAACAATAAATATATATGTATACGCATGCAAAGACCGCTACATGACTAAGTAAAGAATGAAGAGGTTAATTACCCATAATGACTGCCCGTGCTGTGACCACGTTCCCCAACGCACGTTTCGCTTGATATTTCGTCGCTTCCTCAGGGGGCTCCTGTCTCAACGGCTGCACTGCCTGGCACACAGTGAGTGCGCGATGACGTTATCACACGCCCGCAGTGTCAGAGGCAGAGGGAAATGATGGGAGAGGAGGCATCAGCTGACGCTCTCTCCTCCATCATTGCGTTGAACCGGAACCACCATGAGCATCGCAGGAAAGGCCATTAAATGCAAGGCCGCTATTGCCTGGGAACCATGCAAGCCCCTCAGCATTGAAGATATTGAAGTAGCTCCTCCAAAGGCTCATGAAGTCAGAATAAATCGTGCAGAGCTTGTGATGGCCCACACAGTAACATCTGCAAAAAATTAGAGTTTGCATTTGGAGCTCAATCAGGACTGATGGATGATGGTACAAGCAGATTTACCTGTAAAGGCAAGTGCGCGTGTCCTGAGTGTCAGGATCCTGTAAGCGCCGGCGTTCAGCCTCCGCTGAGCAGGGACTCACCCGCAATGTAGGGGTACCGGGGTCAGGTACAGCCAGAAAGTACCGATGCACAGGACCTGTGGATGCTGAAGTTTAGCAAGCAGACACGGGACCTACGGTCATGTGACTGCAAGGGGGCGGGGCTTAGCATCCTGCTTAGTGAGATGGAAAGACACTATACAGAATTACTCAGAGTCAGGCAAAACGGGGTCCATACACAGAGATAGCTGTAACGTACCAAGGATGAGACCGAGCGGATAGTCAGAGCCAAGCAGAAGTCAAAACCAAACAGACATAGAAGGTACCAAGGAGAATCCAAAGCAATATCCAGAGAACAGACCGAGTCATACACAGATAATCAAGCAACCAGAACACAGCAAAAACACACTCAGGGGTCACCACACAATACCAAGGGCAAGAGTATAACTGACAGGGATGGGAGCGTCCTGAGGCTATATGAAGCCTCTCCCAGAACCAGGGAGAGGCCACAATCATAGCCCCAGGCGTGCAGGTAAGCCTGCACCGGGATCACAACCTTTAACCCCAGAAATGCCAGTCATCAGCACTGATTCCAGACATTAACCCCACGTGTGTGAGTCAAACCAACACTGAGATCATGACAGTACCCCCCTCTCAACGGGGGGCCTTTGGACCCCCAGGCTTGCCCGGGTACTTAGCATGGAAAGCCCGCACCAGGCGATCAGCATGCATCAACCGGGCCGGTACCCAGGACCTGTCTTCCGATCCATACTCCTTCCAATGAACCAGGTACTGTACCGACCGCCGTACCAACCTGGAATCTACGATATGACCAACCTCGTACTCCACCTGCCCCTCGACCAAAACAGGAGGAGCAGCAGACTCGGAGTCTCCCCGGACTGCTTCAAAAGGTTTCAGTAGAGATTTGTGGAAGACGTTAGGGATCTTGAAAGAGGGTGGAAGGCACAGCCTATACGCCACTGGATTGATTTTTTCCACAATCTTGTATGGGTCAATGAATTTGGGCCCCAACTTGGCTGAAGGAACCTTCAACTTAATGTTTCACGTGGAGAGCCAAACCTTGTCTCCAACTTGAAACGTAGACCCTGGTGTTCGTTTCCTGTCCGCAAAAAACTTATACCTGCCCTGAGACCTAGCTATACTCCGCTGAACTTCTGCCCACGTATTCTGTAATCGCTGAACAGAGCCCTCAGCCCCGGGAAAGCCCGAGTCCAGACGAGAAAACTCACCAAAATGAGGACAGAACCCATAATTGATCAAAAAAGGAGTCATACCCGTGGATTGACTCACCCGACTATTGAAGGCAAATTCAGCCAATGGTAGTGCATCGCACCAGTCATTCTGTCTAGCAGAGGTTAGACACCTGAGGATCTGTTCCAGGGACTGGTTAGTGCGCTCCGTCTGACCATTGCTCTCAGGATGGTATGCAGACGAAAAGGACAGAAAGCACGCCAAAACTTAGCCACAAACTGCACACCACGATCAGACACCACATTCAGGGGTACCCCATGCAACTGGATCACATGCTGCACAAACAACCTGGACAACGTCTCAGCTGACGGTAGTGCGGACAGGGGTACGAAATGAGCCTGCTTAGAAAACCTGTCCACCACTACCCATACCACTGTATTACCCTTAGATGGAGGAAGATTGGTAACAAAATCCATGGATAAGTGAGTCCATGGTCTTTCGGGCACTGCCAAGGGTATCAGCTCCCCTGCCGGCCGGCTATGAGATTTTTTTATGTCCGAACCAAGGGTAGGCCACCAAAACATCCTAGTCACCGCCAGACGTGGGCTGAAATACCAGGGTGAGCACTCAGCTTGGATTCATGGAACTCCTGCAAGAGTTTCAGGCGAAGTTGCTCTGGGACAAACAACTTCCTCTCCGGCTTGGCCGTTGGGGCCTGCGATGAGACCTCTGCTATCACAACCCCAGGGTGAAGAATGGAGGACGGTGGCTCAGGGGGCGACACCGGCTGAAAACTGCGTGATAAGGCGTCAGCCTTGACATTCTTAGACCCTGGACGAAATGTAATCGTAAACTGAAAACGGGAAAAAAAAAGTGACCAACGGGCCTGTCTGGGCGTTAGTCTTTTAGCAGACTCAATGTACGACAAATTTTTGTGATCCGTGATCTCCGTGACCAGGTGACTGGCCCCCTCCAAAAAGTGCCTCCATTCTTCAAACGCCAATTTGACCGCAAGATGCTCTCTATTGCCTACGTCGCAATTTCTTTCCGCAGCAGAGAACTTATTGGAAAAGAAAGCACATGGCCTGAGGTTGGTTAGAGTGGCAGGCCCTTGGGACAACACCGCCCTCACCCCCACGACGAATGGTTTGGACGGATCTGGCTGTACTAACACAGGAGCAGACAAAGCTTCTTTTCAGGGTCGCAAAGGCCTCTTTTGCGAGCGAGGACCAGATTCTCACATCCGCACCTTTACAAGTAAGATCTGTGAGTGGTTTGACCACCTGTGAAAACCCCCGAATAAATATGCGGTAATAATTGGCGAACCCCAAGAAGCGCTGAAGACCCTTAAGGTCTCGGGGTTGCACCCAATCCGCAATGGCCTGCACCTTCTTGGGGTCCATGCGAAAACCCTCACAGGACACAATTAATCCCAAAAAAGACAATTCTTGAACAAAAAACACACATTTCTCCAATTTGGCATACAGATGATTTTCCCTCAGTCTTTGGAGAACGGTTCGTACATGATTCAGATGAGATTGACTGTTGTGTGAGTATATCAGAATATCGTCTAAGTAAATGACAACAAAATGACAAATGAGATCCGAGAATACCACGTTGATGAAATTCTGAAATATGGCTGGGGCATTGGTAACACCAAACGGCATGACTAAATTTTCAAACAGTCCCTCGGTCGTGAGGAACGCGGTTTTCCATTCATCCCCATCCCGGACCCTTATCAAATTATATGCCCCCCGAAGATCCAGTTTGGAGAACCATTTTGCCCCTGAAAGTTGGTTACACAAATCGGGAATCAACGGAAGGGGGTACGTATTTCGTACAGTGATCTTGTTCAGCTCACGAAAATCGAGGCAGGGACGTAAACCACCATCTTTTTCCTTAACAAAAAAAAAACCCTGCCGCCACAGGTGAGACTGAGGGGCGTATGTGTCCTTTGTGAAGACTCTCAGCAATGTAATCTTTCATAGCCAAGCGCTCAAGGCCCGATAAAGTAAACAGACAGGCTTTAGGCAATTTAGCTCCCGGGACTAACTCGATAGAGCAGTCAAAGGGTCTATGTGGCAGCAACGTCTCGGCCTCGCTTTCAGAGAACACATCTTCGAATTCTTTCAGGTACTCCGGAATACTTTCCAGCTCGACAGATGACACAGATACAGATTTAACAGGTTCAACCAATAGTGCAGACTTATCACATAACATCGAATCATTAAACCCCCACTGAACAATCTCCCCCGTTTTCCAGTTAATGACTGGGTTATGGCGTTGTAACCAGGGCATGCCCAACACCAATCCTGCTGGTAGATTGTCCAGAACAAAACAACTTAATTTTTCCACATGGGTAGCGCCCATTTTGAGTGAAAACAAGTCAGACGTAAAGAGAATTCCCTCTTTAGTGAAGGGGGAGGAGTCAATGGCCACCACTTTGATCGGAAACTTAAGTCTAACTGTCCCTATCTTACAGCGTGTGACCAAATAGGAGTCAATGAGATTGATGGATGATCCGCTGTCCACAAAAGCTGTAGAGGGAAAACAACAATCGTCCACTAACAGTTCCACATGAAGCAACACCTTAGAAAACGAGGAAAAGGGTACCTCAGGGTCTGAGTTGTCTCCCCGCTGACTACCCAGACCTAGTCGTTTCCCGTCGACCGGGTTGAGGATGGACAATGAGGACACTCCCTTGTCCATTGTCCCGTTTTACCACAGTAGAAGCATAACTGCTTTTCTCTCCGGCGTTGCCTCTCTTTTTCCTTCAGGGAGAGAGTCCCTACGTCCATGGGTACAGAAACAGTCTCTTTTCCACTAGGGAACAATGGAGTCTCCGCCTGCATCACCTCCCTGGCCCGCAGCCTGCAGTCCATCCGGACGGCCTGGGTCATGGCATCCTCGAGTGAGTTAGGTGGGGGATGTAATGCCAAGGCATCCTGTAACCGCTCGGACAAGCCTCCGCAAAAGAGTCCTCAGAGTGCGTCGTCGTCCCAAGAGACCTCTGCGGCCCAGTGGCGGAATTCTGTACAAAACCACTCAGCCGAGTGTTTCCCCTGACAGACGCTCATCACCATGTCCTCTGCCAATCGCACTCGGTCAGGCTCATCATATATGTGCCCGAGGGCCTCAAAAAACGCATTCACAGACACTCTCTCAGGGGCAGTGGGAGGAAGGGAGAAAGCCCAAGCTTGTGGGGACCCTCTTAACAGAGACATAATGACCCCAACCTTCTGACTTTCGTCCCCAAAGGAACGTGGCCTCAAACTAAAGAAGAGTTTGCACCCCTCCATGAAGACCATGAACTTCTTTTTGTTCCCAGAAAATAAATCAGGCAGTTTAACAGCTGGTTCTGGGGACACCAAAACAACATCACTTGCCCCAGCCCCCGGAGACCCAGCAGCTAAAGCCCCCCACACTGTCTCAGAAACCTGCTGCTGAGAACGAGCCAGAGCTTGCTGCTCCAGAGATAAACCCTGAAACATCTGACTCAGATATTTCATTTGCTCAGCAAGAGATTGTATGGGATCCATATTTCTCAGCAGAGAGAAAAAAAAACAAAAAAACAAAACTTAACGGTCAGTTATAATGTCAGGAGCACCGCACTGTACTTTCTCACTGAGCCAGTGCGCATGTCCTGAGTGTCAGGATCCTGTCAGCCTCCGCTGAGCAGGGACTCACCCGCAATGTAGGGGTACCGGGGTCAGGTACAGCCAGAATGTACCGATGCACAGGACCTGTTGGATGCTGAAGTTTAGCAAGCAGACACGGGACCTACGGTCATGTGACTGCAAGGGGGCGGGGCTTAGCGTTCTGCTTAGTGAGATGGAAAGACACTATACAGAATTACTCAGAGTCAGGCAAAATGGGGTCCATACACAGAGATAGCCGTAACGTACCAAGGATGAGACAGAGCAGATAGTCAGAGCCAAGCAGAAGTCAAAAAGCAAACAGACATAGAAGGTACCAAGGAGAATCCAAAGCAATATCCAGAGAACAGATCGAGTCATACACAAATAATCAAGCAACCAGAGCACAGCACAAACACACTCAGGGGTCACCACACAATACCAAGGGCGAAAGTATAACTGACGGGGATGGGAGCGTCCTGAGGCTATAAGAAGTCTCTCCCAGAACCAGGGAGAGGCCACAATCATAGCCCCAGTTGTGCAGGTAAGCCTGCACCGGGATCACAACCATTAACCCCAGAAATGCCAGTCATCAGCAATGGTTCCAAACATTAACCCCACGTGTGCGAGTCAAACCCGCACTGAGATCATGACAGATTTAACATTACGCATGCACAAGTACATTTACTGAATACACTGTGGTGTCTGACATTTGCGTTGCCAAAGTGGATGCCCGTGCCCTTGTTGAAGTTTGTCTTATAGGCTGTGGATTTGCTACTGGATATGGTGCAGCTGTCAACACTGCTAAGGTGACCAAGCGCTCTAGTTGTGCTGTTTTTGGCTTGCGAGGAGTTGGTTGTTCAGCAATTGTAGGATGCAAGGATGCAAGCGCTACACGAATCATTGGAGTAGGTTCACATAAGGATAAGTATCCAAAAGCCTTACAACTGGGAGCCACTGAGTGCCTAAACCCAAAGGTTTACGATAAACCCATCCATGAGGTCATTACGGAGCTAATTAATGGAGGAGTGGATTTTGCCGTTGAATGTGCAGGACGCACTGAAACCATGCTGACTGCTCTCCAGTGTACTTACTGTGGAAATGGTGTTGCTTTTCTATATTTGGAGGCTACAAGGGTTCTGATATCCCAAAACTGGTTACAGATTATATGAACAAAAGGAACAATCTGGAACATTTGGTTATCAAGAAGTTAACCCTGGAAAAAATCAATGAAGCATTTGAACTGCTTAGCAGTGGGGCAGGAGCTCGGAGTATTGTGATATTCTAATCGTACTGCAAGTGAAAATATGGAAGTAGACCATGGAGCTGTCCTTGTAGAAATGCACTTTACAGCTTCTGATTAATCATATCTTATATGCATACATTCTCCTATCTGATTGGTGTATGATTTTTTTGTTCACAGTGATAGAATCCACTTAAGAATTTTGGCATTTGCTTTGGTTCAACTTCTATACTAATGCAGACACCGGTATAGTTCAATGCGGCGGCGGTGGGGGGAGTCGCCGCTGCCGGCAGCTGGGCCCCATAGTGGCTGCGTGATGTGCCACTACCTGGGGGCCCCTGGGTTAGCGGGGAACCTAGGCAGCTGCCTGGTCTGCCTGCCCCTAATGCCGGCCCTGCTCCTGGGACTCGCCTTGGTGGGAGGAAAGAGGATCAGGGTGAGGATTCTGTGGTCCAGACTCCTGGCTAGTGAGACTGGACCGTGTGGAAGACAGGTAGTGCTGGGAAATACTGGAAGCATTATCTGTCATTTAACCGACCACCTGTTTGCACTGTTCTGTGTTACGAATGAGTCACCGGAGGAGGAGAAAACAAAAATACAAGCTAAGTCCAGAAAACCAGAGAGGTTGGTATCTATTGGGTTGCAGACCCCTGATCCTATTCACCACAACTAACAGTAGCTGTGGGGGGTTCCTACGGTGGTCCTAGACCCCTCGTCACAGCCGGAGAACTAAATAAGCCTAAAGAAAGAAAGGGGGAAATCTAAACTGCCCCAGAGCAGACCCCAAAGCAATAGACAGCCCCCAACATGTATTGTCGGTGAAAAACAGATGAAAACACAAACACAGACAGAAAGACAGGCTGAGCAAACGATGGGGCCAAACTAACTAGATAGGACAGGATAGAAAAGCTGCTGGCTGCAATCTGCAAAAACCCTACCAAAAATGTCCCAACAGTCTGATAGGAAAAAAGGTCCTGAAGTCGCTAGACTTCAAAATCACTATATCAGCACTCAGGTATATTCTGAAAACAGAGCAAAGAGATGAACTGGTCAGAGACAAAAATGGAATTTAGCCAGTCCCAGCAAGGGCTGGCTGAACACAAACAGTAAGTAAACCAGACAAAATCTCATGGAATAATAGCAGGGAAAAAACTTAGCTTTTAGTAGACAGGAACTAAACTGGATGAGAGAGCTCAGAGCAGAAAGGTTCACCAGCAACCCAGCAGGGCGTCGGCTGCCTTATATCCACTCAGAGATTCCGGATGTCCAATCACACTCCACCTGTTCAGATGACAGGTTCTTCCCATCCAAATCAATTTCACTACCTCACTTCACCAGCAGAGGGAGTTCATCAGACATCAAAGGTGAGGGGGAAAATCAACCCACAACAGTACCTCCCCCTTGAGGAGGGGTCACCGAACCCTCATCCACCTCCACCCGGGCGATCAGGATGGGCCCGATGAAAAGCACGAACCAATCTTTCGGCATGAATATCGGATGCAGGGACCCAAGAATTATCCTCCTGGCCATAACCCTTCCACTTAACCAAATACTGGAGTTTCCGTCTAGCCAGACGAGAATCCAGTATCTTCTCAACCTCATATTCCACATTACCTTCAACCAATACCGGGTCAGGAGGTGCCACCACAGGAACTAAACTACTGGCTCAACAAACTTCTTTAACAGAGACTTATGAAACACGTTATGGATCTTGAATGTAACAGGAAGAGCCAATCGAAAAGAGACCGGATTAAGAATCTCCAAAATCTTGTAAGGTCCAATAAATCTAAGTTTAAACTTTGGAGAAGCCACCTTCATAGAGATATTCTTTGATGACAACCAAACCATATCACCCACCTTAAACCGGGGACCAATGGTCCTATGCCGGTTGGAAAACCGCTGGGCCTTTTCCTGGGAGAGAGACAACTTATCCACCACTTGGTCCCAGATCTGGTGCATTCTCTCCACCATAGTGTCAACACCTGGGCAGGCAGAAGACTCCACCTGCCCTGAAGAAAATCGAGGATGAAACCCAAAGTTACATAAAAAAGGTGACATCAAAGTGGCAGAACTAGCTCTATTATTTAAAGCAAATTCGGCCAAGGGCAAAAATGAAACCCAATCATCCTGATCAGCAGAAATAAAACATCTCAAATAAGACTCCAAAGTCTGGTTTGTTCTCTCCATCTGCCCATTGGTCTGAGGGTGAAACGCAGAGGAGAAGGACAACTGAATTCCCAGCTTGGAACAGAAAGTCCTCCAAAACAAACTGAACTCATCTGTCAGATACAATGTTCTCAGGAATCCCATGCAAGCGAACCACCTGTTGCAAAAACAAGGGCACCAACTCTGAGGAAGATGGCAACTTAGGGAGTGGTACAAGATGGACCTGTGAAGTACAGTATTCAGATGTACAGGAAATCTTGTTCTCCAGACTCCATTTTTGTGCTTGCAACGCCATTTTGCTGTTTACGAGTTAAATTTTGTAACTTAACTAGATGAAAGTTCACGGCTGTTATGAAACCAGACTGTTCCAGCTTGTACAAGATATGAGATGAGACCCTAAAAGAATGTGCTATTGTTCTATATTCTACGTCACGCAGCTAGGCACATATTCTGATTTTCTTGCAATACTATTGGTTTACATGTATTACGATTCTATTGGTAGCTGTATACTTTGCATAATTAAGCAGAATGCTATGTAATGCGAGATTCAGTAAAGGGGCTCAGTGATCTGCCTCGATCCTCCCGTACAGAGACCCCTGTCTCCGTGTGGTCATTCCCAGTTGCTAGCAACGCCCTGTGAATTAATTTGGAAATCACTGGCTCAACCGTGAAGGGTTACTTTAGCCCTACCTCAACAGCTTGGCGCCCAACGTGGGGCCCCCGAGTAGGGACGCCTCTGCCCCCCCGGAGGACAACAAGACAAAGGACCCTCGGAGCGGACACAGGTGCTGGAAAATTGGGACTGATCACCCCCCCACGACAACCACGGTAAGTTGGCAGTTATACTGTTCAGACTGACCGTTGGTGTGGTTTTCCTGTGCTTGTTGCTGCAAAGAGGATCTGAGGTTTGTCCCCTGGTGGGGTGATTCATGGGTGGAATCATATAGAGGTGTAGTCCTGCTGGGGGCCCAGTGCTCAAACCGTACCTCATAAGGGACGGACACCCCGGATTGACCAGTGATTGTGACTCTCTTTAGACTAAATATCCTGAATTCCTGGTCATTGTTAGTTATCAGGCGTGGTGAGTGATCGAAGATGGGTAGGATACGTAACTCAGGTATATATAGAAAGATATATATAACCAGAGGTGTCCGGAGGGATAGTCTGAGACGCCCTCCTCCTTTCACTGAGTACCGCGAATTTTGGGCAATCCCAGAGGGGGATTATTGACCCTGTGGAACAGACTGAGACGGCCGCTCCAGTATTGTGCACAACTAAAGGATATTTAGCTCTAAATGAGAGAATCCGTGGAAGGAAAAGAAGAATTTTGTGGCTTGGCACTTGAATTGTGTGACGAAGGTGTTAGGAAGAACAGAGGAAGTGAATTCTGATTGTTTCTGTTACTGCTATATTGAAGAAGGAAAAATTGTCTATTATTATGGCAAAGACGGGATTGTTTGTGGTTCAAGCAAGTGACTGTGGTGTGAGAATGTGATTGATTAAAGAATGAACTAAGATCCAGACAATGTGTCAGGCAGACGAATAGTTAAAAGTGATGATTTGAAAGAAGAGGTCTCCCTGCTAGATGACAATTGTACAAGGAGACCGAGAGTCGCAGCCCCCACCTTTTCTTTGTTAAACGCTCACAGTATCTCTTATGAGCCACCTTTGCTGCCAGCCTCAATCCCCGTTGACCCGATCCAGAGGAAAAAGAAAAAAAAAAGATTTCAGAAGAATTTAACCCATCTGTTCAGCGTACAGAAAAAAAAACAAAAACAAAAGCAAACAGCAGCCTCCAGCCCCCACTGCAGCTGCGAGCACACAGTGTGCCCTTCAGCCCACACAGCAAACTCTGCCCCCCCCTCAGACTTCAGCTACTGGGAAACCTGCTCCTCAGCCCCTCCCTGCTAATTATGGCGCTGTGCCAGACTCGAACATTTTCAGAGATTGTCATTCCCCTGCTATTTTAATCGGAGTAGATGGTAGACCCAATTAATATACTTTTATAAACCCTATTTCTGTGGGACCTTTTCCCAAGGTTACTGTTCAGTTCGTAATCTCTCCCATATGTCCAGTAAATTTACTAGGGGCAGATTTATTATCACAGTTCCGCTCCGGAATACAATTCCAAGATGATGGTCAGATGGTTCTTATGTTATAAAATCCCTATGTAGATGAAGACAGTGAGGAAATCTGTATTTTGCATGCCCTTCCCACAGTTATGATGGCCCTGATAGGCTCAGATCCACCCCCAATATTGCCTGAGGATCAATGACTCACCCCATACCTCTCAGAGATACCATCTAAACTCTGGTCTAAAGGGCCAAATGATATAGGGAAAATGCCTGTAGAACAAGTAAAAGTGTTTCTCAAGGGGGGCGTGGCCTGGACCTCATGTAGGGAGGACGTGGAGTGAGAGAGCTCCTGCCCGGATCCGACAATAAATCCTGATTACCGGCACTGCTGACGAGTCCCACTGACCTGGAGGGCTGCAATATCTCCCTGGGCGTCTAGACAGCGGAGGATCCTTGGGCCATGTCGAACCGCAGCAGTAAAAAAGATAAGGAGACGCCGGGGCGCGCCTCTGCTACATCCAGGATGGCGCCAGCAAACAACAAGTCGGCCGGTAGTGGAGCGATGGGAGCTGCTGGCAGGCTGGAACGATATGCAAGGGTGCCTCCTGCTGCTGCTCGATCGCCCAGTGCACAGACTGAGGCAGACGCTGGCTGCAGCATGGAGCTGGAGGATCATCTCTCCAGGGAGGGAACAGTGAGTAAACTGGGCCCCCCTTCAGCCCGACACGTGCAGACACAGGGGCCTGTGCTGGAGGAGGAAGGAGTGGGGGATGGGGAGCAGCCGGAGTCTGTGACTGCTGAGCCCACGCTGGGAGAAATCCTCGCAGCAATTAACTCCTGCAATACCACACTGGCCACTCTAAGTAATCAAATGGAGATTGTCACCAAGGACATGGCCTGTATTAAACAAGAGCTGCGGGGCGTGACTGCCAGGGTGGGGGAACTGGAGGAGCGTGTTGGTGCGACGGAGGATAAATTGCCACCAATAACACGGGAGCTGGGAAAAGCCACGCAAAATATTACAATACTGCTGAACAAGGTGGATGATTTAGAGAACCTCTCCCGTAGAAGTAATCTGCGACTGGTGGGGGTTCCGGAGAGGACGGAGGGGACTGACTCACTGGGCTTTTTTGAAAAATGGCTAATGGACACCTTTGGTAAAGATGTTTTTTCCCCATTCTTTACTATTGAGAGAGCACACAGGGTCCCTACGCGTGCCCCCCCGCCTGGAGCACCCCCGCGTCCCATCTTGCTCAAGCTCCTACACTTTAAAGATAGAGATGCTATCCTGCGCAGATCCAGAGACATTAAGGAACTTGCTATTAATGGGAGGAAAGTCTCCATTTTCCCTGATTTTTCCCTGGAGGTGCAGCGTAAAAGGGCGCAATTTATTGAGATTAAAAAACGCCTACGTGACTTACAGGTGACATATTCCATGATGTACCCTGCTAGACTGTGGATTGATGTGAATGGAGAAACGCACTTTTTTGATACGGCGGGAATGGCGCTGTCCTGGCTGGATATTAATGAGAGGTCCATGAGGAGGAAGAATACTTGAAGTTCTCCCTTTTTTCGCCACCAGGTGTTGTTACTCCTTTTTGTCTAGGACGCTATGCTGGTATAATTACTACTGTTCATTCCATTTCGGATTCAGGGCGGGAGCTGACCGGATTGCTGTGGACACTCGTTACAGTGACAAGCTGTGGACCCTTCTCCCTGCATGGACTCTGGGCGAGTTTTCTAGCCCTGATTCTCTCTATTTGAGAGAAATGTGCAAGTTACACTTGTGTTTGGGGGTAGGGGCGCTGTGCACTGGTGTGCAGTGCTCCCTCTCCCTCCTTTGTTTTTTTCGTTTGTTGTTGTATTCCCTAATTGTTCTGTGGGATGTGATGTGCGTCAGCCGTGTCACCCAATTCATTGTACTGAGGGATGGTGGAGATTGCCTCTCTCCCTCGGGAGTGGAGTATGCTCCGATTTCTCATTTTTTAGTCTGCTCTTATGGCGATATCACTTAATATTGTAGCGTGGAATGTTAGGGGGCTCGGGGATGCAAATAAGAGATGTGCTATATTTACTAATATGCAGAAATTTCTCCCGGCTATCCTGTGTATGTCTGAGACCCACATGGTGAAAGATAATATTCATTGGATAAGAAAGGGATGGGTTTCACATGAATATCATTCCACGTACTCGACCCATGCGCGGGGTGTCAGTGTGCTGGTGCACAGGTCCATCCCCTTCTCATGTACTAAATCAGTGGTTGACCCTGGGGGCAGATTTGTATGTTTGCTTTGCACGTTATACGGTATACAATTTATTTTGGTTGCCATGTACATCCCCCCGCCCTATTCAGTCGAACCAGTAAAAAGAATCTTGTCTATTTTGGGTTCCTTTCCCCCTGCGCCGACTCTTCTAATAGGAGATTTTAATACATATTTGCATCCCTATTTGGATAAGTTGCATTCGGGAAACATATCAGAAGATGCAGCCTCAACCTCATTTGCTAGAACGTTAGTGGAGCTGGGTATGGTAGATCTTTGGCGTGTCCGAAACCCCACAGCCAGTTTTCCTGCTACTCTAGCTCCCACCACGCTATGTCACGGATAGACCTGGCCATTGGGAATACACTCATGACCCCATATGTACGAGGGGTGGCCTACCTGCCTAGAAGTGTATCTGATCACTCGCCGCTACATGTCACACTTTCATGGGGACACTCCCTCACCCTATCTAGACCTATCTGGAAGCTTAATCCCTTCTGGATCCAGCTTATAGGGGGATCTTTGCATGATGCCATTCTAGAATATTTTCAACTTAATGAGTACTCTGCATCATCACACATAGTCTGGGATTCCATGAAAGCCTATGTCAGGGGCTTATATATTAGAGAAATATGCACACGGAAAAGCCAAAAGAGACGCTACACCCGGGGCCTGATCCAGGAGGTGTCTGTTGCGGAGGCTGCGGTGATACTCAACCTGACAGAGGAAACTAAAAAAGCTTTGGAGAAGGCACAGGGGTCGCTCAGGGAAAACCTCATGTTGGCGGCAGCAAATAAACGTTATTTCCTCAAACAAAAATATTTTATAGAGGGGGAGGGAGTAGGACATTTATTGGCCACGGTCATTAGAGCACAGGACGGATCTTCATATATCAATAGGCTAAAAACGGACTCGGGTGGTCCTGTGACAGACAGTGCGGACATAGTGAGTGAGATAAGGAGGTATTAAATGCGACTATACACATCAGATTGCAGTCTCACGGAGACTGAGATTGAGCAGTACCTGGATGCTCTCTCTCTCCCTGCATTGGCTGATAGCGATAGGGATTCATTGGATCGGGACATCCTGTTGGAGGAGTTGGAGGAGGCGCTTGGTCAGATGCAAAATGAAAAGGCTCCAGGAATGGATGGCCTGCCTGGCGAGTTTTACAAAACCTATGCACCCTTACTGCTACCTAAGCTACTTAAGGTATTTGAAGAGGCTGAAAGGCAGAGGGTCCTCCCGCCATCTGTGAGGGAAGCTTTGATAGTTTTAATATTAAAGCCCGGAAAGGATCCAGAGGTTCCGGATTCATATCGCCCGATTTCCCTATTATCAACAGATGTTAAATTATTGGCCAAGGTACTCGCCAATAGGATGTCCCGAGTTATCTCATCTGTTATACAGAAGGATCAGACGGGATTTATCCCAGGCAGAGCCACATCTATGAACCTTAGGAAACTATACTTGGGGATTCAACATAGTTCTGGGGAGTTGGGGGGAAGAGCAATTTTGTCCTTAGACGCCACTAAGGCGTTCGATAGTCTGGAGTGGGGTTTTTTGTGGGCGGTACTTCGGAAAATGGGCTTTGGACACAGATTTATAAATTGGGTGAGGCTGTTATATGGCTCGCCGGTGGCGAAGGTTGGGGCTAATGGCAGGGTCTCTGAGTCTTTTCCTCTTGGGAGAGGTACTAGACAGGGGTGCCCGCTCTCGCCCTTGCTATTTGCTACTACGGTGGAGCCATTGGCAGTTGCAATTCGGAAGTCCAGAGAAATAATGGGATTCAGATGTGGAACTGTGGAGTTGAGGATATCATTGTACGCGGATGATTTACTTCTATATTTAGATAAGGTACATTCCTCGATTTTGCCGGCAATGGAGGTCATTCGAAAATTTGGGCTGAGGTCTGGTCTTCGGATTAATTGGTCCAAATCAGCTTTAATGCCGATAGACCCTCTCCCGGCGGATTTCTCAGATTTGCAGATACCGGTCCCTGTAGTTCGGAGGTTTAAGTATCTGGGTATAATTGTTAGTCCTGCCCCGAAGGATTTTCGGGCTCTGAATCTGGAGCCCCTGTTGCAGCGATTTAGAGCAAAAGTACATACTTGGTGTCGCCTGCCGTTGTCGAATATTGGTAGATCTAACTTAATCAAAATGGTAATGATGCCACAATTATTATATTTGATACATAATTCTCCGGTGTGGATCTGTAGGGACTTTTTTGCAAAAATAAATACATTATTCCGGGAATTAATTTGGAAGAAAAAACAGGCTAGGATTCGCTTGGAGATACTGCAGCGAGGGAAGGAGGAGGGAGGATTGGCGGTGCCAAACCCATTCATATACTTTATAGCCTCCCAGATGCAACATCTTAAGGGTTGGGGTAGAGACGGGGCGTGTGACAATGGTGGTGATATTGTGAGGGAAGGATCGGTATGGAAATATCCAGGGTGCCGGTTGGAGGTGGGAAGACGGCAGATAAATGGGGCACGGTACCCCACGTTGGCTATGATTTTCAAGGTGTGGGATAGGGGTAAGTCTCTTTTGAAGATAAATGGGCCTACGGAATTGTGGCCATTGTGGCGAAATCCGGATTTGCAAGAGATCAAAAAGCTGGTGGGGTTCGGAAGATGGGAAGATAAAGGGATTTATCTGGTGTCACAAATTTTGCAAAATAATACTCTTAAGAGTTTTGAACAATTGAGAACAGAATTTCACCTCCCGCACGTCTTCTTTTATCAGTACTTACAGCTAAGACATGCATTGGAAAAACAGAGAAGGACAAATCCGGTGATAGTGACACATAATCAAACACTACATATGCTACTTACATCTGAGTCTTCTAGGGGACTTATCTCTGAATTATATAAAAGATTATTGCCTGCCCATCTGGAGACATATCCACTGACTGCTGCTAAGAATAAGTGGGAACGGGACGTTGGCCCCCTGACGGAGGACCAGTGGTCCGATATTCTAGAACAGGTCCCTAAAATGGCGGTTTCTGAGTGCCAGCGGCTTTCGCAAATATATCTCATTCACAGGGTATATAAAACACCCAGATTATTATTTAAAATGGGACTTAGGCCCAATACACAATGTGTTAGGTGTGGGCAGGATGATGCCCACTTGATGCATGTTATGTGGGAGTGCGGGCACATTGGGGATTTCTGGAGGCAGACCCTGGGACTCATAGCCCAAGTATACCATATCACAATACGACCGTCACCTCGTCTATGTTTGTTGAATTTGTGGGAGGAGGGGGTTGACCCGGACTCTGCAGTGGCCCTGGGAATAGCACGCATCCTGTATCAGGCAAGAAAGATACTTGCATATCATTGGTTGGATCCTATGCCACCAACATTGTCAGAGCTTAAAAATAAACTAAATAATGTCATCAGATTGGAAAGGGGGGCTTATTTAAAAAGAAATGCATTAAGAAAGTTTTACAAAATTTGGCAGCCATGGATGGAGTCACCGGGTCTCCCCTCGGGCGCACTGGTACGGGATGCGATGTTGGACCAGTTGCTGTTGTGCTTGCGATGAGGGGATGCTTGGGGGGTGAAAATAAAGTCTAGTGCCCTTTGTGGCGAAGTAGATTTTGAGTGGCGCGGTGGGAGGGGGCTGGGGTGGATTGGACCTGATATGCGGGGGGGGCGAAATATGATGCGGAGTGGCGCGGCTGGCGGGGATGGTTTTCCCGCTGAAATGAGGCACTGATGTATAATTTTGATTTTTGTTTATTTGTGGAGCCATGTTGTTTATAGGCTCAATTTTATGCAAATATCTGTGTTTTGAGATTTCTTCTTTTTATTTATTCTTACACAGGAAGAGTTTTACCCTTTAAATAATATCTGCTCTCAATGTAATTTTTACTAGCTATATAAGATGTCATATTCTTTCTGTATTGATTCCTGAATGTTTAATAAAAAAGATCTGATTCAAAAAAAAGTGTTTCTCAAACCTGGTGCCTAATCCTCATACTCTTTTGTCCCAAATACCCCAGGATGCTGCTTGGTTTACAGTTATTTATCTTACCAATGCCTTCTTTAGCATTCCGTTACACCCAGACTGCCAGTTTCTATTTGCATTCACTTATCAGGAACGACAGTTAATATGGACAGTTATGCCACAAGGGGCCCAAAACAGTCCCAACCAGTTTGCAAAAAAAATATGAGCAGGTGTCTTTTGCCATTGTTGCCACTGTTAGCCTCCTTAAGTATCTGGCAGTACTGAACTGTCGGTTTCGGGATCGAAACCTCAGTTCTGCCTTGGTCAAGTGATCTTCTTGGGTCACTGTCTCCTTCAGGGTGTCAGACACCTCGCAGAAGAAAGAAAAATAGCTGTCAGCTCCCTTCCTTTCCCAAAAGATGAAACTGAACTCCAGCGTTTTCCTGTGCACTTACTGTCGTCAGTGGATACCGGATACATCCCGCATAATGCAACCTCTTTACAACGCCTTGAAAGACGGTATAATGAACTATAAGGAAAGATGGCAGTGATGAGGATTATCTCCGATATGATTGTTCCCAACTTCTGACTGAAGAAACAGCTACTCCACCAAATGTCAGTGAGAATCCACTCCCAAATCCTGATCTGGTGTTATACACGGATGGTTCAAGATATGCTGATGAGCTTGGTAGATTCACACGGGATATGCTGTTACTACAAAGGACACTGTAGTGCACGTAGCTGCGCTCCCACCCACACAGTCAGCACAAGAAGCAGAACTCCAGGCTCCGTCTACTGCATGTACTTTGGCCAAGAACAGACGGGCTAATTTATACATGGACTCACAGTATGCATTTGGTATTGCTCATGATTTTGGGGCTCTATGGGCCAATCGAGGGTTTATTACTACTGCCGGAACCCCAGTGAAAAATGCTGAAGCTGTTAAAACCCTCATGGACTCGATCAAATTACCTACTCAGGTGGCTATTATCAAAGTTAAGGTGTACGGTCCTAGGAAGAGTCCACAGACTGTTGGCAACGCATTTGCGGATATGCAAGCAAAAGCCGCCGCTCTTTTACCCGCTGAACCAACCATACCAGCTGTGGTGACCACACGCTCTTAGCGTAAACAGTTACAAGAAGCACTGACCCTACAAGAACCTGAGGATCTACAACAGACTGAAGTTTTCTGTCGGACCCCGCGAGACCGCTTAATGACGATGCAGAGAATGTCTCCAAAGGAAGAGGTGAAGCAATGGAAGACTGATGAGGCACGTATGGATAATGGTCTCTGGAAAAAGGACCAACTCGTGTGTCTCCCTAAGCGGATGTACCCTGCTATTGCCATATGGGGACATGGGCCTACACATCAAGGAAAGAATCAGGCCCTCGCACTGGTGCAAAAATTCTACTGGGCCCCGGTTCTCCAGTTGGCCGGAAGCATTCCCTGTTACCAACATGACTGCAAAGACCACAGCGAAGAAACTGGTGATGGAAGTTATATGCAGATATGGGGTTCCAGAAGTTGTTGAAAGTGACCAAGGTCCGGCCTTTTCTTCTCATGTGTACCAAAAAGTTCTGACAATACTTGGATCCACTGTAGCCCTCCATACTCCGTACCACCCACCATCCAGTGGGAAAGTTGAGAGGTTGAATGGCACACTGAAGGGACAATTGACCAAAATGATGCAGGAGACTACGGCTCCATGGCCAGAGCTCCTACCCATTGTACTCTACCATATCCGTACTACCCCTATTGCAAAACCTGGCCTGTCCCCATATGAGATATTGTTTGGTGCTAGGCCCCCAGTTGCAAATTTCCAGCTTCAGCAGTTATCAGAAGAGCCTGACCATGCTGTTCAATGTGTTATTCTGCTTAGTAAAAATCTTGCTAACACCTATGTTCTAGTTTCCTCTTCTTTTCCAGATTCAGCAGAAACCGACACCTGCTATAACCTGAAGCCTGGTGATTTGGTAGTCGTGAAAAGGCATGTCAGGAAGCACGGACTAGAACCTTTGTATGACGGTCCCCATGAAGTCCTCCTCATCACCCAACAAGCCAATAGCAAATAACGGGGCATAATGTTTAGGTCTTTCGAATTTTCCATATTATTATTGGTAACCGCATGGGACAGCCTAAGTTCCCCAACGTCCTTGAATAATAAGTTTATACAACATCATGAAAAATTACTGAGAGATTTGTTGGACAATTCCCAGTCTCTGGCAGACTGTTGGATCTGCACGTATTCACCAGTGTCAGCCAAAAGCATCCCCTTTTTGGCTATCCCTGTTCCACCCGAGGAGTTATTTGCTTGGACTGACTGTTCTGACACACTCGCTAATAATGCCACAGATAATGCTAAATTATGGAATTTAACTGTTGGTATACCCATTGTGGGATGGGTGGGATACCCCTGGTGGCAAGGTAACCTTTCAGGAAGTAATACACAACTTCAATATTTGGCCTACAAAGGGGGGGCTTGGGTCCCTAAGAATAAAACTAGTCTAACCAATCTAGGGCAAGTTCCAACGTATGGTCTACAAGTCAGTTTCAATGTAACTTCACACTCTACTGATGCCTTCAAACCAATGTTGCTAGAAAGAAGGTTACATAACACGTCATGGGAATTTTCTAATTTGTTTCCCCAGGGTTCTAACAAAACCTGTGCCAGTATTCCTGGCAATATATCTTGTAATGAGTCCTCTGAATATGTGCCAGGAACCCCCACTTGTGGAAATCCCGATGTAGGTGATTCTAGTCCTTTAGGGCAATCTCCAGCTTGGTGTATGCTTCAGAATGCATCTGCATTCATAGACTTAACTTATAGATTGGTACTGCAACATTCAGCCCTATGGGATTTACCTGATGACATGTTCTGGGTATGTGGAGACAATGCTTATAAATGGTTGCCAGTAGGGGTAAGAGGTACTTGTACTCTGGGTCGCTTGACCCCGGCCACCTTTGTTATTCCGAACAAACAGTTGGTACACAGGCTATACCCAAACATACATTATACAAAAGAGCTGCGGACAATTCACCCCGCCCTTCAGGGAGACCACATATAGTACAGATGAGTGTGGCCAATAAAATTGTCAGTTCTATTTTCATTTACCCTATGATTACACAAATGTGGGATAAATTGGTTAGGGCCACAGACTATCTAGATGATCAAATTTGGGATATATTGGACATACTTAACACTACTGTTGCTGTCCAAAATCAACTTATTATAGTCACTAATCAACAAACTATAGTGCTGGACTACTTAACAGCAGCACAAGGTGGTATGTGTCAGGTCATTGGACCCGCTTGCTGTCATTATATAGATCCTAACAGTACTATGAAGTTAAAGTTAGAAGATATTCAAAGACTCAGAGATCAATACGATAAAGACAATGATCGTACTAAGGACAGTTGGTGGTCAGACACCTTCTCCTTTCTCAATCCAGCCAATTGAGTTAAGGGAATTGGGGGCTGGAGAGCTGGGATCTTACAGAGCTTGTTACACATTGCTGTCTGTATCCTTGTTGTATATGTGATACTAAAACTTGTTCTTTGGTGTATTTCTGTATGTATTAGGAAATTCTGCACTAAGCCAAATAATGATGATACCAAAGGTGTCGTTGCCCCTGCTCTTCTCTACACCGATCTTAAAAGGCTACTTGATGAAGTTGTTGAAGCCAAGCGCATGGCTACCTACAAAAGATCCCCACCACCGTCATCAAAAATTGTTATTCGTGAACTGCAGTATACAGGGGGGGGACGGGTGCGCCGCGACAGCCATGACTGGTAACACGGCATCAGTCATGTGAAGACCAGTACCCCTCAAGCTGTTAGCTTGGGATAGCACCTCTGATGCTGCATATGTGTTATCAAAATTTATCTAGGGAGGAATTGTGAAGTACAGTATTCAGATGTACAGGACATCTTGTTCTCCAGACTCCATTTTTGTGCTTGCGACGCCATTTTGCTGTTTACGAGTTAAATTTTGTAACTTAACTAGATGAAAGTTCACGGCTGTTATGAAACCAGACTGTTCCAGCTTGTACAAGATATAAGATATGAGATGAGACCCTAAAAGAATGTGCTATTGTTCTATATTCTACGTCACGCAGCTAGGGACATATTCTGATTCTCTTGCAATACTATTGGCTTACATGTATTACGATTCTATTGGTAGCTGTATACTTTGCATAATTAAGCAGAATGCTATGTAATGTGAGATTCAGTAAAGGGGCTCAGTGATCTGCCTCGATCCTCCCGTACAGAGACCCCTGTCTCCGTGTGGTCATTCCCAGTTGCTAGCAACGCCCTGTGAATTAATTTGGAAATCACTGGCTCAACCGTGAAGGGTTAATTTAGCCCTACCTCAACAGACCATCTTAGAGAATCTATCACAAATCACCCAAATAACAGTCATTCTCTGAGAGACATATAGAAAGAACACCGTGAGCACAACTCAAGATGGTGCTAAGGTTAGGTTCCCAAACCGTTAAAGCAACAAATATGAACCTAGCATTCAACTTAAAGGTATTTTTAAGGCGGTTTTATTGTAGTACCCGAAAAAAGACGTTTCGGTCAATGTGACCTTCTTCAGTTACGTGTGGCATATAGATTGTGTAGAGCTTATAGGCATCTATCAGAAAGGACGATGGACACCGCATCTGGAGGCACGTTTGCCCCTCTTCTATATACTGACAAGCTCATTACCTTAGAGAGATCATTCTCCTCAATGCCTAAAGCACCATCGTCCTTTCTGATAGATGCCTATAAGCTCTACACAATCTATATACCACACGTAACTGAAGAAGGTCACATTGACCGAAACGTCTTTTTTCGTGTACTACAATAAAACTGCCTTACAAATACCTTTAAGTTGAGAGCTAGGTTCATATTTGATTCTCTGAGAGACAGGCATATCAGAGATAAAATCCATTGAAATATGGGTCCATGGCCTCCTGGGTACCGGCAAAGGCATCAACAACCCACTAGAGCGAGAACAAGGTTTAAACCGGGAGCAAGTCCCACAGGACTGCACAAAATTCCTGACATCACGAGACAAGGCGGGCCACCAAAAAGACCGACTCACCAAATCTCTAGTACCAAAAATACCTGGATGACCAGCCAATGCGGAGCAATGAACTTCAGACATTACTCTCTTCCTCCACTGGTCAGGAACATACAATTTTCCAATGGGACAATGCTCAGGTTTGTCCTCCTGAAACGCTTCCAGAGCACATCTCAAATCGGGCGAGATGGCAGAAAGAACTACCCCCTCACCTAAGATGGTAGCAGGCTTGGTCACAACAGGAGAATCAGCAAAGAAACTCCTAGAGAGGGAGTCTGCCTTGACATTCTTAGTGCCCGGAAGAAAAGAGACTACAAAATCAAAACGTGTGAAAAACAAGGCCCACCTAGCCTGTCTAGGATTCAAGCGTTTGGCCGACTCAAGGTAAATCAAATTCTTGTGGTCAGTAAGGACCACGACTTGATGTTTAGCTCCCTCCAACCAATGTCTCCACTCCTCAAATGCCCATTTCATGGCTAACAGTTCCCGATTCCCCACATCATAGTTACGTTCGGATGGGGAGAACTTTCCGGAAAAGGAAGCACAGGGATTCATTTTAGATGTTACAGGATCTTTTTGGGACAAAACAGCTCCTGCACCAATCTCAGAAGCGTCCACCTCTACCTGAAACGGGAGTGAGACATCAGGTTGCCGCAAAACCGGAGCAGAAGTGAACCTCCGCTTCAGCTCCTGAAAGGAAGAAACAGCCTCTGGAGACCAATTCAGCACATCAGCACCCTTCTTAGTCAAATCAGTCAATGGTTTGGCAATACCAGAAAAATTAGCTATAAATTTACAATAAAAATTAGCAAAACCCAAAAACTTCTGGAGGGCCTTCAAAGAAGTGGGCTGAACCCAATCATAAATGGCCTGTACCTTGGCCGGGTCCATTTCAATAGTTGACGGAGACAAAATAAATCCCAAAAATGAAATCCTCTGTACACCAAAAAGGCATTTCAATCCCTTGACATACAGGGAATTCTCCCTCAAAATCCGGAACACAGTCCGAACATGTTCCACATGAGAGTCCCAATCCTTGGAAAAGATCAAAATATCATCCAGATAGATCAAAAATTTATCCACAAAGTCCCGGAAAATATCATTCATGAAGCACTGGAAGACAGAAGGGGCATTAGTGAGCCCAAAAGGCATCACCAGGTACTCAAAATGTCCCTCCGGAGTATTAAACGCCATCTTCCATTCATCCCCATGCTTAATGCGAATAAGATTATACGCCCCCCTGAGGTCAAGCTTGGTAAACCAGCAAGCACCTTTAACTCTGGAGAATAGATCAGAAATCAGGGGTAACGGATACTGATATTTAACGTAATTTTGTTGAGGGAACGATAGTCAATACAAGGCCTTAATGAACTATCTTTCTTGGCCACAAAAAAAAACCCAGCACCTAAGGGTGAAGAGGATGGTCTAATATGACCCTTCTTCAACGACTCCTTAATATAGGATCGCATAGCCTCATGCTCGGGTACAGATAAATTGAAAAGACGACCCTTGGGAAATTTACACCCAGGGCTCAGCTCAATTGCACAGTCATAACTCCTATGAGGAGGCAAAGACGCAGACTCATTCTCACTAAATACATCATAAAAATCAGCCAAATAGTCAGGAACATCATGCGACTGGGGAGAGGTGGAGAAAACAGGAGCGTCACTAAGGGCACACCGACAACCCCAACTCACCAGAGACACAGATTTCCAATCCAAAACTGGATTATGGATTTGCAACCAGGGAAACTCCAGAACAATGGTATCATGCAAATTATGCAACACCAAAAATCTGCAATTTTCTTGATGGTCTGGGGCGACCCGCATTACCACCTGGGTCCAAAACTGAGGTTTATTCTTCGCCAAAGGAGTAGCATCAATACCCCTCAAAGGGATAGGCGTCCGCAGAGGTGTCATAGGAAACCCACAACATTTAGCAAAATCCAAGTCCATCAGGTTCAGAACCGCTCCCGAATCCACAAAAGCCTTAGCGGAAAATGTGGACAGGGAGCAGATCAGAGTAATTGCCAGAAGAAACTTAGGTTGAACACCACCCACAGCAAATGTGTGTGCAAAACGTTTCTCTCGTTTAGGGCAGACAGAAATAATATGAAAGGCATCTCCACAGAAAAAACACAGCTTATTACGCCTTCTGAACTCCTGACGTTGCGCCCTAGACAAAAGTCTATCACATTGCATAGGTTCAGACATTTGTTCAACAGGTGGCAACACCTCTAGTGCAGTTTTGCGTTCACGCAAACGCCGATCAACCTGAATGGCTAATGACATAGAATCGTCAAGACCAGAGGGAACAGGAAATCCCACCATAGTCTCTTTTACGGTTTCTGACAAACCCTTCCGAAAGAGAGCTGCCAAGGCACCATCATTCCAGGTAGTAAGGACCGCCCACTTTTGGAATTTTTGACAGTACAACTCTGCAGAATCCTGACCCTGGCTCAATGCCAACAGGGCCTTTTCAGCCTGATCAATAGCATTAGGTTCATCATACAACAACACCAAGGCTTGAAAAAATGCATTCACATTAGTTAGAATAGGATCATCAGGTTTCAAAGAAAACGCCCAATCCTGGGGATCGCCGCGCAGCAAAGAGATGACAATTTTAACCTGCTGCGCAGAGCTCCCCGATGAGTTAGGCTTCAAGGCAAGAAATAATTTACAATTATTCTTAAAATTCAAAAATTTAGACCGATCCCCAAAAACAAATCAGGAGTAGGGATCTTTGGTTCAGCAGCATGTGAATGAGCAAGATAGGCGGAAATTCCCCGCACTTCAGCAGTGAGCTGCTCCACACGATCAGACAATTGCTTAATCTCCATTAAGAAAAAATTCCCCCTACGGCCTCAGAGAAATAGAGGAAAAAATATACACAAAAAAAAAAATTCTGACACTTTTTTATTTTTTCTACAATTCCTTCCTGCTATTGAGTACCCTAGAATCTGCGGTATGGCTGGTGATTCTGTTATGAATGATTCACTGGAGGAGGAGAATACAAAAATACAAGCTAAGTACAGAAAACCGGAGAGGTTGGTAGCTATCGGATTGCAGACCCCTGATCCTATTCACCACAAATAACAGTAGCCGTGGGGGGTTCTTACGGTGGTCCTAGACCCCTCGTCACAGGCGGAGAACTAAATAAGCCTAAAGAAAGAAAGGGGGAAATCTAAACTGCCCCAGAGCAGACCCCAAAGCAATAGACAGCCCCCAACATGTATTGTCAGTGAAAAACAGATAAAAACACAAACACAGACAGAAAGACAGGCTGAGCAAACGATGGGGCCCAACTAACTAGATAGGACAGGACAGAAAAGATGCTGGCTGTAATCCGCAAAAACCCTACCAAAAATGTCCCAACAGTCTGATAGGAAAAAAGGCCCTGAAGTCGCTAGACTTCAAAATCACTATATCAGCACTCAGGTATATTCTGAAAACAGAGCAAAGAGATCAACTGGTCAGAGACAAAAATGGAATTCAGCCAGTCCCAGCAAGGGCTGGCTGAACACAAACACTAAGTAAACCAGACAAAATCTCATGGAATAATAGCAGGGAAAAAACTTAGCTTTCAGTAGTCAGGAACTAAACTGGATGCAAGAGCTCAGAGCAGAAAGGATCACCAGCAACCCAGCAGGGCGTCGGCTGCCTTATATCCACTCAGAGATTCCGGATGTCCAATCACACTCGACCTGTTCAGATGACAGGTTCTTCCCATCCAAATCAATTTCACTACCTCCCTTCACCAGCAGAGGGAGTTCATCAGACATCAAAGGTGAAGGGGAAAATGAATTCACAACAGTTCCTGCTTTTAGAGTGGTGTCCTGCAACCCCCTGCAAAATGGGACAGGAACCTACGTCTCATGGATGATCGTGTTTGTTGTGTTCCCAAAGCATGCATAGTTTCACTTGGCCATCGGCCTTGGCCTCTCCGTGCACCATCAGCAGCACATAAACTTCTCTGTCCCTTACCCCACGCCTTGTGCTTTTTAAATTACGTATATAATATATGCATGCAAATTTTCTGGTATTAATAGGGAAAAGAAAATATGTTGCCTTGAAAAGGACTTTTGTTTTTAGCTTACAGCAGCAGTATACCTATGGAAGGCCTGTAAGGCAATAAATCCTGCCTGTATGCCTCTAATCCAAAACTACTTGAGAATGGCACTTGAGCACCCGCGATATTCAATCGAGTAACGAGTGTAACCAAGCACCGCGATGCTTGATCGAGTATTGAGCAGTGGCAAACACGCTTGCTCATCACGTCTAGATACACCTCTGGCTCATACTATATATAGGGGGCTATGTGTGGTCTCATACTATATACAAAGGGCTATGTGAGGGCTCATATTGAATATAGAGAGGCTATGTGGGGGCTCATACTATATGTAGAGGCTATGTGGGGGCTCATACTATATATAGAGAGGCTATGTGGGGGCTCATACTATATATAGAGTGGCTATGTGGGGGCTCATACTATATATAGAGGCTATGTGAGGGCTCATACTATATATAGAGAGGCTATTTGGGTTCTGACAACGTATATAGAGGGGCTATGTGAGGAATCATACTGTATGTAGGAAGCTAGGTGTGAGCTCTTACGGTATAAAGAGGTATAGAGAAGAGCTGTATAGGGGCTCATATGATATGGATGGGGTGTCAGCATATTTAATTCTGCTCAATATTAAGTTATAAAATTATTAATATAAAATAATAATTGTAAATAATATGTTACAGTCTCTCATGTAGCCCCTTGGGATAAGTAATAGCCCAACCCTGGTATATAGTAACATTATCCTACAGTAGCATGTCCACCTCCCCATCCAACCATCCATAAAATCTAATCTTCTATAATACTGGGATATATGGGTTATTATTATTGATTTATCACTGTTCAAATCAGTAGAAACTACTCCGGAATTACATTGTATGGTAACATTGTGGCATTTTATAAAAGTTTTAAGAAGCCAAGGTGGATAATTAGATCCATTTCATGTATATGGTAATGAATTGGTTGTATGGCCTGCTCTGGTCTCTTTAAACAGCTGCTGCTCCTGCTGATGATGTCACGGAATGTTAAGGTTTCTGGCCCCGCCCCCTTGCATTATGACATCACACACAAACATTGTGTAAAGAGCTGCAGAGCCAACATTCCATCTGACAGTTGCAGACGGTGGAGAGAGGTAAGTCGGCGCTATGTCATCTCTTGTTGTGTCCTTCATTCTCTTCTATCATCTATTTCTCATTTATTTTTTATTCATTAAGGAGTCTTTATTCTCTATAATACAAGCAGGTCCAAAATAAATAGTGAACCCCTCATATTAGGAGATGTCCAAATTTTACAGCCTTTCTTCCAACAGTAAAGAGATACATAGGATGTGACTGTCACGTTTCCGCCAGACTTAGGGCCTGCTGTTCCGGTCACGGCCTCTAGGAGGCGCCGGACCGCCACTTTATCGTCAGTCTCAGGGACGGCTGTTCCTGCCTCGGCCACTGGACAGGGCCGTGGTTCTGTCACGTCAGGCTCAGAGCCTACTGTCCCGGCTTTAGCCTCTAGGAGGTGCCGGTCTGTCACGTCGCCGTTAAATTCTGGGTCTGCTGCTCCTGTCGCGGTCACTAAGAGGCGCCATGGCTCGCCCGGGAGTTATGGTGCTGACAGAGTAAGGGCACCTGCGCAGGCATCTGGTGGACGCAGGCTCCACCCCTCTGTCAGTCATCAAGAGGTTACTGCATCTCCATCTGGCCTGGTCCTGGGGGCGGTACTGATGACATCATCAGTCCAGGAACCTATGAGGGGTGACCTGATCCCTGAAATACCTTGGGACTGGTGTTGCAAGCCGCTGGATTTATTCTTGGTTCCCCTGTGTGTTACTGTGTGAATTGCTTTCTGACTGACTGACTTTGGCCTGGACTTCTGACTCTCCTTCTGCCTAACGATTCTGTACCTCTGCGACTCTCCTGGTTTATGACTTTCGGCCTGAATCTGACTCTGCTTCTGCCTAACGATTCTGTACCTCTGCTACTCTCCTGGTTTATGACTTTCGGCCTGAATCTGACTCTGCTTCTGCCTAACGATTCTGTACCTCTGCTACTCTCCTGGTTTATGACTTTCGGCCTGAATCTGACTCTGCTTCTGTCTAACGATTCTGTACCTCTGCTACTCTCCTGGTTTATGACTCTCGGCCTGAATCTGACTCTGCTTCTGTCTACCGTTTTTGTACCATTGCTGCCCGACTGGTTTAGACCCGCATATCTCCACGTTTGTGTCCTGTATTGGAACACCTTTCTGGCGACCGTCCTGCTCTGGTCACTGCTCCTATTCAGACAGCGCCTCCTGGGCTCTGCTATAAATCCAGATCCCTGTATAGGGGTAAAGGGTATCAGTGTTTCTCGGGGTGTTGCCTGGCTGCAGCCCAGACCCGCAGGCGGACGTCACATTATATCCGGCCATATAAAAAAAACCTGCTTGTTGTGTATATATCCAGCATATACAAAAGCAGTCTCCCTGAACTTTTTTTTTCTCTCCCTTCTTCTGACTGAGCTGATTTCTGGCCTAAACACCTGGTTCAGTGCACAGCCTGAAGGAGCACTTTCATCTTCCTGCACCAGTATGCTGCAGTCTGGAGCCTTCAGAGAGAGAGCTGAGCGTCAGAGATCCATACTACTGAGACATCGGCCTCTGGGCAACTCTGGCTATGGTTGCCCAGGGGCACAGGTATTGCCCGCAGATGCGGCTAAAGTTTTATTGCCTATTGCCCTTTCTTTTGGTCAGAAATCTCAGTGTGTGAACGCATATGTGGATTGTGGATCTGAAGGGAATTTTATGGATTCTTTGGTTGCTAAAAGTCTCGGTGTACCCCTATTAAGACTTAATGCCCCTATAAAAACTACGGCTATTAATGGCACATCTATTGTCCAGGAGGGGGTTAAATTTGCTACTGACAAAATCACTATGTCGGTGGGAGCATTGCATACCGAGGTTATGTCATTTTTTGTGATGGATAATTTGTCTGCTGCAGTCATTTTGGGGATGCCGTGGCTACGCCAGCATAATCCTGTCATCGACTGGCACCTAGGCAATGTTATACGCTGGAGTTCACACTGTCAGGAAAACTGCATGTCGCTAACAGTAAACCAAGTTAAAGTTAAACCCCTCCACATACCGTTTGCCTTCAGAGATTTTGAGGATGTCTTTTCTATTGCAAAATCTGAAAAGCTACCCCCTCACAGAAAGTATGATTGCCCTATAGATCTGATTCCAGATGCCCGTCTCCCAAAAGGGAGAATATTTAATCTCTCAGGTCCAGAGCGTCAGGCTATGAACGAGTACATAGCTGATAGCTTAAAAAAGGGGTTTATTAGACCGTCCATCTCACCAGTTGGAGCTGGCTTCTTCTTTGTAGAAAAGAAAGATGGTGGTCTCAGACCCTGCATTGACTACCGGGAATTGAATGCAATCACTATAAAGAACCAGTACCCGCTTCCACTCATCCCTGATCTTTTTAATCAGCTAATGGGAGCCCGTTGGTTTACTAAACTGGACCTCCGGGGGGCATACAATCTAGTCCGCATAAGAGACGGGGATGAGTGGAAAACAGCCTTTAATACCCCTCTTGGCCACTTTGAGTACCTGGTAATGCCGTTCGGACTCAGTAACGCACCTGCCGTGTTCCAGCACTTTGTAAATGACATTTTCAGGGACATTTGTGGGGTGTATGTCGTCGTGTATTTAGATGACATTTTGATTTATTCTGCTGACCCTGTGACACATGCTCAGCACGTTCGCTCTGTACTGCAGAGACTGCGAGAACACTCCCTGTTTGCTAAACTGGAGAAATGTGTTTTTTTTTGCGGAGGAGGTACAATTTTTAGGATATGTGGTTTCAAGCACAGGCTTCCGTATGGATCCTGCCAAGATCCAACCTATTAAAACTTGGGTGCAACCCAAGTCGCTAAAAGCGCTGCAGCGATTTTTAGGGTTTGCAAATTATTACCGAAAATTCATCAGGGGTTTCTCCGAAATTGCTAAACCACTCACGGATTTGACCCGAAAAGGGGCAGACGTGACCAATTGGAACCCTGAGGCAATTCAGGCTTTTGCTACGTTAAAAGAGTGCTTTGTAGCCAACCCAGTTTTGGTTCAGCCTGATCTGGACCGCCCGTTTATTGTAGAGGTGGACGCCTCTGAGGTCGGAGTGGGAGCAGTGCTGTCGCAAGGCACTGCATCACTCACTCAGCTTCGCCCATGTGCCTTTTTTCTCCCGCAAATTCTCTGCCACTGAGAAGAATTACGATATAGGTAATCGGGAGTTATTGGCGATCAAATGGGCCTTCGAGGAATGGCGCCACTTCCTCGAAGGCGCCAAACATAAGATCACTGTGATTACAGATCACAAGAATCTGACTTACCTGGAGTCAGCAAAAAGATTAAATCCTAGACAAGCGAGGTGGGCCTTGTTCTTCTCTAGGTTTGATTTCTTAATAACCTTTCGTCCTGGTACCAAAAATGTGAGGGCTGATGCTCTCTCTCGAAGTTTCTGCCCCTCACAGGCTGAGGACTCGGAGCCAGTTCCAATACTGGCCAATGGTATTGTTGTGTCGGCTGTGTCTCTGGACCTTCTGGAGGAGATCCGTAGGTCCCCAGAACCAGCCCCTGACTCGACGCCCCCCAAGAAATTGTTTGTTCCAGCGCCGTTTCGCCTACAAGTTCTGAAGGAGTCACACGACTCCGTCCTGGCAGGCCATCCTGGGGTCAATAATACCGCCAGACTTGTGACTAGGAGTTTTTGGTGGCCAACGGTAGTTAAGGACTGCAAGGATTATGTACTAGCTTGTGAAATCTGTGCTCGCGCCAAGTCCCCTCACAATCGGCCTGCCGGCTGGCTCCAGTCCTTGCCCGCTCCAGAGAGTCCATGGACCCACATCTCCATGGACTTCATTACTGACCTACCACCCTCAGAGGGGAAGACATGTATCTGGGTGGTGGTGGACAGGTTCAGTAAGCAATGTCATTTTGTTCCCCTCTCTGGATTACCTAATTCAGAAACTCTGAGTAAGTTGTTTATTGTTCATGTAATAAGGCTGCATGGCGCTCCAGAGAATATCGTGTCCGACCGAGGTACCCAGTTTGTTTCCAAATTCTGGAGAGCATTCTGCAAACGTATTGGTATTGAATTATCCTTCTCCTCCGCTTACCACCCTGAGACCAATGGTCAAACGGAGGGTACCAACCAGGCTCTAGAGCAATATCTTCGCTGCTATGTCTCGGAACATCAGTCTGATTGGGCGGAACATCTCCCATTAGCTGAGTTCGCTCTAAATAACCAGTACCAGGAATCTATCAAAACCACCCCGTTCTTCTGCAATCATGGTTTGCACCCACGTTTTGGTTCATTTTCGGCCAAGATGTCGGAGCTTCCGGGAGTAGAGAATTCCATACGTCACTTAAGGACAATCTGGTCGGAGGTGAACACAAACTTGAAAGGGTCCCAGGTCAGGCAGGCTTCGGCCGCAAATAAACGGAGGTCCACGGGGCCGCACCTAGGAGTTGGGGACAAAGTTTGGCTGTCTACCAGAAACATTAAGCTTAAGGTGCCATCTGCCAAACTGGGGCCCAGGTTTATTGGTCCCTACGAGATATTAGAAGTAATTAACCCGGTAGCCTTTTGTTTAAGGCTCCCTCAGTCTTTTAAAATTCCTAATGTTTTCCACAAATCCCTTCTCAAGGTGTACCGCTCCCCAATTCATCCCGTCCAGTCCCCTCCTCCTCCAGTTTTGGTCAAGGGTGCCTTGGAGTACGAAGTCCAGGGCATCCTTGATTCCCGGTTAGTGAGAAAGTCTGTGCAATATTTAGTTCATTGGAAAGGCTATGGCCCAGAGGAGAGGTCCTGGGTCCCCGCTAGTGACATTCATGCCAAGGGGTTGATTAGAAGGTTTCACCTCCTTCACCCTGATAAACCAGGTTTTGAGGGTCCGGAGGCCCCTCTTGGAGGGGGGGGTACTGTCACGTTTCCGCCAGACTTAGGGCCTGCTGCTCCGGTCGCGGCCTCTAGGAGGCGCCGGACCGCCACTTTATCGTCAGACTCAGGGATGGCTGTTCCTGCCTCGGCCACTGGACAGGGCCGTGGTTCTGTCACGTCAGGCTCAGAGCCTACTGTCCCGGCTTTAGCCTCTAGGAGGCGCCGGTCTGTCACGTCGCCGTTAAATTCTGGGTCTGCTGCTCCTGTCGCGGTCACTAGGAGGCGCCATGGCTCGCCCGGGAGTTATGGTGCTGACAGAGTAAGGGCACCTGTGCAGGAATCTGGTGGACGCAGGCTCCACCCCTCTGTCAGTCATAAAGAGGTTACTGCATCTCCATCTGGCCTGGTCCTGGGGGCGGTACTGATGACATCATCAGTCCAGGAACCTATGAGGGGTGACCTGATCCCTGAAATACCTTGGGACTGGTCTTGCAAGCCGCCGGATATATTCTTGGTTCCCCTGTGTGTTACTGTGTGAATTGCTTTCTGACTGACTGACTTTGGCCTGGACTTCTGACTCTCCTTCTGCCTAACGATTCTGTACCTCTGCGACTATCCTGGTTTATGACTTTCGGCCTGAATCTGACTCTGCTTCTGCCTAACGATTCTGTACCTCTGCTACTCTCCTGGTTTATGACTCTCGGCCTGAATCTGACTCTGCTTTTGTCTACCGTTTTTGTACCATTGCTGCCCGACTGGTTTAGACTCGCATATCTCCACGTTTGTGTCCTGTATTGGAACACCTTTCTGGTGACCGTCCTGCTCTGGTCACTGCTCCTATTCAGACAGCGCCTCCTGGGCTCTGCTATAAATCCAGATCCCTGTATAGGGGTAAAGGGTATCAGTGTTTCTCGGGGTGTTGCCTGGCTGCAGCCCAGACCCGCAGGCGGACGTCACAATGACACTGCGCACGGTAGACACAGGAACATTCAGGTCTTTGGAGATGGACTTGTAGCCTTGAGATTGCTCATGCTTCCTCACAATTTGGTTTCTCAAGTCCTCAGACCGTTCTTTGGTCTTCTTTCTTTTCTCTATGCTCAATGTGGTACACACAAGGACACAGGACAGAGGTTGAGTCAACTTTAATCCATGTCAACTGGCTGCAAGTGTGATTTAGTTATTGCCAACACCTGTTAGGTGCCACAGGTAAGTTACAGGTGCTGTTAATTACACAAATTAGAGAAGCATCACATGATTTTTCGAACAGTGCCAATACTTTTGTCCACCCTCTTTTTTATGTTTGGTGTGGAATTATATCCAATTTGGCTTTAGGACAATTCTTTTTGTGTTTTTTCATTTAAGATAAATTAAACGAAGATAATCATACCAAAGAATTTGTGTTTGCAAAGATTTTCAGGAAGAAACTGAGTATTATCTGACAGAATTGCAGGGGTGTCAATACTTTTGGCCACAACTGTATGTATGTATGTGTGTATGTCCGGGATTGGCATCCGCACCGTCGCAGCTACAGCCACAAAATTTGGCACTGTCACACGTCTGGACCCCGAGAGCGTCTTAAGCTATGTTGTGAGGCGAAATTTTAACCCTGTGCGTTCCAATTCACCAAACAATTTTGCCCCTGCCTACATACTGGGGAAAAAGTGTGTGCGCGTCAAGCCCCGTCCCTCATTATGATGTCATAATTACCCTATTTGCATCCTGGGGAAGCAGTGTGTGCGTATCAAGCCCCGCCCCTCATTATGATGTCACAATGGTTGCCATGGCGACGCTGATGTCATCATAGGTTGCAAGCCCTGCCTCCACTCATTATGATGTCATAATGGTTGACTATGGGATGGAGGATGTGTGATGGGTATATGGGCACTGGACTATGGGATGGTGGATATGTATGACGGGTATATGGGCACGGGACTATGGGATGGAGGATATGTATGACGGGTATATGAGCACGGGACTATGGGATGGAGGATGAGTGATGGGTATATGGGCACGGGACTATGGGATGGAGGATGTGTGATGGGTATATGGGCACTGGACTATGGGATGGTGGATATGTATGACGGGTATATGGGCACTGGACTATGAAATGGCGAATATGTATGATGGGTAAATGGGCACGGGACTATGGGATGGAGGATATGTATGACGGGTATATGGGCACGGGACTATGAGATGGAGGATGTGTGATGGGTATAGGGGCACGGGACTATGGGATGGAGGATATGTATGACGGGTATATGGGCACGGGACTATGGGATGGAGGATGTGTAATGGGTATATGGGCACGGGACTATGGGATGGAGGATATGTATGACGGGTATATGGGCACGGGACTATGGGATGGAGGATATGTATGACGGGTATATGGGCACGGGACTAGGAGATGGAGGATGTGTGATGGGTAAATGGGCACGGGACTATGGGATGGAGGATATGTATGACGGGTATATGGGCACGGGACTATGAGATGGAGGATGTGTGATGGGTATATGGGCACTGGACTATGGGATGGAGGATATGTATGACGGGTATATGGGCACGGGACTATGAGATGGAGGATGTGTGATGGGTAAATGGGCACGGGACTATGGGATGGAGGATGTGTGATGGGTATAGGGGCACGGAACTATGGGATGGAGGATGTGTGATGGGTATATGGGCACTGGACTATGGGATGGAGGATATGTATGACGAGTATATGGGCACGGAACTATGGGATGGAGGATGTGTGATGTGTATATGGGCACTGGACTATGGGATGGAGGATATGTATGACGAGTATATGGGCACGGAACTATGGGATGGAGGATGTGTGATGGGTATATGGGCACTGGACTATGGGATGGAGGATATGTATGACGGGTATATGGGCACGGGACTATGAGATGAAGGATGTGTGATGGGTATATGGGCACTGGACTATGGGATGGAGAATATGTATGACAGGTATATGGGCACGGAACTATGGGATGGAGGATGTGTGATGGGTATATGGGCACGGGACTATGGGATGGCGGATAATTATAATTTGTTATAACTAACCACAGTTAGTAACTATGCCCGGGCAGCGCCGAGCTCTCCAGCTAGTTGTCACATAATAAGGCAATTGTTTTTGCATTGGGTCCTACTATATATCAAGCAATTGCATTGTGAGCAATTCCCTGGCAATCTTTCTTTTTTCCCCCTCAGTTCTCATCAGTTGTGTCAACCGCCTGCTGTACGACATGCACAAGGGGTGTAAAAAAGTCAAGTCGTAAGGGTACGTAAAATTCAGGCTCCTAAACTGGGCTACAAGATGTGGAATGGGAAAGTGCTTACAATGCAATTGCTTCACTGCTTGTACAGCATGCAGTTATATGACACACCCAACTCTGCTATATCTGTGCATAACCACATCACTATTATCAGCTCTGAGCTGCTGCAGAACCTCTTGGCAGGGATCACACATACAGAGGGCATGCAGCCTGGTGAAGCAGTTTTTTCCATTAATAATAAAAAAAGAAAAAAAAAAAACTTCATGAGTTTTCTACTAGTTGCACATACTAATAGGATTAGCAGGGCTGCCCTGCTCTCCCCCCATGCCTGGGGCACAGATCCCTGCAGCAGAGCTTCCTGGCACTCTATAGCCCCTCACCCACACAGTGCCCCCAGCACAGCAGGGGGGCAGCTTACCTGCAGGGCAGGAGTGGGCATCAGCCTGGCAGAGGACTTGTTTCCCAGGCTGTACAGCTCCTGTCCCGGGCACATTCAGCATGAGTGAGAGCATGGAGCAAACCCTGCCCTGGATCCAGTGTATACACATCAGACTGGGCTGGCCTACAGCAATCCCAGCCACCCCCATAACTGGAGGAAGGAGGAGACCTCCAGCACTGCTGCACCATCCACAGCCAGGGAGACTGGGCGGAAATGAGTTCATCCACAGAGGAGAGGAATTGCTGCGGCTGCTACCGCGCCGCCCCCACACACGTGCCGCCTGGGGCGGACCACCCCCCCTGCCCCCCCCACGCTACGCCACTGACCGCGATGCTTGATCAAGTATTGAGCAGTGGCAAGCAGGCTTGCTCATCACTTCTAGATACACCTCTGGCTCATACTGTATATAGGGGGCTATGTGTGGTCTCATACTATATACAAAGTGCTATGTGAGGGCTCATATTGAATATAGAGAGGCTATATGGTGGCTCATACTATATATAGAGTGGCTATATGGTGGCTCATACTATATATAGAGTGGCTATGTGGGGGCTCATACTATATATAGAGTGGCTATGTGGGGGCTCATACTATATAGAGGCTATGTGGGGGCTCATACTATATATAGAGTGGCTATGTGGTGGCTCATACTATATATAGAGAGGCTATGTGGTGGCTCATACTATATACAAAGGGCTATGTGAGGGCTCATACTATATATAGAGAGGCTATGTGAGGGCTCATATTGAATATAGAGAGGCTATGTGAGGGCTCATATTGAATATAGAGAGGCTATGTGGTGGCTCATACTATATATTGAGGCTATGTGGGTGCTCATACTATATAAAGAGTGGCTATGTGGGGGCTCATACTATATATAGAGGCTATGTGGGGGCTCATACTATATATAGAGTGGCTATGTGGTGGCTCATACTATATGTAGAGGCTATGTGGGGGCTCATACTATATATAGAGTGGCTATGTGTGGTCTCATACTATATACAAAGGGCTATGTGAGGGCTCATACTATATATAGAGAGGCTATGTGAGGGCTCATATTGAATATAGAGAGGCTATTTGGGGGCTCATACTATATACAGAGTGGCTATGTGGAGGCTCATACTATATATAGAGGCTATGTGGGGGCTCATACTATATATAGAGGCTACGTGGGTTCTGACAACGTATATAGAGGGGCTATGTGAGGAATCATACTGTATGTAGGAAGCTAAGTGTGAGCTCTTACAGTATAAAGAGGTATAGAGGAGAGCTGTATATGGGCTCATATGGTATGTATGGGGTGTCAGCATATTTAATTCTGCTCAATATTAAGTTATAAAGTTATTATTACTATAAAATAATAATTGTAATTAATATGTTACAGTCTATCATGTAGCCCCTTGGGATAAGTAATAGCCCAACCCTGGTATATAGTAACATTATCCTACAGTAGCATGTCCACCTCCCCATCCAACCATCCATATAATCTAATCTTCTATAATACTGGGATATATGAGTTATTATTATTGATTTATCACTGTTCAAATCAGTAGGAACTACTCCGGAATTACAGTGTATGGTAACATTGTGGCATTTTATAAAAGTTTTAAGAAGCCAAGGTGGATAATTAGAGTCCATTTCATGTATATGGTAATGAATTGGTTGTATGGCCTGCTCTGGTCTCTTTAAACAGCTGCTGCTCCTGCTGATGATGTCACAGAATGGTGAGGTTTCTGGCTCTGCCCCCTTGCATTATGACATCACACACAAACATTGTGTAAAGAGCTGCAGAGCCAACATTCCATCTGACAGTTGCAGACGGTGGAGAGAGATAAGTCGGCGCTATGTCATCTCTTGTTGTGTCCTTCATTTTCTTCTATCATCTATTTCTCATTTATTTTTTATTCATTAAGGAGTCTTTATTCTCTATAATACAAGCAGGTCCAAAATAAATAGTGAACCCCTCATATTAGGAGATGTCCAAATTTTACAGCCTTTCTTCCAACAGTAAAGAGATACATAGGATGTGACGGGATTTATCTTCAAGTACAGAAATGACAATGATTTACCGATTATCCATCACATTTTACTGGTTTCTGACTTTCTTGCTCATCAGGTCCATAGATTAGTTATAATTAAGAGAATCCCCTCAGCCATAACTGGAACATGACGACTTCTTGATTTTTAGGCCATGTATTGTTATAGAATCATCCAAATCTGGGAGATTAAAGTTACATCCTGTAAATGGAACACATGTAACATGAAGATAATTATGTAATTGTCGGATGTTATAGAGACACATAGTAAAATACAGTCCAGGTCAAAAATATAAATCCAACCAATATTGGGAAATCCTTGTACAACACCGATGTATATACATATTAGCTCCATATGTAGTAAAACTATTCAAATATTCCCCCACATTGGTAGGATTCATATAGTTTGATCTCTAATATATTGGACAATGCACTTCAGTGGAAGTGAGGTTGTTGGATCCGCACCCACTAGCTGCTACTTGCGATGTCACGGAATGTGGTAATTGTTGGCTCTGCCCACATTAGCTGTTCCTTGTTATGTCTTAGAGCAGCGTTCCCCAGCTCCAGTCCTCAAGAGCCACAAAGGATTCATGTTTTCAGGCTTTCCTTAGTATGGCCTACGTGATAATTGCAGTACCTGCACAGGCAAAAATTCCATCACCTGGGCAATACGAATGAAATCCTGAAAACATGAACCGTTGGTGGCTCTTGAGGACTGGAGTTGGGGAACACTGTCTTAGAGCGATGGGATAGTTGATCCACCCCAAATAGCTGCGTCATATGATGTCACGGAAGATTATGGTTGTTGGCTTCATCCACATTAGCTCTTATTTTTCATTTCACGGAATGTTTTGGTTGTTAGCTTTGCCCCCATAAGACACTAATTGTGATGTCACTAAATGTTTTGGTTGTTGGTTTCACCCCCATTACCTTCTACTAGTGATGTCACTGAATGAATAAAAGTAATAGAAATGTTAAGCTAGTCCTACCTGTATGCCTCAAATTAATGGTCTTGTTGTGGATAAATTTTACATTCTGTCTTTATACTAATGATCACCCCAAAGACTTATAATAACGCACAATTTCATCTGCTTTTTAGGTGGAAATTGGTCCCCTTACCTCTTGTCCTGTCTGCAGTTGTACAAGTTGCACCAACATGTCCGCCCCTGTCCACCCCTGAATGGAGAGATAGGAAGGATGACACTACAGCTACAGAGGTGACCGTATGATAGCCTAGCTTGACAATCCATTTCTCACGAAGACCCTTTCAGCTTTTCAGACATGGGTGGAGAACATGATCTCTGAAAATAGGGTCCCACAGCTGCACCCCAACAGTTTGAGCATCACTCTTAGAAGAGTACATACCCTCAGAGCAGAAGGCGGCGAATCGCCCCTCACTGTGCCACTGAGGAGGATAGCATTCGCTAGGGATTACTCCGGAGTGGTGGTTGTGGTGGGATGCAGGTCTGGACAGCTGTCGTCATCCTAGTAGATAGATAAAAATTTATATATGTCTGTTTATGCTTTTAATAGAATCTGTCATCCCCCCGTGAGACGTCTGTGGCCTATTAATATGGGCATACAGGTAATATAAATGTTAAGATACTCCTACCTGTATGCCTCATATTAATGGTCTTGTTGAGGATAAATTTTAGATTCTGTCTTTATGCTAATGATCAGCCCAATGACTCATCATAACGCACAGCTTCATCAGCTTTGGAAGTGGAAATTGGTACCCTTACCTCTTGGCCCGTGTGCAGTTGCACAAGTTGTACCAACAACATGTCCACCCCTGTCCACCCCTGAATGGAACCATAGGAAGGATGACACTACAGCTACAGAGGTGACCGTCTGATATCCTAGCTCGACTACCCACCTCTCCTGAAGACCCTTTCAGCTTTTGAGACTTGGGTGGAGGACATCATCTCTGAAAATAGGGTCCCATAGCTGCACCCCAACAGTTTGAGCATTACTCTTAGAAGAGTACATACCCTCAGAGCAGAAGGGGGCGCGTAGCCATTCACTTTGTCACTGAGGAGGATAGCATTCGCCAGGGATTACTCCGGAGTGGTGGTTGTGGTGGGATGCAGGTCTGGACAGCTGTTGTCATCCTATTAGATAAATAAGAAATTATATATGTATGCTTTATGCTTTAAACTGAATCTTTCCCTCCCCACCCGAGACGTATATGACTTATTAATATGGGCATACAGGTAATAGAAATGTTAAGCTAGTCCTACCTGCATACCTCATATGAATGGTCTTGTTGTGGATAAATTTTATATTCTGTCTTTATGCTAATGATCACCCCAATAACTCATCATAACGCACAGCTTCATCTGCTTTGGAGGTGGAAATTGGTCCTCTTACCTCTTGGCCCGTGTGCAGTTGCATCAACAACATGTCTGCCCTTGTTCACCCCTGAATGGAACCATAGGAAGGATGACACTACAAATACAGAGGTGACCGTCTGATAGCCTAGCTCGACTACCCACCTCTCCTGAAGACCCTTTCAGCTTTTGAGACTTGGGTGGAGGACATCATCTCTGAAAATAGGGTCCCACAGCTGCACCCCAACAGTTTGAGCATCACTCTTAGATGAGTACATACCCTCAGAGCAGAAGGGGGCGCGTAGCCAGTCACTGTGTTACTGAGGAGGATAGCATTCGCCAGGGATTACTCCGGAGTGGTTGTTGTGGTGGGATGCAGGTCTGGACAGCTGTCGTCATCCAATTAGATAGATAAGAATTTATATATGTCTGTTTATGCTTTAAATAGAATCTGTCACCCCCCCCCCGCGAGACGTATATGGCCTATTAATATGAGCATACAGGTAATAGAAATGTTAAGCTAGTCCTACCTGTATGCCTCATATTAATGGTCTTGTTGTGGATAAATTTTAGATTCTGTCTTTATGCTAATGATCAGCCCAATGACTCATCATAACGCACAGCCTCATCAGCTTTGGAAGTGGAAATTGGTACCCTTAACTCTTGGCCCGTGTGCAGTTGCACAAGTTGTACCAAAACATGTCCGCCCCTGTCCACCCCTGAATGGAACCATAGGATGGATGACACTACAGCTACATTGGTCACCGTCTGATAGCCTAGCTCGACTACCCACCTCTCCTGAAGACCCTTTCAGCTTTTGAGACTTGGGTGGAGGACATCATCTCTGAAAATAGGGTCCCACAGCTGCACCCCAACAGTTTGAGCATCACTCTTAGATGAGTACATACCCTCAGAGCAGAAGGGGGCGCGTAGCCCCTCACTGTGTCACTGAGGAGGATAACATTCGCCAGGGATTACTCCGGAGTGGTTGTTGTGGTGGGATGCAGGTCTGGACAGCTGTCGTCATCCATTTAGATAGATAAGGCTACTTTCACACATCAGGTTTTCGGCGTCAGGCGCGATCCGGCGTCGTGCCGGAATGCCGGATCCGGCAAATGTTTTGTAAAACCTGATGTGCCGTATCCGGTTTTCTGCCGGATCCGTCTTGTTCTTGACAGACAAAACCGGATCCGTCTCATCCGGTTCATCCGTTTTTCTATCCGTTTTTCGACGGATTACGCCGGATCCGGTTTTTAAAATTGACCCTCAAGGCAGAGTACACTGGCAGGATGACAGAGTGTGAAAGATTTGTGCCCTAACCAAACTTGTGTACCTTCTGGACCAACAGTATATACCTTTGCCAACCAAAGTTGGCTATCTTGTCATGGTCTACTATTTTTAGCTTTAGGCCACAGGTGTGTACCTGGTTGTGTTTTATGCAAAGTATTTCACCTTTTAACAAAAGTTGTGTACATTGTTAGGAAATCACCAACAATAAACACAACTTTTTAGGTGAAATACTTTGCTTCAAACACAACCAGGAACACAACTGTGGCAAAAAGCTAAAATTTACCCACAGTTATACCTGGTTTTGAATACCTTTTTACCTTTGAAATACCCTGTATTTAACCTTTTTTTTAAACATAGTTCGCCGCAGAAAGAAAAGACAGACAACCATTGTGAAACGATTATTTAACTTTTATTTAAAATTTTTTTTTTTTGTAAAATGTTTTTAAAGTGCAAAAAACTTTTTTAATAAAGGTTTTAAACCCAATGGGCATTTTTATTAAAAAAAAAAAAAAATTACAAATCTGTGTAGTGTGGGGTGGAAATACTGCTGGAGGGGCTGCGGGACACTTCGACACGTGGTGGGGAAGGAACAGTTAGAGGTGAAGGTGTGGAAAAAGCTACAGAATGGGTGGACATGTTGGAGGCAGAAGAGGTGGTGGGCGGTGGAGGGTTGGGCAGGGACTGTAGGAGCAGATGATGTTGATGGAAAGTTGTACGGGGAAGGAGTTTGGTACGGGGAAGGAGTTTGGTACGGGGAAGGAGTTTGGTACGGGGCAGGTTGCTGGAAGTGGAGAGATGTCTGGTACTGGGGAGGTTGCTGGTACTGGGGAGGTTGCTGGTATGTAATAGGAGGGGGAGGATGGAAAGTGGCTGGAGGGGGTGCAGATGTAATAGGAGGGGGAGGATGGAAAGTGGCTGGAGGGGGTGCAGATGTAATAGGAGGGGGAGGATGGAAAGTGGCTGGAGGGGGTGCAGATGTAATAGGAGGGGGAGGATGGAAAGTGGCTGGAGGGGGTGCAGGTGGAGGAACTACAGTGGTGGGAGGTGGAGGTTGGGAGGTAACCTGCTGTAGAGCACCGTGGCACGAATGCATTACATGCATCTGCTGGGTAGGAGATAGTGTTGCCATGCGCTCCACAACAGACCTGAAAAAGGTGTGGTTTGGCGAAGATCTTGCCTCTGAATGCATGGTTTGCAGAAGTGTCTTCACCTCCAGAATGCTGGAGTTGATCTGCTGAAAGTCTGCGGAGATTTGCTCTGACAAGACTTTTAGACAGTTCTGGAAAGATGCATTCAGATGCAAGAACTCTTGCGCATAACTCTTTTCCTGACCCCTCTGCCGCTGCCGCCCAGTACCCGCAGGTGTACTAGAGGTGGCAGGGGCAGAAGGGTGGGGTAAAGGGAAAGCGATCTCCTCACCAGCAGCTTCATGTAATGTAGGCGGCCACGATGCTCCTGTGCTGGTGGATGGGACAGATGGGTCGAATGTGTGGGAAGGCTGGGAAGGTGCAGATGTACCGGGGCGGTCGAAGTGTCCCTCGGTGCCGGTCTCCTCATGGATCGCCTCAGAAGGGTCCAATCGTGCAGGCTCCCGAGTGCTGCTCACCGTGCTGTGGAATAAAGAGAAAAAAAAACAATTAAAATACTGACATGGTATGGCCCTGGCTGAAAAAATAAAGTTACATCTAACATTTTTTTTAACATGTGGTGTGTAATATTTACCTTCTGGTGAGCATTGTTTCCCGGAGGAACGACAGGGCTTGTGCGTACTTGTACTTGCTCCTGCGTCCTCCAGATCCACTCGGGGCCCGCATCTCTTTATTGAACTCCTTCTTGAAACGATGCTTCACAGACCGCCACCGATTCACAATTCTGTTCCCTGAAACGAGAAAGGAGTGGTTAGTATACAACATCAGTGTTTCACAAACTCCAGTCCTCATGGTCCCCAGGGGTCATGTTTTCAGGATTTCCATAGTAAATAGACATCCTGAACACATGATCCGTGGGGACCACGAGGACTGGAGTTCGGGAAACACTGGTTTACATCAAGCAACCGGTACTGTATATACTTACGCTCTTTAATCTGGGCCCGAACATCGGGGTCCTCCCAGCGGCCCACAAGGAGCGAACAGATTTCCTCCCAGAGTCGTCGGGTAACGATCAGGTCAGCGTGGCGGCGGTCAGCCATATTCCAGAGCGGCTCCCTTTCTCTGACGAGATCGATGAGGTGGTCCACATCGAGTCCTCCATCCTCACCGTCAGAGTCGGGAGCACGCTGTGAAGGCTGTTAAAGAAAAAGACAAAAATAACATAATTAGCCTCCACAAAAGAAATGAAATAAAAAGTGCAAAAAAAACAAAGCAAAAATATTTATACTTACACGCTGGTGACCGCCGCGTTGCTGTCGCCGACGACCCTGGGAGGCACTGCGAGGACCTCTTGGCCGAGCACCAGATTGGGAAGACTAGAGAAAAAAACAAAAAATGTTATGTCTTTGGATGTAGGCATTTGTTTGCTGTGTGTGGTCTGCAGAACATTGTTTTCTATGTGTTGTGTAGTGTGATGTTGTGTTTCTGCGTTTGATGCAAAAAACTTACCAATTGTGAGCCCACTCCAGGTGTCTGTCCACCCCTTCCTTCTTCTTCTGGGAGCTCCTCTTCATCTTGTGATTCCTGTTTTGAAATAAAAGGCAATGAATAGACATATATTACAGAGATGATGGATTTTGGAAATAAAAACTTACCGTCAAACGCTGACGATGCGAGGGAGGGCTCCCAGAAGAAGATGTCCTGTTGATGGCCAGACTCCATGGCTGTGGGTATTGCTGCTGCTGTTGCTGCTGCCAGTGATGCCATTTCTGCTGCTGCTGCTGCTGCTGCATCTCTTTGGCGGCTGTTGAATAAAGAGAAACAAAGGGCCAATGAATATCTTGATATTCCATGGCCCTAGTTTGGAGGAATGGGGGATTTGATAATTACCGTCTCTCATCTGCTGCTGGACTCCCCTCCTCAGCATGTTCCATTTGCTGCTCCATTTGTGGTGGTGCTGATGGTGCTGCTGCTGCAGATGTCTGCTGCCTTCTCCTGCTCCTGGTTCTTGGCTTGGGTGGCATGTTGGGTGTGGCTGAGGGTCCCATTGTCTTGCTTTTATATATCTCCTGTGGGCAGAGCTACTGAGCATGCTCAGACCAAAAAACCGGATCCGGCCGCCGGATCCGGCTTTCGCCGGATCCGGCGCATTGCGGCGCTCATAGGCTTTCATTGTGTGAAAAAGCCGGACGCGCCGGATCCGGCGTGTCCGGCTTTTTCGCCGGAGACAAAAAACGTTACAGTAGCCGTTTTTTCCAGACGCCGGATCGCGACACATTGCCGGATCCGGCGAAAACCGGATGAAACGCATGGCCAGCCGGCGCGATCCGGCGCAAATGCAAGTCAATTGGGGGGAAACCGGATCCGGCATTGCATTTCGCCGGATCCGGTCTCTGTCAAAAGCGCCGGATCGCGCCTGACGGCGAAAACCTGATGTGTGAAAGAGGCCTAACAATTTATATATGTCTGTTTATGCTTTAAATAGAATCTGTCACCCCCCCCGCGAGACGTATATGGCCTATTAATATGAGCATACAGGTAATAGAAATGTTAAGCTAGTCCTACCTGAATGCCTCATATTAATGGTCTTATTGTGGATAAATTTTAGATTCTGTCTTTATGCTAATGATCAGCCCAATGACTCATCATAATGCACAGCTTCATCAGCTTTGGAAGTGGAAATTGGTCCTCTTACCTCTTGGCCCGTGTGCAGTTGCATCAACAACATGTCTGCCCTTGTTAACCCCTGAATGAAACCATAGGAAGGATGACACTACAGCTACAGAGGTGACCGTCTGATAGCCTAGCTCGACTACCCACCTCTCCTGAAGACCCTTTCAGCTTTTGAGACTTGGGTGGAGGACATCATCTCTGAAAATGGGGTCCCACAACTGCACTCCAACAGTTTGAGCATCACTCTTAGATGAGTACATACCCTCAGAGCAGAAGGGGGCGCGTAGCCATTTGCTGTGTCACTGAGGAGGATAGCATTCGCCAGGGATTACTCCGGAGTGGTTGTTGTGGTGGGATGCAGGTCTGGACAGCTGTCGTCATCCTATTAGATAGATAGATAAGGATTAATATATGTACCTCATCGCCCGTGTGCAGTTGCACAAGTTGTAAAAACAACATGCCCACCCCTGTCCACCCCTGAATGGAACCATAGGAAGGATGACACTACAGCTACAGAGCTGACCGTCTGATAGCCTAGCTCGACTACCCACCTCTCCTGAAGACCCTTTCAACTTTTGAGACTTGGGTGGAGGACATCATCTCTGAAAATAGGGTCCCACAGCTGCACCCCAACAGTTTGAGCATCACTCTTAGATGAGTACATACCCTCAGAGCAGAAGGGGGCGCGTAGCCTCTCACTGTGTCACTGAGGAGGATAGCATTCGCCAGGGATTACTCCGGAGTGGTGGTTGTGGTGGGATGCAGGTCTGGACAGCTGTTGTCATCCTATTAGATAGATAAGAATTTATATATGTCTGTTTTATGCTTTAAATTGAATCTTTCCCTCCCCACCCGAGACGTATGTGACTTATTAATATGGGCATACAGGTAATAGAAATGTTAAGCTAGTCCTACCTGTATACCTCATATTAATGGTCTTGTTGTGGATAAATTTTATATTCCGTCTTTATGCTAATGATCACCCCAATGACTCATCATAACGCACAGTATCATCTGCTTTGGAGGTGGAAATTGGTCCTCTTACCTCTTGGCCCGTGTGCAGTTGCATCAACAACATGTCTGCCCTTGTTCACCCCTGAATGGAACCATAGGAAGGATGACACTACAGCTACAGAGGTGACCGTCTGATAGCGTAGCTCGACTACCCACCTCTCCTGAAGACCCTTTCAGCTTTTGAGACTTGGGTGGAGGACATCATCTCTGAAAATAGGGTCCCACAGCTGCACACCAACAGTTTGAGCATCACTCTTACATGAGTACATACTGGGATGATTTAGCGAATCCTGCTTTGAGCAGGGGGTTGGACCAGATGGCCCAGGAGGTCCCTTCCAACTCTACGATTCTATGATTCTATACCCTCAGAGCAGAAGGGGGCGCGTAGCCCCTCACTGTGTCACTGAGGAGGATAGCATTCGCCAGGGATTACTCCGGAGTGTTGGTTGTGGTGGGATGCAGGTCTGGACAGCTGTCGTCATCCTATTAGATAGATAAGAATTAATATATGTACCTCATCGCCCGTGTGCAGTTGCACAAGTTGTACCAACAACATGTCCGCCCCTGTCCACCCCTGAATGGAACCATAGGAAGGATGACACTACAGCTACAGAGGTGACCGTCTGATAGCCTAGCTCGACTACCCACCTCTCCTGAAGACCCTTTCAGCTTTTGAGACTTGGGTGGAGGACATCATCTCTGAAAATAGGGTCCCACAGCTGCACCCCAACAGTTTGAGCATCACTCTTAGATGAGTACATACCCTCAGAGCAGAAGGGGGCGCGTAGCCATTTACTGTCTCACTGAGGAGGATAGCATTCGCCAGGGATTACTCCGGAGTGGTTGTTGTGGTGGGATGCAGGTCTGGACAGCTGTCGTCATCCTATTAGATAGATAAGGATTAATATATGTACCTCATCGCCCGTGTGCAGTTGCACAAGTTGTACCAACAACATGTCCGCCCCTGTCCACCCCTGAATGGAACCATAGGAAGGATGACACTACAGCTACAGAGGTGACCGTCTGATAGCCTAGCTCGACTACCCACCACTCCTGAAGACCCTTTCAGCTTTTGAGACTTGGGTGGAGGACATCATCTCTGAAAATAGGGTCCCACAGCTGCACCCCAACAGTTTTAGCATCACTCTTAGATGAGTACATACCCTCAGAGCAGAAGGGGGCGCGTAGTCAGTCACTGTGTTACTGAGGAGGATAGCATTCGCCAGGGATTACTCCGGAGTGGTTGTTGTGGTGGGATGCAGGTCTGGACAGCTGTCGTCATCCAATTAGATAGATAAGAATTTATATATGTCTGTTTATGCTTTAAATAGAATCTGTCACCCCCCCCCGCGAGACGTATATGGCCTATTAATATGATCATACAGGTAATAGAAATGTTAAGCTAGTCCTACCTGTATGCCTCATATTAATGGTCTTGTTGTGGATAAATTTTAGATTCTGTCTTTATGCTAATGATCAGCCCAATGACTCATCATAACGCACAGCTTCATCAGCTTTAGAAGTGGAAATTGGTACCCTTAACTCTTGGCCCGTGTGCAGTTGCACAAGTTGTACCAAAACATGTCCGCCCCTGTCCACCCCTGAATGGAACCATAGGAAGGATGACACTACAGCTACAGAGGTGACCGTCTGATAGCCTAGCTCGACTACCCACCTCTCCTGAAGACCATTTCAGCTTTTGAGACTTGGGTGGAGGACATCATCTCTGAAAATAGGGTCCCACAGCTGCACCCCAACAGTTTGAGCATCACTCTTAGATGAGTACATACCCTCAGAGCAGAAGGGGGCGCGTAGCCAGTCACTGTGTCACTGAGGAGGATAGCATTCGCCAGGGATTACTCCGGAGTGGTGGTTGAGGTGGGATGCAGGTCTGGACAGCTGTCGTCATCCTATTAGATAGATAGATAAAAATTAATATATGTACCTCATCGCCCGTGTGCAGTTGCACAAGTTGTACCAACAACATGTCCGCCCCTGTCCACCCCTGAATGGAACCATAGGAAGGATGACACTACAGCTACAGAGGTGACCGTCTGATAGCCTAGCTCGACTACCCACCTCTCCTGAAGACCCTTTCAGCTTTTGAGACTTGGGTGGAGGACATCATCTCTGAAAATAGGGTCCCACAGCTGCACCCCCAACAGTTTTAGCATCACTCTTAGATGAGTACGTACCCTCAGAGCAGAAGGGGGCGCGTAGCCAGTCACTGTGTTACTGAGGAGGATAGCAATCGCCAGGGATTACTCCGGAGTGGTTGTTGTGGTGGGATGCAGGTCTGGACAGCTGTCGTCATCCTATTAGATAGATAGATAGATAAGGATTAATATATGTACCTCATCGCCAGTGTGCAGTTGCACAAGTTGTACCAACAACATGTCCACCCCTGAATGGAACCATAGGAAGGATGACACTACAGCTACAGAGGTGACCGTCTGATAGCCTCTCTCGACTACCCACCTCTCCTGAAGACCCTTTCAGCTTTTAAGACTTGGGTGGAGGACATCATCTCTGAAAATAGGATCCCACAGCTGCACCCCAACAGTTTGAGCATCACTCTTAGATGAGTACATACCCTCAGAGCAGAAGGGGGAGCGTAGCCCCTCACTGTGTCACTGAGGAGGATAGCATTCGCCAGGGATTACTCCGGAGTGGTGGTTGTGGTGGGATGCAGGTCTGGCCAGCTGTCGTCATCCTATTAGATAGATAGATAAGGATTAATATATGTACCTCATCGCCCGTGTGCAGTTGCACAAGTTGTACCAACAACATGTCCGCCCCTGTCCACCCCTGAATGGAACCATAGAAAGGATGACACTACAGCTACAGAGGTGACCGTCTGATAGCATAGCTCGACTACCCACCTCTCTTGAAGACCCTTTCAGCTTTTGAGACTTGGGTGGAGGACATCATCTCTGAAAATAGGGTCCCACAGCTGCACCCCAACAGTTTGAGCATCACTCTTAGATGAGTACATACCCTCAGAGCAGAAGGGGGCGCGTAGCCATTTACTGTCTCACTGAGGAGGATAGCATTCGCCAGGGATTACTCCGGAGTGGTTGTTGTGGTGGGATGCAGGTCTGGACAGCTGTCGTCATCCAATTAGATAGATAAGAATTTATATATGTCTGTTTATGCTTTAAATAGAATCTGTCACCCCCCCCCGCGAGACGTATATGGCCTATTAATATGAGCATACAGGTAATAGAAATGTTAAGCTAGTCCTACCTGTATGCCTCATATTAATGGTCTTGTTGTGGATAAATTTTAGATTCTGTCTTTATGCTAATGATCAGCCCAATGACTCATCATAACGCACAGCTTCATCAGCTTTGGAAGTGGAAATTGGTACCCTTAACTCTTGGCCCGTGTGCAGTTGCACAAGTTGTACCAACAACATGTCCGCCCCTGTCCACCCCTGAATGGAACCATAGGAAGGATGACACTACAGCTACAGAGGTGACCGTCTGATAGCCTAGCTCGACTACCCACCTCTCCTGAAGACCCTTTCAGCTTTTGAGACTTGGGTGGAGGACATCATCTCTGAAAATAGGGTCCCACAGCTGCACCCCAACAGTTTGAGCATCACTCTTAGAAGAGTACATACCCTCAGAGCAGAAGGGGGCGCGTAGCCAGTCACTGTGTTACTGAGGAGGATAGCGTTCGCCAGGGATTACTCCGGAGTGGTTGTTGTGGTGGGATGCAGGTCTGGACAGCTGTCGTCATCCTATTAGATAGATAAGGATTAAAATATGTACCTCATCGCCCGTGTGCAGTTGCACAAGTTGTAAAAACAACATGTCCACCCCTGTCCACCCCTGAATGGAACCATAGGAAGGATGACACTACAGCTACAGAGGTGACCGTCTGATAGCCTAGCTCGACTACCCACCTCTCCTGAAGACCCTTTCAACTTTTGAGACTTGGGTGGAGGACATCATCTCTGAAAATAGGGTCCCACAGCTGCACCCCAACAGTTTGAGCATCACTCTTAGAAGAGTACATACCCTCAGAGCAGAAGGGGGCACGTAGCCAGTCACTGTGTTACTGAGGAGGATAGCATTCGCCAGGGATTACTCCGGAGTGGTTGTTGTGGTGGGATGCAGGTCTGGACAGCTGTCGTCATCCTATTAGATAGATAGATAAGGATTAATATATGTACCTCATCGCCCGTGTGCAGTTGCACAAGTTGTAAAAACAACATGTCCACCCCTGAATGGAACCATAGGAAGGATGACACTACAGCTACAGAGGTGACCGTCTGATAGCCTAGCTCGACTACCCACCTTTCCTGAAGACCCTTTCAGCTTTTGAGACTTGGGTGGAGGACATCATCTCTGAAAATAGGGTCCCACAGCTGCACCCCAACAGTTTTAGCATCACTCTTAGATGAGTACATACCCTCAGAGCAGAAGGGGTCGCGTAGCCAGTCACTGTGTTACTGAGGAGGATAGCATTCGCCAGGGATAACTCCGGAGTGGTTGTTGTGGTGGGATGCAGGTCTGGACAGCTGTCGTCATCCAATTAGATAGATAAGAATTTATATATGTCTGTTTATGCTTTAAATAGAATCTGTCACCCCCCCCGCGAGACGTATATGGCCTATTAATATGAGCATACAGGTAATAGAAATGTTAAGCTAGTCCTACCTGTATGCCTCATATTAATGGTCTTGATGTGGATAAATTTTAGATTCTGTCTTTATGCTAATGATCAGCCCAATGACTCATCATAACGCACAGCTTCATCAGCTTTGGAAGTGGAAATTGGTACCCTTAACTCTTGGCCCGTGTGCAGTTGTACAAGTTGTACCAACAACATGTCCGCCCCTGTCCACCCCTGAATGGAACCATAGGAAGGATGACACTACAGCTACAGAGGTGACCGTCTGATAGCCTAGCTCGACTACCCACCTCTCCTGAAGACCATTTCAGCTTTTGAGACTTGGGTGGAGGACATCATCTCTGAAAATAGGGTCACACAGCTGCACCCCAACAGTTTGAGCATCACTCTTAGATGAGTACATACCCTCAGAGCAGAAGGGGGCGCGTAGCCAGTCACTGTGTTACTGAGGAGGATAGCATTCGCCAGGGATTACTCCGGAGTGGTTGTTGTGGTGGGATGCAGGTCTGGACAGCTGTCATCATCCTATTAGATAGATAGATAGATAGATAGATAGATAAGGATTAATATATGTACCTCATCGCCCGTGTGCAGTTGCACAAGTTGTAAAAACATGTCCACCCCTGCCCACCCCTGAATGGAAACATAGGAAGGATGACACTACAGCTACAGAGGTGAAAGTCTGATAGCCTAGCTCGACTACCCACCTCTCCTGAAGACCCTTTCAGCTTTTGAGACTTGGGTGGAGGATATCATCTCTGAAAATAGGGTCCCACAGCTGCACCCCAACAGTTTGAGCATCACTCTTAGATGAGTACATACCCTCAGAGCAGAAGGGGGTGCGTAGCCATTTACTGTCTCACTGAGGAAGATAGCATTCGCCAGGGATTACTCCGGAGTGGTTGTTGTGGTGGGATGCAGGTCTGGACAGCTGTCGTCATCCTATTAGATAGATAGATAAGGATTAATATATGTACCTCATCGCCCGTGTGCAGTTGCACAAGTTGTACCAACAACATGTCCGCCCCTGTCCACCCCTGAATGGAACCATAGGAAGGATGACACTACATCTACAGAGGTGACCGTCTGATAGCCTAGCTCGACTACCCACCTCTCCTGAAGACCCTTTCAGCTTTTGAGACTTGGGTGGAGGACATCATCTCTGAAAATAGGGTCCCACAGCTGCACCCCAACAGTTTGAGCATCACTCTTAGAAGAGTACATACTCTCAGAGCAGAAGGGGGCGCGTAGCCAGTCACTGTGTTACTGAGGAGGATAGCATTCGCCAGGGATTACTCCGAGTGGTTGTTGTGGTGGGATGCAGGTTTGGACAGCTGTCGTCATCCTATTAGATAGATAGATAAGGATTAATATATGTACCTCATCGCCTGTGTGCAATTGCACAAGTTGTAAAAGCAACATGTCCACCCCTGTCCACCCCTGAATGGAACCATAGGAAGGATGACACTACAGTTACAGAGGTGACCGTCTGATAGCCTAGCTCGACTACCCACCTCTGCTGAAGACCCTTTCAGCTTTTGAGACTTGGGTGCAGGACATCATCTCTGAAAATAGGGTCCCACAGCTGCACCCCAACAGTTTGAGCATCACTCTTAGAAGAGTACATACCGTCAGAGCAGAAGGGGGCGCGTAGCCTCTCACTGTGTCACTGAGGAGGATAGCATTCGCCAGGGATTACTCCGGAGTGGTGGTTGTGGTGAGATGCAGGTCTGGACAGCTGTCGTCATCCTATTAAATAGATAAGAATTTATATACAGTATGTCTGTTTATGCTTTAAATGGAATCTGTCACACCCCCCCCGCGAGACGTATAGGACCTATTAATATGGGCATACAGGTAATAGAAATGGTAAGCTAGTCCTACCTGTATGCCTCATATTAATGGTCTTGTTGTGGATAAGTTTTATATTCTGTCTTTATGATAATGCTTTGTTGTTTCTCTGATCCCACAAAATGACCTTATTTTCATTGTTCTGATTGGTTATAAGTGTTGTCTTTGTTTTGTCTGTTTTCTTTATTTGTTTGTTTTCTTTTCTGTTATTGGTACTGTAATTTTGCACTTTATGTATTTGACCAAAGGGTTAAACTAAATGACTCTAAAGAAAATAGATTTAATTAGCAAAATGTTTAGTGGGAATGTGTTATTAAGCTTTTAGGTTTTGGACATTGACCACTATCTGGTTATTATTAACCAATGTGTATATTATTGCCATTATTTATTATTATAGCTCCATTTTTTCCATCGTGCCATGGTGCTTTACATGTGAAAAGGGGTGTCCATAATAAACACAAGTACAACAATCTTAACCCCTTAATGTCCAATGACGGACATAGTCCATCATTGGACATCTCCCCCGCTTTGATGAGGGCTCCGGCGGTGAACAGCTGACATGTGCCTGGAATAGGCGCAAGTGGAATCGCGATCCACCTTCGCCTATTAACTAGTTAAATGCTGCTGTCAAACACTGACAGCGGTATTTAACAAGCACTCTGGCCGCGTGGTCAGAAATACGCGCACCGCTGTCCTCCGTCACGTGATAAGGGGGTCACAAATGCGTTGGAACAACAATCAGAGGTCTCCTGGACACCTCTATGGTTGTTGATGCCGGATTGCTATGAGCGCCACAATGTGGACAGCGCTCATAGCAATGCTGTATTTCTTCTACATGTAGGCGATCTGCTCATCGCCTAGATGTAGCAGTGGCGATCAAGCTTTGGCAGCTTCTAGCCTCCAATGGAGGCTATTGAAGCATGCTAAAAGTAAAAAAAAAATGTATTTAAAAAGATGAAAAAAAATAGAAAAATATAAAAGTTTAAATCATGCCCCATTCAAAATTAAACAATAAAAATAAAATTAAACATACACATATTTGATATCGCCACATTCAGAATCGCCCGATCTATCTATAAAAAAAAGGATTAACCTGATCGCTAAACGGTGTAGCGGGAAAAAAATAAAAAAAACAGAATTACTTTTTTTTGGTCGCTGTGACATTGCATTAAAATGCAATAACGGTCGATCAAAAGAACATATCTCCGCAAAAGTGGTATCATTAAAAACGTCAGCCTTATCATCTCAAAAACATTCGTCAACAATAACCAGAAAATGTCCAATCCTTTTAATCATAGTTTAAAGTTTTGCAAGAATTTACTTTAAATTTTGTCACCCCTTATATCATAAAATAATAAATCAAAAGAAAGGACTTTTCTAATAGACTGGCATGTCCAGAAGAGATCCCTTATTAGCAGTCACCTCATTATCATAATAGGCAGGATTACAATGAGAGTTAATAGAATTCACCATTCACAGTAGGTAGTGTCACAGCTCACCTCTTCCCCCTTCCTGCACAATGACATCTGCATGTCACTAAACATGAGAACATGAATAGAAAACTCTGCCAAGGAAATAGAGTCCCTTATAATGTCTTATGATATATATACTGTACATGTATATGTCCAATGTCCATATCTTCAAACAGGCAAGAGAGCAGCTTCCATAAATGTACAGGAAACAGAATACAATGATCTGCAATCAGAAATACAGATTATACAAAAGATTATAACAATCTGATTTCAATTAGTTTAAAAATTTTATAAATGTATGTGACACATTCCCTTAAAGAAAAATAAGTAAAAAATATACCTAAAAAGATTATTGGATATTTTAAGAAATGTTTAATACGTTAGAGTAGAGTAGGGCCCTGCCAAAAGAGTCTACCTTGTCGTGGTGGCAGGCTTAAAAAACCTGTTGGTCAAAACAAAAGCTGATGGTTACGTTTGTGGTATCGTTACATGGGAACTATTAATGTGTGATTGGTGATGACGGGGCAGAAGAGTTTTTCCAAGAGTGGGCGATGGGACTGTGCAAAGTTCGAAGGGTGTAGGCGGGGCTTGGGGGTAGAGGCAGAACTGGGGTGGAGCCTGGGTGGAGTCTCAAGGGAGCCCGAAAATTTTGCCATTATGGGGCCCTGAAATTCCTTTTGGTAGCCCTGATCAGGAACATAGCTAGCTTTCATAATATGTGATAATGAAACTATCAAACTGGTGAGATACTCTCAAAGAAATGATAATTCCATTGTTTTACCCTTGATCTTAATATCTCTTGGTACATGTATCAGAGACACAATAACTGTTATTGCTTTGTGATAGTTCCTTCTCCCATTTTCCTTTATTTTCCCTTGTTTCACCATATTTTTCCTTTTCTCTTACTTCATGTTGTTTAACTCCATTTTATATAATAATTAGAACATTTTCAATAAAAACAGTTTGAGCAACAAATGGAATATCTGCTTAGTAAAAAAATGCTTTTGTGACTTCTTCGTGAACCTCATGTGCTAAAGAAGAGCCACGTCCAGCTGAACCACGGAGAAGGATGATAATGGACTTTATCTGGTCACTTCATGAACATTCTTGATGGTGCCCATCAGGACGTGGCCAGGTGGCATTGCTGCGATTTTTTTTTCTCATGCCAAATTAGTATGAGAAAAAAATAGCAGATCTGCTCTGCCCAGGGGTATAACATTGGGTCTTGTGCTATCTGATAAAACATCAGATAGTTCTAGGCCATATTATATGGTTATGTGAACAAACTCTTATTGTAATAAACTATTTTTTTTTTTAACTTGGAACTTCTGTGATCATGTTGGCTTACTATCCAAAACAGGACCCCTCTATTACTGACACCTGTAGAAGGTCACTTACACACCTGCAGTAAACAGATTTCCCTTGTGTAATATTGTAAGAGGTTAGTTGGATGCAGTGAAGAGCCGGAGGCAGAGAAGGGGTTAACAAGATTTACTACAACAGGTTATGGAAGTACAAGGAATACTCAGCGCAGGGAGATCAAATCAACAGTGGGAAAATGCAGAAACTCTGAGCGCAACAACAGGACTTCCACAAAAAACACAATATTTTGAAAAGGGTGATCGAAAAAGAGATAACTTATCGCTTGAAGATTTTGTTGGGGGAAGGCTGGAATATCTCCCGCCGACGTCATAGACCGTGGACAATGACTCTGGCTCTGTTATGGAGGAACGAAAAGCACTGTCTCCCCACTAAGAAATGTCATTGCAACATTTCACAACCCTAGCTGGCCATGTGGTTTGTGACACATAAGCAGACACATCTTGTTTCATTTATGAAGGATGGACTCTTAAAGTGAAAGAGCCTATTTTTACAGGGGCATCAGGCAGCATTAATCTTCTTAAAGGGACATTATTAAACAGTGGGTCTCCTATGTTGTTATTGCCTATGCAGTGAGTGGATGGACTGCCAAGAATTACGACACACCCCAATACCCCTTTCACGAGAGGTACAAGAGGGCTTCCTGAAAAAATGTTGCATTTAATGCAAGGCCTGCCCTGCCCCAAAGTTACATGCACCCCAATAAGCTTTTGAAGCCATGTACTGGAAGGGCACAGGAAAATCCACTTCACATTATTCATTTCGTACTCCAATACTGTTTTTTTTATACATTGACAGCAAAGCCTGTTGTTCTGCCTTCTTCCATGTATGACGCTGTGTGGATTCCAGCATACGGCTAAACCCTTCATCCACTCCCAGTAACAAGACTGTATGGGTGCTTAAGTCCATATTTATTAGGATGATGTGAACAACAATGGTAAATGATAAAGGATGATATATTGGAGGAGATTGGTGAACACAATATGGATGAGATCGGAGATATAGAAGTGGATGATTTTGGGTAAAAACTATAAATAAATAGACAGTGCAATATGTCAGTGCTGGCAGATAACATCACAGCAATAATACAAGGTGCTATCATAACAGTAAAGCAATGATACACAGCAGGCATTATTACAAAGTGCTGTTACATCAGTAGGCATCACCACAGAGGCTGAACAATACAATACACAATGCAGTGAAAAGAGAAAAGAGATATATAAACAACTTAGGCTGCAAGCATTGTGCTAACTGAATAATGGGGCATCTGTCTAACATGCAGTGTAAAAGCTTTACAAGGAACTGAAAATACATTGCAACATCATGGGGCTGCATCATGGCCAGCCAACACAGATACACAACACATATCACATAACTGCATTAAACCCTCACCGGAATCCGCTTGATATAAGCAGTGATTTTGCAGGGAGCTGGACACGTGTGAGCAGCTCTGGGATCTGAGGGAAAATGGCTACATCCTTCAGCACTGGAAGATGAAGGGGCGGTTCTGAACAGAATAACAATTAAGGGGAAGGAGCCCCTAACTCCAAGAATAGGAAAAAGAAGGGCAACTATGACATCTAATGGCCATAGCTGGAACAGCACTTAAGAAATGTCTTGCTGCACATGAATGGGCAGAGCGCTTTGCTGCCAAGTCATATGCACCTCAATAAGCCTTTGAACCCAGGTACTGGATGGGCACAGGAAAATCCACTTCACATTATTCATTTTGTACTCCCATATTCTTTTCTTATGCATTGACTGCAAGGCCTGGCCCGCTGCCAAGTCATATGCAACCCAATAAGAATCTGAAACCACGTACTGGATAGTCACATGAAACAAAAGTTTCCATTATTATTTTAGTTTTTATTACCATAAAGTTTGTCCCTAAAGTGAATGCAAGACCTGGCCCTAATTTGCACTCACCACAATCCCCCTTGTAAGAAACATGGGGGAGGCTTTCATAAAAAATTCACATTACAAAGGAGCATTTCATCTATACTTGGAATGCCCATACACAAACATTTCCCCCTGGGGGTACATATCAACATAGCATGTAATTTTTTTTTTAGGGGCATCATAAACACCTTGCAAAACTGTAATGTGGTTTACTACACAGTTGCTGCTGGGAAGGTGCAGGTTTTCAGTAAAAATATGGCAGACGAATCACTGGATGAAGTGATCAGGAAAAGGGGCATGGTGATGACAGGAATGGGAACATACATGATTAATAACAGTAGTGGCTATGGGAGGTATGAGATCTAGGATACAGCCTACAATGATTCGTCGTTTAGCCACCATTAATTACCAGAATGGTTTTCATGCCCGTCAGAAGATCGGTGTAACAGATGCACGTGTGAGACTCGGCCTAAAAATTGCCCGTCCAAAATATGTTGCCAAAGATGCATGTGTCTGTATAAAGGGCAAAGTGCAACATGTTCGTGAGATGCTAAATTAGAGAAAGCAGGTCAGTGTTGGAGGAAAACCAAACAAACTGATGCTCGTGGAAAACTAAGTTTAAAGAGGAGTGCACCGTCCGTGACTACACTGGGTGCAGAATTATTAAGCAAATCAGTATTTTGATCACATCATCCTTATTATACATGTTGTCCTACTCCAAGCTGTATAGGCTTGAATGCCAACTGCCAATTATGTAAATCAGTTGATTTGCCTCTCTGTAATGATGAGGGGTGTGGTCTAATGACATCAACACCCTATATAAGGTGTGCTTAATTATTAGGCAACTTCCTTTCCTTTGGCAAAATTGGTCCAAAGAAAGATTTGACGGACTTTGAAAAGTCAAAAATTGTGAGATGTCTTGTAGAGGGATGCAGCAGTCTTGAAATTGCCAAACTTTTGAAGCGTGATCACCGAACAATCAAACGTTTCATGGCAAATATTCAACAGGGTCCCAAGAAGCATGTTGATAAAAAAGGCGCAAAATAACTGCCCATGAATTGAGGAAAATCAAGCGTCAAGCTGCCAAGATGCCATTTGCCACCAGTTTTGCCATATTTCAGAGCTGCAACGTTACTGGAGTATCAAAAAGCTCAAGGTGTGCCATACTCACGGACGTGACCAAGCTAAGGAAGGCTGAAAAACGACCACCTTTCAACAAAAAAGATAAAACGTCAAGACTGGGCCAAGAAATGTCTTAAGACTGATTTTTCTAAGGTTTTATGAGCTGATGAAATGAGAGCAACTCCTGATTGGCCAGATGGATGGGCCCGAGGTTGGATCAGTAAAGGGCAGAGAGCTCCACTCCGACTCAGACGCCAGCAAGGTGGAGGTGGGGTACTGGTATGGGCTGGTATCATCAAAGATGAACTTGTGGGACCTTTTCGGGTTGAGGATGGAGTGAAGCTCAACCCCCAGACCTACAGGCAGTTTCTGGAAGACACCTTCTTCAAGCAGTGGTACAGGAAGAAGTCTGTATCGTTCAAGAAAAACATGATTTTCATGCAGGACAATGCTCCATCACATGCATCCAAATACTCCACAGCGTGGCTGGCCAGTAAAGGTCTAAAAGAAGGAAAAATAATGACATGGCCCCCTTGTTCACCTGATCTGAACCCCATACACAACCTGTGGTCCCTCATAAAATGCGAGATCTACAGGGAGTGAAAGCATTACACCTCTCCGAACAGTGTCTGGGAGGCTGTGGTGGCTGCGGCACGCAATGTTGATCGTAAACAGATCAAGCAACTGACAGAATCTATGGATGGAAGGCTTTTGAGTGTCATCGTAAAGAAAGGTGGCTATATTGGTCACTAATTTTTTTGTTTTGTTTTTGAATGTCAGAAATGTTTATTTCTAAATTTTGTGTTGCTCTGTTGGTTTACCTGGTGAAAATAAACACATGAGATGGGTATATATTTGGTTTTTATTAAGTTGCCTAATAATTCTGCACTGTAATAGTTACCTGCACAAACAGATATCCTCCTAAGATAGCCAAATCTAAAAAAAAACCACTCCAACTTCCAAAAATATTAAGCTTTGATATTTATGAGTCTTTTGGGTTGATTGAGAACATAGTTGTTATTCAATAATAAAAAGAATCCTCTCAAATACAACTTGCCTAATAATTCTGCACACGGTGTATAAACACACCCGTGGCATAAGCTTCTTTATCTTCACCCATACATATTACCAATAATATCCAAATGTACCAGTCGAAAATAATTTGTCCTAGACTGTAACGAACACTAAGGAATGCCACTAAACGTACATAACCACGACCCTTGGTAACACCAGATTTCCTCTTTACAAATTATGGAAGATGATGGTATTGATGACAACTTTGAAATTTACCATATCCACACCAAGAAGATGAAGATCACAGCTGCAAAAAAATGTGCAAAAAAGTCCGTGAATGTTTGGAAAATCATTTTCTCTTGGGCAAAGTTTCCCTCTTACTAAAGTGGTACTGAATGATGCATACAAAGCTCTCATGTCTACTCAGCGTGAGATGCTTGAAAGATGATGTGTTCTGATTTGTCCATGTCCACTTTTTAAAGCGAGCAGAAAAGAAGGATGATACAGCCTGAAGACATGTGAATTTGGTCAGCAAGAAGGTGATGTCAGGTACAGATAGGTAGATGTGTGTGTCATCGGCGTAGTGATGATATTGCAAACCGTGACATTACATCAGCTGTCCCAGGCCAAAGGTTTAGATGGAGAAGAGTAGGGATCCTAGAACTGAGCCTTGGGGAACACCGAAAGACAGGTGTCGAGGTGAGGAGGTGGTGTGGGAGAGGGAGAAAATGAATGTCCCCCTAACAGTCTTGTTGTTTTTTAAAGACTCTGCCGATAACCCCTAAAAGGCCATTTGCACCACCGGCCATGCCGCATCAGCAAGGGTAGTAAAACTACCAGCCTTACCACCAGCATGATCAGGCACATGGCAGCAAAGCACCCGACTGTTGGTTGAACATCAGGCTCCATGAACAGTGTCTACGGGTGATACCACTGCTTCTTCCACTGTTGTGCGTGCAAGCCAATCCCCTGCCCATGGTGCATGCAAAGATGCCTCCTGCCCTGCATCTGTAGTTGCACACAAACTCAACTAGCACCATTAACAAGCACATCCACGTCCTTGTCCCAACGCAGCATTCAGTCTTCCATACCCCAGTACTTGGTCCCCACCCATCACAATTTCTCCCGGTCTGCCGTCATGACATTACACAAGCAAGCACGTGTCCCACAACATTACCCGGGCCCTCAACAATGCTGTTACAAGGAAAGTGCACCTAACCACAGACACCTGGACAAGTGCTTTTCGGCAGTGACAGTACATCTCGCTGATGGCACACTGGGTTACCGTAGAAGAAGTCATGACCCAGATGGACATTGGGAGACCATGTCACAGATGTATGGAGGAGACAGGTTGTGGAAGGGTTTGTATGTCATAGTTAAGATTTTGAACTGTAGCCTATGGGCAATAGGAAGGCAGTGAAGGGCCCGGCAGAGGAGAGGCTGGGGAATAACAGAGGGACAGTTGGATTACTTTGGCAGCAGATAGGATAGCTATGAGTGGTTCAAGAGTGCTAGAGGGGAGGCCAGCGAGTAGAAGGTTGCAATAGTTGAGGTGGGAGATCATGAGGGCGTGCACAAACATTCTGAAGTTTCTTGGAATGTACAGATCCAGGAAATGTTTTTGAGTTGTAGTGGGCAGGAGGAGGCAAGGGCTTGGATATGTAGCTTGAAAGAGAGGGCAGAGTCGAGGATCAAACCGAGGCCACAAACATGTGGGACTATTTGTCCCGGTGTGCCTTCCCGGCAGTACACAGGTACGTGTCCCATAACATTACCCGTGCTCTCCATAATGCTGTTACTGGGAAAGTCCACCTAACCACAAACACGTGGACAAGTGCTTGTGGTCAGGGACGGTACATCTCACTGAGGCACACTGGATTAACATAGTGGAAGCCGGGACCCACTCCGACTTTGGTATCGTGCACATCCTCCCAACCCCGAGTATTGCGGATCCTACATCAATCTGGGTTGCCCACACAGTCTACAGCTCCTGCACCTCCACCTCCTCCTCCTTCGCCACCTCTTCTGCCTCCATCTCCAAAAGTAGCACATCAGTCACAAGCTGGAAATACTGAGGCACTGCCTCATCCAAGCGGCAACAGGCTGTGCTGAAGCTAATATGCTTAGGTGACAAACCGCAAAATGATGAAGAGTTGTGGACAGCTGTTAAAGAGCAGGCAGATCTGTGGCTGATCCCAGCAAAGAGCAAACATATGAAAGGCATACTAGAGCACACAAATCACCACATTAACAGACAGAGCTATTTATCTGAAGTATTGCGGTATATATTTCAGTCAAAAAACGGAGGTGCTTGCATGAAAAAAAGGGAATTAGACCTACCGTTAATTCTGTTTCCAGTAGTCCCTCAGGACAGCACCATGGAGGAAGTCCTCCCTTGACCTATAGCGGGACAGGATCACAGAGAGGTTAAAAGGTCCCTCCAGTGTTTTTTCAAAGTACCACCAAGGATGGATGGAAATGGTCCAAACGCGCCCTTACAAACGCATCTATAAGAGACCATTTAATAGCTTCATCTTAGTCTGGAGCCATGGCGACCTGACGGACGAACGATCTGCCGGAAGATTGATTCCGTGCAAGCCTAAAGACAAACATAAGGGAGGGAATTAAGGGTGCTGTCCTAAGGGATTACTGGAAACAGAATTACCGGTAGGTCTAATTCCCTTTTTCCATTTCGTCCCTCCGGACAGCACCATGGAGAATACCAAAGGAAAGATCCCAGGGTGGGTACAGAAACCCAAGGACCAAAGTCCCAGGCAAGAACCAGGCCAGATATAGATATGATCTGCAAGATCAAAGAAATATAGATGTCTAAAGAAAAGCGCAAAGATAAACACCGTAGTGAGTGTCTGATCTATGTCTATAATCTCCAATTTCAGTATGAATGTGGTAAACAAGGTATGCAGCAGAAACAGAGTGAAACACACCCGCCGTACCCAGTGGCGTAGCGTGGGGGGGGCGGGGGGGCGGTCCGCCCCAGGCGGCACATGTGTGGGGGCGGCGCGGCAGCAGAAGCAATTCCTCTCCTCTGTGGGAGAAGCGCGGAGCCTGGACTCACTGACTGTACATTTCGGCCTGCGGGGCTGTGCAGTGAGGGGGTAATGTAATGCAGCCTCTTCCCACCCTTCCTCCATCCTTCTCCTCCGCCTATCGGGAGTCTCTGTACCCCTGCTACCTAGCAGCTTCTCCCTCCTCTCCGCCTGGACCCTCAGTGAGCAGCGCTGCGCTGGGCAGAGGCAGTGCTGACGTCAGCCCCGCTGCACTGGAGGACTGTCATGGTGGGATGGTCGCGACTGCCAGGAATGTGATGCACACAAGGAGCCATGTTAGGAAGAGCCAAGCAGTGAGCTGGTGAGTGCGGGGCTGGGGTAAGGTGGTCTGCGGCTGCCCCCGGCGGCCCTGTGTGCAGGCAGCTGTCATCCTCATCACAGGCTGCGCTGGGTGTGTGTCTGCCTCCATTGTGTGCAGTTATGTGCCACCAACACCGCTGCCTGTGTCTCACCATGTGCAGCAGCGACAGGATCTGTGCATGCAGCCACACTGTGTGTGTGTGTATGTACACTTATGTGTGTGTGTGTGTATGTACACCTGTGTGTGTGTGTGTGTGTATGTACACCTGTGTGTGTGTGTATGTCTGTGTGTGTATGTATACACCTGTGTGTGTGTGTGTACACCTGTGTGTGTATCCACCTATGTGTGTGTACACCTGTGTGTGTGTGTCTGTGTGTGTGTGTGTGTGTGTGTACACCTGTGTGTGTGTATCCACCTATGTGTGTGTACACCTGTATTTGTGTATGCCTGTGTGTGTGTGTGTCTGTGTGTGTGTGTGTGTATATACACCTATGTGTGTGTGTATGCCTGTGTTTGTGTATGCCTGTGTGTGTGTGTGTGTGTATACACCTGTGTGTGTGTGTGTGTACGCCCGTGTGTGTGTATCCACCTATGTGTGTGTATGTACACCTATGTGTGTGTGTGTACACCTGTTTGTGTGTATCCACCTATGTGTGTGTATGTACACCTATGTGTGTGTATCCACCTATGTGTGTGTATGTATACACCTGTGTGTGTGTACGCCTGTGTGTGTATCCACCTATGTGTGTGTACACCTGTGTTTGTGTATGCCTGTGTGTGTGTGTCTGTGTGTGTATATATACACCTATGTGTGTGTGTGTACGCCTGTGTGTGTGTCTGTGTCTGTGGGTGTGTGTGTGTGTATACACCTGTGTGTGTGTACGCCTGTGTGTGTGTGTCTGTGTATATACACCTATGTGTGTGTGTGTGCCTGTGTGTGTGTGTCTGTGTGTGTGTGTATACACCTGTGTGTGTGTACGCCTGTGTGTGTGTGTCTGTGTATATACACATATGTGTGTGTGTATGCCTGTGTTTGTGTATGCCTGTGTGTGTGTATACACCTATGAGTGTGTGTATGCCTGTGTGTGTGTGTCTGTGTGTATACACGTGTGTGTGTGTATACACCTGTGTGTGTGTGTGTGTATATACACCTATGTGTGTGTGTATGCCTGTGTGTGTGTGTCTGTGTGTGTATATACACCTATGAGTGTGTGTATGCCTGTGTTTGTGTGTCTGTGTATATACACCTATGTGTGTGTGTATGCCTGTGTGTGTGTGTCTGTGTGTGTGTATACACCTGTGTGTGTACACTCTGCGCATGTGTCAGCACAGCAGCAGCTCTGCTTTCCTAGGTTTTCTGTCCCGTCCTGGCACCGTAGCAGCTGCAGAGGCTCCGCCCTATTGATGCTCCCGGGAGGAGGAAAGAATATGGCGGTGCTGCTGCCCCGGCTGGGAGCGAGAGGAAAAGGGTAGGACAGTACTGCACGGGGTGAGGTGGGATACTGGGGAGCATGGTATGGGGGCGATTTGTGGGAGAGGCTGCTGGGTGCACCGCGGCCATTACCGGAGAATGCACCACCAACATCTGTACGGGAGAAGCCACAGACAGCTGTCACATGCCACATAGACATCACACCACAGGTGTCCTAATACAATAATCATCCCCCATATAAGTGTTCTCGTACATCCCCCCCATATATACGTGTCCTCGTACATCTCCCCCTATACGTGTCCTCGTACATCTCCTCCCCATATATTTTCTGTTTTTTTCTGTCACATTATTAAAAATTATTATTAAAAAAAGCCATTAGGTCTTCATCCAGCATCATCAAGCTAATACATACATATATATATAGAGAGAGAACTGCAAGAAGATGAAAGTCTAGAAATGTAGAAATAATAACAGCAGAGTTAGTAGCAGACTAAAAATTAGATCTTTGAGTGTAGTGTGGGCTCTCCTGATGCTTCCGGATTATCATCGACCAAAGGGGCGGCAAATTTTTCGACCGCCCCGGGCGCCACAAACAGTTGCTACGCCACTGGCCGTACCCCCAATACCAATAACCAACAGCCGTGAATTATAGTTGTTGTGATAGATACTTAAAAAACACCGCAGCCACAGAATAGGTTTAAAAACCTTATTGCCCAGCAAAGTATGGTGATAGCCGCAGCCACAACACAATGAGGACTGTACAGACCAGTAATCCGCTGCATGTGGTTAACGACAAAAGGTTGTTCCTTCGTTGGTCCTCCTGGGCTAAGGTTAAACCCTGGTTAGAGATCAGCTTACCATAGTACAAGGAAATCTGCAAGACAGAGACCCTGGACTGCGGGAAGATCAAACCAATAAGTTAGTACATGGATAATGGGCAGAGCATTGGGATGCACATACACTACTCATCCAGGAGATCACATCTATTCCGAACCCTTTGATGTCTAAACCCCCAAGTAAGGCCGGGGTCACACTAACCGACGCAAAACACAGTCCGTATTTTACATGCGTAATACGGATGAATTACCCCTAAAGAGTGCTCCGTATGTCATCCGTAAGCAAGATGTGGTCGCGTATTTTGCGCATGTCAGCATCCGTATGTAATCCGTATGGCATCCGTATGCTGAGATTTTCTCGCCGGCTTGCAAAATGGACATATAATGGAGCCCTATGACAGGGTTTATAACAGAAACCAAAGAATAGATATAGACACATAGAATGCATATATATTATATATTATATATATATATGTATTCTATGTGTATATATCTATTCATTCGTTTCTTTATTAAAACTGTCAGTGTGAGTTTACTGTAAAGCGCACTGAATTGCCGGCTTTGCTAAAAGACACCGGGTGTGTATTTCTCGCAGGTCACATGTGTGGTCCGTGTGTAATCCGTATTTTTTGCGCACCCATAGACTTGCATTGGCGTACTACGGCCGTAGTACGCTGACAATCTCAGCATGCTGCGATTGGCACGGAGCCTAGAATACGGATGAGTAATATACGCCTGGTGCGAGGGACCCCATAGAGAATCATTGGTCCGTGTCTAATGCGTGCTTTTAGCGCCTCTCACTCGGCCGTATTCCTCGCCAGTGTGACCCCGGCCTAAGGGTTGATTATTATTGAAGCTAAGGAAATATGCTATCTGCCAGGTAATATCTCCTGCCATTACCCACATAGGGCTTCTTATTAGAAGCACTGAAAGGGAAACGGGGATCACGCCTGTTTTACCTACAGTATGTTAGATACAGGGAGTCTGGACTCTGGAATCGATGAAAGTGGTGTTGGTGGGGGGGTTGTTGGTAAAAAACCTGTAATACGAGAGATTATTTCGAACTGCCTCTATACGAGTCATTAGTCCGGACATTATATATAAGTCAACTTATCTATCTATCTATATATACACACATATATACACGCGTAGCCTAAAAGGCAATTTTCTCAGTGATATTTATACACCCAGACTGCCATGGTGGGAGTAACCATACCCTATAGCTAGAGAGAGTAGTTTTCTCCCCATCACAGAGGGGGATTACCTACTGTGAGGCAATGGGACTATGGGTTCTCAACTCTAAGCGTCCAGGTTACCGATTCTTTATCTCAGGAGCCCTGACTGCTGTAAGGACAGTGTGTGTGGTATCCTCTGCCACCTGACGCAGTGCTGCTGTTTCGCCACAAGGTAATGAAAAAAACAGTGTTTAAGAGCCGTGTTGCTCGAAACGCATATGGTCTCATTACACACCACCCCCTGTCATTGCTGTGCCATCTGAGATGTCTGTTTTGTCATTTTGAATTTTTTAAGGATCATCCAATAAAATTTTTTTTTTTTTAAATTTTTAAATAAGCCTTGTGAGTGAGCTGGATCCACTTCTATTTTCCCTATTGCCTTGGAGGCTGTGCAGCAGTGAGGAAGCCGTGCTCCTTCTTGTGCTTGGAATTATATCTCGGGGGTGAGCTGAATGTTCTCTTTTGTTTTTACAAAGGCAATGATGCAGTTCCTGGTAAACATAATACAACAGACTTATGTGACAAAAATCTGTCTACTGGATGTTGATCAAGGCAACTAGTCTGATTGCCGTATGTGGAGCTGGGAAAGATTCTCTCCTTCCACCTCATGGGATTTACTGCTCCCAGGACCGTAGTATGTCCTTTGTAGGATGAATCCAAAGATGTATATCTCCCTTTAAAGCTAATTATGCAAGAGACTTGCCCTTAGCACTCAAGGCAGTAGCTCCTTGAGAGTTCTGTTCCAGACGGAAGAAATGCTACTTTACTAGGCCAATTCAAGCATAGGTGTTTTTTTTTTGTTTTGGCTAAGCTCGGATGCCAAGAATGAAGCAACAAAAGTTGGATCTGGGTCCAAACTGAAGGACTCTGGGCCTGAGATAAAACGTGAAGTGGTAGGCCAACAAAACAGGGTGCGGCCACACAACAAGGCCCAAGTCAGATGGTCTAAGCCAGAGGCCCACAGCCAGCGGCACAAAGCCACAACACCCGAAGTACTAGGAGGCACCATGATGTACCATGAAGCACTATGAAACACTAGTGATACACCCTGAGGCACAGGGCCACCAAAGCATTATGATGCCATATGATGCACCAAAGCATTATGACGCAATATGATGTATAGAGACGCTATGAAGCACTATGATGCCATATGAAAAAAGGCACTTATGAAGCGCTATGATGCAATATGATGCACAAAGGCACCCTGAAACACTGATGCAATATGATGCAAAAAGGTACTATGTTGCAATATGAAGTAATATGATGAGGGGCATGAGGCCTATGAAGCACTATGATGCAATATGAAGCAATATGAAGTAATATGATGAGGGGCACTGTGAAGCAGTATGCTGCAATATACACAGAGGCCTATGAAGCACTATGATGCCTAAAGGCAATATGATGCACTATAATGCGATATGATGCAGCGTTGCTGTGAAACACTCTGATGCAATATGATGTCGAATTACTGAGAAGTACTATGGTTCAATATGCAGAGGCACTATGAAGCACTATGCCATATGGTGCAACCTGATGTACTCAATATAATGCCTAGAGGCAGTATGACAGAGGTACTATGATGCAATCTGGTGCAACGTGATGCACTCCATATAATGCATAGAGGCACTATGATGTAATTATGTACAGAGGCATTATGATGCCATCTGATGCCCCGGGCACTATGGATGCAATATGATGCACTATGATGTAATATGATGCAGAGGCATCCTGAAGCAATATGATCCATAGAGGCACTCAATATAAAGCATTGAAGTATTATAATGCAATATGAAGCATAGAGGCACTCAATATAGCGCATAGAGGCAATATGATGCATAGAGATACTCAATGTGATGCTATGTTGAAATGATATGCACAGAGACACGTCCATATAAAGCATAAAAGCACTATAATGCGATATGAAGCATAGAGGCACTCAATGCATAGAAGCAACCTGATGCATAGAGATACTCAATGTAATGCGTAGAGGCAGTATGATGCAATATGATGTCCAGAGGCACTCCATATAAAGTATAAAAGCACTATAATGCAATATGAAGCATAGAGGCACTCAATGCAAAGAAGCAACATGATGCATAGAGATACTCAGTGCCATGCATAGAGGCACTATGCAATATGATGGACAGAGGCCCTCAATATAATAATAATAATAATAATAATAATCTTTATTTATATAGCGCCAACATATTCCGCAGCGCTTTACAGTTTAACAGTTTCAAAACACAAGTCATAAGTAACAACGCTAACAATACAATAATTAAAGCAAAATAAGACGAAATAAGACGACCCTGCTCGTGAGAGCGTACAATCTACAATGAGGTGAGGGAGATACAGAGTACAGGTGTGTATTTACAATGGTGTATGTACAATGAAGGTCCAGCCATCTTGCAGGAGTGAAGGATGGATGGAGATAGTGAATGGGCTACGCACGCACACTTACACAGAGAATGACTTTGATTAGTGAATGTGATAGGCCGCTCTGAACAGGTGTGTTTTGAGGGAGCGCCTAAAACTATGCAAATTGTGGATAGTCCTGATTTCTTGGGGTAGAGCATTCCAGAGGATAGGAGCAGCACGGGAGAAGTCTTGGAGTCGGGAGTGGGAGGTACGGATTAGTGCAGAGGTTAGTCGAAAGTCATTTGCAGAGCGCAGCGATCGGCTAGGCCGATAGACAGAAATGAGAGAAGAGATGTAAGGGGGTGCCGCACTGTGGAGAGCTTTGTGGGTGAGAACAAGTACTTTGAATTGGATCCTATAATGAATGGGCAGCCAATGTAAGGACTGGCGAAGAGCGGACGCGTCCGAGTACCGATTACCCAGATGGACGATCCTGGCTGCTGCATTGAGTATGGACTGGAGAGGGGATAGTCGAGTGACGGGGAGGCCAATTAATAGAGCGTTGCAGTAATCCAGGCGAGAGTGGATCAATGCAACAGTGAGGGTTTTTGTTGTTTCCATAGTGAGAAAAGGGCGGATTCTAGAGATGTTCTTTAGGTGTAAGCGGCAAGAGCGGGTAAGGGATTGTATATGGGATGTAAAGGAGAGATTGGTGTCAAACATAACACCCAGACAGCGCACCTGCTGCCGGGGTGTTATTGTGGTACCACCCACGGAGAAGGAAATGTCAGATTTAGGGAGGTTAGTAGACGGCGGGAGCAGAAGAAGTTCAGTTTTGGAGAGGTTGAGTTTCAGATAGAGAGTGGACATGATATTGGAGACTGCGGACAGACAGTCACTGGCGTTCTGTAGTACAGCGGGGGTAAGGTCGGGGGAAGACGTGTATAGTTGTGTGTCATCAGCATAAAGATGGTACTGAAAGCCAAATCTGCTGATGGTCTGTCCAATTGGGGCCGTGTAGAGAGAGAAAAGAAGGGGGCCAAGGACTGAGCCCTGAGGTACCCCGACAGCAAGAGGAAGAGGAGATGACGTGGAGCCAGAGAACAAAACACTGAAGGAGCGGTCAGAGAGATAGGAAGAGAACCAGGAGAGTGCAGTGTCCTTAATGCCTAGTGACTGGAGCCTAGAGAGTAGGAGATGGTGGTCAACAGTATCGAAAGCTGCAGATAGGTCAAGAAGAATGAGCAGAGAGTGGTCACCGTTACGTTTTGCTGTCAGAAGGTCATTGGTCACTTTGATGAGTGCAGTTTCAGTCGAATGAAGGGGTGGAAGCCGGACTGTGAAGGGTCTAGAAGGGAGTGAATGGAGAGGTAACGGGTAAGGCGGGAGTAAACTAGGCGTTCCAAAAGTTTAGAGATGAAGGGGAGATTGGAGACTGGTCTGTAGTTGTTTGTGCAGGATGGGTCGAGAGCAGGTTTCTTTAGTAGTGGAGTAACGATGGCGTGTTTGAAGGAGGATGGGAAAATGCCGAGGAGAGGGAGAGATTAAAGATTGTAGTTAGGTGGGTTGTGACGACTGGAGAGAGAGACTGGAGGAGATGTGAGGGAATGGGGTCGGTAGTGCATGTAGTCGGACGAGAAGAAGAGAGGAGTCTGGAGACTTCTTCTTCTGTTATGGGATCAAATGTGGAGAGTGAGCCAGGGGAGATGTAGGAAGGGATGGGAGTCACAGCACTTGGTGGTTGGGAGCAGATTTCTTGACGGATATTATCTATTTTTTCTGTAAAGTGGGAGGCCAGGTCATCAGCACAAATGTCTGTGATAGGGGCTTGTGCTTTTGGCCTGAGGAGGGAGTGAAAAGTGTCAAAAAGTTTCTTGGGGTTGTTGGCTAGTGAGGAGATCAGGGTGGTGAAGTAGGTCTGTTTGGCAAGGTGAAGGGCAGCGTTATAGGTTCTTAACATAAATTTGAAGTGGATGAAGTCTTCTGGTGTGCGGGTTTTTCTCCATAGGCGTTCAGCACTCCTGGAGCATCGCTGGAGAAGTTGAGTTTGCGATGTGAGCCAGGGCTCTTTTACTCTGTGTTTGGAGGTTCTGAGGGTGAGGGGAGCTACTTGGTCAAGGGTGCTTCTAAGAGTGTCATTGTAGTGATGAACAGCCAGATTAGGACAGGAGAGGAGATTGGGGACAGAGATGAGTGTAGGGAATCTGAAAGTGTCTGAGGGTTAATAGCTTGTAGATTTCTGACTGTGTGGTAGGTAGGAATGAGCTGGGGTGGGCGAGGATTTGTGAGTGTGAAGGAGAGAATGTTGTGGTCAGAGAGTGGAAGCGGTGAGTTGTTTAGGTGGGAGATTGAACAGAGCCGGCAGAAGACCAGATCAAGGGTGTTACCGTCCTTATGTGTCTCAGAGGTTGAAAGCTGTGAGAGGCCTAGAGAGGTGGTTAGTGATAGAAGCTGGGATGCAGATGTGGAATTAGGGCTGTTAATGGGGATGTTGAAGTCTCCCAGGATGAGGGTTGGTAGTTCTGAGGACATGAAGTGTGGCAGCCAGGCTGAAAAGTGGTCAAGGAAGAGGGTGGGTGAGCCTGGGGGCCGGTATATGACCGCTACCCTGAGGGAGAGGGGACGGAAGAGCCTGATGGTGTGGACCTCAAAAGAAGGGAATAAGAGTGATGGGACTGGGGGGATGACCTGGAAAGTGCATTGTGGGGACAGGAGTATGCCAACTCCACCACCAGGTCTGTTTGTGGGTCTCGGGGAGTGAGAGAATTGTAAGCCACCGTAGGAAATGGCAGCAGGAGAGACAGTGTCAGAATCCTGAATCCAGGTTTCAGTGAGGGCCAACAGATTAAGAGAGTTGTTCAGAAAGTAGTTGTGTAGGAAAGGAAGCTTGTTACAAGCAGACCGTGGATATATATAAAACATATATATAAAACATATATATATAAAACATATATATAAAACAATATAAAACATAAAAGCACTCTAATGCGATATGAATCATAGAGGCACCCAATATATTGCATAGAAGCCATATGGTGCAGAGAAACACTCAATGTAATGCATAGAGGCAGTCTGATGCAATATGATGTACAGAGGCCCACAATATAAAGCATGGAAACGCTATAATGCAATCTAAAGCATAGATGCTCAATATAATCCGTAGACCCAACCGTTGCTCTCAATCCTGTTGAGTGGTGGGATTTTCTTTCTTTACCTTTCCCTCTGTGTCTCTACGGCTAGGGCCATGAGCTGCCACTCTGAACGGAACATCTCATTTGTCAGCCTGACCCCACCCGAAGGAGCTAATTACTGAGCTGCAGCTGGAGGGCCTTCATGGAGACACTGTGCTGCATTAACCCCCTGTGTCCTCCTATGGATAGAGTAGTTAAGTCGAACCATGAGATGTAACCTGGACATATGGCCTTATTATAGCCTAGAGGTGCAAGGCTTATCTGCATATATGTGAACAAATACCTCATCACCTGAGCAGCTTTCAGCACAAAGGCATGAGACTAGCATCCGTCCAGAGGCCTAGGCCATCAACAGCATTCCACCATGCACTTACCTGTGCTGGCTCCATACCTGCTAGAAAACAGGGGGAGCTGGTAATGCCGAGTGCCCACCATGGAGGGAAGCGGCGTCCCGTCAGGCATGCTGCATTACTGCCAATGATTTCTTCTCCTGTGCCCCACGAGATCCAGGAAACTCGCCCGTTGCCTGTCTCGTTCTGCACAACCGCGTTCTACAGCGGAACGCACGCCGACCTGCTCTGGCATTACCGGAGGAGCGACGCCTTCTTCTCCCCCGATTTCCGTAAGTAGCAGTGGCTTGCAGGCCGGCATCAGAGCCGAGAGCCTCGACTGTGGGAGGAAGCGGCTCTACCCAGGAGCCTCGTCCGCACCCTGGTCTCTGTGGCTGAGGGACCCCCCTAGGAGGGTTTCAGCCCCGGGCTGCTTGACAGGGGGAAGGTTTGGCCCAGCCGCCCGATCCCCCTGGGCCCCGTCAAACGTTCACCTTCTATCTTCACTCCTCCTGGAGCAACCTCTCCTATGACTGTCCCTTTTGGGACAGGAAAAACACTGGAGGCTGGAGGGACCTTTTAACCTCTCTGTGATCCTGTCCCGCTATAGGTCAAGGGAGGACTTCCTCCATGGTGTTGTCCAGAGGGACGAAATGGAAAACATGAATATTTCAATGTGAAGCGAAAAAAAGAGAAATATGCAGCACTCCAGTCTTGGACCCGTAGAAGCGAGTAATCGCGAAATGGCCGTTGTCCGGCACCTCCCTCCCCTAGCATTCCTCTAACATCCTGCATGTCCACTTAACTATTGATGGAATTTATGTGAAATAAAGACGCACAGTTTTTCAGCTATATCGGTGAGTGCTGCATATTTCTCCTTTTTTCGCTTCACATTGAAATAGATCTGTGGCTGACACCGCTGAACCCACAGCCAGGCATGGTTGTATGTGACAATGGCTGGAACCTGGTGGCTGGTCTGTGGCGATGCGAGCTCACACATGTGCCATGGCTGGCTCATGCGCTTAATCTCATTAGTCAATGTTTTCTGAAAAGCGACACAGAGCTGACAGATCTGCTAGAAAAGTACAACTCTCTGCGTACCCATTTTGAAAGTCATCTCCATCTTCATCCGCCCTTGCTGTGCCTCAGCGGCGCTTGCAGCTTCTGGCTCACTGACTGGTGTGTGATGTCCTCAGGGGATGGAACTCTACACTGCAGATGTTGGAAAGGATTTGTGAGCAGAAGAGGGCATTTGGTGACTAATCTACCAGCATCAACAAGGTTGTCGGTAATCAGTTCTGACTTCACACATAAGATCTCAGGAGTGGAAATGGATTTCAGACATATGTGCCATCCTCCAAAACTTTGAGGAATGCACCAAGTTGGTGGTTATTTATATAGAGCAAACATATTTGCAGTTTAACAGTTTCAAGCACAACAGTCCTAAGTAATAACGACAACAATATTACAATAATTAAACCAAAATAAAATGACTCTGCTCGTGACAGCTTGCATTCTACACTAAGTAACAACGATATCAATAATTAACCCCCAAAAATGCAATCCTGCTCGTGACAACTTACAATTTACAATGAGGTGGGGGAGATAAAAACTACAGGGGTATATTTACAAGAATGAATTTACAACTAGCTGAAGAGCCCGGCGCTGCCTGGGCATAGTTACTAACTGTGGTTAGTTATAGCAAATTATAATTATCCTCCATCCCATAGTCCCGTGCCCATATACCCATCGTACATAACCACTATCCCATAGGCCTGTGCCCATATACCTGTAGTACATATCCTCCATCCCATAGTCCAGTGCTCATATACCCATCACACATCCTCCATCCCATAGTCCCGTGCCCATATACCCGTCATACATATCCTCCATCCCATAGTCCAGTGCCCATATACGCATCACACATCCTCCATCCCATAGTCCCGTGCCCATATACCCGTCATACATATCCTCCATCCCATAGTCCAGTGCCCATATACCCATCACACATCCTCCATCCCATAGTCAACCATTATGACATCATAATGAGCGGCAGGGCTTGCAACCTATGATGACATCAGCGTCGCCATGGCAACCATTATGACATCATAATGAGGGTCGGGGCTTGACATGCACACACTCTTTCCCCATTATGTAGATAGGGGCATTATGACATCATAATGAGGGGCGAGGCTTGACACGCACACTCTTTTTCCACATTATGTAGATAGGGGCACAATTATTTGGTAAATTGGAATGCGCAGGGTTAAAATTTCACCTCACAACATAGCTTAGGACGCTCTCGGGGTCCAGACATGTGACTGTGCCAAATTTTGTGGCTGTAGCTGCGATGGTGCGGATGCCTATCCCGGACATACACACACACACACATGCATACATACACACTTTGAGCTTTATATATAAGATGATGTTTTTACAATGATATTACTGAGGTTAGTCGAAAGTCGTGGAGGCCTGAGGACAAGGAGGAGGAGATCATGGTCAGTCGTACTCTTGGTAAGGACACGGAAGTATTGACTGTTAGCAGTCTTACACGCATGGCTGAGTTTATGTTACGCTGCTTTTCCCGTCACCCTTGCATTTTCAAAATTTTGCTTGATGGGCAATACTGATTGGTGACACTTATAGACCCACGCTACAAGGAGAACTTTATATCTCTTATTCCAGAGGCAGACAGGTGTACTAAAATGTTGGAGGACCAGAGGGCCCTTCTTGCGGAATTATGAAAAAAATTCTCATATGAAAACGCTGACAGCAGAGGTCTCAGTTCATTGGCGAAGCAAGGAGTACAGGTGAGAGAGACACAACTCCAATCCAGCAGACGCAGTGGTACACTGGCAAAGTTCGGGGAGAGTTTTCTCAGACCATCCCATCGCCCTGACCCCGAGGCACGGGGGACTCTCACAAAGAGTGCAAAGTTTGGGAAAATGCTGCGGGAGTACCTTGCTGACCGCACCAACGTCCTCTGTCATTCCTCTGTGCCTTATAATTATTGGTTATCCACGCTGAACACGTGGCATGAACTTGCTCTCTCTACTGCGCACGTGCGTGGTACTCATGGTCAAGGAACGCACAGCGCCTCGCTCTCTGGTGGTCAGTGGGCACACAGCGCCTCGCTCTCTGGCAGTATCACTTTTAGCGGCGGGAGCCAACGGTAACAGCCCTTTGCAGCGCCAGTGCTCTAAGGATGGAGCACACTGCTCAGCCTCCTATGCGCTGCTTGTCCACGCCAAAAATCTCTGCTGTCATGCCCGCTTTCTCTTAAGCTGGCCCCCTGCCTCTAGGTCACTGGGTCTGTCCGTCTGCTACAGTTTGACGCGGCGTTGGCACTTTGGGTGCGTAGTGCACTGCCCCCCTTGCTGCTCACACGCTCACAGCTGGGGACTCACTCCTACTTTGCATTTTTTTCCTCAGCTTCCGGACAGGTTCCCTGTCTAAACATGCCCCCTCTTCCTGGGTAATGGGGTCTGTCCGTTCCCCTATTCCTTCCCCTGGGAAATAGGGGACGCAGCCTTGACAATTCCGGACCCGATGCAGCACATGTACCCGCAGCCCGGTCATCCTGACCCTGTACATATCTGGCCAATCAGTTCTTTAATGCAAGCATCATTACATCCAGAACAGTTTCATTTTGAAGGACTTTGTGGCTCATATCAATCCACAAGATGACACTAGTCATCTTGTCTCCTAGTCTCCAGCATCCATACTACCCAGTTGCACACAGTATGTTACCTGCCTCACTAGAGACAACAAAACAATGGACTTGTTCTTTGCCAATGTGAGAGGGGCATATGCCTCGTCAGCCCTACCGCCCCTTGGAAGATCGGATCACAACCTAGAGCACCTCCAACCCGTGTACAAGCCACTTGTACAGAGAACCTGCTGTCACTCGCACAGTGAGGATATGGACTGAGGAGAGTGATGATGCTCTGAGAGACTGCTTTGAAACAACCACTTGGGAAGTGCTGCAAGATTCATATGGTGATGACATGGATGGTCTCACACACTGTATAACAGACTACATTAATTTCTGTGTAGACAACATGGTACCCACAAAAGTAGTGAGGTGCTTCTCTAACAATAAACCAGGGATCAGCCCCGGAATAAAGGCTCTTTTCAAAGAGTAGTTGGCCTTCAGATCAGGTGACAAGGGCAGGCTGAGAGAGGTGCAGAAAGATCTGAAGAATCTAATCAGGCAGGGAAAGGCTAATTATAAGACAAAGATTGAACTGAAATTGTCACAGAAAAGGATTCATGAAGTCTGGGAGGGTCTAAAGTCTATATCTGGGCATAGACAGACTGTCGCCAGGATGGTTGTAGATAAAGAGGGGCTTAATGAACTTAATCTATTCTTTAACAGATTTAATCACACACTGGCTGCTCCTGCCCCTGCATATCATTCACACCTCTCTGCTACAATAACCTCACCCCCTGCTGCAACTTGTCAACTGAGCCAGGGTCTGTTCTTCACAAGTACCCAGGTTGCAAAAGAACTGGATAAGATCAAAGTTTTGAAGGCTGCAGGTCCTGACGGTGTTGAGGTAGGGCTAAATTAACCCTTCACGGTTGAGCCAGTGATTTCCAAATTAATTCACAGGGCGTTGCTAGCAACTGGGAATGACCACACGGAGACGGGGGTCTCTGTACGGGAGGATCGAGGCAGATCACTGAGCCCCTTTACTGAATCTCACATTACATGGCATTCTGCTTAATTATGCAAAGTATACCGCTACCAATAGAATCGTAATACATGTAAGCCAATAGTATTGCAAGAGAATCAGAATATGTCCCTAGCTGCGTGACGTAGAATATAGAACAATAGCACATTCTTTTAGGGTCTCATCTCATATCTCATATCTTGTACAAGCTGGAACAGTCTGGCTTCATAACAGCCGTGAACTTTCATCTAGTTAAGTTACAAAATTTAACTCGTAAACAGCAAAATGGCGTCGCAAGCACAAAAATGGATCCCGGAGAACAAGATGTCCTGTACATCTGAATACTGTACTTCACAATTCCCCCCTAGATAAATTTTGATAACACATATGCAGCATCAGAGGTGCTATCCCAAGCTAACAGCTTGAGGGGTACTGGTCTTCACATGACTGATGCCGTGTTACCAGTCATGGCTGTCGCGGCGCACCCGTCCCCCCCTGTATACTGCAGTTCACGAATAACAATTTTTGATGCCGGTGGTGGAGATCTTTTGTAGGTAGCCATGCGCTTGGCTTCAACTTCTTCATCAAGTAGCCTTTTAAGATTGGTGTAGAGAAGAGCAGGGGCAACGACACCTTTGGTATCATCATTATCTGGCTTAGTGCAGAATTTCCTAATACATACAGAAATACACCAAAGAACAAGTTTTAGTATCACATATACAACAAGGATACAGGCAGCAATGTGTAACAAGCTCTGTAAGATCCCAGCTCTCCAGCCCCCAATTCCCTTAAACCAATTGGCTGGATTGAGAAAGGAGAAGGTGTCTGACCACCAACTGTCCTTAGTACGATCATTGTCTTTATCGTATTGATCTCTGAGTCTTTGAATGTCTTCTAACTTTAACTTCATAGTACTGTTACGATCTATATAATGACAGCAAGCGGGTCCAATGACCTGACACATACCACCTTGTGCTGCTGTTAAGTAGTCCAGCACTATAGTTTGTTGATTAGTGACTATAATAAGTTGATTTTGGACAGCAACAGTAGTGTTAAGTATGTCCAATATATCCCAAATTTGATCATCTAGATAATCTGTGGCCCTAACCAATTTATCCCACATTTGTGTAATCATAGGGTAAATGAAAATGGAACTGACAATTTTATTGGCCACACTCATCTGTACTATATGTGGTCTCCCTGAAGGGCGGGGTGAATTGTCCGCAGCTCTTTTGTATAATAATAATAATAATAATCTTTATTTATATAGCGCCAACATATTCCGCAGCGCTTTACAATTTAACAGTTTCAAAACACAAGTCATAAGTAACAACGCTAACAATGCAATAATTAAAGCAAAATAAGACGAAATAAGACGACCCTGCTCGTGAGAGCGTACAATCTACAATGAGGTGAGGGAGATACAGAGTACAGGTGTGTATTTACAATGGTGTATTTACAATGAAGGTCCAGCCATCTTGCAGGAGTGAAGGATGGATGGAGATAGTGAATGGGCTACGCACGCACACTTACACAGAGAATGACTTTGATTAGTGAATGTGATAGGCCGCTCTGAACAGGTGTGTTTTGAGGGAGCACCTAAAACTATGCAAATTGTGGATAGTCCTGATTTCTTAGGGTAGAGCATTCCAGAGGATAGGAGCAGCACGGGAGAAGTCTTGGAGTCGGGAGTGGGAGGTACGGATTAGTGCAGAGGTTAGTCGAAAGTCGTTTGCAGAGCGCAGCGATCGGCTAGGCCGATAGACAGAAATGAGAGAAGAGATGTAAGGGGGTGCCGCACTGTGGAGAGCTTTGTGGGTGAGAACAAGTACTTTGAATTGGATCCTATAATGAATGGGCAGCCAATGTAAGGACTGGTGAAGAGCGGACGCGTCCGAGTACCGATTACCCAGATGGACGATCCTGGCTGCTGCATTGAGTATGGACTGGAGAGGGGATAGTCGAGTGACGGGGAGGCCAATTAATAGAGCGTTGCAGTAATCCAGGCGAGAGTGGATCAATGCAAGAGTGAGGGTTTTTGTTGTTTCCATAGTGAGAAAAGGGCGGATTCTAGAGATGTTCTTTAGGTGTAAGCGGCAAGAACGGGCAAGGGATTGTATATGGGATGTAAAGGAGAGATTGGTGTCAAACATAACACCCAGACAGCGCACCTGCTGCCGGGGTGTTATTGTGGTACCACCCACGGAGAAGGAAATGTCAGATTTAAGGAGGTTAGTAGACGGCGGGAGCAGAAGAAGTTTAGTTTTGGAGAGGTTGAGTTTCAGATAGAGAGCGGACATGATATTGGAGACTGCGGACAGACAGTCACTGGCGTTCTGTAGTACAGCGGGGGTAAGGTCGGGGGAAGACGTGTATAGTTGTGTGTCATCAGCATAAAGATGGTACTGAAAGCCAAATCTGCTGATGGTCTGTCCAATTGGGGCCGTGTAGAGAGAGAAAAGAAGGGGGCCAAGGACTGAGCCCTGAGGTACCCCGACAGCAAGAGGAAGAGGAGATGACGTGGAGTCAGAGAACAAAACACTGATATAATGTATGTTTGGGCATAGCCTGTGTATCCAACTGTTTGTTCGGAATAACTAAGGTGGCCGGGGTCAAGCGACCCAGAGAACAAGTACCTCTTACCCCTACTGGCAACCATTTATAAGCATTGTCTCCACATACCCAGAACATGTCATCAGGTAAATCCCATAGGGCTGAATGTTGCAGTACCAATCTATAAGTTAAGTCTATGAATGCAGATGCATTCTGAAGCATACACCAAGCTGGAGATTGTCCTAAAGGACTACAATCACCTACATCGGGATTTCCACAAGTGGGGGTTCCTGGCACATATTCAGAGGACTCATTACAAGATATATTGCCAGAAATACTGGCACAGGTTTCGTTAGAACCCTGGGGAAACAAATTAGAAAATTCCCATGACGTGTTATGTAACCTTCTTTCTAGCAACATTGGTTTGAAGGCATCAGTAGAGTGTGAAGTTACATTGAAACTGACTTGTAGACCATACGTTGGAACTTGCCCCAGATTGGTTAGACTAGTCTTATTCTTAGGGACCCAAGCCCCCCCTTTGTAGGCCAAATATTGAAGTTGTGTATTACTTCCTGAAAGGTTACCTTGCCACCAGGGGTATCCCACCCATCCCACAATAGGTATACCAACAGTTAAATTCCATAATTTAGCATTATCTGTGGCACTATTAGCGACTGTGTCAGAACAGTCAGTCCAAGCAAATAACTCCTCGGGTGGAACAGGGATAGCCAAAAAGGGGATGCTTGTGGCTGACACTGGTGAATACGTGCAGATCCAACAGTCTGCCAGAGACTGGGAATTGTCCAACAAATCTCTCAGTAATTTTTCATGATGTTGTATAAACTTATTATTCAAGGACGTTGGGGAATTTAGGCTGTCCCATGCGGTTACCAATAATAACATGGAAAATGCGAAAGACCAAAACATTATGCCCCTTCATTTGCTATTGGCTTGTTGGGTGATGTGGAGGACTTCATAGGGACCGTCATACAAAGGTTCTAGTCCGTGCTTCCTGACATGCCTTTTCACGACTACCAAATCACCAGGCTTCAGGTTATAGCAGGTGTCGGTTTCTGCTGAATCTGGAAAAGAAGAGGAAACTAGAACATGGGCACATGGGTGTTAGTAAAAGATCTTGCTAAGCTGAATAACATATTGAACAGCACGGTCAGTTTCTTCTGATAACTGCTGAGGCTGGAAATTTGCAACTGGGGGCCTAGCACCAAACAATATCTCATATGGGGACAGGCCATATTTTACAATAGGGGTAGTACGAATATGGTATAGTACAATGGGTAGGAGCTCTGGCCATGGAGCCGTAGTCTCCTGCATCATTTTGGTCAATTGTCCCTTCAGTGTGCCATTCAACCTCTCAACTTTCCCACTGGATTGTGGGTAGTACGGAGTATGGAGGGCTACAGTGGATCCAAGCATTGTCAAAACTTCTTGGTACACATGAGAAGAAAAGGCCGGACCTTGGTCACTTTCAACAACTTCTAGAACCCCATATCTGCATATAACTTCCATCACCAGTTTCTTCGCTGTGGTCTTTGCAGTCATGTTGGTAACAGGGAATGCTTTCGGCCAACTGGAGAACCGGGGCCCAGTAGAATTTTTGCACCAGTGCGAGGGCCTGATTCTTTCCTCGATGTGTAGGCTCATGTGCCCATATGGCAATAGCAGGGTACATCCGCTTAGGGAGACACACGAGTTGGTCCTTTTTCCAGAGACCATTATCCATACGTGCCCCATCAGTCTTCCATTGCTTCACCTCTTCCTTTGGAGACATTCTCTGCATCGTCATTAAGCGGTCTCACGGGGTTCGACAGAAAACTTCAGTCTGTTGTAGATCCTCAGGTTCTTGTAGGGTCAGTGCTTCTTGTAACTGTTTACGCTAAGAGCGTGTGGTCACCACAGTTGGTATGGTTGGTTCAACGGGTTACAGAGCGACGGCTTTTGCTTGCATATCCGCAAATGCGTTGCCAACAGTCTGTGGTCTGGTCCTAGGACCGTGCACCTTAACTTTGATAATGGCCAACTGAGTAGGTAATTTGATCGAGTCCATGAAGGTTTTAACAGCTTCAGCATTTTTCACTGGGGTTCCGGCAGTAGTAATAAACCCTCGATTGGCCCATAGAGCCCCAAAATCGTGAGCAATACCAAATGCATACCGTGAATCCGTGTATATATTAGCCCGTCTGTTCTTGGCCAAAGTACATGCAGTAGACAGAGCCTGGAGTTCTGCTTCTTGTGCTGACTGTGAGGGCGGGAGGGCAGCTGTGTGCACTACAGTGTCCTCTGTGGTAACAGCATATCCCGAGTGGAATCTACCAAACTCGTCAGCATATCTTGAACCATCCGTGTATAACACCAGATCAGGATTTGGGAGTGGATTCTCACTGACATTTGGTGGAGTAGCTGTTTCTTCAGTCAGAAGTTGGGAACAGTCATGTTGGAGGTAATCCTCATCACTGCCATCTTTCCTTATAGTTCATTATACCGTCTTTCAAGGCGTTGTAAAGGGGTTGCATTATGCGGGATGCATCCGGTATCCACTGACAAAAATAAATACATAGTCCAAGAAAACGCTGGAGTTCAATTTCATCTTTTGGGATAGGAAGGGAGCTGACAGCTATTTTTCTTTCTTCTGCGAGGTGTCTGGCACCCTGAAGGAGACAGTGACCCAAGAATATCACTTGACCAAGGCAGAAGTGAAGTCTCGAGGCCGAAACTCGACAGTTCAGTGCTTCCAGATGCTTAAGGAGGCTAGCAATGGCAGAAATGGCAAAAGACACCTGCTCATATTTTTTTTTTTTTTTTTGCAAACTGGTTGGGATTGTTTTAGGCCCCTTGTGGCATAACTGTCCATATTAACTGTCGGCCCTGATAAGTGAATGCAAATAGAAACTGGCAGTCTGGGTGTAACGGAATGCTAAAGAAGGCATTGGTAAGATCAATAACTGTAAACCAAGCAGCATCCTGGGGTATTTGGGACAAAAGAGTATGAGGATTAGGCACCAGGTTTGAGAAACACTTTTACTGGTTCTACAGGCATTTTCCCTATATCAATTGACCCTTTTGACCAGAGTTTAGATAGTATCTCTGAGAGGTATGGGGTGAGTCGTTGATCCTCAGGCAATATTGGGAGTGGATCTGAGCCTATCAGGGCCATCATAACAGTAGGAAGGGCATGCAAAATACAGATTTCCTCACTGTCTTCATCTACATAGGGATTATATAACAAAAAAAAACATCTGACCATCATCTTGGAATTGTATTCCAGAGCGGAACTGTGATAATTAATCTACCCCTAGTAAATTTACTGGACATGTGGGAGAGATCACGAACTGAGCAGTAACGAGAATTAGCAGGGAGGGGCCGAGGAGCAAGATTCCCACTAGCTGAAGTCTGAAGAAGGGGGGCGAGAGTTTGCTGTGTGGGCTGAAGGGCACACTGTGTGCTCGCAGCTGCGGTGGGGGCTAGAGGCTGCTGTTTGCTCTTTTTTTTTTTTTTTTCTCTCTCTCTCTCCTGAACAGAGCAGGTTAAAGTCTGAAAACTTTTTTTTACTTTCAATGCATCAGCCGGGGTGGAATTCTCAACGTCAAGTCTAACTGAAATTATTGCCTCTTGCAATTCGGGTCTGAGGCCGGACATCAAAGCTGCCACAAAAAGATATGTATGGGCTTCATTATACAGTGAGCATCCTGGGGTATTTGGGACAAAAGAGTATGAGGATTAGGCACCAGGTTTGAGAAACACTTTTACTGGTTCTACAGGCATTCTCCCTATATCATTTGACCCTTTTGACCAGAGTTTAGATAGTATCTCTGAGAGGTATGGGGTGCGTCATTGATCCTCAGGCAATATTGGGGGTGGATCTGGGCCTATCAGGGCCATCATAACTGTAGGAAGGGCATGCAAAATACAGATTTCCTCACTGTCATCATAACGTAAGAGCCATCTGACCATCATCTTGGAATTATATTCCGGAGCGGAACTGTAATAATAAATCTGCCCCTAGTAAATTTACTGGACGTGTGGGGGAGATTACAAACTGAACAGTAACCTTGGGAAAAGGTCCCACAGAAATAGGGTTTATAAAAGTATATTAATTGGGTCTACCATCTACTCCGATTAAAATAGCAGGGGAATGACAATCTCTGAAAATGTTCGAGTCTGGCACAGTGCCAGCATTAGCAGGGAGGGGCTGAGGAGCAGGTTTCCCAGTAGCTGAAGTCTGTGGGGGGGGCAGAGTTTGCTGTGTGGGCTGAAGGGCACACTGATACTGATAAGGGACTGTGAACTCGCAGCCTCGCTGGGCACAATGGTGGGGGCTGGAGCAGCTGCTGGCTGCTAGCTTGCTTTTTTTTTCTCTGTACGCTGAACAGACGGGTTAAATTCTTCTGAAAACTTTTTTTTTTTCTTAGCGGGGACTGAGGCTGTCAGCGGTGGCTGATAATAGATACTGTGAGCGTTTAACAAAGAAAAGGTGGGGGCTGCCTCTCGGTCTTCTTGTACAATTCTCATCTAGCAAGGAGACCTCTTCTTTCAAATCATCACTTTTAACTATTAGTCTGCCTAACACATTAGTATCATTAATCTCAGTTCCTTCTTTTAATCACTTCCTCACACCACAGACACTTGCTTGAACCACAATACATCCCGTCCTTGCCATAATAATAGACAATTTTTCCTTCTTCAACATAGCAGTAACAGAAACAATCAGAATTCACTTCCTCTGTTCTTCCTAACACCTTCGTCACACAATTCATGTGCCAAGCCACAAAATTCTTCTTTTCCTTCCACAGATTCTCTCATTTAGAGCTAAATATCCTTTAGTTGTGCACAATACTGGAGCGGCCGTCTCAGTTTGTTCCACCAGGTCAACCCCATCTGGGAAGCCCAAAATTCGCGGTACTCAGTGAAAGGAGGAGGGCGTCTCAGACTATCCCTCCGGACACCTCTGGTTATATACAGTTGTGGCCATAAGTATTAACACCCCTGCAATTCTGTCAGATAATACTCAGTTTCTTCCTGAAAATGATTGCAAACACAAATTCTTTGGTATTATTATCTTCATTTAATTTGTCTGAAATGAAAAAACACAAAAAGAATTGTCCTAAAGCCAAATTGGTTATAATTCCACACCAAACATAAAAAAGAGGGTGGACAAAAGTATTGGCACTGTTCGAAAAATCATGTGATGCTTCTCTAAATTGTGTAATTAACAGCACCTGTAACTTACCTGTGGCACCTAACAGGTGTTGGCAATAACTAAATCACACTTGCAGTCAGTTGACATGGATTAAAGTTGACTCAACCTCTGTCTTGTGTCCTTGTGTGTACCACATTGAGCATGGAGAAAAGAAAGAAGACCAAAGAACTGTCTGAGGACTTGAGAAACCAAATTGTGAGGAAGCCTCAGCAATCTCAAGGCTACAAGTCCATTTCCAAAGACCAGAATGTTCCTGTGTCTACCGTGCGCAGTGTCACTAAGAAGTTTAAAGCCCATGGCACTGTGGCTAACCTTCCTAGATGTGGACGGAAAAGAAAAATTGACAAGAGATTTCAACGCAAGATTGTGCGGATGTTGGATAAAGAACCTCGACTAACATCCAAACAAGTTCAAGCTGCCCTGCAGTCCGAGGGTACAACAGTGTCAACTCGTACTATCCGTCGGCATCTGAATGAAAAGGGACTGTATGGTAGGAGACCCAGGAAGACTCCACTTCTTACCCCGAGACATAAAAAAGCCAGGCTGGACTTTGCCAAAACTTACCTGAAAAAGCCTAAAACGTTTTGGAAGAATGTTCTCTGGTCAGATGAGACAAAAGTAGAGCTTTTTGGGCAAAGGCATCAGCATAGAGTTTACAGGAGAAAGAAAGAGGCAATCAAAGAAAAGAACACGGTCCCTACAGTCAAACATGGTGGAGGTTCCTTTATGTTTTGGGGATTCTTTGCTGCCTCTGGCACTGGACTGCTTGACCGTGTGCATCGCATTACGAAGTCTGAATACTACCAACAAACTTTGCATCATAATGTAGGGCCCAGTGTGAGAAAGCTGGGTCTCCCTCAGAGGTCATGGGTCTTCCAACAGGACAATGACCCAAAGCACACTTCAAAAAGCACTAGAAAATGGTTTGAGAGAAAGCACTGGAGACTTCTGAGGTGGCCAGCAATGAGTCCAGACCTGAATCCCATAGAACACCTGTGGAGAGATCTAAAAATGGCAGTTTGGAGAAGGCACCCTTCAAATATCAGACACCTGGAGCAGTTTGCCAAAGAAGAATGGTCTAAAATTCCAGCAGAGCATTTTTAAGAAACTCATTGATGGTTACCGGAAGCGGTTGGTCGCAGTTATTTTGGCTAAAGGTTGTGCAACCAAGTATTAGGCTGAGGGTGCCAATACTTTTGTCTGGCCCATTTTGGGAGTTTTGTGTGAAATGATCAATGTTTTGCTTTTTGCTTAATTCTCTTTTGTGTTTTTTTCATTTAAGACAAATTAAATGAAGATAATAATACCAAAGAATTTGTGTTTGCTATCATTTTCAGGAAGAAACCGAGTATTATCTGACAGAATTGCAGGGGTGTCAATACTTTTGGCCACAACAGTATGTATATATCTATATATACCTGAGTTACGTATCCTACCCATACTGATTGGTGACACTTATAGACCCACGCTACAAGGAGAACTTTATATCTCTTATTCCAGAGGCAGACAGGTGTACTAAAATGTTGGAGGACCAGAGGGCCCTTCTTGCGGAATTATTAAAAAAATTCCCATATGAAAACGCTGACAGCAGAGGTCTCAGTTCATTGGCGAAGCAAGGAGTACAGGTGAGAGAGACACAACTCCAATCCAGCAGACGCAGTGGAACACTGGCAAAGTTCGGGGAGAGTTTTCTCAGACCATCCCATCGCCCTGACCCCGAGGCACGGGGGACTCCAAAAAGAGTGCAAAGTTTGGGAAAATGCTGAGGGAGTACCTTGCTGACCACACCAACGTCCTCTGTCATTCCTCTGTGCCTTATAATTATTGGTTATCCACGCTGAACACGTGGCATGAACTTGCTCTCTCTACTGCGCATGTGCGTGGTACTCATGGTCAAGGAACGCACAGCGCCTCGCTCTCTGGTGGTCAGTGGGCACACAGCGCCTTGCTCTCTGGCAGTATCACTTTTAGTGGCGGGAGCCAACGGGAACAGTCCTTTGCAGCGCCAGTGCTCTAAGGATGGAGCACACTGCTCAGCCTCCTATGCGCTGCTTGTCCACGCCAAAAATCTCTGCTGTCATGCCCGCTTTCTCTTAAGCTGGCCCCCTGCCTCTAGGTCACTGGGTCTGTACGTCTGCTACAGTTCGTCGCGGCGTCGGCGCTTTGGGTGCGTAGTGCACTGCCCCCCTTGCTGCTCACACGCTCACAGCTGGGGACTCACTCCTACTTTGCATTTTTTTCCTCAGCTTCCGGACAGGTTCCCTGTCTAAACATGCCCCCTCTTCCTGGGTAATGGGGTCTGTCCGTTCCCCTATTCCTTCCCCTGGGAAATAGGGGACGCAGCCTTGACAATTCTGGACCCGATGCAGCACATGTACCCGCAGCCCGGTCATCCTGACCCCGTACATATCTGGCCAATCAGTTCTTTAATGCAAGCATCATTACATCCAGAACAGTTTCATTTTGAAGGACTTTGTGGCTCATATCAATCCACAAGATGACACTAGTCATCTTGTCTCCTAGTCTCCAGCATCTATACTACCCAGTTGCACACAGTATGTTACCTGCCTCACTGAGAGACTGCTTTGAAACAACCACTTGGGAAGTGCTGCAAGATTCATATGGTGATGACATGGATGGTCTCACACACTGTATAACGGACTACATTAATTTCTGTGTAGACAACATGGTACCCACAAAAGTAGTGAGGTGCTTCTCTAACAATAAACCAGGGATCAGCCCCGGAATAAAGGCTCTTCTCAAAGAGAAGTTGGCCTTCAGATCAGGTGACAAGGGCAGGCTGAGAGAGGTGCAGAAAGATCTGAAGAATCTAATCAGGCAGGGAAAGGCTAATTATAAGACAAAGATTGAACTGAAATTGTCACAGAAAAGGATTCATGAAGTCTGGGAGGGTCTAAAGTCTATATCTGGGCATAGACAGACTGTCACCAGGATGGTTGTAAATAAAGAGGGGCTTAATGAACTTAATCTATTCTTTAACAGATTTAATCACACACTGGCTGCTCCTGCCCCTGCATATCATTCACACCTCTCTGCTACAATAACCTCACCCCCTGCTGCAACTTGTCAACTGAGCCAGGGTCTGTTCTTCACAAGTACCCAGGTTGCAAAAGAACTGGATAAGATCAAAGTTTTGAAGGCTGCAGGTCCTGACGGTGTTGAGGTAGGGCTAAATTAACCCTTCACGGTTGAGCCAGTGATTTTCAAATTAATTCACAGGGCGTTGCTAGCAACTGGGAATGACCACACGGAGACGGGGGTCTCTGTACGGGAGGATCGAGGCAGATCACTGAGCCCCTTTACTGAATCTCACATTACATAGCATTCTGCTTAGTTATGCAAAGTATACAGCTACCAATGGAATCGTAATACATGTAAGCCAATAGTATTGTAAGAGAATCAGAATATGTCCCTAGCTGCGTGACGTAGAATATAGAACAATAGCACATTCTTTTAGGGTCTCATCTCATATCTTATATCTTGTACAAGCTGGAACAGTCTGGTTTCATAACAGCCGTGAATTTTCATCTAGTTAAGTTACAAAATTTAACTCGTAAACAGCAAAATGGCGTCGCAAGCACAAAAATGGATCCCGGAGAGCAAGATGTCCTGTACATCTGAATACTGTACTTCACAATGGCATCAGTGCAAGGCTAATCAAAACCTGCGGGCACCAGCTGAGTGAGATCATTACATATCTGTTCAATATGAGCCTGAGAATAGGTATAGTACCACAATTGTGGAAATTATCGTGTGTAGTACCAGTTCCGAAGAAACCTTATCCGAAAGACCTTAATGACTATAGACCTCTAGCATTGACATCACACCTGATGAAGGTACTAGAGAGATTGGTTCTCACACGTCTCCGTCCTCTAGTGAGCTCGGATATGGACCCTCTCCAGTTTGCCTACAGGCCGGGCATTGGTGTGGATGATGCCATTATCCACCTTCTAGATAGGACTCTCTCTCACCTGGAGAAACCTGGTGTCACGCTCGCGCCTTGGCTGAATGGCGCGAGCCGGGGGGTTGTGGCCCCACTGTGCCACAAACCAGACTACCCTGGAAGGGGCGTAACTACGGCAGCTTCCTTGGTCTTCACTGGAGCCTCTGATGGTGAGGTCAGGCTTGTGCGGCAGGTAGCTGCCGGGTGCCACTCCAGGGTGGTGTCTGGCTGTGGCTGCTGATTCCACTCGGGAACAGGACACCTTGACAGAGGCTATAGACAGGCAGGCAGGTGGACACGGCAGGCACGGCTTGGAGACACAGGACAGGCGGGCACGGCTTGGAGACACAGGACAGGCGGGCACGGCTTGGAGACACAGGACAGGCGGGCACGGCTTGGAGACACAGGACAGGCGGGCACGGCTTGGAGACACAGGACAGGCGGGCATGGCTTGGAGACACAGGACAGGCGGGCACGGCTTGGAGACACAGGACAGATTGGCGTGGTATGAAAAGGAGCAGGTAGGGACCTGTTCACACAGCAGGTGTAGGCAGGAGGGAGTAGTGCATTCTGGAACAAGATCTGGACCTGTTCACACAGGAGGTGTAGGCAGGAGGGAGTGGTGTAAGCTGGAACAGGATCTGGACCTGTTCACACAGGAGGTACAGGTATGGATATAGGCAGGAAGGAATGGAGTATGAAGGAACAGGTTTGGGCCTGTTCACACAGGAGGTGCAGGTAGACAGAGCCGCAGGAGTGCGGAGCAGGCAGACAGAGCCGCAGGAGTGCGGAGCAGGCAGAGGCGCAGGAGTGCGGAGCAGGCAGAGCCGCAGGAGTGCGGAGCAGGCAGAGCCGCAGGAGTGCGGAGCAGGCAGAGCAGCTAGGGAGCTGTGCAGACAGAGCTGCGAGCGTGCAGATGCACAGATAAAGTGGACACAAGGAAAGACACGGCAGGGAAGGAACCACAAACAAGGAGACTGACAGACAGAGGTAAGACTGAGTTCAGACAGAGGCACAGGGACAAAGACACTAGGACCAGGATATTCAGCCTCCTGGTAGGCAGACAGGGTACAAAGCAAGACTAGAGAATCCTCCAGAGAAGGAGACACACAGAACAGGGCCTGGCTTCCTCAGCAGCGAGATACTAACTGAGTATAGACATTGCTCAGGCAATGTTTCAGTGGGAGTGGCGAAACTAAATAGTCAAGGGCTCCAGGTGATTGGTCAGGGACAGATTACACAGGTGCACCCAGACTGCATAAGAACCAGAGAGTTCAGGCGCCGCCCCCCTATACACACAGTCTGGAAACATGGAGAGCAGAGGCACAGAGCTGGCAACAGACAGAATTCACAGCATGGCTTGAAGCAGAAAGTAAGTTGGTGTGCGAGGGATGGGAGACCATGCAGTGATGCCAGCAGGGTTGTTACAGTACCCCCCCTTTACGGCCCCTCTTCCTCAAGCCTGCCAGAATGACCAGAAGAAGGAGTACGGGACCACACACAGTCCAGGTTGACATGACATCCTTCAGGTAGGGTGGAGTATGTGTGCCATCAGGAATCACAGATTGCCCGGTTTCTTGGTGCCTAAGGGAGTCAGTTTCCAACACAGAGGGTACAAAGACTTCTTCCTCCTGATTGGCAGAGAGCAGGGACCTGGAAGCTTTGACCCCTACATCAGCCGGCCAGCTAGAAACAGCAGACACCTTCACCAAGTCCGACTTCAGCCAGACATGCCAGAAAAATTGGACCTCCTCCTCCCGGTTGGTGAGAATCGGAGATATGTGGGTCACTGTTCCAACCTCTTCACCCACCTGCCAAATGGAAGCTGGAGGCATACATACAGGGAGCCACTTCCACCTGTTACCCTGAAAAAACTGGGCTTCCTCTACCAGGTTAGAGGGTGAAAAAATCTCTGTCTCAGTATCTTCACTCACTGGCCACACAGGGGTTGAAGGCATATATTTAGGACCCATCTTCAGCCTGAAATCCAGGGGAGGACAATCAAGAGACAGGGATGCTCCTGGGAGCAGATCACTGGTATAGTCGCTGGAGACGTGTGAGGAGACTGACACCGCCTCCCCTTCTTCGGAGACGTCATCACCCCTTGACTCGACGACTAGCAGACCAGATGAAGAAGGTGACATTGCTGACCGACTCTGACGTAAGGGAACCAGACACTTCTTGTCACTTGATTGTTTCAAGCGCGGTGCCCTACTAGGTTTCCAGACATGGACGGGTACTAGAATCTCTGGATCAGAATGACCCATGGGCATACCAGTCAGCAGATGGAAGATGAACTTCTTCATGTATAAAGCTCCGACCTGGAGCTGTAGTTGTCCCTGCAGGACTAGACTGTTTTCCAACAGGGCTCGGCCACCTCGAGACAACGCCCACGTCGGCTTCGAGAGCTGTATGACAGAGACGACACACTGACTCCGTATGGCTGGCGGTTTATACACACCAAAGCTCCCAGAAGGCAGAGAAACAGTCATTGGCTTCACAGAACAGAGACCGTCGGGATGTTCCTTCATGAGACCAGATTGCGGCTGTAAGCTTGCCAGCCGCTTTTTCTTAGACCTCTTGGACCTTACACGGGAGGCCGCCTTAGCAGGCTGAGGAACAGGAGTGTCAGGGACGGTCACAGACGGATGAGAGGATTCACCCATAGGTTCCTCTTGTCTGGCCTGTATCTGGAAGCTTGAAGAGGAAGACTTTTCAAGAGCAGCTGGACGAGGCACGTCGAACACTTTACGGAAGGCCACCAGGAAGGCCCCCAGGCTCATGACGACAGGGTCCCCTGCTTCCCAAAGGGGACAATCCATATCAAGGCATCACCAGCTAGGTAGGACATGATGTATCCCACCTTGACCCGGTCAGAGGGGAAACAAGCTGCATTCTGCAGGATGTAGTGCAGGCATTTCTTCAGGAACCCTTGGCACTCTTTAGGGTCCCCATAGAACCTAGGCAGATCTGCTGGGTTGTGCTCTTCATAGGCCAGGAGCTGATTGTAGAGGGCATTGGAGACGATGATTGGTTCAGAGGTCTCCACAATCGGAACCACGCAGGACGGAACAAATTCCTCTGGTTGCTCATACTGGTGGAACACAGGTTCATGACGCTCTGCGAGCGTAAGGACATGGGACTCAGCGGGGACCATGGCCTGAGCAAACTGTCACGCTCGCGCCTTGGCTGAATGGCGCGAGCCGGGGGGTTGTGGCCCCACTGTGCCACAAACCAGACTACCCTGGAAGGGGCGTAACTACGGCAGCTTCCTTGGTCTTCACTGGAGCCTCTGATGGTGAGGTCAGGCTTGTGCGGCAGGTAGCTGCCGGGTGCCACTCCAGGGTGGTGTCTGGCTGTGGCTGCTGATCCCACTCGGGAACAGGACACCTTGACAGAGGCTATAGACAGGCAGGCAGGTGGACACGGCAGGCACGGCTTGGAGACACAGGACAGGCGGGCACGGCTTGGAGACACAGGACAGGCGGGCACGGCTTGGAGACACAGGACAGGCGGGCACGGCTTGGAGACACAGGACAGGCGGGCACGGCTTGGAGACACAGGACAGGCGGGCACGGCTTGGAGACACAGGACAGGCGGGCACGGCTTGGAGACACAGGACAGGCGGGCACGGCTTGGAGACACAGGACAGGCGGGCACGGCTTGGAGACACAGGACAGGCGGGCACGGCTTGGAGACACAGGACAGATTGGCGTGGTATGAAAAGGAGCAGGTAGGGACCTGTTCACACAGCAGGTGTAGGCAGGAGGGAGTAGTGCATTCTGGAACAAGATCTGGACCTGTTCACACAGGAGGTGTAGGCAGGAGGGAGTGGTGTAAGCTGGAACAGGATCTGGACCTGTTCACACAGGAGGTACAGGTATGGATATAGGCAGGAAGGAATGGAGTATGAAGGAACAGATTTGGGCCTGTTCACACAGGAGGTGCAGGTAGACAGAGCCGCAGGAGTGCGGAGCAGGCAGACAGAGCCGCAGGAGTGCGGAGCAGGCAGACAGAGCCGCAGGAGTGCGGAGCAGGCAGAGGCGCAGGAGTGCGGAGCAGGCAGAGCCGCAGGAGTGCGGAGCAGGCAGAGCCGCAGGAGTGCGGAGCAGGCAGAGCCGCAGGAGTGCGGAGCAGGCAGAGCAGCTAGGGAGCTGTGCAGACAGAGCTGCGAGCGTGCAGATGCACAGATAAAGTGGATTATCTTATCTTATCTTAGTCTCATACTTCAAAATTTTGGTGGTAAATCAATTCCCCATTGTTAGGTTGTGTATGTTTTGATTTATGACTTTGGACGGCTCAGTCCACATACGCTTTCCAGACGCCAGCCATTTAACATTTCCACTGGCCATCCAGACTCTCTACTTTGTCCTTCTTTTGGCTACCATTGCAAGGATTTATTTATTTCAGTAAACGAGATTTTTCTGATGAAGGTCCTATGCTGGACCGAAAACGTTTAAACCTTTCTGTCTGGATGCACAAAATAAAAGTGTCTGAATATTTCACATATTGACTGCAAAGATTTTTGTCATTTTTTGATTGATGGGTTGGATACCCGACTTGAGCACCAACAACCAAGCTATTCCTGAGTGCCGTGCTCTCTTTATAGGATTGATTTGACTTATGTAACATCAATTGGGTGATAATTATTCACACCTATTTGCTTCACAATATATTCATCTTTTTCTTCAAGGCTTCGGAATATAATGTTGTAAAAGTGAAAGCAAATTGGTGAAGAGAGTTTTAACTCAAATGTGAAACTAATTGTCATCTTTACTATTTCTCCATTCCGTGTGCGGCTAACCACCTCATTGATCTTATTGAGTTTCTTTGGCAGGAAAACAACAGCTCCATCAATACCATGTGTTTTTCCTATTAATTCATCATGCTGGTAAAGCAGAGGTGAGATTAGGGATCTAAATTACATTTGTGGACTGTAGTAAAAATGACACTGTGCAAGACCCACTAGGGTCTAGCTACCAATTTGACATACCATATATACTCGAGTATAAGCCGACCTGAGCATCACCCGAGGCCCCTAATTTCGTCACAAAAAACTAGGAAAACTTATTGACTTGAGTATAAGCCGAGGGTGGAAAATGCAGCAGCTACTGGTAAATTTCAAAAATAAAAATAGATACTAATAAAAGTAAAATGGTGGCCCCATAAGATGCTCCATATTAATATATGCCCCATATAATGCTGCACAAAGGTTAATGGTGGCCCTATAAGATGCTCCATATTAACCCCTTTCTGTCATATGATGTACTATCCCGTCCATGTGACCTGGGACTTAATTCCCATGGACGGGATAGTACGTCATAGCGATCAGCAGCGCTCACGGGGGGAGCGCCGCTGATAGTGGCCGGGTCTCAGCTGATTATCACAGCTGACACCCGGCACTATGTGCCAGAGGCGGTCACGGACTGCCCCCGGCACATTAACCCCTGGCACACTGCGATCAAACATGGGCATAGGGAAGAATCACGCAGGGAACAGTGCAGGCCCCCGGATCCAAGATGGCCGCGGGGGCCTTCGGGGTCCTGCAGGGAGGTGGATTTCTCAGTACCTGCTGAGATTAGGCGTTGAGAAAGCCTCCTGCAGTACATGTCAGATCGCTGATCTTACACAGTGCACTGCAAAGTGTCAGATCAGTGATCTGACACTTTACAGCAGAGGTCTCAAACTCGGCAGAATAAATGTGCCGCACATAAAAAAAATTTGAGCTGGCGGGCGCCATTCCTTTCAAACTTAATACACCTCGTACACACACGGCTCCGCTCCATCCACCTCATACATACGTGGCTCCACTCCGTACACCTCGTACACATGCGACTCCGCTCCGTACGCCTCGTTACTGTAGCCATTATCAAAGTGATCAGACCCATAGAAAACCTTGAAATAATCTTAAGCCAACCTGTTAATAATCATATCAAATTATAGATGCCGATACAGTTGAAAGCAGTAATGAAGGAGAGAGCATCATGTGATGGGGGGACTGCACTATACTTTGGTGTGTGTGTGGGGTTGACTGCACTATACTGTGTTGTCTGCACTATACTGTGTGTAGGGGGCTGCACTATACTGTGTTGAGTATGTCTGCTGCACTATAATGTGTATGGGGGGACTGCACTATACTTTGGTGTGTGTTTGTCTGCTGTACTATACTGTGTGTGGGGGACTGCACTATACTGTGTTGTCTGCATTATACTGTGTGTGGGGAGAATGCACTATACTGTTTTTTTGTGTGTCTGCACTATTCTGTGTGTGTGGGGGGACTGCACTATACTTTGTATGTGTGGGGGCTGCATTAAACTGTGTGTGGGGGCTGCATTATACTGTGTGGGGGGCTGCATTATACTGTGTGTGGGGGCTGCACTATACTTTGTGTGTGTTTGTGGGGGGATGAATTATACTGTGTGTGTGGGCTGCATTATACTCTGAGGGGGCTGCTTTATACTCAGGGGGTCTACATTATACTGTGTGTGTGGGGGGCTGTATTATAATCTGAAAGGGCTGCATTATACTCTGAGGGAGCTGCATTATTCTCTGAAGGGGCTGCATAATACTGTGGGTGTGGGTTCTGCATTATACTGTGTGTGAGGGCTGCACTATGTGTGTGTGTGTGTTTGTGGGGGGCCGCATTATACTCTGAGGGGCTGCTTTATACTCTGAGGGGGGTTGCAGTATACTCTATCAAGGACCATGGGAGCGCATTTTACTATATGTACTATATGGGACCTGCATTATACAGTATCAAGGACTATCTGCACCAATCATTCTCCCTCAGCCAGAGTAAGGGTAGGTGCATACGGTCAGTAAATGATGTGGGTTGGATGCTGCGTACCTGTGCAGCATCCAGATGTTACAGCATAGCGGATGGGATTTCAAGAAATCCCATGCCTACTGTGCGTGCACCGATGCCCGCGGATCACCCAGAGATGGACATGTGGCGTGTCTCTCCAGTTCGCAGCATGTCTATTTATCTTGCAGAGACACAAGCCTCCGTAAGATAAATCTCACCCGTACAATGTATTTGAAGGTTTAATTCCGCACAGTTCAATGGACACATTCAGAATCACCTGCATTCAATAGCTGGCAACACTATGGACGTAGCGGACATGCGCTGCATACAAATCGCTGCCAATTACTGAACGTGTGCAGATACCCTAAAAATTCCAGGAAACAAGCGTTGAATGACTTCAATATTGTCGATCGGGCTCGTTTAGCGGCCTGAACTCAGTGCAAGTAAATACAACAGAAATGTTTCTGAGTGATGGAGCGATATGTGAGCATTTGCAGACCCACTTTAAGCTTTTGCCAAGGGCCCCACTTTGTCTAAAACCGACCCTGCATGGCGGACGCATCCCTCAAAGATCAACCCAACCCACCTCGTCAAGGAATCTCTGAAAAGGGACATCTCATTTGGTGTAAAGTTCATTAATAAAACCTAGTTGATAAAATGATTTTTAGCCCCAAATACATGAATTTTAAGGAAAAAATACCCATATCCCAACAGTAGAAAAGTGAAGGGTATATGTCAAAGACTGAAATAAAAAAAAAAATTGAGAGTTAAAAAAAATTGGGGGCAATAAATATTATAATATGATTACACAGACAATATTTGTCACAGTACGTACAGGTATAAATGTGAAACTATCACATTTTCTGCTTTTATTTTTAAGAAAGTTTTTTGCATTCAGGAAACTTTCTGATGTTCTATTCTCTTTAGATTTATTTGTGAGAATACTGACGATCTGCTGACAAAACCGTTCACTGGTGGTATTGATGATGATGGTAGTGATGATCTCACTGGTGGTAATGATGATGATGGTAGTGATGAGCTCACTGGTGGTAATGATGATGATGGTAGTGATGATCTCACTGGTGGTAATGATGATATTGTTGATGTTGTCCATCTTGAACTGTCCTCCCACCTCTCCTCCTGCTCCCTCTTTGACCGCTTACAATCAGGCTTCCGACTGCACCACTCAACTGAAACTGCCATAACTAAAGTCACCAACGACCTACTAACCGCCAAGAGCAAGCGACAATACTCAGTCCTTCTTCTCCTGGACCTGTCTTCTGCCTTCGACACTGTGGACCATTCCCTCCTGCTCCAGATTCTCTCATCTCTGGGCATCACAGGCTTGGCCCTATCCTGGATCTCATCATATCTAACAGACTGATCATTCTGTGTCTCCCTCTCCCACACCACCTCCTCACCTTTCCCATTCTCTGTCAGTGTTCCTCAAGGCTCAGTTCTAGGACCCCTACTCTTCTCCATCTACAACTTTGGCCTGGGACAGCTCATAGAATTCCACAGCTTGCAGTATCATCTCTATGCCGATGACACGCAGATCCACCTATCTGGACCTGACCTCACCTCCTTACTGACCAAAATCCCACAATGTCTGTCCGCTATTTCAGCTTTCTTCTCTGCTCGCTTTCTAAAACTGAACATGGACAAAACAGAATTCATAATCTTTCCCCCATCTCACTCTACCCCTCCACCAGACTTATCCATCAATGTCAATGGTTGCTCACTTTCCCCAGTCCCGCATGCTCGGTGCCTCGGGGTGATCCTCGACTCTGCCCTCGCTTTCAAGCCACTTATCCAAACCCTAACCTCCTGCTGTCGCAATCTCAAAAATATTTCCCGGATCCGTGCATTCTTGACCATGACACCGCAAAAACACTAGTGCATGCCCTTATCATCTCCGGCCTTGACTACTGCAACCTCCTACTCTCTGGCCTCCCCTCTAGCACTCTGGCACCACTCCAATCCATCCTACATTCTGCTGCACGACTAATCCACCTGTCTCCCCGTTATTCCCCAGCCTCTCCCCTATGCCAAGCCCTTCATTGGCTTCCTATTGTGCAGAGGCTCCAGTTCAAAACCCTAACTATGATATACAAAGCCACCCACAGCCTGTCTCCTCCTTACATCTGTGACATGGTCTCCCGGTACCTACCAGCATGCAACCTTCGATCCTCTCAAGATCTCCTTCTCTACTCTCCTCTTATCTCTTCTTCCCACAACCGCATACAAGACTTCTCCTGTGCTTCCCCGATTCTCTGGAATTCCCTCCCCCTACACATCAGACTCTCGCCTACCATGGAAACCTTCAAAAAGAACCTGAAGACCCAGCTCTTCCGACAAACCTATAACCTGCAGTGACCCACAGTCTACTAATCCGCCGCACAACCAGCTCTACCCTCTCCTAGTGTATCCTCACCCAACCCTGTAGACTGTGAGCCCTTGCGGGCAGGGTCCTCTCTCCTTCTGTACTTATGTGTGTCTTGTACTGCTCATGTTTATTGTACTTGTCTATATTTGCCCCTTTTCACATGTAAAGCGCCATGGATAAATGGCGCTATAAATTGTATAATAATAATAATAATAATAATAATAATGTTGTCTATAAATCTTGATTGTATTCTTTCTTCGTCTCTTTCAGCCTTCCACTGACCTTACCCAGTCCACTATTTCCTCTTTTCTGATATTGAAGGGACGCTCTGCGAAAAACAGGAGAAGATAATGTAATTATTTCTTTGGGTGTAATGGAGGAGGCCAACTCAAAATTAGTAAAGGTACTGTCACACTAAGCGATATCGCTAGCAATATCGCTATAACTTGTGACGTTATAGCGATATTGCTAGCGATATCGCTGTGTGTGATACCTACAACCCGCTCCCCCCTGGTTATCGCTGATCGCGCGAGAACGTTCAGGACCGCTTCTCGTCGTCAGCTTCCTGTTGTGATGACGAGCGACGCGTGGAGCCGGGTGGGAGGACGCAGGATCGCCTGGTGTGACAGGTAAGTAGCGACCCCCGTCCCCAGCGATGTCGCTGGTGAGATCTGCCAGTGTGGCAGCTCACTAGCGACCACTTAGCGATGCACCAGCGATCCTGACCGCGTCATATCGCTGGTCGGGATCGCTGGTACATCGCTAAGTGTGACAGTACCTTTAGGCCTCATTCAGATGTTTTGGGGTTGTTTTTGCATGCAAAGAGAAAATTTTCATCCATTTTTGGTCAATGTGTCCGCTTTTTCCATCACGGTACAATCGTTTTTTCCTCTATCCAAAAAATAAGTTCTCCTACCCTTTAAGCAGTAAAAAAAAATATGCAGTTCATTTGCTTTTTTTTTTATAGACCCACATTATTGTACTTACCTGGGTCATCACTTATTATTTCTATCAGCTCATCTTCTTCCTGAACCTTTGTTTTGTTACTGAAAATAGGAAATAGAGAAAATCTTTAATCTCCTTATCATGGGCAGGAATTCTAGAAGGAAGCAATGTGCAGAATAATGCATTGTCCAACTCCAGGAAATGCACCCTATTAAGAGCGGTTATAGGAAGCTTCGCCCCCAGCAATTTGCCTCCAGCAGTTCGCCCCAGGTACATTTTGCCCCCAGCATTTGGCCCCCAGGATGTTTCGCCACCGCACATTTCGCCCCCAGCGTTTCGCCCCTGGATGTTTCGCCCCCGGATGTTTCACCTACAGCATTTTGTCCCTGGATGGGTCGCCATCTGATGTTTCGCCCCTAGCATGTTGACCCCTGATGTTTCACCCTCAGCTTTTGGGGTCAACATGCAGGGAACAAAACATATAGGGCTGAACATACCTGAGGGTAAAATATACAGGACCCCAATTGCTGGGGATTCCTGTGGCTGCCTTTTCAGCAGCTCACCCAGTGTCTCATCTGGCTGGCCTTAAAGGAGTATTATCACCCTAGAACACAAAAAAACTGACATACTTACCTGTCACAGCTGCAGCTCCTTGGGTATGGGGCGAAATGTGCGGGGGTGAAATGTGCGGGGTCGAAACACCCTGGGGGCAAAATGCTGGGGGCGAAATGTGCGGGGGCGAACTGCTGGGGGCGAACTGCGGGGGGCGAAACATCCAAATCTCATATAACACAGTCCACATAGTATATAACACAGTCCACATAGTATATAACACAGCCCACATAGTATATAACCCAGCAACATAGTATACTTTATAACACAGTCACATAGTATATAACACAGGCCACATAACATATAACATAGCCTATAAAGTATGTAACACAACCACATAGTATATAACACAGTCCACATAGTATATAACACAGTCCACATAGTATATAACACAGCCCACTTAGTATATAACACAGCCACATAGAATATAACACAGCCCACATAGAATATAATACAGCCCACATAATATATAACACAGCCCACATAGTATATAACACAGCCACATAGTATATAACACAGCCCACATAGTATATAACACAGCCACATAGTATATAGCACAATCCACATAGTATATAACACAGCCACCTAGTATATAACACAGCCCACATAGAATATAATACAGCCTACATAGAATATAATACAGCCCACATAGTATATAAACACAGCCACATAGTATATAACACAGCCACATAGTATATAATACAGCCACATAGTATATAACACAGGCCACATAGTATATAACACAGCCCACATAGTATACAACACAGCCACATAGTATAAAACACAGCCCACATAGTATATAACACAGCCACATAGTATAGTGTATAACACAGCCACATAGTATATAACATAGGCCACATAGTATATAACACAAGCCACATAGTATATAACACAGCCAACATAGTATATAACACAGTCCACATAGTATATAACACAGCCCACATAGTATATAACACAGGCCACATAGTATATAACACAGCCCACATAGTATATAACACAGGCCACATAGTATATAACACAGCCCACATAGTATATAACACAGTCCACATAGTACATAACACAGTCCACATAGTATGTAACACAGCCCACATAGTATATAACACAGCCCACATAGTATATAACACAGTCCACATAATATGTAACACAGCCCACATAGTATATAACACAGCCACATAGTATATAACACAGACACATAGTATATAACACAGCCCACATAGTATATAACACAGCCACATAGTATATAACACAGCCACAAAGTATATAACACAGCCACATAGAATATAACACAGCCACATGGTATATAACACAGCCACACAGTATATAACACAGCCCACATAGTATATAACACAGGCCACATAATATATAACACAGTCCACATAGTAAATAACACAGTCCACATAGTATATAACACAGCCAAATAGTATATAACACAGCCACATAGTATATAACACAGCCACATAGAATATAACACAGTCCACATAGAATATAACACAGCCACATGGTATATAACACAGCCACATAGTATATAACACAGCCACATAGTATATAACACAGGCCACATAATATATAACACAGCCCACATAGTAAATAACACAGTCCACATAGTATATAACACAGCCACATAGAATATAACACAGCCACATAGTATATAACACAGGCCACATAATATATAACACAGCCCACATAGTAAATAACACAGTCCACATAGTATATAACACAGCCACATAGAATATAACACAGCCCACATAATATATAACACAGTCCACATCCCCCCCCCCCCGAGAATGGCCCCACAGTCCAGAACTCACTGATATATTAAAAAACTCCACAATTTTCACCTCTCCTCGTGCCATGCGCTGCTCCCGTCTGGCTCCTACATAAACATAAAAAGTACCAGCACAAAGTCAAGAAAATTTCATGTATATAAACTCAGATACATATCAGAAAATACAGAGAAAAAAATGAGTTTACCATATACAACGAAAAATAAGTATTTATTAATACAGAAGTTCATCAATTACATAAATAGTAAAATGTACAATAAAATATATCATATGTCAATTAGTATGTATGAATACACATGATCCACAAGACTGATGGCCACAGACTATGAGCAGAACATAATAGCAGGACAGAGCAAAAAATAACCTATGTCAAACCAATAGTAATAGAAAGAGTTAATGTAAACATCAGGCAGCTGATTCACTCAGTATCAGGAGGCTCATATAGCCAACCATGCAGTGCAATGGTATGCTGAACAAGTGCCCCTAAATCATAAACATCACCATGGTAGTGTGGGAGGAATGGCCCCCGTCGAGTGTCCGGACCGGAACCAAGGGAGCCGTCATCTGGGTTCCGGGGGAAACTGTCCCCGGGGCACAGAGTTCGAGGACAGGCTGTTGTGACAGACAGATGGGCTGGAGGAGGGAACAATATAAAGGAGGCAGGGAATCCCCAGGACGATGAGTGAGCAGACTGTGACAGAGGCAGCAGGAGACTGTGGGAGCGACTGCAAGATAGAGCGACCTACCAGTGCCAGGGAAGATGCCGACTGAGGACTCCAGAGGGACGGTGGCAGGGCGATCATCCGAGATTTGCTGCCCCGCTCCAGCCCGCGGCTGCAGCCTACCCGCGGTCGCCCGCGGCCGCTGCCATCTCGCTCCACCCCGCGGCAGCGACCTGTTCCCCGCCACCCGCAGTCGCCCTGCTCTCACCAGTGTTCGCGGCAAGTACAGTGCCGCCGCCGGCCACCACTGTCCCGCACCGGTTCGCAGCAGGGGCCGAGCCTCTGCTGGCCGTGGACTCCCCGTCGCAGCCGTTAGCTGCGCGGGTGGTCTGTGATTCGCCACCCTACATCGCTGCCACTTGCCCCAGTCTGGGAACTGCGGCCCATCCGTCCAAGGACTCAGCCGGGGCCTGTGGGGCTCCAGTGTCATCAGAGCGCTGGAGCGTGCGAAGACTACGCCAACGCCTCAGCAACTGGGCCCAGCGACTACTACGCCGAAAGACCACCATCCCGAATGGCGAGGGACGCCTGGACGGCTAAGTTGACTATATATTTACGGACCCGTAGTCAGCCATACCGCGGCCCTATAGTGACCGGCTATTGCCGGAAGTAGTCGTGTTCTACCCGTTTGTGTTTGCTTGTTTTAGAGCCCCTGCGAGGGCAACCCGTGTTACTGTGGCACCCCGGAGGCTTCAGTCGCCACAGAGGTACTGCACCTCCTCCTGAGGTGTGGTGCCCCACCATCCAGGTAAGGTGAGAACTCCTGACCACGCTGCAACACTCGCATCCCACACAACATGGTAGTTCAGCAAAGCCACATTGCGGCTCCTTGCTTAGAGGGTAGCAGAGCACCTTTGGTGGTTCCCTGCTTGGAACACGAAACGTGCTGGGAGGCAGGTGGAGTTTAGACTACATAAAGAGCAGGAAGAGTTAGTTAGTCAGTCAGTCAGCGAGAGAGAGAGAGAGTCACTCGGAGAGGAGTGAGGATTCCTGGAAGAGGGATGGAGGAAGGAGTGCTGCAGCTGCCTCAGTGATCTGAGCCAGCTGGCACAGGAAAGGAAAGAAGGAGAAAGACATTGGACTGAAACCTGACCTTCTATGAGAGGAATTAGTACAGAATGAAGGAGAAAAATGGAACAGAGAGGACGTTGGTTAGAGGAGAAACCTGCCTAGAAGTTCTAAACGCAAGGCCGGGGCCCAGTCCCCGAGGTTGTATGGATACTGAAGGCTCTGCAGCAGACACCGGTGGAGTAGTGAGCTACTCCCATCTAAGACTTGGGGGCACAACAGCAACTTGGATAGTGAGCTGGGACTCAGGAGTAAGGCGTCCCCGAAGCAGGCTACAGCTGTCTGCTGTACAAGTAGAGTTCTTGGGAACATCTGTCAGGAGGCACTCCAGTGTAACTCAGTACTAGGAGTACTTCAGTAAAAGGCGCTATAGAGGAGACATTCAGAAAGGTACATGTTGGCGGAGTGTTCGAAGGGAGCATCCTATCTTGCCTGGAGGTTGACTGAGCCCAGGACCCGGAGGACACAGCACGGAGGCAGGCATCTGTGTGAACTGCAGACTGTGAGTAAAGCTTTGGAACTACATGCCCTGGTGTCCTCCACTTATTCCCGCATCACTACACCCTGCAAAGCTACATCTGGGCAACGGCCTCTACACCGCCTGTGCCTCTCCTCCATTGCTACATCTACACTGCCCTGGGACTACGGCTCCACCTGTGGGGAGCTTCACCATCTTGGCTGCAACCCACCACCAGTCCCAGAGGATCTGCATGCAGCGTCGGTCTAACACCTCACTTGCCGAACACCACAGGTGGCGTCACAAACTATTCATAAACTTTATTTCATTGTTCATTCACCCCCTTTTTTGCCATGGAGCCCCAGGGCCACGGACCGGGTCACAGCTTCCGTGACACTCCCATTGAGATCAACGGGCCCGATACCGAGTACCCCGCTAGGCCCTGGTGTCGGCGCTCCATTACCGCTTTTGGTGATCAAGCCGTGACTGAGGAAAGTTCCCTCTAGTTTTATAAAAGTTATTATAGAAAGCACCAAATTGTCTCGCGACTCGTCACTGCATCCTGCGTACCTGCAATTACCACAGTATCAACAATAAATATATTTATGTATACATTACGTATGCAAAGACCGCTACATGACTAAGTAAAGAATGAAGAGGTTAATTACCCATAATGACTGCCCGTGCTGTGACCACGTTCCCCAACGCACGTTTCGCTTGATATTTCGTCGCTTCCTCAGGGGGCTCCTGTCTCAACGGCTGCACTGCCTGGCACACAGTGAGTGCGCGATGACGTCATCACACACCCGCAATGTCAGAAGCAGAGGGGAATGATGGGAGAGGAGGCATCAGCTGACGCTCTCTCCTCCATCATTGCTTTGAACCGGAACCACCATGAGCACCGCAGGAAAGGCTATTAAATGCAAGGCCGCTATTGCCTGGGAACCATGCAAGCCCCTCAGCATTGAAGATATTGAAGTAGCTCCTCCAAAGGCTCATGAAGTCAGAATAAATCGTGCAGAGCTTGCGATGGCCAACACAGTAACATCTGCAAAAAATTAGAGTTTGCATTTGGAGCTCAATCAGGACTGATGGATGATGGTACAAGCAGATTTACCTGTAAAGGGAAAGCGATTTATCATTACTAGTGTTGAGCTTTCCGATACCGCAAGTATCGGGTATCGGCCGATATTAGCTGTATCGGAATTCCGATACTGACTTCCGATACTTTTTTCGTATCGGATAACGGAATGGGAAGTTCCCATAATGCTATCAGCCCGCTCGCTTTGATTCAGCCAATGGGAATCCTCAGAAGTGTGGGCACATCCTGTTAGGCATGTAAACTATTGGCATGGCTGTGATTGGCTGCTGAAATGATGTCATGATGCACTATAAAAGCCGCCGCCATTTCTGGTCACTCGGCTGTGAATTCAGTTAGGGACAGGCTGCTGTTGAAGACTGTGAGGGACAGTTAGAAATAGCGATTCTCAAAACAATATTGTGCTTTACCCAGGCTACATAAACCACCACTGTAGCTTTCTTTTCCCTTGCAGCAGTGTTTACAGCTGTCTGCAAGGGCTGTGTGAGTGCAGCTCACGCTGTGGAGTGGGTCCTGCAGCCACGTCTGGTTGTAGGCCGCCCAGCGTGCCTCACTGCTGCCTCATACATATTTTTCTTTTTGAGCTGCTTATTTTTAAAAAATTCTATCTAGTGTGCTTCCATCCGTATCAATATACGTTGGTTGCAAACACTAGTAGTAGACAGCGGAGCCTTTCTGCAGCCTTTCAGTGCTAGTGCCCACTTAGCTGCACTATTCACGGCTGTCTGAGAGGTCTCTGACTGTGTGTGAGTGCAGCTCACGCTGAGTAGTGTGTCCTGCAGCTATGTCTGGTTGTAGGCTGCTCAGCGTGTCACTGCCTCACACATTTTTCTTTTATTGCAGCTCATTTTTTCTCCTATTAGTGTGCATCCATCCGTATCCATATATGGTGGTTGCAAACACTCTAGGAGTACACAGCAGAGCCTTTCTGCAGCCTGTCAGTGCTAGTGCCCACTTAGCTGCACTGTTCACGGCTGTCTGAGAGGTCTCTGACTGTGTGTGAGTGCAGCTCACGCTGAGTAGTGTGTCCTGCAGCTACGTCTGGTTGTAGGCTGCTCAGCGTGCGTCACTGCCTCGCACATATTTTTCTTTAATTGCAGATCATTTTTTCTTCTCCTATTAGTGTGCATCCATCCATATCCATCTACATTGGTTGGTTGCAAACACTATATAGGAGTAGAGGAGCCTTTTTTCTGGCTTGTGCCCTTCAGCTGCAGCCAGATTAGTATTACCCAAATTTTTTGGAGCCTCATCTTTTGCATTGTAGGTTACCTGCCAGCATTGTAATAGCTCCAGAAAGTTGGTGATACTCTCACTTTCAAATATTTGATCACATCATTTTAGTTTTTTTTCCCCCCAAAAAAAACAGCAAAGTTCACCAAACACTACATTTGAAAGTTGTGTAGGCCACATTAGCTCCCATTAAAGTGTAGTCGATACACACACTTCATAAAATTAGTGTTTCTTATACCTGTAACCAGCTGTTCAAGAATAAGCACACTAAGTCCCCCCTTTGTACTTTTCTGCCTATCTTTCTCAGTCTAGCAAGATGAAGAAGGCAGGGAGTAAGGCACGTGGGCGTGGAGTTTCAGCAGGGAGAGGGCGTGGGGATTCTGCAGGGAGAGGACGTGGGGATTCTGCAGGGAGAGGACGTGGGGATTCTGCAGGGAGAGGACGTGGGGATTCTGCAGGGAGAGGACGTGGGGAGTCTGTGCCTGCTGTTGGCACCAGTGAGTCAGCATCCCCCAGTTTTAGCAGGCAACAGTCCTTTATGCGCAGCTTTGTAGGACCTCACCGTACCCCACTGCTGCGGGAGGAACAAATTGAAGCCGTTGTGGGATGGATGCCAGCTAACGCATCGACTTCACTTACTTCCACATCCTCTCAGGACCAGAGCACCGAAGAGCAACCATCTGTCTCTTCACCACCTGCCAAAGTGCCCAGGCAGTCAGAGAGCACTGGACAGGAGCCATCACAGTCTCTACTTCTGTTCTTGGAATATGTTGGTTTGGAAAGAGGGGGCCAGCCAAGCAGCATTCCAGATTGTGAAGAAGAGGGAGTATGCAGTGATGCGCAACTTCTTTGTCCCTCTGAATCTGAAGATGGGGGTGGGCCAGTGCCTATGATCAGCACACCTCAGTACGCATCAGATGATGACGAGACACAGTTGCCACTTTCTGTTGCGTACGGTGCTGGCGAGACAACCCAGGAGAAGCAGGTGTTTGAAGAGGGGAGTGTAGATGATGAGGTCCTTGACCCATCATGGCGTGAGGAACAGGAAGGTGGTGGGAGCAACTCTGAGGAAGAGATTCCCCGAACGGCCAAAACCGGAGGGAGAGGGAGAGGGGCAGACTTGGTTGCCTGTAGCCTCCACTTCGGCACACGTTAGGAGCATTCCACTTTCAAAAGGCAAAACGGGCGCTCCCAAGACTTGCAGTGCGTGGTCCTTTTTTGACACAGTTGCAGATGACATTTGCTTTGTCAAATGCAAGCTGTGTCATCAGAGAGTCAAAAGAGGGAAAAATGTCAGCAACCTCAATACCACTAATATGTGGAAACATGTGCGGACCAAGCACGAGGTGGAGTTACACAGACACACTGAAGACGTAGGCCAACGTACAGCACCACCTACCACCTCTTCAGCTCGTGTTGGGGCCTCTTCCTCCAGCTCACACACAGCTGGTTCGGCTTCCTCACAGGATCGCCAAGGAAGAACCTCTGGCACTGTTGTCCGGAGACCCTGTGACATTCCACCCACAGCACCACATTCCAAGTCATCCTCACACTCCCAGGCCACTCGACAGCCATCGGTAGCACAGGCATGGGAGAAAGGTGACCATACTCGGCAAACCATCCCCGAGCACAGGCTCTGAATGCTGGCATTGCCAAACTACTGGCACTTGAAATGCTGTCATTCAGGCTGGTGGAGACTGACACCTTCCGGGACTTCATGGCATTGGCGGACCCACAATACACGGTGCCCAGCCGCTTTTATTTCAGCAGGCGAGCCGTCCCTGCCCTGCAGAAACATGTGGAGGCAAACATAAAACATGCGCTACTAAACGCCGTCAGTAGCAAGGTCCACCTGACCACCGATGCGTGGACCAGTAACCATGGACAGGGACACGATACCTTTCCCTCACTGCCCATTGGGTCAATGTTGCTGAGCCGGGTACAGATCTGGAGAGTGGCGCTGTACGTGATCTGCCAATTCCACGGATTGCAGGAATCCAGTCTGTACACATTGACTCCTCCTCCTACTCAAGTTCCTCTGAAACAGCGCAGCAGGAGCCTGTTATGACCGATATGAGCACAGCCGTGGCCAAACGTCAACAGGCCATACTGAAATTAATTTCTTTGGGGAATCGAAGCCACACAGCGCAGGAGCTCTGGAATGCCATCAAGCAGGAGAGCGACGTGTGGTTTCTGCCAGCGAATCTCCAGCCGGGCTTGGTAGTGTGTGACAATGGCCGAAATCTGGTGGCAGCTCTTGGCCTTTGCAACCTCACTCACATCCCATGTCTGGCACATGTGCTCAACTTGGTCGTGCAGAGCTTTCTGAGCGACTATCCGGATCTTGATGCACTGCTGCACAAGGTCCGCATAGAGTGCGCTCACTTACAGCGTTCCAGCACGGCAAGGTCGCGCCTTGCTGCTCTGCAGCGCCGATTACGCCTTCCGGAACATCGCATCATATGTGACTTACCCACCAGGTGGAATTCTACGTTACATATGTTGGAGCGGTTGTGTGAGCAGCAGGCAGCAATCATGGAGAACCAGCTGCATCAGGCGCAAACAAGTCGCACTGTGCGCCAGTCACACTTCAGCACCACTGACTGGGCCTCTATGAAGGACATCTGCCTCGTTTTGCGTGCCTTCGATGATTCCACGCGGATGGCGAGTGCAGATGATGCACTAGTCAGCATGACTGTCCCCCTTATCTGTCTGCTTCAAAAAACACTGCAAGCACTAAGGGATGAGGTTTTGGAAGAGGTGGAGGATGAGGAGTCCCAAATGCCATCTGCTACTGGACAGTCTGCGCTACGTGCTTCCTCACAAAGGCCTAGGCAGGGGACACTTTGTGAGGCGGATGAGGAGGAGTCGATGGAGGAGGAAGACATCTCTCCAGAGGAGGGAGGTACACAAAGCTCTAGTCAGTATGTACAGCGAGGGTGGGGTGATGCAGAGCAGGCAGAGATCACGCCTCAAGCAGGGGACAGCGGTTCTTTGGCAGTTGGGAGTCTTCAGCACATGGTTGACTTCATGCTGCAGTGCCTGATAAACGACCGTCGCATCGCCCACATTCTCTATACGGCTGATTATTGGGTGTACACCCTCCTAGATCCTCGCTACCGGGACAACTTGCAAACCCTCACACCAACGTTGAACCGGGAGTGTAAACTGCGGGAGTACCAAGACACACTGGTGCAGTCCATCATGTTTTCCATTCCACCCGACAGCAGTGGAGCTAGTGCTTTACAAAGCACCTCTGTGCGTTAAGCCAGTGGAGGAAACTCGGCACAAAGAGGGAGCAGAGGCAGCGCCTCAGCACAAGGCAAGACCACTATGGCCCAAATGTGGCAAAGTTTTGTGTGTCCGCCACAATTGTCTACACCATCACTGACGGCTCCAGTCAGCAGGAGGCAACGTTTCCATCAGATGGTGACAGACTACATGTCTTGCCCTGTGAGTGTACTCCCAGATGGCTCTTCCCCCTTCAAGTTTTGGGTCTCTAAGCTGGATACATGGCCAGAGCTTAGCCAGTATGCATTGGAGGTGCTGGCTTGCCCTGCTGCCAGTGTATTATCGGAACGCGTCTTTACTGCCGCAGGTGGTGTACTAACAGACCGTCGCACGCGACTTTCTTCCGATAACGTTGAAAAGGCTTACTTTTCTGAAAATGAACAAGGCCTGGATCTCCCCAGAATTTGCCAGTCCTCTTCCCGACTAAATAATTGGTTGGCAACTGTATCCAGGTCTCCTGTTGTGTTCATGTTTCTACCACCTGAACTATAATCCCTGGGCTTCAACACAGCCAGTTGTCGCTCAGATGTGTCGTCTGCACAGAGAAAAACACTAGCTCCTGTGTTATTGGGGTTCAGTAATGCCAGCTGCTCCCCTGCTGTGTGGACTGCAAAGTCTCCTGCTCCATCCACATTCAAACTACTACTGATTTTTAACCATGCTTCACTTAGGCCTCTGGCTCCACTGTCTCTAGTATTTCCCCTGGCCTCCAACCCCGCCAGTTGCTGCTCTGAAGTGGCGTCTGCACAATCCACACTTCTTCCTGAGTTACTGGGACTCAGTCACGTCAGTTGATCCCCTGATGTGTGTCCGGCAAGGTCTCCTGGTCTGTCCACATTCCCATTACTAGTAGTATGAATGAGGACAGAGCAGGAGACCTTGCCGGACACACATCAGGGGATCAACTGACAGGACTGAGCCCAAGTAACACAGGAACAAGTGTGGATTGTGCTGACGCCACTTCAGAGCTGTCACTTGTGGGGTTGGAGGCCAGGGGAAATACTAGAGACAGTGGAGCCTGAGGCCTAAGTGGAGCACGGTTACAATCAGTAGTAGTCTACAACCTCTATAAAACGTGCTGCAAGTTGGCCTCAGCCTGCTCCATGCTTCATCCAGGGCTCCAACAACGCCAGTTGGTGTTCAGAAGTGCCGTCTTCACAGAACAAAACACACTAGCTCCTGTGTTAGTGGGATTCAGTAATGCCAGCTGTTCCCCTGCTGTGTAGACGGCAAAGTCTCCTGCTCCATCCACATGCCAACAACATCAGACCTCAGCCTGCTCCATGCCTCATCCTGTGCTCCAACAACGCCAGTTGGTGTTCAGAAGTGCCGTTTTCACAGAGCAAAACACACTAGCTCCTGTGTTAGTGGGGTTCAGTAATGCCAGCTGTTCCCCTGCTGTGTAGATAGCAAAGTCTCCTGCTCCATCCACATGCCAACAACATCAGACCTCAGCCTGCTCCATGCCTCATCCTGTGCTCCAACAACGCCAGTTGGTGTTCAGAAGTGCCGTCTTCACAGAGCAAAACACACTAGCTCCTGTGTTAGTGGGGTTCAGTAATGCCAGCTGTTTCCCTGCTGTGTGAATGGCAATGTCTCCTGCTGCCTCCAAACTCACACTGCAACGCATTTTCTCCTCGCTCCAAGTAGGCCTCAGCCTGCTCGGAGCATTGATCCTGGGCTACAACACAGCCAGTTGTAGCTTGGAAGTGCTGTCCGCACAGATTCAAACACTCGCTCCTGTGTCTGTGGGGTTCAGTAACGCCTGCTGTTCCCCTGCTATGTGGATGGCAAAGTCTCCTGCTGCCTCCAAAATCACACTACTACTGATTTTCCACCGTGCTCCACTTAGGCCTCTGGCTCTACTGTCTCTAGTATTTCCCCTGGCCTCCAACCCCGCCAGTCGCTGCTCTGAAGTGGCGTGTGCACAGTCCACACTTGTTCCTGTGTTACTGTGGCTCAGGCACGTCAGTTGATTCACTGATGTGTGTCCGGCAATGTCTGCCGCTCTGTCCCCATTCCCATTACTAGTAGTCGGAATGTGGACAGAGCAGGAGACCTTGCCGGACACACATCAGTGGATCAACTGACGTGACTGAGCCCCAGTCACACAGGAACAAGTGTGGATTGTGCACACGCCATTTCAGAGCGGCGACTGGCGGGGTTGTAGGCCAGGGGAAATACTAGAGACAGTAGAACCAGAGGCCCAAGTGGAGCCCGGTTAAAATCAGTAGTTGTGTACAACCAATATAAAACTAGCTCGAAGTAGGCCTCAGCCTGCTGCATGATTGACCCCTGGGCTCCAACATCGCCAGTTGCAGCTCAGAAGTGTCTTTTGCACGGGTACTCCCTCCTGCTCAGCCTGGTTCCAGCACCGTCAGCTGGTTCCCGGCAGAGCCTTTGGCCTAGGTGCCTCCTTCTTGGTATCCGAGTTCCAGCAACGTCTGCTGGTCCTTGGTAGTGCTTTTTAGCACAGGTACCTCCTGCTTAGAAACCGTGTTCCAGCACCGTCAGCTGGTCCACGGTTGTGCCATTGGCTCTTGTTCCTTGTGCTGCCCCTCTGAGTTCCAGCACCGTCAGCTGGTTCTCGGTAGTTCCATTGACTCTTGTAGCTTCTGCTACCCATCCGGGTTCCAGCACCGTCAGCTGGTTCTCGGCAGTGTCTTTGGCACGGGTACTCCCTCCTGCCCAGCCTGGTTCCAGCACGCCTGTTTCCGGGTAGTGTCAATGTAACTTTGCCACCGATACGTTGTCCTGTCGTGTTGCGGTCGGGTTTGCCGAGTCTATGGTGCCTGCAGTTTTGGTGCTTTCTATGTGGGCTGCGGGTTCTGGTAATAAAGGCTGGTTCTGTAGTGCCAATAGGACAAGCACCCCCTGTTGGACTGTGGGTTTCGGAAACTGCGTCCTGCTCGCGGCCTTGCAACTTTGTTGATCATGGGTACCTTCTGCTACCCATCTGGGTTCCAGCACCGTCTGCTGGTTCCCGGCAGAGCCTTTGGCATTGTTGCCTCCTTGTCGGTATCCGAGTTCCAGCAACGTCTGCTGGTTCTTGGTAGTGCTTTGCAGCACAGGTAACTCCAGCTTAGAAACCGTGTTCCAGCACCGTCAGTTGGTCCACGGTTGTGCCATTGGCTCTTGTTCCTTCTGCTGCCCCTCTGGGTTCCAGCACCGTCAGCTGGTTCTCGGTAGTTCCATTGACTCTTGTAGCTTCTGCTACCCATCCGGGTTCCAGCACCGTCAGCTGGTTCTCGGCAGTGTCTTTGGCACGGGTACTCCCTCCTGCCCAGCCTGGTTCCAGCACGCCTGTTTCCGGGTAGTGTCAACGTAACTTTGCCACCGATACGTTGTCCTGTCGTGTTGCGGTCGGGTTTGCCGAGTCTATGGTGCCTGCAGTTTTGGTGCTTTCTATGTGGGCTGCGGGTTCTGGTAATAAAGGCTGGTTCTGTAGTGCCAATAGGACAAGCACCCCCTGTTGGACTGTGGGTTTCGGAAACTGCGTCCTGCTCGCGGCCTTGCAACTTTGTTGATCATGGGTACCTTCTGCTGCCCATCCGGGTTCCAGCACCGTCTGCTGGTTCCCGGCAGAGCCTTTGGCATTGTTGCCTCCTTGTCGGTATCCGAGTTCCAGCAATGTCTGCTGGTTCTTGGTAGTGCTTTTCAGCACAGGTAACTCCTGCTTAGAAACCGTGTCCCAGCACCGTCAGTTGGTCCACGGTTGTGCCATTGGCTCTTGTTCCTTCTGCTGCCCCTCTGGGTTCCACCAGCACCGTCAGCTGGTTCTCGGTAGTTCCATTGACTCTTGTAGCTTCTGCTACCCATCCGGGTTCCAGCACCGTCAGCTGGTTCTCGGCAGTGTCTTTGGCACGGGTACTCCCTCCTGCCCAGCCTTGTTACAGCACGCCTGCTGTTTCCGGGTAGTGTCAACGTCACTTTGCCACCGATACGTTGTCCTGTCGTGTTGCGGTAGGGTTAGCCGAGTCTATGGTGCCTGCAGTTTCGGTGCTTCCTATTTGGGCTGCGGGTTCTGGTAAAAAAGGCTGGTTCCATAGTGCCAATAGGACAAGCACCCCCTGTAGGACTGTGGGTTTCGGTAACTTCGGCCTGCTCGCGGATGCAAAACTTTGTTAATCATGGGTACCTTCTGCTACCCATCCGGGTTCCAGCAACGTCAGCTGGTTCCCGGCAGAGCCTTTGGCCTAGGTGCCTCCTTGTCGGTATCCGAGTTCCAGCAACGTCTGCTGGTCCTTGGTAGTGCTTTGGAGCACAGGTACCTCCTGCTTAGTAACGGTGTTCCAGCACCGTCAGCTGTTCCACGGTTGTCCCATTGGCTCTTGTTCCTTCTGCTACCCATCCGGGTTCCAGCACCGTCAGCTGGTTTTCGGCAGTGCCTTTGGCCTAGGTGCCTCCTTTTTGGTATCCGAGTTCCAGCAACGTCTGCTGGTCCTTGGTAGTGCTTTGGAGCACAGGTACCTCCTGCTTAGTAACTGTGTTCCAGCACAGTCAGCAGGTCCACGGTTGCGCCATTGGCTCTTGTTCATTCTGCTGCCACTTCGGGTTCCAGTACCGTCAGCTTGTTTTCGACAGTTCCTCAGCCTTCTTGTAACTTCTGCTACTTTTCCAAGTTCAAGCTTGTGGAAATGGTTTTTGATTCTCACTCTGGATCTCCATGAAAATGACCCTGAAGACAAATACCCTGAAGACCACACAGAAGAATACCTAAAAGATGACCCTGAAGAAGATGACCAAGAGGACAAAGAACAGGAAGACAACCACCAAGATGCAGAACAACAAGAGACAGAAGACCAAGAAGCATAAAAAACAAAAGCAGAAGAACATTAAGCATAAGACTAAAAATCTGAGCAAAGGATATTATCAAATTTATTAGCAGAAGAAGACTAAGCAGTGTATGGGGGGGTGTTATGAAAGAGTCACCGAAGGAGGAAAAAACAAAAATACAAGCCAAGTCCAGAAAAACTGGAGAGGTTGGTAGCTATCGGATTGCAGACCCCTGATCCTATCCACAACAACTAACAGTAGCCGTGGGGGGTTCCTACGATGCCCTAGACCCCTCGATCACAGCCAGAGAACAAAATAGGCCTAAAGAAAGAAAGGTGAAATCTAAACTGCCCCAGAGCAGACCCCAAAGCAATAGGCAGCCCCCAACAAATAATGACGGTGAAGCAAGATGAAAACACTAACACAGATAGAAAGATAGGTTGAGCAAACGATGGGGCCTAAGCTAACTAAAAAGGACAGGATAGAAAAGCTGCTGTCTGCAATCCGTAAAAAACCCTACCAAAAACCCTACCAAAAAATGTCCCAACCGTCTGATAGGAAAAACAGGCCCTGAAGTCGCTATATCAGCACTCAGGTAAATTCTGAAGACAGAGCCAAGAGACAAAAATGGAACTCAGCACACCCCCGACCGGGGATGGCTGAACTCCAAAAAACAAGGTAAACAAAACAAAACTAATAAGTTCAATAGCAGAGCAAAAATTTATCTTTGGGAAGCAGGAATCAGACTGGTCTCCAAGAATCCAGCAGAGAAATCACCAGCGACTCAGAAGGGCGTCGGCTGCCTTATATCCAGTCAGAATTTCCTGTTACCCAGTCATCATCTACCAGAACAAGTTTTTGGTAATCAGCCTCACTACCTTCCTTCACCAGAAGAGGGAGTTCATCAGACAGCGACGGTGAAGGGGAAAATGAACTCACAACAGGGGTGTGTCCGTTCCTCCTCGTGGTGCCCCTGGAAAAGGCCTGCTGCTGCAGGACAAACTGAACGCGGACAAATCCTGTTGTAAATCTTTTGTGACAGGCTGAACGGAAGGTGTAATCTTCAAACTTTTATAGATAACAACTACAGGAATGCCTGACACAAATAAGAATATGATGAAGAAGAATAGGAAGAAGATGAAGAAGTAGAATATGATGAAGAATAATAGTTGAATAAGAAGAATATGAAGAATGTAAAAAAAAAAAAGAAAAAGAAGAAAAAAATGAAGAAAAAGAAGAAGAAGTTGATGAAAAAGATGCTGCTGCTGAGGATCATGAAGGAGAAAGTGTGGGAGAAGTAAAAAAGAAGGTAAAGAGCATGGAAGTAGTGAAACATACATATCTGACAAAAAATTAAAGACTTTAACATAGTCAATATCTTTGTAACTACGAACGTCTTTAAAAAAAAAAAAAATCCTGCTATTCCATTTGATTGGGCTAAACCTCTATGGCTTTAATGTCTCCTACACCTCCCGCAATACATTCTACATTATTATTAGTTGTTTTTCTTCATGTAGAATTAACCTACAGGGAAAGAAAGGGTTTGTTTTAATTCCGATATTTCTGTTCCATTGACTTGAATGGGACTTCCGGGATCGGAATCTGCGATACCCGATACTTTTTTTTAGATCGGCCGATCCATTCCGATACGATATTTTTCAGTATCGGGTGGTATAGCTCAACACTAATCATTACGCATGCACAAGTACATTTACTGAATACACAGTGGTGTCTGACATTTGCGTTGCCAAAGTGGATCTGTGGCGCCCCTGAGGCTCAGTCGCCACAGAGGTACTGCACCTTCTCCTAAGGTGTAGTGCCCCACCACCTAGGTAAGTAGGGAACTCCTTTCCACACTCCAACACCTGCACCCCACACACAGGATAGTTCAGCAGGACCACATTGCGGCTCCATGCTTAGAGGGTAGCAGCGCACCTTTCGTGGGTCCTTGCTTCGTAACACGAGATGTGCTGGGAGGTGGGTGGAGTTGAGATATATAAAAGGTTGGGAAGGTTTAGAATTACAGATCAGTCTGGAGGTTCAGTCTGACAGAGGGTCAGAAAGGAAGGAAGGGAGCCAGTCGGGAGGCGTGGGGATCCCTGGAAGAAGGGATGGAGGAAGGAGTGCTGCAGCTGCCTCAGTGACCTGAGCCATCTGGCACGGAAAAGGAATAGAAGGAGAAAGACGTAGAACTGCAACCTAAGCTTCCATAAGAGAGAGAAGAAACAGTGCGGAACGAAGGAGTAGTAGAACAGAGAGGAGTTGTGGGTTGGAAGAGGAACCCTGCCTATAGGTTCTCAGCGCAAGGCCAGGGACCGGTCCCCGAGGTTGTATGGACACTTATGGTTCTGCAGCAGACACCGGTGGAGTAGTTGGCTGTAAATGCTCTACTCTCATCTAAGACTTGGGGCACAACAGCAACTGAATAGAGAGCCAGGACTCCGGAGAAGGGAGTCCCCAAGAGAGGCTACAGCTGTCTGCCATACGAGTAGAGTTGTTAGGAACATCTGACAGGAGGAACTTCAGAGTACCACGGTGCTCGAGCTCTTCACACTAAAAGGCGCAATAGAGGAGTCGTTCAGGAAAGGTACATGTTGGCGGAGTGTTGGAGAGGATAATCCTGACTAGCCCGGGAGGTTGATTGAGTCTCTACCCCGGAGTCAGGCACCAGTGTGTACCATGAACTGTGAGTAAAGCTTTGGAACTGCAAGCCCTGGTGTCTTCCATTCATTTGTGCGCCAACACTGTCAGCACCGCTACATCTGGCTACCAACATTCCTCACACCGCCTACGCCTATACACTGTCCTGGGGTTACAGCTTCACCTGTGGGGAGCTACACCATCTATGCTGCAACACACCATCAGCCCCAGAGGATCTGCACGCAGCGTTGGCTTACCATCTTGCTTGCCAAACACCACAGGTGGCGTCACAAACTATCACATAAACTATATTACAAACCACCATTGATTTGGGCGCCCAGGGCCACGGACCGGGTCACAGCTGCTGTGACTTATCCCACTTACATTGGCCCGGTACCGAGTACCCCACAGCCCTTGGAGGGCGACCCAGATGCCCGTGCCCTTGTTGAAGTTTGTCTTATAGGCTGTGGATTTGCTACTGGATATGGTGCAGCTGTCAACACTGCTAAGGTGACCAAGCGCTCTAGTTGTGCTGTTTTTGGCTTGGGAGGAGTTGGTTGTTCAGCAATTGTAGGATGCAAGCGCTACACGAATCATTGGCGTAGGTTCACATAAGGATAAGTATCCAAAAGCCCTACAACTGGGAGCCACTGAGTGCCTAAACCCAAAGGATTATGATAAACCCATCCATGAGGTCATTACAGAGCTAACTAACGGAGGAGTGGATTTTGCCATTGAATGTGCAGGACGCACTGAAACCATGCTGACTGCTCTCCAGTGTACTTACTGTGGAAATGGTGTTGCTGTTGTGTTGGGTGTGGCATCTCCCAAGGACACACTTTGTTTGCATCCAGGTTTGCTTGTCACAGGGCGTACCTTGAAAGGATCTATATTTGGAGGCTACAAGGGTTCTGATATCCCAAAACTGGTTACAGATTATATGAACAAAAGGAACAATCTGGAACATTTAGTAAGCAAGAAGCTAGCCCTGGAAAAAATCAATGAAGCATTTGAACTGCTTAGCAGTGGGGCAGGAGCTCGGAGTATTGTGATATTCTAATCGTACTGCAAGTGAAAATATGGAAGTAGACCATGGAGCTGTCCTTGTAGAAATGCACTTTACAGCTTCTGATTAATCATATCTTATATGCATACATTCTCCTATCTGATTGGTGTATGATTTTTTTGTTCACAGTGATAGAATCCACTTAAGAATTTCGGCATTTGCTTTGGTTCAACTTCTATACTAATGCAGACACCGGTATAGTTCAATGTGGCGGCGGTGGGGGGAGTCGCCACTAGCGGCAGGTGGGCCCCCCCGCCTCACGGGCCCCCCCGCCTCACGGGCCCCATAGCGGATGTGTGATGTGCCGCTACCCGGGGGCCCCTGGGTTAGCGGGGAACCTAGGCAGCTGCCTGGTCTGCCTGCCCCTAACGCCGTTACTGCTCCTGGGACTCGCCATGGTGGGAGGAAAGAGGATCAGGGTGAGGATTCTGTGGTCCAGACTCCTGGCTAGTGAGACTGGACCGTGTGGAAGACAGGTAGTGCTGGGAAATACTGGAAGCATTATCTGCCATTTAACCAACCACCTGTTTGCACTGATCTGGCTTTAAGAGTGGTGTCCTGCAACCCTCTGCAAAATGGGACAGGAACCTACGTCTCATGGATGATCGTGTTTGTTGTGTTCCCAAAGCATGCATAGTTTCACTTGGCCAACGGCTTTGGCCTCTGCGTGCACCATCAGCAGCACGTAAACTTCTCTGTCCCTTACCCCACGCCTTGTGCTTTTTTAAATTACGTATATAATTTATGCATGCAAATTTTCTGGTATTAATAGGTAAAAGAAAATATGTTGCCTTGAAAAGGACTTTTGTTTTTAGCTTACAGCAGCAGTATACCTATGGAAGGCCTGTAAGGCAATAAATCCTGCCTGTATGCCTCTAATCCAAAACTACTTGAGAATGGCACTTGAGCACCCGCGATACTCAATCGAGTAACGAGTGTAACCAAGCACCACGATCAGTGGCGTAGCAACTGTTTGTGGCGCCCGGGGCGGTCGAAAAATTTGCCGCCCCTTTGGTCGTTGATAATACATAAGGGGCTGGGGGCCCCACCTATAGCGTCAGACAGAGGGCCCCCACCAAACAGCGCCACACAGAGGGTCCCCACCAAACAGCGCCACACAGAGGACCCCCACCAAACAGCGCCACACAGAGGGCCCCCACCAAACAGCGTCACACAGAGGGCCCCCACCAAACTGCGCCACACAGAGGGCCCCCACCAAACAGCGCCACACAGAGGGCCCCCACCAAACAGCGTCACACAGAGGACCCCCACCAAACAGTGCCACACAGAGGGCCCCCACCAAACAGCGCCACACAGGGGGCCCCCACCAAACAGCGTCACACAGAGGGCCCCCACCAAACAGCGCCACACAGAGGACCCCCACCAAACACAGTCACACAGAGGGCCCCCACCTACAGCGCCACACAGAGGGCCCCCACCACATAGCAAGTGCCAACCATGATGCTACCAAAGAAAGGAAACCAAAATAAATGTCTCACGAAGATAAACCCTGTATACCCGTCATTGCGAGGTGGTCACCTGCCCAGGACCCCCATGTATTAGCAAGAGCTGTGTGGATTAAAGATGTTTGTGTATTAATACCACAAATATCTGGCCGTCCCCAGTAAACGTGGATTAACAGCGAAACCCTGTCTGCAATGAAACAATCCAATAAAATATCACAGAAGAAAATAATAAATCCAAAACCTGTTGGTCGCGTTGCTGTACGTCCTGGTGTGCAGTAGCGTGACAGCGCAAACACCGGCACCAGGGCATCCAGAAAGCTCATCCAGCAATTTGACCATTCTGCATTTATAATGCTTTTGCTTAAATTCAGCTTACTTACAGATGTAGCAGAGCCATGTTTGTCATTTGGCATAACTCACTCATCTAATATATAAAGCTCAAAGTGTGTATGTATGTATGTATATATGTACAGTTGTGGCCAAAAGTATTGACACCCCTGCAATTCTGTCAGGTAATACTCAGTTTCTTCCTGAAAATGATTGCAAACACAAATTCTCTGGTATTATTATCTTCATTTAATTTGTCTTAAATTAAAAAACACGAAAGAGAATGAAGCAAAAAGCAAAACATTGATCATTTCACACAAAACTCCAAAAATGGGCCAGACAAAAGTATTGGCACCCTCAGCCTAATACTTGGTTGCACAACCTTTAGCCAAAATAACTGCGACCAACCGCTTCCGGTAACCATCAATAAGTTTCTTACAATGCTCTGCTGGAATTTTAGACCATTCTTCTTTGGCAAACTGCTCCAGGTCCCTGATATTTGAAGGGTGCCTTCTCCAAACTGCCATTTTTAGATCTCTCCACAGGTGTTCTATGGGATTCAGGTCTGGACTCATTGCTGGCCATCTTACAAGTCTCCAGTGCTTTCTCTCAAACCATTTTCTAGTGCTTTTTGAAGTGTGTGTTTTGGGTCATTGTCCTGCTGGAAGACCCATGACCTCTGAGGGAGACCCAGCTTTCTCACACTGGGCCCTACATTATGCTGCAAAATTTGTTGGTAGTCTTCAGACTTCATAATGCCATGCACACGGTCAAGCAGTCCAGTGCCAGAGGCAGCAAAGCAACCCCAAAATATCAGGGAACCTCCGCCATGCTTGACTGTAGGGACCGTGTTCTTTTCTTTGAATGCCTCTCTTTTTCTCCTGTAAACTCTATGTTTATGCCTTTGCCCAAAAAGCTCTACTTTTGTCTCATCTGACCAGAGAACATTCTTCCAAAACGTTTTAGGCTTTTTCAGGTAAGTTTTGGCAAACTCCAGCCTGGCTTTTTTAATGTCTCGAGGTAAGAAGTGGGGTCTTCCTGGGTCTCCTACCATACGGTCCCTTTTCATTCAGACGCCGACGGATAGTACGGGTTGACACTGTTGTACCCTCGGACTGCAGGGCAGCTTGAACTTGTTTGGATGTTAGTCGAGGTTCTTTATCCAACATCCGCACAATCTTGCGTTGAAATCTCTTGTCAATTTTTCTTTTCCGTCCACATCTAGGGAGATTAGCCACAGTGCCATGGGCTTTAAACTTCTTGATGACACTGCGCACGGTAGACACAGGAACATTCAGGTCTTTGGAGATGGACTTGTAGCCTTGAGATTGCTCATGCTTCCTCACAATTTGGTTTCTCAAGTCCTCAGACCGTTCTTTGGTCTTCTTTCTTTTCTCTATGCTCAATGTGGTACACACAAGGACACAGGACAGAGGTTGAGTCAACTTTAATCCATGTCAACTGGCTGCAAGTGTGATTTAGTTATTGCCAACACCTGTTAGGTGCCACAGGTAAGTTACAGGTGCTGTTAATTACACAAATTAGAGAAGCATCACATGATTTTTCGAACAGTGCCAATACTTTTGTCCACCCTCTTTTTTATGTTTGGTGTGGAATTATATCCAATTTGGCTTTAGGACAATTCTTTTTGTGTTTTTTCATTTAAGATAAATTAAACGAAGATAATACCAAAGAATTTGTGTTTGCAAAGATTTTCAGGAAGAAACTGAGTATTATCTGACAGAATTGCAGGGGTGTCAATACTTTTGGCCACAACTGTATGTATGATGTATGTGTGTATGTATGTATGTGTGTATGTCCGGGATTGGCATCCGCACCGTCGTAGCTACAGCCACAAAATTTGGCACTGTCACACGTCTGGACCCCGAGAGCGTCTTAAGCTATGTTGTGAGGCGAAATTTTAACCCTGTGCGTTCCAATTCACCAAACAATTTTGCCCCTGCCTACATACTGGGGAAAAAGTGTGTGCGCGTCAAGCCCCGCCCCTCATTATGATGTCATAATGACCCTATTTGCATCCTGGGGAAGCAGTGTGTGCGTATCAAGCCCCGCCCCTCATTATGATGTCACAATGGTTGCCATGGCGACGCTGATGTCATCATAGGTTGCAAGCCCTGCCTCCGCTCATTATGATGTCATAATGGTTGACTATGGGATGGAGGATGTGTGATGGGTATATGGGCACGGGACTATGGGATGGTGGATATGTATGATGGATATATGGGCACGGGACTATGGGATGGAGGATGTGTGATGGGTATATGGGCACTGGACTATGGGATGGTGGATATGTATGACGGGTATATGGGCACGGGACTATGGGATGGAGGATATGTATGACGGGTATATGAGCATGGGACTATGGGATGGAGGATGAGTGATGGGTATATGGGCACTGGACTTTGGGATGGAGGATATGTATGACGTGTATATGGGCACGGAACTATGGGATGGAGGATGTGTGATGGGTATATGGGCACTGGACTATGGGATGGTGGATATGTATGACGGGTATATGGGCACTCGACTATGAAATGGCGAATATGTATGATGGGTAAATGGGCACGGGACTATGGGATGGAGGATATGTATGACGGGTATATGGGCACGGGACTATGAGATGGAGGATGTGTGATGGGTAAATGGGCACGGGACTATGGGATGGAGGATGTGTGATGGGTATAGGGGCACGGCACTATGGGATGGAGGATATGTATGACGGGTATATGGGCACGGGACTATGGGATGGAGGATGTGTGATGGGTATATGGGCACGGGACTATGGGTTGGAGGATGTGTAATGGGTATATGGGCACGGGACTATGGGATGGACTATGGGATGGAGGATATGTATGACGGGTATTTGGGCACGGGACTATGAGATGGAGGATGTGTGATGGGTAAATGGGCACGGGACTATGGGATGGAGGATGTGTGATGGGTATAGGGGCACGGGACTATGGGATGGAGGATGTGTGATGGGTATATGGGCACGGGACTATGGGATGGAGGATATGTATGACGGGTATATGGGCACGGGACTATGAGATGGAGGATGTGTGATGGGTATATGGGCGCGGGACTATGGGTTGGAGGATGTGTGATGGGTATATGGGCACGGGACTATGGGATGGAGGATATGTATGACGGGTATATGGGCACGGGACTATGGGATGGAGGATGTGTGATGGGTATATGGGCACTGGACTATGGGATGGAGGATATGTATGACGAGTATATGGGCACGGAACTATGGGATGGAGGATGTGTGATGTGTATATGGGCACTGGACTATGGGATGGAGGATATGTATGACGAGTATATGGGCACGGAACTATGGGATGGAGGATGTGTGATGGGTATATGGGCACTGGGCTATGGGATGGAGGATATGTATGACGGGTATATGGGCACGGGACTATGAGATGAAGGATGTGTGATGGGTATATGGGCACTGGACTATGGGATGGAGAATATGTATGACAGGTATATGGGCACGGAACTATGGGATGGAGGATGTGTGATGGGTATATGGGCACGGGACTATGGGATGGCGGATAATTATAATTTGTTATAACTAACCACAGTTAGTAACTATGCCCGGGCAGCGCCGAGCTCTCCAGCTAGTTGTCACATAATAAGGCAATTGTTTTTGCATTGGGTCCTACTATATATCAAGCAATTGCATTGTGAGCAATTCCCTGGCAATCTTTCTTTTTTTCCCCTCAGTTCTCATCAGTTGTGTCAACCGCCTGCTGTACGACATGCACAAGGGGTGTAAAAAAGTCAAGTCGTAAGGGTACGTAAAATTCAGGCTCCTAAACTGGGCTAAAAGATGTGGAATGGGAAAGTGCTTACAATGCAATTGCTTCACTGCTTGTACAGCATGCAGTTATATGACACACCCAACTCTGCTATATCTGTGCATAACCACATCACTATTATCAGCTCTGAGCTGCTGCTGCAGAACCTCTTGGCAGGGATCACACATACAGAGGGCATGCAGCCTGGTGAAGCAGTTTCTTCCATTAATAATAAAAAAAGAAAAAAAAAAAACTTCATGAGTTTTCTACTAGTTGCACATACTAATAGGATTAGCAGGGCTGCCCTGCTCTCCCCCCATGCCTGGGGCACAGATCCCTGCAGCAGAGCTTCCTGGCACTCTATAGCCCCTCACCCACACAGTGCCCCCAGCACAGCAGGGGGGCAGCTTACCTGCAGGGCAGGAGTGGGCATCAGCCTGGCAGAGGACTTGGTTCCCAGGCTGTACAGCTCCTGTCCCGGGCACATTCAGCATGAGTGAGAGCATGGAGCAAACCCTGCCCTGGATCCAGTGTATACACATCAGACTGGGCTGGCCTACAACAATCCCAGCCACCCCCATAACTGGAGGAAGGAGGAGACCTCCAGCACTGCTGCACCATCCACAGCCAGGGAGACTGGGCGGAAATGAGTTCTCCCACAGAGGAGAGGAATTGCTGCGGCTGCTACCGCGCCGCCCCCACACACGTGCCGCCTGGGGCGGACCACCCCCCCTGCCCCCCCCATGCTACGCCACTGACCGCGATGCTTGATCAAGTATTGAGCAGTGGCAAGCAGGCTTGCTCATCACTTCTAGATACACCTCTGGCTCATACTGTATATAGGGGGCTATGTGTGGTCTCATACTATATACAAAGTGCTATGTGAGGGCTCATATTGAATATAGAGAGGCTATGTGGGGGATCATACTATATATAGAGTGGCTATGTGGGGGCTCATACTATATATAGAGTGGCTATGTGGTGGCTCATACTATATATAGAGTGGCTATGTGGTGGCTCATACTATATATAGAGAGGCTATGTGAGGGCTCATATTGAATATAGAGAGGCTATGTGGTGGCTCATACTATATATAGAGTGGCTATGTGTGGTCTCATACTATATACAAAGGGCTATGTGAGGGCTCATACTATATATAGAGAAGCTATGTGAGGGCTCATATTGAATATAGAGAGGCTATGTGAGGGCTCATATTGAATATAGAGAGGCTATGTGGTGGCTCATACTATATGTAGAGGCTATGTGGGGGCTCATACTATATATAGAGGCTATGTGGGGGCTCATACTATATAAAGAGTGGCTATGTGGGGGCTCATACTATATATAGAGGCTATGTGGGGGCTCATACTATATTTAGAGTGGCTATGTGGTGGCTCAAACTATATGTAGAGGCTATGTGGGGCTAATACTATATATAGAGGCTATGTGGGGGCTCATACTATATATAGAGTGGCTATGTGGGGGCTCATACTATATATAGAGGCTATGTGGGGGCTCATACTATATATAGAGTGGCTATGTGGGGGCTCATACTATATATAGAGGCTATGTGGGGGCTCATACTATATATAGAGTGGCTATGTGTGGTCTCATACTATATACAAAGGGCTATGTGAGGGCTCATACTATATATAGAGAGGCTATGTGAGGGCTCATATTGAATATAGAGAGGCTATGTGAGGGCTCATATTGAATATAGAGAGGCTATGTGAGGGCTCATATTGAATATAGAGAGGCTATTTGGGGGCTCATACTATATACAGAGTGGCTATGTGGAGGCTCATACTATATATAGAGGCTATGTGGGGGCTCATACTATATATAGAGAGGCTACGTGGGTTCTGACAACGTATATAGAGGGGCTATGTGAGGAATCATACTGTATGTAGGAAGCTAAGTGAGAGCTCTTACAGTATAAAGAGGTATAGAGAAGAGCTGTATATGGGCTCATATGGTATGTATGGGGTGTCAGCATATTTAATTCTGCTCAATATTAAGTTATAAAGTTATTATTACTATAAAATAATAATTGTAATTAATATGTTACAGTCTATCATGTAGCCCCTTGGGATAAGTAATAGCCCAACCCTGGTATATAGTAACATTATCCTACAGTAGCATGTCCACCTCCCCATCCAACCATCCATATAATCTAATCTTCTATAATACTGGGATATATGAGTTATTATTATTGATTTATCACTGTTCAAATCAGTAGGAACTACTCCGGAATTACAGTGTATGGTAACATTGTGGCATTTTATAAAAGTTTTAAGAAGCCAAGGTGGATAATTAGAGTCCATTTCATGTATACGGTAATGAATTGGTTGTATGGCCGGCTCTGGTCTCTTTAAACAGCTGCTGCTCCTGCTGATGATGTCACAGAATGTTGAGGTTTCTGGCTCTGCCCCCTTGCATTATGACATCACACACAAACATTGTGTAAAGAGCTGCAGAGCCAACATTCCATCTGACAGTTGCAGACGGTGGAGAGAGGTAAGTCGGCGCTATGTCATCTCTTGTTGTGTCCTTCATTTTCTTCTATCATCTATTTCTCATTTATTTTTTATTCACTAAGGAGTCTTTATTCTCTATAATACAAGCAGGTCCAAAATAAATAGTGAACCCCTCATATTAGGAGATGTCCAAATTTTACAGCCTTTCTTCCAACAGTAAAGAGATACATAGGATGTGACGGGATTTATCTTCAAGTACAGAAATGACAATGATTTACCGATTATCCATCACATTTTACTGGTTTCTGACTTTCTTGCTCATCAGGTCCATAGATTAGTTATAATTAAGAGAATCCCCTCAGCCATAACTGGAACATGACGACTTCTTGATTTTTAGGCCATGTATTGTTATAGAATCATCCAAATCTGGGAGATTAAAGTTACATCCTGTAAAGGGAACACATGTAACATGAAGATAATTATGTAATTGTCGGATGTTATAGAGACACATAGTAAAATACAGTCCAGGTCAAAAATATAAATCCAACCAATATTGGGAAATCCTGGTACAACACCGATGTATATACATATTAGCTCCATATGTAGTAAAACTATTCAAATATTCCCCCACATTGGTAGGATTCATATAGTTTGATCTCTAATATATTGGACAATGCACTTCAGTGGAAGTGAGGTTGTTGGATCCGCACCCACTAGCTGCTACTTGCGATGTCACGGAATGTGGTAATTGTTGGCTCTGCCCACATTAGCTGTTCCTTGTTATGTCTTAGAGCAGCGTTCCCCAGCTCCAGTCCTCAAGAGCCACCAAGGATTCATGTTTGCAGGCTTTCCTTAGTATGGCCTACGTGATAATTGCAGTACCTGCACAGGCAAAAATTCCATCACCTGGGCAATACGAATGAAATCCTGAAAACATGAACCGTTGGTGGCTCTTGAGGACTGGAGTTGGGGAACACTGTCTTAGAGTGATGGGATAGTTGATCCACCCCAAATAGCTGCGTCATATGATGTCACGGAAGATTATGGTTGTTGGCTTCATTCACATTAGCTCTTATTTTTCATTTCACGGAATGTTTTGGTTGTTAGCTTTGCCCCCATAAGACACTACTTGTGATGTCACTAAATGTTTTGGTTGTTGGTTTCACCCCCATTACCTTCTACTAGTGATGTCACTGAATGAATAAAAGTAATAGAAATGTTAAGCTAGTCCTACCTGTATGCCTCAAATTAATGGTCTTGTTGTGGATAAATTTTACATTCTGTCTTTATACTAATGATCACCCCAAAGACTTATAATAACGCACAATTTCATCTGCTTTTTAGGTGGAAATTGGTCCCCTTACCTCTTGTCCTGTCTGCAGTTGTACAAGTTGCACCAACATGTCCGCCCCTGTCCACCCCTGAATGGAGAGATAGGAAGGATGACACTACAGCTACAGAGGTGACCGTATGATAGCCTAGCTTGACAATCCATTTCTCACGAAGACCCTTTCAGCTTTTCAGACATGGGTGGAGCACATGATCTCTGAAAATAGGGTCCCACAGCTGCACCCCAACAGTTTGAGCATCACTCTTAGAAGAGTACATACCCTCAGAGCAGAAGGCGGCGAATCGCCCCTCACTGTGTCACTGAGGAGGATAGCATTCGCTAGGGATTACTCCGGAGTGGTGGTTGTGGTGGGATGCAGGTCTGGACAGCTGTCGTCATCCTAGTAGATAGATAAAAATTTATATATGTCTGTTTATGCTTTAAATAGAATCTGTCATCCCCCCGTGAGACGTCTATGGCCTATTAATATGGGCATACAGGTAATATAAATGTTAAGATACTCCTACCTGTATGCCTCATATTAATGGTATTGTTGAGGATACATTTTAGATTCTGTCTTTATGCTAATGATCAGCCCAATGACTCATCATAACGCACAGCTTCATCAGCTTTGGAAGTGGAAATTGGTACCCTTACCACTTGGCCCGTGTGCAGTTGCACAAGTTGTACCAACAACATGTCCACCCCTGTCCACCCCTGAATGGAACCATAGGAAGGATGACACTACAGCTACAGAGGTGACCGTCTGATATCCTAGCTCGACTACCCACCTCTCCTGAAGACCCTTTCAGCTTTTGAGACTTGGGTGGAGGACATCATCTCTGAAAATAGGGTCCCATAGCTGCACCCCAACAGTTTGAGCATTACTCTTAGAAGAGTACATACCCTCAGAGCAGAAGGGGGCGCGTCGTAGCCATTCACTTTGTCACTGAGGAGGATAGCATTCGCCAGGGATTACTCCGGAGTGGTGGTTGTGGTGGGATGCAGGTCTGGACAGCTGTTGTCATCCTATTAGATAAATAAGAATTTATATATGTATGTTTTATGCTTTAAACTGAATCTTTCCCTCCCCACCCGAGACGTATATGACTTATTAATATGGGCATACAGGTACTAGAAATGTTAAGCTAGTCCTACCTGCATACCTCATATGAATGGTCTTGTTGTGTATAAATTTTATATTCTGTCTTTATGCTAATGATCACCCCTATAACTCATCATAACGCACAGCTTCATCTGCTTTGGAGGTGGAAATTGGTCCTCTTACCTCTTGGCCCGTGTGCAGTTGCATCAACAACATGTCTGCCCTTGTTCACCCCTGAATGGAACCATAGGAAGGATGACACTACAGCTACAGAGGTGACCGTCTGATAGCCTAGCTCGACTACCCACCTCTCCTGAAGACCCTTTCAGCTTTTGAGACTTGGGTGGAGGACATCATCTCTGAAAATAGGGTCCCACAGCTGCACCCCAACAGTTTGAGCATCATTCTTAGAAGAGTACATACCCTCAGAGCAGAAGGAGGCGCATAGCCATTCACTGTGTCACTGAGGAGGATAGCATTCGCCAGGGATTACTCCGGAGTGATTGTTGTGGTGGGATGCAGGTCTGGACAGCTGTCGTCATCCTATTAGATAGATAGATAATGATTAATATATGTACCTCATCGCCCGTGTGCAGTTGCACAAGTTGTACCAGCAACATGTCCTCCCCTGTCCGCCCCTGAATGGAACCATAGGAAGGATGACACTACAGCTACAGAGGTGACCGTCTGATAGCCTAGCTCGACTACCCACCTCTCCTGAAGACCCTTTCAGCTTTTGAGACTTGGGAGGAGGACATCATCTCTGAAAATAGGGTCCCACAGCTGCACCCCAACAGTTTGAGCATCACTCTTAGATGAGTACATACCCTCAGAACAGAAGGGGGTGCGTAGCCATTTACTGTCTCACTGAGGAGGATAGCATTCGCCAGGGATTACTCCGGAGTGGTTGTTGTGGTGGGATGCAGGTCTGGACAGCTGTCGTCATCCTATTAGATAGATAGATAAGGATTAATATATGTACCGCATCGCCCGTGTGCAGTTGCACAAGTTGTACCAACAACATGTCCGCCCCTGTCCACCCCTGAATGGAACCATAGGAAGGATGACACTACAGCTACAGAGGTGACCGTCTGATAGCCTAGCTCGACTACCCACATCTCCTGAAGACCCTTTAAGCTTTTGAGACTTGGGTGGAGGACATCATCTCTGAAAATAGGGTCCCACAGCTGCACCCCAACAGTTTTAGCATCACTCTTAGATGAGTACATACCCTCAGAGCAGAAGGGGGCGCGTAGCCAGTCACTGTGTTACTGAGGAGGATAGCATTCGCCAGGGATTACTCCGGAGTGGTTGTTGTGGTGGGATGCAGGTCTGGACAGCTGTCGTCATCCAATTAGATAGATAAGAATTTATATATGTCTGTTTATGCTTTAAATAGAATTTGTCACCCCCCCCGCAAGACGTATATGGCCTATTAATATGAGCATACAGGTAATAGAAATGTTAAGCTAGTCCTACCTGTATGCCTCATATTAATGGTCTTGTTGTGGATAAGTTTTAGATTCTGTCTTTATGCTAATGATCAGCCCAATGACTCATCATAACGCACAGCTTCATCAGCTTTGGAAGTGGAAATTGGTACCCTTAACTCTTGGCCCGTGTGCAGTTGCACAAGTTGTACCAACAACATGTCCGCCCCTGTCCACCCCTGAATGGAACCATAGGAAGGATGACACTACAGCTACAGAGGTGACCGTCTGATAGCCTAGCTCGACTATTCACCTCTCCTGAAGACCTTTTCAGCTTTTGAGACTTGGGTGGAGGACATCATCTCTGAAAATAGGGTCCCACAGCTGCACCCCAACAGTTTGAGCATCACTCTTAGAAGAGTACATACCCTCAGAGCAGAAGGGGGCGCGTAGCCAGTCACTGTGTTACTGAGGAGGATAGCATTCGCCAGGGATTACTCCGGAGTGGTGGTTGTGGTGGGATGCAGGTCTGGACAGCTGTCGTCATCCTATTAGATAGATAAGGATTAATATATGTACCTCATCGCCCGTGTGCAGTTGCACAAGTTGTACCAACAACATGTCCGCCCCTGTCCACCCCTGAATGGAACCATAGGAAGGATGACAGTACAGCTACAGAGGTGACCGTCTGATAGCCTAGCTCGACTACCCACCTCTCCTGAAGACCCTTTCAGCTTTTGAGACTTGGGTGGAGGACATCATCTCTGAAAATAGGGTCCCACAGCTGCAACCCAACAGTTCGAGCATCACTCTTAGATAAGTACATACCCTCAGAGCAGAAGGGGGTGCGTAGCCCCTCACTGTGTCACTGAGGAGGATAGCATTCGCCAGGGATAACTCCGGAGTGGTGGTTGTGGTGGGATGCAGGTCTGGACAGCTGTCGTCATCCTATTAGATAGATAGATAAGGATTAATATATGTACCTCATCGCCCGTGTGCAGTTGCACAAGTTGTACCAACAACATGTCCGCCTCTGTCCATCCCTGAATGGAACCAAAGGAAGGATGACACTACAGCTACAGAGGTGACCGTCTGATAGCCTAGCTCGACTACCCACCTCTCCTGAAGACCCTTTCAGCTTTTGAGACTTGGGTGGAGGACATCATCTCTGAAAATAGGGTCCCACAGCTGCACCCCAACAGTTTTAGCATCACTCTTAGATGAGTACATACCCTCAGAGCAGAAGGGGGCGCGTAGCCAGTCACTGTGTTACTGAGGAGGATAGCATTCGCCAGGGATTACTCCGGAGTGGTTGTTGTGGAGGGATGCAGGTCTGGACAGCTGTCGACATCCAATTGATAGATAAGAATTTATATATGTCTGTTTATGCTTTAAATAGAATCTGTCACCCCCCCCGCGAGACGTATATGGCCTATTAATATGAGCATACAGGTAATAGAAATGTTAAGCTAGTCCTACCTGTATGCCTCATATTAATGGTCTTGTTGTGGATAAATTTTAGATTCTGTCTTTATGCTAATGATCAGCCCAATGACTCATCATAACGCACAGCTTCATCAGCTTTGGAAGTGGAAATTGGTAACCTTAACTCTTGGCCCGTGTGTAGTTGCACAAGTTGTACCAACAACATGTCCGCCCCTCTCCACCCCTGAATGGAACCATAGGAAGGATGACACTACAGCTACAGAGGTGACCGTCTGATAGCCTAGCTCGACTACCCACCTCTCCTGAAGACCCTTTCAGCTTTTGAGACTTGGGTGGAGGACATCATCTCTGAAAATAGGGTCCCACAGCTGCACCCCAACAGTTTGAGCATCACTCTTAGATGAGTACATACCCTCAGAGCAGAAGGGGGCGCGTAGCCCCTCACTGTGTCACTGAGGAGGATAGCATTCGCCAGGGATTACTCCGGAGTGGTGGTTGTGGTGGGATGCAGGTCTGGACAACTGTCGTCATCCTATTAGATAGATAGATAAGAATTAATATATGTACCTCATCGCCCGTGTGCAGTTGCACAAGTTGTACCAACAACATGTCCGCCCCTGTCCATCCCTGAATGGAACCATAAGAAGGATGACACTACAGCTACAGAGGTGACCGTCTGATAGCCTAGCTCGACTACTCACCTCTCCTGAAGACCCTTTCAGCTTTTGAGACTTGGGTGGAGGACATCATCTCTGAAAATAGGGTCCCACAGCTGCACCCCAACAGTTTGAGCATCACTCTTAGAAGAGTACATACCCTCAGAGCAGAAGGGGGTGCGTAGCCAGTCACTGTGTTACTGAGGAGGATAGCATTCGCCAGGGATTACTCCGGAGTGGTTGTTGTGGTGGGATGCAGGTCTGGACAGCTGTCGTCATCCTATTAGATAGATAGATAGATAAGGATTAATATATGTACCTCATCGCCCGTGTGCAGTTGCACAAGTTGTAAAATCAACATGTCCACCCCTGTCCACCCCTGAATGGAACCATAGGAAGGATGACACTACAGCTACAGAGGTGACCGTCTGATAGCCTAGCTCGACTACCCACCTCTCCTGAAGACCCTTTCAGCTTTTGAGACTTGGGTGGAGGACATCATCTCTGAAAATAGGGTCCCACAGCTGCACCCCCAACAGTTTGAGCATCACTCTTAGATGAGTACATACCCTCAGAGCAGAAGGGGGCGCGTAGCCAGTCACTGTGTTACTGAGGAGGATAGCATTCGCCAGGGATTACTCCGGAGTGGTTGTTGTGGTGGGATGCAGGTCTGGACAGCTGTCGTCATCCAATTAGATAGATAAGAATTTATATATGTCTGTTTATGCTTTAAATAGAATCTGTCACCCCCCCCGCGAGACGTATATGGCCTATTAATATGATCATACAGGTAATAGAAATGTTAAGCTAGTCCTACCTGTATGCCTCATATTAATGGTCTTGTTGTGGATAAATTTTAGATTCTGTCTTTATGCTAATGATCAGCCCAATGACTCATCATAACGCACAGCTTCATCAGCTTTAGAAGTGGAAATTGGTACCCTTAACTCTTGGCCCGTGTGCAGTTGCACAAGTTGTACCAAAACATGTCCGCCCCTGTCCACCCCTGAATGGAACCATAGGAAGGATGACACTACAGCTACAGAGGTGACCGTCTGATAGCCTAGCTCGACTACCCACCTCTCCTGAAGACCATTTCAGCTTTTGAGACTTGGGTGGAGGACATCATCTCTGAAAATAGGGTCCCACAGCTGCACCCCAACAGTTTGAGCATCACTCTTAGATGAGTACATACCCTCAGAGCAGAAGGGGGTGCGTAGCCAGTCACTGTGTCACTGAGGAGGATAGCATTCGCCAGGGATTACTCCGGAGTGGTGGTTGAGGTGGGATGCAGGTCTGGACAGCTGTCGTCATCCTATTAGATAGATAGATAAAAATTAATATATGTACCTCATCGCCCGTGTGCAGTTGCACAAGTTGTACCAACAACATGTCCGCCCCTGTCCACCCCTGAATGGAACCATAGGAAGGATGACACTACAGCTACAGAGGTGACCGTCTGATAGCCTAGCTCGACTACCCACCTCTCCTGAAGACCCTTTCAGCTTTTGAGACTTGGGTGGAGGACATCATCTCTGAAAATAGGGTCCCACAGCTGCACCCCCAACAGTTTTAGCATCACTCTTAGATGAGTACGTACCCTCAGAGCAGAAGGGGGCGCGTAGCCAGTCACTGTGTTACTGAGGAGGATAGCAATCGCCAGGGATTACTCCGGAGTGGTTGTTGTGGTGGGATGCAGGTCTGGACAGCTGTCGTCATCCTATTAGATAGATAGATAGATAAGGATTAATATATGTACCTCATCGCCCATGTGCAGTTGCACAAGTTGTACCAACAACATGTCCACCCCTGAATGGAACCATAGGAAGGATGACACTACAGCTACAGAGGTGACCGTCTGATAGCCTCTCTCGACTACCCACCTCTCCTGAAGACCCTTTCAGCTTTTAAGACTTGGGTGGAGGACATCATCTCTGAAAATAGGATCCCACAGCTGCACCCCAACAGTTTGAGCATCACTCTTAGATGAGTACATACCCTCAGAGCAGAAGGGGGAGCGTAGCCCCTCACTGTGTCACTGAGGAGGATAGCATTCGCCAGGGATTACTCCGGAGTGGTGGTTGTGGTGGGATGCAGGTCTGGCCAGCTGTCGTCATCCTATTAGATAGATAGATAAGGATTAATATATGTACCTCATTGCCCGTGTGCAGTTGCACAAGTTGTACCAACAACATGTCCGCCCCTGTCCACCCCTGAATGGAACCATAGAAAGGATGACACTACAGCTACAGAGGTGACCGTCTGATAGCATAGCTCGACTACCCACCTCTCTTGAAGACCCTTTCAGCTTTTGAGACTTGGGTGGAGGACATCATCTCTGAAAATAGGGTCCCACAGCTGCACCCCAAGAGTTTGAGCATCACTCTTAGATGAGTACATACCCTCAGAGCAGAAGGGGGCGCGTAGCCATTTACTGTCTCACTGAGGAGGATAGCATTCGCCAGGGATTACTCCGGAGTGGTTGTTGTGGTGGGATGCAGGTCTGGACAGCTGTCGTCATCCAATTAGATAGATAAGAATTTATATATGTCTGTTTATGCTTTAAATAGAATCTGTCACCCCCCCCCCGCGAGACGTATATGGCCTATTAATATGAGCATACAGGTAATAGAAATGTTAAGCTAGTCCTACCTGTATGCCTCATATTAATGGTCTTGTTGTGGATAAATTTTAGATTCTGTCTTTATGCTAATGATCAGCCCAATGACTCATCATAACGCACAGCTTCATCAGCTTTGGAAGTGGAAATTGGTACCCTTAACTCTTGGCCCGTGTGCAGTTGCACAAGTTGTACCAAAACATGTCCGCCCCTGTCCACCCCTGAATGGAACCATAGGAAGGATGACACTACAGCTACAGAGGTGACCGTCTGATAGCCTAGCTCGACTACCCACCTCTCCTGAAGACCCTTTCAGCTTTTGAGACTTGGGTGGAGGACATCATCTCTGAAAATAGGGTCCCACAGCTGCACCCCAACAGTTTGAGCATCACTCTTAGATGAGTACATACCCTCAGAGCAGAAGGGGGCGCGTAGCCCCTCACTGTGTCACTGAGGAGGATAGCATTCGCCAGGGATTACTCCGGAGTGGTGGTTGAGGTGGGATGCAGGTCTGGACAGCTGTCGTCATGCTATTAGATAGATAGATAAGAATTAATATATGTACCTCATCGCCCGTGTGTAGTTACACAAGTTGTACCAACAACATGTCCGCCTCTGTCTACCCCTGAATGGAACCATAGGAAGGATGACACTACAGCTACAGAGGTGACCGTCTGATAGCCTAGCTCGACTACCCACCTCTCTTGAAGACCCTTTCAGCTTTTGAGACTTGGGTGGAGGACATCATCTCTGAAAATAGGGTGCCACAGCTGCACCCCAACAGTTTGAGCATCACTCTTAGATGAAAACATACCCTCAGAGCAGAAGGGGGCGCGTAGCCTGTCACTGTGTCACTGAGGAGGATAGCATTCGCCAGGGATTACTCCGGAGTGGTGATTGTGGTGGGATGCAGGTCTGGACAGCTGTCGTCATCCTATTAGATAGATAGATAAGAATTAATATATGTACCTCATCGCCCGTGTGCAGTTGCACAAGTTGTACCAACAACATTTCCGCCCCTGTCCACCCCTGAATGGAACCATAGGAAGGATGACACTACAGCTACAGAGGTGACCGTCTGATAGCCTAGCTCGACTACCCACCTCTCCTGAAGACCCTTTCAGCTTTTGAGACTTGGGTGGAGGACATCATCTCTGAAAATAGGGTCCCACAGCTGCACCCCAACAGTTTTAGCATCACTCTTAGATGAGTACATACCCTCAGAGCAGAAGGGGGCGCGTAGCCAGTCACTGTGTTACTGAGGAGGATAGCATTCGCCAGGGATTACTCCGGAGTGGTTGTTGTGGTGGGATGCAGGTCTGGACAGCTGTCGTCATCCAATTAGATAGATAAGAATTTATATATGTCTGTTTATGCTTTAAATAGAATCTGTCACCCCCCCCGCGAGACGTATATGGCCTATTAATATGAGCATACAGGTAATAGAAATGTTAAGCTAGTCCTACCTGTATGGCTCATATTAATGGTCTTGTTGTGGATAAATTTTAGATTCTGTCTTTATGCTAATGATCAGCCCAATGACTCATCATAACGCACAGTTTCATCAGCTTTGGAAGTGGAAATTGGTACCCTTAGCTCTTGGCCCGTGTGCAGTTGCACAAGTTGTACCAACAACATGTCCGCCCCTGTCCACCCCTGAATGGAACCATAGGAAGGATGACACTACAGCTACAGAGGTGACCGTCTGATAGCCTAGCTCGACTACCCACCTCTCCTGAAGACCCTTTCAGCTTTTGAGACTTGGGTGGAGGACATCATCTCTGAAAATAGGGTCCCACAGCTGCACCCCAACAGTTTGAGCATCACTCTTAGAAGAGTACATACCCTCAGAGCAGAAGGGGGCGCGTAGCCAGTCACTGTGTTACTGAGGAGGATAGCGTTCGCCAGGGATTACTCCGGAGTGGTTGTTGTGGTGGGATGCAGGTCTGGACAGCTGTCGTCATCCTATTAGATAGATAAGGATTAAAATATGTACCTCATCGCCCGTGTGCAGTTGCACAAGTTGTAAAAACAACATGTCCACCCCTGTCCACCCCTGAATGGAACCATAGGAAGGATGACACTACAGCTACAGAGGTGACCGTCTGATAGCCTAGCTCGACTACCCACCTCTCCTGAAGACCCTTTCAACTTTTGAGACTTGGGTGGAGGACATCATCTCTGAAAATAGGGTCCCACAGCTGCACCCCAACAGTTTGAGCATCACTCTTAGAAGAGTACATACCCTCAGAGCAGAAGGGGGCACGTAGCCAGTCACTGTGTTACTGAGGAGGATAGCATTCGCCAGGGATTACTCCGGAGTGGTTGTTGTGGTGGGATGCAGGTCTGGACAGCTGTCGTCATCCTATTAGATAGATAGATAAGGATTAATATATGTACCTCATCGCCCGTGTGCAGTTGCACAAGTTGTAAAAACAACATGTCCACCCCTGAATGGAACCATAGGAAGGATGACACTACAGCTACAGAGGTGACCGTCTGATAGCCTAGCTCGACTACCCACCTTTCCTGAAGACCCTTTCAGCTTTTGAGACTTGGGTGGAGGACATCATCTCTGAAAATAGGGTCCCACAGCTGCACCCCAACAGTTTGAGCATCACTGTTAGATGAGTACATACCCTCAGAGCAGAAGGGGGTGCGTAGCCATTTACTGTCTCACTGAGGAGGATAGCATTCGCCAGGGATTACTCCGGAGTGGTTGTTGTGGTGGGATGCAGGTCTGGACAGCTGTCGTCATCCAATTAGATAGATAAGAATTTATATATGTCTGTTTATGCTTTAAATAGAATCTGTCACCCCCCCCGCGAGACGTATATGGCCTATTAATATGAGCATACAGGTAATAGAAATGTTAAGCTAGTCCTACCTGTATGCCTCATATTAATGGTCTTGATGTGGATAAATTTTAGATTCTGTCTTTATGCTAATGATCAGCCCAATGACTCATCATAACGCACAGCTTCATCAGCTTTGGAAGTGGAAATTGGTACCCTTAACTCTTGGCCCGTGTGCAGTTGTACAAGTTGTACCAACAACATGTCCGCCCCTGTCCACCCCTGAATGGAACCATAGGAAGGATGACACTACAGCTACAGAGGTGACCGTCTGATAGCCTAGCTCGACTACCCACCTCTCCTGAAGACCATTTCAGCTTTTGAGACTTGGGTGGAGGACATCATCTCTGAAAATAGGGTCACACAGCTGCACCCCAACAGTTTGAGCATCACTCTTAGATGAGTACATACCCTCAGAGCAGAAGGGGGCGCGTAGCCAGTCACTGTGTTACTGAGGAGGATAGCATTCGCCAGGGATTATTCCGGAGTGGTTGTTGTGGTGGGATGCAGGTCTGGACAGCTGTCATCATCCTATTAGATAGATAGATAGATAAGGATTAATATATGTACCTCATCGCCCGTGTGCAGTTGCACAAGTTGTAAAAACAACATGTCCACCCCTGCCCACCCCTGAATGGAAACATAGGAAGGATGACACTACAGCTACAGAGGTGAAAGTCTGATAGCCTAGCTCGACTACCCACCTCTCCTGAAGACCCTTTCAGCTTTTGAGACTTGGGTGGAGGATATCATCTCTGAAAATAGGGTCCCACAGCTGCACCCCAACAGTTTGAGCATCACTCTTAGATGAGTACATACCCTCAGAGCAGAAGGGGGTGCGTAGCCATTTACTGTCTCACTGAGGAAGATAGCATTCGCCAGGGATTACTCCGGAGTGGTTGTTGTGGTGGGATGCAGGTCTGGACAGCTGTCGTCATCCTATTAGATAGATAGATAAGGATTAATATATGTACCTCATCGCCCGTGTGCAGTTGCACAAGTTGTACCAACAACATGTCCGCCCCTGTCCACCCCTGAATGGAACCATAGGAAGGATGACACTACATCTACAGAGGTGACCGTCTGATAGCCTAGCTCGACTACCCACCTCTCCTGAAGACCCTTTCAGCTTTTGAGACTTGGGTGGAGGACATCATCTCTGAAAATAGGGTCCCACAGCTGCACCCCAACAGTTTGAGCATCACTCTTAGAAGAGTACATACTCTCAGAGCAGAAGGGGGCGCGTAGCCAGTCACTGTGTTACTGAGGAGGATAGCATTCGCCAGGGATTACTCCGAGTGGTTGTTGTGGTGGGATGCAGGTTTGGACAGCTGTCGTCATCCTATTAGATAGATAGATAAGGATTAATATATGTACCTCATCGCCTGTGTGCAATTGCACAAGTTGTAAAAGCAACATGTCCACCCCTGTCCACCCCTGAATGGAACCATAGGAAGGATGACACTACAGTTACAGAGGTGACCGTCTGATAGCCTAGCTCGACTACCCACCTCTGCTGAAGACCCTTTCAGCTTTTGAGACTTGGGTGCAGGACATCATCTCTGAAAATAGGGTCCCACAGCTGCACCCCAACAGTTTGAGCATCACTCTTAGAAGAGTACATACCGTCAGAGCAGAAGGGGGCGCGTAGCCTCTCACTGTGTCACTGAGGAGGATAGCATTCGCCAGGGATTACTCCGGAGTGGTGGTTGTGGTGAGATGCAGGTCTGGACAGCTGTCGTCATCCTATTAAATAGATAAGAATTTATATACAGTATGTCTGTTTATGCTTTAAATGGAATCTGTCACACCCCCCCCGCGAGACGTATAGGACCTATTAATATGGGCATACAGGTAATAGAAATGGTAAGCTAGTCCTACCTGTATGCCTCATATTAATGGTCTTGTTGTGGATAAGTTTTATATTCTGTCTTTATGATAATGCTTTGTTGTTTCTCTGATCCCACAAAATGACCTTATTTTCATTGTTCTGATTGGTTATAAGTGTTGTCTTTGTTTTGTCTGTTTTCTTTATTTGTTTGTTTTCTTTTCTGTTATTGGTACTGTAATTTTGCACTTTATGTATTTGACCAAAGGGTTAAACTAAATGACTCTAAAGAAAATAGATTTAATTAGCAAAATGTTTAGTGGGAATGTGTTATTAAGCTTTTAGGTTTTGGACATTGACCACTATCTGGTTATTATTAACCAATGTGTATATTATTGCCATTATTTATTATTATAGCTCCATTTTTTCCATCGTGCCATGGTGCTTTACATGTGAAAAGGGGTGTCCATAATAAACAAAAGTACAACAATCTTAACCCCTTAATGTCCAATGACGGACATAGTCCATCATTGGACATCTCCCCCGCTTTGATGAGGGCTCCGGCGGTGAACAGCTGACATGTGCCTGCAATAGGCGCAAGTGGAATCGCGATCCACCTTCGCCTATTAACTAGTTAAATGCTGCTGTCAAACACTGACAGCGGTATTTAACAAGCGCTCTGGCCGCGTGGTCAGAAATACGCGCACCGCTGTCCTCCGTCACGTGATAAGGGGGTTACAAATGCGTTGGAACAACAATCAGAGGTCTCCTGGACACCTCTATGGTTGTTGATGCCGGATTGCTATGAGCGCCACAATGTGGACAGCGCTCATAGCAATGCTGTATTTCTTCTACATGTAGGCGATCTGCTCATCGCCTAGATGTAGCAATGGCGATCAAGCTTTGGCAGCTTCTAGCCTCCAATGGAGGCTATTGAAGCATGCTAAAAGTAAAAAAAAAATGTATTTAAAAAGATGAAAAAAAATAGAAAAATATAAAAGTTTAAATCATGCCCCATTCAAAATTAAACAATAAAAATAAAATTAAACATACACATATTTGATATCGCCACATTCAGAATCGCCCGATCTATCTATAAAAAAAAGGATTAACCTGATCGCTAAACGGTGTAGCGGGAAAAAAATAAAAAAAACAGAATTACTTTTTTTTGGTCGCTGTGACATTGCATTAAAATGCAATAACGGTCGATCAAAAGAACATATCTCCGCAAAAGTGGTATCATTAAAAACGTCAGCCTTATCATCTCAAAAACATTCGTCAACAATAACCAGAAAATGTCCAATCCTTTTAATCATAGTTTAAAGTTTTGCACGAGTTTACTTTAAATTTTGTCACCCCTTATATCATAAAATAATAAATCAAAAGAAAGGACTTTTCTAATAGACTGGCATGTCCAGAAGAGATCCCTTATTAGCAGTCACCTCATTATCATAATAGGCAGGATTACAATGAGAGTTAATAGAATTCACCATTCACAGTAGGTAGTGTCACAGCTCACCTCTTCCCCCTTCCTGCACAATGACATCTGCATGTCACTAAACATGAGAACATGAATAGAAAACTCTGCCAAGGAAATAGAGTCCCTTATAATGTCTTATGATATATATACTGTACATGTATATGTCCAATGTCCATATCTTCAAACAGGCAAGAGAGCAGCTTCCATAAATGTACAGGAAACAGAATACAATGATCTGCAATCAGAAATACAGATTATACAAAAGATTATAACAATCTGATTTCAATTAGTTTAAAAATTTTATAAATGTATGTGACACATTCCCTTAAAGAAAAATAAGTAAAAAATATACCTAAAAAGATTATTGGATATTTTAAGAAATGTTTAATACGTTAGAGTAGAGTAGGGCCCTGCCAAAAGAGTCTACCTTGTCGTGGTGGCAGGCTTAAAAAACCTGTTGGTCAAAACAAAAGCTGATGGTTACGTTTGTGGTATCGTTACATGGGAACTATTAATGTGTGATTGGTGATGACGGGGCAGAAGAGTTTTTCCAAGAGTGGGCGATGGGACTGTGCAAAGTTCGAAGGGTGTAGGCGGGGCTTGGGGGTAGAGGCAGAACTGGGGTGGAGCCTGGGTGGAGTCTCAAGGGAGCCCGAAAATTTTGCCATTATGGGGCCCTGAAATTCCTTTTGGTAGCCCTGATCAGGAACATAGCTAGCTTTCATAATATGTGATAATGAAACTATCAAACTGGTGAGATACTCTCAAAGAAATGATAATTCCATTGTTTTACCCTTGATCTTAATATCTCTTGGTACATGTATCAGAGACACAATAACTGTTATTGCTTTGTGATAGTTCCTTCTCCCATTTTCCTTTATTTTCCCTTGTTTCACCATATTTTTCCTTTTCTCTTACTTCATGTTGTTTAACTCCATTTTATATAATAATTAGAACATTTTCAATAAAAACAGTTTGAGCAACAAATGGAATATCTGCTTAGTAAAAAAATGCTTTTGTGACTTCTTCGTGAACCTCATGTGCTAAAGAAGAGCCACGTCCAGCTGAACCACGGAGAAGGATGATAATGGACTTTATCTGGTCACTTCATGAACATTCTTGATGGTGCCCATCAGGACGTGGCCAGGTGGCATTGCTGCGATTTTTTTTTCTCATGCCAAATTAGTATGAGAAAAAAATAGCAGATCTGCTCTGCCCAGGGGTATAACATTGGGTCTTGTGCTATCTGATAAAACATCAGATAGTTCTAGGCCATATTATATGGTTATGTGAACAAACTCTTATTGTAATAAACTATTTTTTTTTTTAACTTGGAACTTCTGTGATCATGTTGGCTTACTATCCAAAACAGGACCCCTCTATTACTGACACCTGTAGAAGGTCACTTACACACCTGCAGTAAACAGATTTCCCTTGTGTAATATTGTAAGAGGTTAGTTGGATGCAGTGAAGAGCCGGAGGCAGAGAAGGGGTTAACAAGATTTACTACAACAGGTTATGGAAGTACAAGGAATACTCAGCGCAGGGAGATCAAATCAACAGTGGGAAAATGCAGAAACTCTGAGCGCAACAACAGGACTTCCACAAAAAACACAATATTTTGAAAAGGGTGATCGAAAAAGAGATAACTTATCGCTTGAAGATTTTGTTGGGGGAAGGCTGGAATATCTCCCGCCGACGTCATAGACCGTGGACAATGACTCTGGCTCTGTTATGGAGGAACGAAAAGCACTGTCTCCCCACTAGGAAATGTCATTGCAACATTTCACAACCCTAGCTGGCCATGTGGTTTGTGACACATAAGCAGACACATCTTGTTTCATTTATGAAGGATGGACTCTTAAAGTGAAAGAGCCTATTTTTACAGGGGCATCAGGCAGCATTAATCTTCTTAAAGGGACATTATTAAACAGTGGGTCTCCTATGTTGTTATTGCCTATGCAGTGAGTGGATGGACTGCCAAGAATTACGACACACCCCAATACCCCTTTCACGAGAGGTACAAGAGGGCTTCCTGAAAAAATGTTGCATTTAATGCAAGGCCTGCCCTGCCCCAAAGTTACATGCACCCCAATAAGCTTTTGAAGCCATGTACTGGAAGGGCACAGGAAAATCCACTTCACATTATTCATTTCGTACTCCAATACTGTTTTTTTTATACATTGACAGCAAAGCCTGTTGTTCTGCCTTCTTCCATGTATGACGCTGTGTGGATTCCAGCATACGGCTAAACCCTTCATCCACTCCCAGTAACAAGACTGTATGGGTGCTTAAGTCCATATTTATTAGGATGATGTGAACAACAATGGTAAATGATAAAGGATGATATATTGGAGGAGATTGGTGAACACAATATGGATGAGATCGGAGATATAGAAGTGGATGATTTTGGGTAAAAACTATAAATAAATAGACAGCGCAATATGTCAGTGCTGGCAGATAACATCACAGCAATAATACAAGGTGCTATCATAACAGTAAAGCAATGATACACAGCAGGCATTATTACAAAGTGCTGTTACATCAGTAGGCATCACCACAGAGGCTGAACAATACAATACACAATGCAGTGAAAAGAGAAAAGAGATATATAAACAACTTAGGCTGCAAGCATTGTGCTAACTGAATAATGGGGCATCTGTCTAACATGCAGTGTAAAAGCTTTACAAGGAACTGAAAATACATTGCAACATCATGGGGCTGCATCATGGCCAGCCAACACAGATACACAACACATATCACATAACTGCATTAAACCCTCACCGGAATCCGCTTGATATAAGCAGTGATTTTGCAGGGAGCTGGACACGTGTGAGCAGCTCTGGGATCTGAGGGAAAATGGCTACATCCTTCAGCACTGGAAGATGAAGGGGCGGTTCTGAACAGAATAACAATTAAGGGGAAGGAGCCCCTAACTCCAAGAATAGGAAAAAGAAGGGCAACTATGACATCTAATGGCCATAGCTGGAACAGCACTTAAGAAATGTCTTGCTGCACATGAATGGGCAGAGCGCTTTGCTGCCAAGTCATATGCACCTCAATAAGCCTTTGAACCCAGGTACTGGATGGGCACAGGAAAATCCACTTCACATTATTCATTTTGTACTCCCATATTCTTTTCTTATGCATTGACTGCAAGGCCTGGCCCGCTGCCAAGTCATATGCAACCCAATAAGAATCTGAAACCACGTACTGGATAGTCACATGAAACAAAAGTTTCCATTATTATTTTAGTTTTTATTACCATAAAGTTTGTCCCTAAAGTGAATGCAAGACCTGGCCCTAATTTGCACTCACCACAATCCCCCTTGTAAGAAACATGGGGGAGGCTTTCATAAAAAATTCACATTACAAAGGAGCATTTCATCTATACTTGGAATGCCCATACACAAACATTTCCCCCTGGGGGTACATATCAACATAGCATGTAATTTTTTTTTTAGGGGCATCATAAACACCTTGCAAAACTGTAATGTGGTTTACTACACAGTTGCTGCTGGGAAGGTGCAGGTTTTCAGTAAAAATATGGCAGACGAATCACTGGATGAAGTGATCAGGAAAAGGGGCATGGTGATGACAGGAATGGGAACATACATGATTAATAACAGTAGTGGCTATGGGAGGTATGAGATCTAGGATACAGCCTACAATGATTCGTCGTTTAGCCACCATTAATTACCAGAATGGTTTTCATGCCCGTCAGAAGATCGGTGTAACAGATGCACGTGTGAGACTCGGCCTAAAAATTGCCCGTCCAAAATATGTTGCCAAAGATGCATGTGTCTGTATAAAGGGCAAAGTGCAACATGTTCGTGAGATGCTAAATTAGAGAAAGCAGGTCAGTGTTGGAGGAAAACCAAACAAACTGATGCTCGTGGAAAACTAAGTTTAAAGAGGAGTGCACCGTCCGTGACTACACTGGGTGCAGAATTATTAAGCAAATCAGTATTTTGATCACATCATCCTTATTATACATGTTGTCCTACTCCAAGCTGTATAGGCTTGAATGCCAACTGCCAATTATGTAAATCAGTTGATTTGCCTCTCTGTAATGATGAGGGGTGTGGTCTAATGACATCAACACCCTATATAAGGTGTGCTTAATTATTAGGCAACTTCCTTTCCTTTGGCAAAATTGGTCCAAAGAAAGATTTGACGGACTTTGAAAAGTCAAAAATTGTGAGATGTCTTGTAGAGGGATGCAGCAGTCTTGAAATTGCCAAACTTTTGAAGCGTGATCACCGAACAATCAAACGTTTCATGGCAAATATTCAACAGGGTCCCAAGAAGCGTGTTGATAAAAAAGGCGCAAAATAACTGCCCATGAATTGAGGAAAATCAAGCGTCAAGCTGCCAAGATGCCATTTGCCACCAGTTTTGCCATATTTCAGAGCTGCAACGTTACTGGAGTATCAAAAAGCTCAAGGTGTGCCATACTCACGGACGTGACCAAGCTAAGGAAGGCTGAAAAACGACCACCTTTCAACAAAAAAGATAAAACGTCAAGACTGGGCCAAGAAATGTCTTAAGACTGATTTTTCTAAGGTTTTATGAGCTGATGAAATGAGAGCAACTCCTGATTGGCCAGATGGATGGGCCCGAGGTTGGATCAGTAAAGGGCAGAGAGCTCCACTCCGACTCAGACGCCAGCAAGGTGGAGGTGGGGTACTGGTATGGGCTGGTATCATCAAAGATGAACTTGTGGGACCTTTTCGGGTTGAGGATGGAGTGAAGCTCAACCCCCAGACCTACAGGCAGTTTCTGGAAGACACCTTCTTCAAGCAGTGGTACAGGAAGAAGTCTGTATCGTTCAAGAAAAACATGATTTTCATGCAGGACAATGCTCCATCACATGCATCCAAATACTCCACAGCGTGGCTGGCCAGTAAAGGTCTAAAAGAAGGAAAAATAATGACATGGCCCCCTTGTTCACCTGATCTGAACCCCATACACAACCTGTGGTCCCTCATAAAATGCGAGATCTACAGGGAGTGAAAGCATTACACCTCTCCGAACAGTGTCTGGGAGGCTGTGGTGGCTGCGGCACGCAATGTTGATCGTAAACAGATCAAGCAACTGACAGAATCTATGGATGGAAGGCTTTTGAGTGTCATCGTAAAGAAAGGTGGCTATATTGGTCACTAATTTTTTTGTTTTGTTTTTGAATGTCAGAAATGTTTATTTCTAAATTTTGTGTTGCTCTGTTGGTTTACCTGGTGAAAATAAACACATGAGATGGGTATATATTTGGTTTTTATTAAGTTGCCTAATAATTCTGCACTGTAATAGTTACCTGCACAAACAGATATCCTCCTAAGATAGCCAAATCTAAAAAAAAACCACTCCAACTTCCAAAAATATTAAGCTTTGATATTTATGAGTCTTTTGGGTTGATTGAGAACATAGTTGTTATTCAATAATAAAAAGAATCCTCTCAAATACAACTTGCCTAATAATTCTGCACACGGTGTATAAACACACCCGTGGCATAAGCTTCTTTATCTTCACCCATACATATTACCAATAATATCCAAATGTACCAGTCGAAAATAATTTGTCCTAGACTGTAACGAACACTAAGGAATGCCACTAAACGTACATAACCACGACCCTTGGTAACACCAGATTTCCTCTTTACAAATTATGGAAGATGATGGTATTGATGACAACTTTGAAATTTACCATATCCACACCAAGAAGATGAAGATCACAGCTGCAAAAAAATGTGCAAAAAAGTCCGTGAATGTTTGGAAAATCATTTTCTCTTGGGCAAAGTTTCCCTCTTACTAAAGTGGTACTGAATGATGCATACAAAGCTCTCATGTCTACTCAGCGTGAGATGCTTGAAAGATGATGTGTTCTGATTTGTCCATGTCCACTTTTTAAAGCGAGCAGAAAAGAAGGATGATACAGCCTGAAGACATGTGAATTTGGTCAGCAAGAAGGTGATGTCAGGTACAGATAGGTAGATGTGTGTGTCATCGGCGTAGTGATGATATTGCAAACCGTGACATTACATCAGCTGTCCCAGGCCAAAGGTTTAGATGGAGAAGAGTAGGGATCCTAGAACTGAGCCTTGGGGAACACCGAAAGACAGGTGTCGAGGTGAGGAGGTGGTGTGGGAGAGGGAGAAAATGAATGTCCCCCTAACAGTCTTGTTGTTTTTTAAAGACTCTGCCGATAACCCCTAAAAGGCCATTTGCACCACCGGCCATGCCGCATCAGCAAGGGTAGTAAAACTACCAGCCTTACCACCAGCATGATCAGGCACATGGCAGCAAAGCACCCGACTGTTGGTTGAACATCAGGCTCCATGAACAGTGTCTACGGGTGATACCACTGCTTCTTCCACTGTTGTGCGTGCAAGCCAATCCCCTGCCCATGGTGCATGCAAAGATGCCTCCTGCCCTGCATCTGTAGTTGCACACAAACTCAACTAGCACCATTAACAAGCACATCCACGTCCTTGTCCCAACGCAGCATTCAGTCTTCCATACCCCAGTACTTGGTCCCCACCCATCACAATTTCTCCCGGTCTGCCGTCATGACATTACACAAGCAAGCACGTGTCCCACAACATTACCCGGGCCCTCAACAATGCTGTTACAAGGAAAGTGCACCTAACCACAGACACCTGGACAAGTGCTTTTCGGCAGTGACAGTACATCTCGCTGATGGCACACTGGGTTACCGTAGAAGAAGTCATGACCCAGATGGACATTGGGAGACCATGTCACAGATGTATGGAGGAGACAGGTTGTGGAAGGGTTTGTATGTCATAGTTAAGATTTTGAACTGTAGCCTATGGGCAATAGGAAGGCAGTGAAGGGCCCGGCAGAGAAGAGGCTGGGGAATAACAGAGGGACAGTTGGATTACTTTGGCAGCAGATAGGATAGCTATGAGTGGTTCAAGAGTGCTAGAGGGGAGGCCAGCGAGTAGAAGGTTGCAATAGTTGAGGTGGGAGATCATGAGGGCGTGCACAAACATTCTGAAGTTTCTTGGAATGTACAGATCCAGGAAATGTTTTTGAGTTGTAGTGGGCAGGAGGAGGCAAGGGCTTGGATATGTAGCTTGAAAGAGAGGGCAGAGTCGAGGATCAAACCGAGGCCACAAACATGTGGGACTATTTGTCCCGGTGTGCCTTCCCGGCAGTACACAGGTACGTGTCCCATAACATTACCCGTGCTCTCCATAATGCTGTTACTGGGAAAGTCCACCTAACCACAAACACGTGGACAAGTGCTTGTGGTCAGGGACGGTACATCTCACTGAGGCACACTGGATTAACATAGTGGAAGCCGGGACCCACTCCGACTTTGGTATCGTGCACATCCTCCCAACCCCGAGTATTGCGGATCCTACATCAATCTGGGTTGCCCACACAGTCTACAGCTCCTGCACCTCCACCTCCTCCTCCTTCGCCACCTCTTCTGCCTCCATCTCCAAAAGTAGCACATCAGTCACAAGCTGGAAATACTGAGGCACTGCCTCATCCAAGCGGCAACAGGCTGTGCTGAAGCTAATATGCTTAGGTGACAAACCGCAAAATGATGAAGAGTTGTGGACAGCTGTTAAAGAGCAGGCAGATCTGTGGCTGATCCCAGCAAAGAGCAAACATATGAAAGGCATACTAGAGCACACAAATCACCACATTAACAGACAGAGCTATTTATCTGAAGTATTGCGGTATATATTTCAGTCAAAAAACGGAGGTGCTTGCATGAAAAAAAGGGAATTAGACCTACCGTTAATTCTGTTTCCAGTAGTCCCTCAGGACAGCACCATGGAGGAAGTCCTCCCTTGACCTATAGCGGGACAGGATCACAGAGAGGTTAAAAGGTCCCTCCAGTGTTTTTTCAAAGTACCACCAAGGATGGATGGAAATGGTCCAAACGCGCCCTTACAAACGCATCTATAAGAGACCATTTAATAGCTTCATCTTAGTCTGGAGCCATGGCGACCTGACGGACGAACGATCTGCCGGAAGATTGATTCCGTGCAAGCCTAAAGACAAACATAAGGGAGGGAATTAAGGGTGCTGTCCTAAGGGATTACTGGAAACAGAATTACCGGTAGGTCTAATTCCCTTTTTCCATTTCGTCCCTCCGGACAGCACCATGGAGAATACCAAAGGAAAGATCCCAGGGTGGGTACAGAAACCCAAGGACCAAAGTCCCAGGCAAGAACCAGGCCAGATATAGATATGATCTGCAAGATCAAAGAAATATAGATGTCTAAAGAAAAGCGCAAAGATAAACACCGTAGTGAGTGTCTGATCTATGTCTATAATCTCCAATTTCAGTATGAATGTGGTAAACAAGGTATGCAGCAGAAACAGAGTGAAACACACCCGCCGTACCCAGTGGCGTAGCGTGGGGGGGGCGGGGGGGCGGTCCGCCCCAGGCGGCACATGTGTGGGGGCGGCGCGGCAGCAGAAGCAATTCCTCTCCTCTGTGGGAGAAGCGCGGAGCCTGGACTCACTGACTGTACATTTCGGCCTGCGGGGCTGTGCAGTGAGGGGGTAATGTAATGCAGCCTCTTCCCACCCTTCCTCCATCCTTCTCCTCCGCCTATCGGGAGTCTCTGTACCCCTGCTACCTAGCAGCTTCTCCCTCCTCTCCGCCTGGACCCTCAGTGAGCAGCGCTGCGCTGGGCAGAGGCAGTGCTGACGTCAGCCCCGCTGCACTGGAGGACTGTCATGGTGGGATGGTCGCGACTGCCAGGAATGTGATGCACACAAGGAGCCATGTTAGGAAGAGCCAAGCAGTGAGCTGGTGAGTGCGGGGCTGGGGTAAGGTGGTCTGCGGCTGCCCCCGGCGGCCCTGTGTGCAGGCAGCTGTCATCCTCATCACAGGCTGCGCTGGGTGTGTGTCTGCCTCCATTGTGTGCAGTTATGTGCCACCAACACCGCTGCCTGTGTCTCACCATGTGCAGCAGCGACAGGATCTGTGCATGCAGCCACACTGTGTGTGTGTGTATGTACACTTATGTGTGTGTGTGTGTATGTACACCTGTGTGTGTGTGTGTGTGTATGTACACCTGTGTGTGTGTGTATGTCTGTGTGTGTATGTATACACCTGTGTGTGTGTGTGTACACCTGTGTGTGTATCCACCTATGTGTGTGTACACCTGTGTGTGTGTGTCTGTGTGTGTGTGTGTGTGTGTGTACACCTGTGTGTGTGTATCCACCTATGTGTGTGTACACCTGTATTTGTGTATGCCTGTGTGTGTGTGTGTCTGTGTGTGTGTGTGTGTACGCCTGTGTGTGTGTCTGTGTATATACACCTATGTGTGTGTGTATGCCTGTGTTTGTGTATGCCTGTGTGTGTGTGTGTGTATACACCTGTGTGTGTGTGTACGCCCGTGTGTGTGTATCCACCTATGTGTGTGTATGTACACCTATGTGTGTGTGTGTACACCTGTTTGTGTGTATCCACCTATGTGTGTGTATGTACACCTATGTGTGTGTATCCACCTATGTGTGTGTATGTATACACCTGTGTGTGTGTACGCCTGTGTGTGTATCCACCTATGTGTGTGTACACCTGTGTTTGTGTATGCCTGTGTGTGTGTGTCTGTGTGTGTATATATACACCTATGTGTGTGTGTGTACGCCTGTGTGTGTGTCTGTGTCTGTGGGTGTGTGTGTGTGTATACACCTGTGTGTGTGTGTACGCCTGTGTGTGTGTGTCTGTGTATATACACCTATGTGTGTGTGTGTGCCTGTGTGTGTGTGTCTGTGTGTGTGTGTATACACCTGTGTGTGTGTACGCCTGTGTGTGTGTGTCTGTGTATATACACATATGTGTGTGTGTATGCCTGTGTTTGTGTATGCCTGTGTGTGTGTATACACCTATGAGTGTGTGTATGCCTGTGTGTGTGTGTCTGTGTGTATACACGTGTGTGTGTGTATACACCTGTGTGTGTGTGTGTATATACACCTATGTGTGTGTGTATGCCTGTGTGTGTGTGTCTGTGTGTGTGTATACACCTGTGTGTGTGTGTGTGTATATACACCTATGTGTGTGTATGCCTGTGTTTGTGTGTCTGTGTATATACACCTATGTGTGTGTGTATGCCTGTGTGTGTGTGTCTGTGTGTGTGTGTATACACGTGTGTGTGTATATACACCTATGTGTGTGTGTATGCCTGTGTGTGTGTGTCTGTGTGTGTGTATACACCTATGAGTGTGTGTACGCCTGTGTTTGTGTGTCTGTGTATATACACCTATGTGTGTGTGTATGCCTGTGTGTGTGTGTCTGTGTGTGTGTATACACCTGTGTGTGTACACTCTGCGCATGTGTCAGCACAGCAGCAGCTCTGCTTTCCTAGGTTTTCTGTCCCGTCCTGGCACCGTAGCAGCTGCAGAGGCTCCGCCCTATTGATGCTCCCGGGAGGAGGAAAGAATATGGCGGTGCTGCTGCCCCGGCTGGGAGCGAGAGGAAAAGGGTAGGACAGTACTGCACGGGGTGAGGTGGGATACTGGGGAGCATGGTATGGGGGCGATTTGTGGGAGAGGCTGCTGGGTGCACCGCGGCCATTACCGGAGAATGCACCACCAACATCTGTACGGGAGAAGCCACAGACAGCTGTCACATGCCACATAGACATCACACCACAGGTGTCCTAATACAATAATCATCCCCCATATAAGTGTTCTCGTACATCCCCCCCATATATACGTGTCCTCGTACATCCCCCTATACGTGTCCTCTTACATCCCCCCCCCATATATACGTGTCCTCGTACATCTCCCCCTATACGTGTCCTCGTACATCTCCTCCCCATATATTTTCTGTTTTTTTCTGTCACATTATTAAAAATTATTATTAAAAAAAGCCATTAGGTCTTCATCCAGCATCATCAAGCTAATACATACATATATATATAGAGAGAGAACTGCAAGAAGATGAAAGTCTAGAAATGTAGAAATAATAACAGCAGAGTTAGTAGCAGACTAAAAATTAGATCTTTGAGTGTAGTGTGGGCTCTCCTGATGCTTCCGGATTATCATCGACCAAAGGGGCGGCAAATTTTTCGACCGCCCCGGGCGCCACAAACAGTTGCTACGCCACTGGCCGTACCCCCAATACCAATAACCAACAGCCGTGAATTATAGTTGTTGTGATAGATACTTAAAAAACACCGCAGCCACAGAATAGGTTTAAAAACCTTATTGCCCAGCAAAGTATGGTGATAGCCGCAGCCACAACACAATGAGGACTGTACAGACCAGTAATCCGCTGCATGTGGTTAACGACAAAAGGTTGTTCCTTCGTTGGTCCTCCTGGGCTAAGGTTAAACCCTGGTTAGAGATCAGCTTACCATAGTACAAGGAAATCTGCAAGACAGAGACCCTGGACTGCGGGAAGATCAAACCAATAAGTTAGTACATGGATAATGGGCAGAGCATTGGGATGCACATACACTACTCATCCAGGAGATCACATCTATTCCGAACCCTTTGATGTCTAAACCCCCAAGTAAGGCCGGGGTCACACTAACCGACGCAAAACACAGTCCGTATTTTACATGCGTAATACGGATGAATTACCCCTAAAGAGTGCTCCGTATGTCATCCGTAAGCAAGATGTGGTCGCGTATTTTGCGCATGTCAGCATCCGTATGTAATCCGTATGGCATCCGTATGCTGAGATTTTCTCGCCGGCTTGCAAAATGGACATATAATGGAGCCCTATGACAGGGTTTATAACAGAAACCAAAGAATAGATATAGACACATAGAATGCATATATATTATATATATATATATATATATGTATTCTATGTGTATATATCTATTCATTCGTTTCTTTATTAAAACTGTCAGTGTGAGTTTACTGTAAAGCGCACTGAATTGCCGGCTTTGCTAAAAGACACCGGGTGTGTATTTCTCGCAGGTCACATGTGTGGTCCGTGTGTAATCCGTATTTTTTGCGCACCCATAGACTTGCATTGGCGTACTACGGCCGTAGTACGCTGACAATCTCAGCATGCTGCGATTGGCACGGAGCCTAGAATACGGATGAGTAATATACGCCTGGTGCGAGGGACCCCATAGAGAATCATTGGTCCGTGTCTAATGCGTGCTTTTAGCGCCTCTCACTCGGCCGTATTCCTCGCCAGTGTGACCCCGGCCTAAGGGTTGATTATTATTGAAGCTAAGGAAATATGCTATCTGCCAGGTAATATCTCCTGCCATTACCCACATAGGGCTTCTTATTAGAAGCACTGAAAGGGAAACGGGGATCACGCCTGTTTTACCTACAGTATGTTAGATACAGGGAGTCTGGACTCTGGAATCGATGAAAGTGGTGTTGGTGGGGGGGTTGTTGGTAAAAAACCTGTAATACGAGAGATTATTTCGAACTGCCTCTATACGAGTCATTAGTCCGGACATTATATATAAGTCAACTTATCTATCTATCTATATATACACACATATATACACGCGTAGCCTAAAAGGCAATTTTCTCAGTGATATTTATACACCCAGACTGCCATGGTGGGAGTAACCATACCCTATAGCTAGAGAGAGTAGTTTTCTCCCCATCACAGAGGGGGATTACCTACTGTGAGGCAATGGGACTATGAGTTCTCAACTCTAAGCGTCCAGGTTACCGATTCTTTATCTCAGGAGCCCTGACTGCTGTAAGGACAGTGTGTGTGGTATCCTCTGCCACCTGACGCAGTGCTGCTGTTTCGCCACAAGGTAATGAAAAAAACAGTGTTTAAGAGCCGTGTTGCTCGAAACGCATATGGTCTCATTACACACCACCCCCTGTCATTGCTGCGCCATCTGAGATGTCTGTTTTGTCATTTTGAATTTTTTAAGGATCATCCAATAAAATTTTTTTTTTTTTACATTTTTAAATAAGCCTTGTGAGTGAGCTGGATCCACTTCTATTTTCCCTATTGCCTTGGAGGCTGTGCAGCAGTGAGGAAGCCGTGCTCCTTCTTGTGCTTGGAATTATATCTCGGGGGTGAGCTGAATGTTCTCTTTTGTTTTTACAAAGGCAATGATGCAGTTCCTGGTAAACATAATACAACAGACTTATGTGACAAAAATCTGTCTACTGGATGTTGATCAAGGCAACTAGTCTGATTGCCGTATGTGGAGCTGGGAAAGATTCTCTCCTTCCACCTCATGGGATTTACTGCTCCCAGGACCGTAGTATGTCCTTTGTAGGATGAATCCAAAGATGTATATCTCCCTTTAAAGCTAATTATGCAAGAGACTTGCCCTTAGCACTCAAGGCAGTAGCTCCTTGAGAGTTCTGTTCCAGACGGAAGAAATGCTACTTTACTAGGCCAATTCAAGCATAGGTGTTTTATTTTTGTTTTGGCTAAGCTCGGATGCCAAGAATGAAGCAACAAAAGTTGGATCTGGGTCCAAACTGAAGGACTCTGGGCCTGAGATAAAACGTGAAGTGGTAGGCCAACAAAACAGGGTGCGGCCACACAACAAGGCCCAAGTCAGATGGTCTAAGCCAGAGGCCCACAGCCAGCGGCACAAAGCCACAACACCCGAAGTACTAGGAGGCACCATGATGTACCATGAAGCACTATGAAACACTAGTGATACACCCTGAGGCACAGGGCCACCAAAGCATTATGATGCCATATGATGCACCAAAGCATTATGACGCAATATGATGTATAGAGACGCTATGAAGCACTATGATGCCATATGAAAAAAGGCACTTATGAAGCGCTATGATGCAATATGATGCACAAAGGCACCCTGAAACACTGATGCAATATGATGCAAAAAGGTACTATGTTGCAATATGAAGTAATATGATGAGGGGCATGAGGCCTATGAAGCACTATGATGCAATATGAAGCAATATGAAGTAATATGATGAGGGGCACTGTGAAGCAGTATGCTGCAATATACACAGAGGCCTATGAAGCACTATGATGCCTAAAGGCAATATGATGCACTATAATGCGATATGATGCAGCGTTGCTGTGAAACACTCTGATGCAATATGATGTCGAATTACTGAGAAGTACTATGGTTCAATATGCAGAGGCACTATGAAGCACTATGCCATATGGTGCAACCTGATGTACTCAATATAATGCCTAGAGGCAGTATGACAGAGGTACTATGATGCAATCTGGTGCAACGTGATGCACTCCATATAATGCATAGAGGCACTATGATGTAATTATGTACAGAGGCATTATGATGCCATCTGATGCCCCGGGCACTATGGATGCAATATGATGCACTATGATGTAATATGATGCAGAGGCATCCTGAAGCAATATGATCCATAGAGGCACTCAATATAAAGCATTGAAGTATTATAATGCAATATGAAGCATAGAGGCACTCAATATAGCGCATAGAGGCAATATGATGCATAGAGATACTCAATGTGATGCTATGTTGAAATGATATGCACAGAGACACGTCCATATAAAGCATAAAAGCACTATAATGCGATATGAAGCATAGAGGCACTCAATGCATAGAAGCAACCTGATGCATAGAGATACTCAATGTAATGCGTAGAGGCAGTATGATGCAATATGATGTCCAGAGGCACTCCATATAAAGTATAAAAGCACTATAATGCAATATGAAGCATAGAGGCACTCAATGCAAAGAAGCAACATGATGCATAGAGATACTCAGTGCCATGCATAGAGGCACTATGCAATATGATGGACAGAGGCCCTCAATATAATAATAATAATAATAATAATAATCTTTATTTATATAGCGCCAACATATTCCGCAGCGCTTTACAGTTTAACAGTTTCAAAACACAAGTCATAAGTAACAACGCTAACAATACAATAATTAAAGCAAAATAAGACGAAATAAGACGACCCTGCTCGTGAGAGCGTACAATCTACAATGAGGTGAGGGAGATACAGAGTACAGGTGTGTATTTACAATGGTGTATGTACAATGAAGGTCCAGCCATCTTGCAGGAGTGAAGGATGGATGGAGATAGTGAATGGGCTACGCACGCACACTTACACAGAGAATGACTTTGATTAGTGAATGTGATAGGCCGCTCTGAACAGGTGTGTTTTGAGGGAGCGCCTAAAACTATGCAAATTGTGGATAGTCCTGATTTCTTGGGGTAGAGCATTCCAGAGGATAGGAGCAGCACGGGAGAAGTCTTGGAGTCGGGAGTGGGAGGTACGGATTAGTGCAGAGGTTAGTCGAAAGTCATTTGCAGAGCGCAGCGATCGGCTAGGCCGATAGACAGAAATGAGAGAAGAGATGTAAGGGGGTGCCGCACTGTGGAGAGCTTTGTGGGTGAGAACAAGTACTTTGAATTGGATCCTATAATGAATGGGCAGCCAATGTAAGGACTGGCGAAGAGCGGACGCGTCCGAGTACCGATTACCCAGATGGACGATCCTGGCTGCTGCATTGAGTATGGACTGGAGAGGGGATAGTCGAGTGACGGGGAGGCCAATTAATAGAGCGTTGCAGTAATCCAGGCGAGAGTGGATCAATGCAACAGTGAGGGTTTTTGTTGTTTCCATAGTGAGAAAAGGGCGGATTCTAGAGATGTTCTTTAGGTGTAAGCGGCAAGAGCGGGTAAGGGATTGTATATGGGATGTAAAGGAGAGATTGGTGTCAAACATAACACCCAGACAGCGCACCTGCTGCCGGGGTGTTATTGTGGTACCACCCACGGAGAAGGAAATGTCAGATTTAGGGAGGTTAGTAGACGGCGGGAGCAGAAGAAGTTCAGTTTTGGAGAGGTTGAGTTTCAGATAGAGAGTGGACATGATATTGGAGACTGCGGACAGACAGTCACTGGCGTTCTGTAGTACAGCGGGGGTAAGGTCGGGGGAAGACGTGTATAGTTGTGTGTCATCAGCATAAAGATGGTACTGAAAGCCAAATCTGCTGATGGTCTGTCCAATTGGGGCCGTGTAGAGAGAGAAAAGAAGGGGGCCAAGGACTGAGCCCTGAGGTACCCCGACAGCAAGAGGAAGAGGAGATGACGTGGAGCCAGAGAACAAAACACTGAAGGAGCGGTCAGAGAGATAGGAAGAGAACCAGGAGAGTGCAGTGTCCTTAATGCCTAGTGACTGGAGCCTAGAGAGTAGGAGATGGTGGTCAACAGTATCGAAAGCTGCAGATAGGTCAAGAAGAATGAGCAGAGAGTGGTCACCGTTACGTTTTGCTGTCAGAAGGTCATTGGTCACTTTGATGAGTGCAGTTTCAGTCGAATGAAGGGGTGGAAGCCGGACTGTGAAGGGTCTAGAAGGGAGTGAATGGAGAGGTAACGGGTAAGGCGGGAGTAAACTAGGCGTTCCAAAAGTTTAGAGATGAAGGGGAGATTGGAGACTGGTCTGTAGTTGTTTGTGCAGGATGGGTCGAGAGCAGGTTTCTTTAGTAGTGGAGTAACGATGGCGTGTTTGAAGGAGGATGGGAAAATGCCGAGGAGAGGGAGAGATTAAAGATTGTAGTTAGGTGGGTTGTGACGACTGGAGAGAGAGACTGGAGGAGATGTGAGGGAATGGGGTCGGTAGTGCATGTAGTCGGACGAGAAGAAGAGAGGAGTCTGGAGACTTCTTCTTCTGTTATGGGATCAAATGTGGAGAGTGAGCCAGGGGAGATGTAGGAAGGGATGGGAGTCACAGCACTTGGTGGTTGGGAGCAGATTTCTTGACGGATATTATCTATTTTTTCTGTAAAGTGGGAGGCCAGGTCATCAGCACAAATGTCTGTGATAGGGGCTTGTGCTTTTGGCCTGAGGAGGGAGTGAAAAGTGTCAAAAAGTTTCTTGGGGTTGTTGGCTAGTGAGGAGATCAGGGTGGTGAAGTAGGTCTGTTTGGCAAGGTGAAGGGCAGCGTTATAGGTTCTTAACATAAATTTGAAGTGGATGAAGTCTTCTGGTGTGCGGGTTTTTCTCCATAGGCGTTCAGCACTCCTGGAGCATCGCTGGAGAAGTTGAGTTTGCGATGTGAGCCAGGGCTCTTTTACTCTGTGTTTGGAGGTTCTGAGGGTGAGGGGAGCTACTTGGTCAAGGGTGCTTCTAAGAGTGTCATTGTAGTGATGAACAGCCAGATTAGGACAGGAGAGGAGATTGGGGACAGAGATGAGTGTAGGGAATCTGAAAGTGTCTGAGGGTTAATAGCTTGTAGATTTCTGACTGTGTGGTAGGTAGGAATGAGCTGGGGTGGGCGAGGATTTGTGAGTGTGAAGGAGAGAATGTTGTGGTCAGAGAGTGGAAGCGGTGAGTTGTTTAGGTGGGAGATTGAACAGAGCCGGCAGAAGACCAGATCAAGGGTGTTACCGTCCTTATGTGTCTCAGAGGTTGAAAGCTGTGAGAGGCCTAGAGAGGTGGTTAGTGATAGAAGCTGGGATGCAGATGTGGAATTAGGGCTGTTAATGGGGATGTTGAAGTCTCCCAGGATGAGGGTTGGTAGTTCTGAGGACATGAAGTGTGGCAGCCAGGCTGAAAAGTGGTCAAGGAAGAGGGTGGGTGAGCCTGGGGGCCGGTATATGACCGCTACCCTGAGGGAGAGGGGACGGAAGAGCCTGATGGTGTGGACCTCAAAAGAAGGGAATAAGAGTGATGGGACTGGGGGGATGACCTGGAAAGTGCATTGTGGGGACAGGAGTATGCCAACTCCACCACCAGGTCTGTTTGTGGGTCTCGGGGAGTGAGAGAATTGTAAGCCACCGTAGGAAATGGCAGCAGGAGAGACAGTGTCAGAATCCTGAATCCAGGTTTCAGTGAGGGCCAACAGATTAAGAGAGTTGTTCAGAAAGTAGTTGTGTAGGAAAGGAAGCTTGTTACAAGCAGACCGTGGAGATATATATAAAACATATATATAAAACATATATATATAAAACATATATATAAAACAATATAAAACATAAAAGCACTCTAATGCGATATGAATCATAGAGGCACCCAATATATTGCATAGAAGCCATATGGTGCAGAGAAACACTCAATGTAATGCATAGAGGCAGTCTGATGCAATATGATGTACAGAGGCCCACAATATAAAGCATGGAAACGCTATAATGCAATCTAAAGCATAGATGCTCAATATAATCCGTAGACCCAACCGTTGCTCTCAATCCTGTTGAGTGGTGGGATTTTCTTTCTTTACCTTTCCCTCTGTGTCTCTACGGCTAGGGCCATGAGCTGCCACTCTGAACGGAACATCTCATTTGTCAGCCTGACCCCACCCGAAGGAGCTAATTACTGAGCTGCAGCTGGAGGGCCTTCATGGAGACACTGTGCTGCATTAACCCCCTGTGTCCTCCTATGGATAGAGTAGTTAAGTCGAACCATGAGATGTAACCTGGACATATGGCCTTATTATAGCCTAGAGGTGCAAGGCTTATCTGCATATATGTGAACAAATACCTCATCACCTGAGCAGCTTTCAGCACAAAGGCATGAGACTAGCATCCGTCCAGAGGCCTAGGCCATCAACAGCATTCCACCATGCACTTACCTGTGCTGGCTCCATACCTGCTAGAAAACAGGGGGAGCTGGTAATGCCGAGTTCCCACCATGGAGGGAAGCGGCGTCCCGTCAGGCATGCTGCATTACTGCCAATGATTTCTTCTCCTGTGCCCCACGAGATCCAGGAAACTCGCCCGTTGCCTGTCTCGTTCTGCACAACCGCGTTCTACAGCGGAACGCACGCCGACCTGCTCTGGCATTACCGGAGGAGCGACGCCTTCTTCTCCCCCGATTTCCGTAAGTAGCAGTGGCTTGCAGGCCGGCGTCAGAGCCGAGAGCCTCGACTGTGGGAGGAAGCGGCTCTACCCAGGAGCCTCGTCCGCACCCTGGTCTCTGTGGCTGAGGGACCCCCCTAGGAGGGTTTCAGCCCCGGGCTGCTTGACAGGGGGAAGGTTTGGCCCAGCCGCCCGATCCCCCTGGGCCCCGTCAAACGTTCACCTTCTATCTTCACTCCTCCTGGAGCAACCTCTCCTATGACTGTCCCTTTTGGGACAGGAAAAACACTGGAGGCTGGAGGGACCTTTTAACCTCTCTGTGATCCTGTCCCGCTATAGGTCAAGGGAGGACTTCCTCCATGGTGTTGTCCAGAGGGACGAAATGGAAAACATGAATATTTCAATGTGAAGCGAAAAAAAGAGAAATATGCAGCACTCCAGTCTTGGACCCGTAGAAGCGAGTAATCGCGAAATGGCCGTTGTCCGGCAGCTCCCTCCCCTAGCATTCCTCTAACATCCTGCATGTCCACTTAACTATTGATGGAATTTATGTGAAATAAAGACGCACAGTTTTTCAGCTATATCGGTGAGTGCTGCATATTTCTCCTTTTTTCGCTTCACATTGAAATAGATCTGTGGCTGACACCGCTGAACCCACAGCCAGGCATGGTTGTATGTGACAATGGCTGGAACCTGGTGGCTGGTCTGTGGCGATGCGAGCTCACACATGTGCCATGGCTGGCTCATGCGCTTAATCTCATTAGTCAATGTTTTCTGAAAAGCGACACAGAGCTGACAGATCTGCTAGAAAAGTACAACTCTCTGCGTACCCATTTTGAAAGTCATCTCCATCTTCATCCGCCCTTGCTGTGCCTCAGCGGCGCTTGCAGCTTCTGGCTCACTGACTGGTGTGTGATGTCCTCAGGGGATGGAACTCTACACTGCAGATGTTGGAAAGGATTTGTGAGCAGAAGAGGGCATTTGGTGACTAATCTACCAGCATCAACAAGGTTGTCGGTAATCAGTTCTGACTTCACACATAAGATCTCAGGAGTGGAAATGGATTTCAGACATATGTGCCATCCTCCAAAACTTTGAGGAATGCACCAAGTTGGTGGTTATTTATATAGAGCAAACATATTTGCAGTTTAACAGTTTCAAGCACAACAGTCCTAAGTAATAACGACAACAATATTACAATAATTAAACCAAAATAAAATGACTCTGCTCGTGACAGCTTGCATTCTACACTAAGTAACAACGATATCAATAATTTTCCCCCAAAAATGCAATCCTGCTCGTGACAACTTACAATTTACAATGAGGTGGGGGAGATAAAAACTACAGGGGTATATTTACAAGAATGAATTTACAACTAGCTGAAGAGCCCGGCGCTGCCTGGGCATAGTTACTAACTGTGGTTAGTTATAGCAAATTATAATTATCCTCCATCCCATAGTCCCGTGCCCATATACCCATCGTACATAACCACTATCCCATAGGCCTGTGCCCATATACCTGTAGTACATATCCTCCATCCCATAGTCCAGTGCTCATATACCCATCACACATCCTCCATCCCATAGTCCCGTGCCCATATACCCGTCATACATATCCTCCATCCCATAGTCCAGTGCCCATATACGCATCACACATCCTCCATCCCATAGTCCCGTGCCCATATACCCGTCATACATATCCTCCATCCCATAGTCCAGTGCCCATATACCCATCACACATCCTCCATCCCATAGTCAACCATTATGACATCATAATGAGCGGCAGGGCTTGCAACCTATGATGACATCAGCGTCGCCATGGCAACCATTATGACATCATAATGAGGGTCGGGGCTTGACATGCACACACTCTTTCCCCATTATGTAGATAGGGGCATTATGACATCATAATGAGGGGCGAGGCTTGACACGCACACTCTTTTTCCACATTATGTAGATAGGGGCACAATTATTTGGTAAATTGGAATGCGCAGGGTTAAAATTTCACCTCACAACATAGCTTAGGACGCTCTCGGGGTCCAGACATGTGACTGTGCCAAATTTTGTGGCTGTAGCTGCGATGGTGCGGATGCCTATCCCGGACATACACACACACACACATGCATACATACACACTTTGAGCTTTATATATAAGATGATGTTTTTACAATGATATTACTGAGGTTAGTCGAAAGTCGTGGAGGCCTGAGGACAAGGAGGAGGAGATCATGGTCAGTCGTACTCTTGGTAAGGACACGGAAGTATTGACTGTTAGCAGTCTTACACGCATGGCTGAGTTTATGTTACGCTGCTTTTCCCGTCACCCTTGCATTTTCAAAATTTTGCTTGATGGGCAATACTGATTGGTGACACTTATAGACCCACGCTACAAGGAGAACTTTATATCTCTTATTCCAGAGGCAGACAGGTGTACTAAAATGTTGGAGGACCAGAGGGCCCTTCTTGCGGAATTATGAAAAAAATTCTCATATGAAAACGCTGACAGCAGAGGTCTCAGTTCATTGGCGAAGCAAGGAGTACAGGTGAGAGAGACACAACTCCAATCCAGCAGACGCAGTGGTACACTGGCAAAGTTCGGGGAGAGTTTTCTCAGACCATCCCATCGCCCTGACCCCGAGGCACGGGGGACTCTCACAAAGAGTGCAAAGTTTGGGAAAATGCTGCGGGAGTACCTTGCTGACCGCACCAACGTCCTCTGTCATTCCTCTGTGCCTTATAATTATTGGTTATCCACGCTGAACACGTGGCATGAACTTGCTCTCTCTACTGCGCACGTGCGTGGTACTCATGGTCAAGGAACGCACAGCGCCTCGCTCTCTGGTGGTCAGTGGGCACACAGCGCCTCGCTCTCTGGCAGTATCACTTTTAGTGGCGGGAGCCAACGGGAACAGCCCTTTGCAGCGCCAGTGCTCTAAGGATGGAGCACACTGCTCAGCCTCCTATGCGCTGCTTGTCCACGCCAAAAATCTCTGCTGTCATGCCCGCTTTCTCTTAAGCTGGCCCCCTGCCTCTAGGTCACTGGGTCTGTCCGTCTGCTACAGTTTGACGCGGCGTTGGCACTTTGGGTGCGTAGTGCACTGCCCCCCTTGCTGCTCACACGCTCACAGCTGGGGACTCACTCCTACTTTGCATTTTTTTCCTCAGCTTCCGGACAGGTTCCCTGTCTAAACATGCCCCCTCTTCCTGGGTAATGGGGTCTGTCCGTTCCCCTATTCCTTCCCCTGGGAAATAGGGGACGCAGCCTTGACAATTCCGGACCCGATGCAGCACATGTACCCGCAGCCCGGTCATCCTGACCCTGTACATATCTGGCCAATCAGTTCTTTAATGCAAGCATCATTACATCCAGAACAGTTTCATTTTGAAGGACTTTGTGGCTCATATCAATCCACAAGATGACACTAGTCATCTTGTCTCCTAGTCTCCAGCATCCATACTACCCAGTTGCACACAGTATGTTACCTGCCTCACTAGAGACAACAAAACAATGGACTTGTTCTTTGCCAATGTGAGAGGGGCATATGCCTCGTCAGCCCTACCGCCCCTTGGAAGATCGGATCACAACCTAGAGCACCTCCAACCCGTGTACAAGCCACTTGTACAGAGAACCTGCTGTCACTCGCACAGTGAGGATATGGACTGAGGAGAGTGATGATGCTCTGAGAGACTGCTTTGAAACAACCACTTGGGAAGTGCTGCAAGATTCATATGGTGATGACATGGATGGTCTCACACACTGTATAACAGACTACATTAATTTCTGTGTAGACAACATGGTACCCACAAAAGTAGTGAGGTGCTTCTCTAACAATAAACCAGGGATCAGCCCCGGAATAAAGGCTCTTTTCAAAGAGTAGTTGGCCTTCAGATCAGGTGACAAGGGCAGGCTGAGAGAGGTGCAGAAAGATCTGAAGAATCTAATCAGGCAGGGAAAGGCTAATTATAAGACAAAGATTGAACTGAAATTGTCACAGAAAAGGATTCATGAAGTCTGGGAGGGTCTAAAGTCTATATCTGGGCATAGACAGACTGTCGCCAGGATGGTTGTAGATAAAGAGGGGCTTAATGAACTTAATCTATTCTTTAACAGATTTAATCACACACTGGCTGCTCCTGCCCCTGCATATCATTCACACCTCTCTGCTACAATAACCTCACCACCTGCTGCAACTTGTCAACTGAGCCAGGGTCTGTTCTTCACAAGTACCCAGGTTGCAAAAGAACTGGATAAGATCAAAGTTTTGAAGGCTGCAGGTCCTGACGGTGTTGAGGTAGGGCTAAATTAACCCTTCACGGTTGAGCCAGTGATTTCCAAATTAATTCACAGGGCGTTGCTAGCAACTGGGAATGACCACACGGAGACGGGGGTCTCTGTACGGGAGGATCGAGGCAGATCACTGAGCCCCTTTACTGAATCTCACATTACATGGCATTCTGCTTAATTATGCAAAGTATACCGCTACCAATAGAATCGTAATACATGTAAGCCAATAGTATTGCAAGAGAATCAGAATATGTCCCTAGCTGCGTGACGTAGAATATAGAACAATAGCACATTCTTTTAGGGTCTCATCTCATATCTCATATCTTGTACAAGCTGGAACAGTCTGGCTTCATAACAGCCGTGAACTTTCATCTAGTTAAGTTACAAAATTTAACTCGTAAACAGCAAAATGGCGTCGCAACCACAAAAATGGATCCCGGAGAACAAGATGTCCTGTACATCTGAATACTGTACTTCACAATTCCCCCCTAGATAAATTTTGATAACACATATGCAGCATCAGAGGTGCTATCCCAAGCTAACAGCTTGAGGGGTACTGGTCTTCACATGACTGATGCCGTGTTACCAGTCATGGCTGTCGCGGCGCACCCGTCCCCCCCTGTATACTGCAGTTCACGAATAACAATTTTTGATGCCGGTGGTGGAGATCTTTTGTAGGTAGCCATGCGCTTGGCTTCAACTTCTTCATCAAGTAGCCTTTTAAGATTGGTGTAGAGAAGAGCAGGGGCAACGACACCTTTGGTATCATCATTATCTGGCTTAGTGCAGAATTTCCTAATACATACAGAAATACACCAAAGAACAAGTTTTAGTATCACATATACAACAAGGATACAGGCAGCAATGTGTAACAAGCTCTGTAAGATCCCAGCTCTCCAGCCCCCAATTCCCTTAAACCAATTGGCTGGATTGAGAAAGGAGAAGGTGTCTGACCACCAACTGTCCTTAGTACGATCATTGTCTTTATCGTATTGATCTCTGAGTCTTTGAATGTCTTCTAACTTTAACTTCATAGTACTGTTACGATCTATATAATGACAGCAAGCGGGTCCAATGACCTGACACATACCACCTTGTGCTGCTGTTAAGTAGTCCAGCACTATAGTTTGTTGATTAGTGACTATAATAAGTTGATTTTGGACAGCAACAGTAGTGTTAAGTATGTCCAATATATCCCAAATTTGATCATCTAGATAATCTGTGGCCCTAACCAATTTATCCCACATTTGTGTAATCATAGGGTAAATGAAAATGGAACTGACAATTTTATTGGCCACACTCATCTGTACTATATGTGGTCTCCCTGAAGGGCGGGGTGAATTGTCCGCAGCTCTTTTGTATAATAATAATAATAATAATAATCTTTATTTATATAGCGCCAACATATTCCGCAGCGCTTTACAATTTAACAGTTTCAAAACACAAGTCATAAGTAACAACGCTAACAATGCAATAATTAAAGCAAAATAAGACGAAATAAGACGACCCTGCTCGTGAGAGCGTACAATCTACAATGAGGTGAGGGAGATACAGAGTACAGGTGTGTATTTACAATGGTGTATTTACAATGAAGGTCCAGCCATCTTGCAGGAGTGAAGGATGGATGGAGATAGTGAATGGGCTACGCACGCACACTTACACAGAGAATGACTTTGATTAGTGAATGTGATAGGCCGCTCTGAACAGGTGTGTTTTGAGGGAGCACCTAAAACTATGCAAATTGTGGATAGTCCTGATTTCTTAGGGTAGAGCATTCCAGAGGATAGGAGCAGCACGGGAGAAGTCTTGGAGTCGGGAGTGGGAGGTACGGATTAGTGCAGAGGTTAGTCGAAAGTCGTTTGCAGAGCGCAGCGATCGGCTAGGCCGATAGACAGAAATGAGAGAAGAGATGTAAGGGGGTGCCGCACTGTGGAGAGCTTTGTGGGTGAGAACAAGTACTTTGAATTGGATCCTATAATGAATGGGCAGCCAATGTAAGGACTGGTGAAGAGCGGACGCGTCCGAGTACCGATTACCCAGATGGACGATCCTGGCTGCTGCATTGAGTATGGACTGGAGAGGGGATAGTCGAGTGACGGGGAGGCCAATTAATAGAGCGTTGCAGTAATCCAGGCGAGAGTGGATCAATGCAAGAGTGAGGGTTTTTGTTGTTTCCATAGTGAGAAAAGGGCGGATTCTAGAGATGTTCTTTAGGTGTAAGCGGCAAGAACGGGCAAGGGATTGTATATGGGATGTAAAGGAGAGATTGGTGTCAAACATAACACCCAGACAGCGCACCTGCTGCCGGGGTGTTATTGTGGTACCACCCACGGAGAAGGAAATGTCAGATTTAAGGAGGTTAGTAGACGGCGGGAGCAGAAGAAGTTTAGTTTTGGAGAGGTTGAGTTTCAGATAGAGAGCGGACATGATATTGGAGACTGCGGACAGACAGTCACTGGCGTTCTGTAGTACAGCGGGGGTAAGGTCGGGGGAAGACGTGTATAGTTGTGTGTCATCAGCATAAAGATGGTACTGAAAGCCAAATCTGCTGATGGTCTGTCCAATTGGGGCCGTGTAGAGAGAGAAAAGAAGGGGGCCAAGGACTGAGCCCTGAGGTACCCCGACAGCAAGAGGAAGAGGAGATGACGTGGAGTCAGAGAACAAAACACTGATATAATGTATGTTTGGGCATAGCCTGTGTATCCAACTGTTTGTTCGGAATAACTAAGGTGGCCGGGGTCAAGCGACCCAGAGAACAAGTACCTCTTACCCCTACTGGCAACCATTTATAAGCATTGTCTCCACATACCCAGAACATGTCATCAGGTAAATCCCATAGGGCTGAATGTTGCAGTACCAATCTATAAGTTAAGTCTATGAATGCAGATGCATTCTGAAGCATACACCAAGCTGGAGATTGTCCTAAAGGACTACAATCACCTACATCGGGATTTCCACAAGTGGGGGTTCCTGGCACATATTCAGAGGACTCATTACAAGATATATTGCCAGAAATACTGGCACAGGTTTCGTTAGAACCCTGGGGAAACAAATTAGAAAATTCCCATGACGTGTTATGTAACCTTCTTTCTAGCAACATTGGTTTGAAGGCATCAGTAGAGTGTGAAGTTACATTGAAACTGACTTGTAGACCATACGTTGGAACTTGCCCCAGATTGGTTAGACTAGTCTTATTCTTAGGGACCCAAGCCCCCCCTTTGTAGGCCAAATATTGAAGTTGTGTATTACTTCCTGAAAGGTTACCTTGCCACCAGGGGTATCCCACCCATCCCACAATAGGTATACCAACAGTTAAATTCCATAATTTAGCATTATCTGTGGCACTATTAGCGACTGTGTCAGAACAGTCAGTCCAAGCAAATAACTCCTCGGGTGGAACAGGGATAGCCAAAAAGGGGATGCTTGTGGCTGACACTGGTGAATACGTGCAGATCCAACAGTCTGCCAGAGACTGGGAATTGTCCAACAAATCTCTCAGTAATTTTTCATGATGTTGTATAAACTTATTATTCAAGGACGTTGGGGAATTTAGGCTGTCCCATGCGGTTACCAATAATAACATGGAAAATGCGAAAGACCAAAACATTATGCCCCTTCATTTGCTATTGGCTTGTTGGGTGATGAGGAGGACTTCATAGGGACCGTCATACAAAGGTTCTAGTCCGTGCTTCCTGACATGCCTTTTCACGACTACCAAATCACCAGGCTTCAGGTTATAGCAGGTGTCGGTTTCTGCTGAATCTGGAAAAGAAGAGGAAACTAGAACATGGGCACATGGGTGTTAGTAAAAGATCTTGCTAAGCTGAATAACATATTGAACAGCACGGTCAGTTTCTTCTGATAACTGCTGAGGCTGGAAATTTGCAACTGGGGGCCTAGCACCAAACAATATCTCATATGGGGACAGGCCATATTTTACAATAGGGGTAGTACGAATATGGTATAGTACAATGGGTAGGATCTCTGTCCATGGAGCCGTAGTCTCCTGCATCATTTTGGTCAATTGTCCCTTCAGTGTGCCATTCAACCTCTCAACTTTCCCACTGGATTGTGGGTAGTACGGAGTATGGAGGGCTACAGTGGATCCAAGCATTGTCAAAACTTCTTGGTACACATGAGAAGAAAAGGCCGGACCTTGGTCACTTTCAACAACTTCTAGAACCCCATATCTGCATATAACTTCCATCACCAGTTTCTTCGCTGTGGTCTTTGCAGTCATGTTGGTAACAGGGAATGCTTTCGGCCAACTGGAGAACCGGGGCCCAGTAGAATTTTTGCACCAGTGCGAGGGCCTGATTCTTTCCTCGATGTGTAGGCTCATGTGCCCATATGGCAATAGCAGGGTACATCCGCTTAGGGAGACACACGAGTTGGTCCTTTTTCCAGAGACCATTATCCATACGTGCCCCATCAGTCTTCCATTGCTTCACCTCTTCCTTTGGAGACATTCTCTGCATCGTCATTAAGCGGTCTCACGGGGTTCGACAGAAAACTTCAGTCTGTTGTAGATCCTCAGGTTCTTGTAGGGTCAGTGCTTCTTGTAACTGTTTACGCTAAGAGCGTGTGGTCACCACAGTTGGTATGGTTGGTTCAACGGGTTACAGAGCGACGGCTTTTGCTTGCATATCCGCAAATGCGTTGCCAACAGTCTGTGGTCTGGTCCTAGGACCGTGCACCTTAACTTTGATAATGGCCAACTGAGTAGGTAATTTGATCGAGTCCATGAAGGTTTTAACAGCTTCAGCATTTTTCACTGGGGTTCCGGCAGTAGTAATAAACCCTCGATTGGCCCATAGAGCCCCAAAATCGTGAGCAATACCAAATGCATACCGTGAATCCGTGTATATATTAGCCCGTCTGTTCTTGGCCAAAGTACATGCAGTAGACAGAGCCTGGAGTTCTGCTTCTTGTGCTGACTGTGAGGGCGGGAGGGCAGCTGTGTGCACTACAGTGTCCTCTGTGGTAACAGCATATCCCGAGTGGAATCTACCAAACTCGTCAGCATATCTTGAACCATCCGTGTATAACACCAGATCAGGATTTGGGAGTGGATTCTCACTGACATTTGGTGGAGTAGCTGTTTCTTCAGTCAGAAGTTGGGAACAGTCATGTTGGAGGTAATCCTCATCACTGCCATCTTTCCTTATAGTTCATTATACCGTCTTTCAAGGCGTTGTAAAGGGGTTGCATTATGCGGGATGCATCCGGTATCCACTGACAAAAATAAATACATAGTCCAAGAAAACGCTGGAGTTCAATTTCATCTTTTGGGATAGGAAGGGAGCTGACAGCTATTTTTCTTTCTTCTGCGAGGTGTCTGGCACCCTGAAGGAGACAGTGACCCAAGAATATCACTTGACCAAGGCAGAAGTGAAGTCTCGAGGCCGAAACTCGACAGTTCAGTGCTTCCAGATGCTTAAGGAGGCTAGCAATGGCAGAAATGGCAAAAGACACCTGCTCATATTTTTTTTTTTTTTTTTGCAAACTGGTTGGGATTGTTTTAGGCCCCTTGTGGCATAACTGTCCATATTAACTGTCGGCCCTGATAAGTGAATGCAAATAGAAACTGGCAGTCTGGGTGTAACGGAATGCTAAAGAAGGCATTGGTAAGATCAATAACTGTAAACCAAGCAGCATCCTGGGGTATTTGGGACAAAAGAGTATGAGGATTAGGCACCAGGTTTGAGAAACACTTTTACTGGTTCTACAGGCATTTTCCCTATATCAATTGACCCTTTTGACCAGAGTTTAGATAGTATCTCTGAGAGGTATGGGGTGAGTCGTTGATCCTCAGGCAATATTGGGAGTGGATCTGAGCCTATCAGGGCCATCATAACAGTAGGAAGGGCATGCAAAATACAGATTTCCTCACTGTCTTCATCTACATAGGGATTATATAACAAAAAAAAACATCTGACCATCATCTTGGAATTGTATTCCAGAGCGGAACTGTGATAATTAATCTACCCCTAGTAAATTTACTGGACATGTGGGAGAGATCACGAACTGAGCAGTAACGAGAATTAGCAGGGAGGGGCCGAGGAGCAAGATTCCCACTAGCTGAAGTCTGAAGAAGGGGGGCGAGAGTTTGCTGTGTGGGCTGAAGGGCACACTGTGTGCTCGCAGCTGCGGTGGGGGCTAGAGGCTGCTGTTTGCTCTTTTTTTTTTTTTTTTCTCTCTCTCTCTCCTGAACAGAGCAGGTTAAAGTCTGAAAACTTTTTTTTACTTTCAATGCATCAGCCGGGGTGGAATTCTCAACGTCAAGTCTAACTGAAATTATTGCCTCTTGCAATTCGGGTCTGAGGCCGGACATCAAAGCTGCCACAAAAAGATATGTATGGGCTTCATTATACAGTGAGCATCCTGGGGTATTTGGGACAAAAGAGTATGAGGATTAGGCACCAGGTTTGAGAAACACTTTTACTGGTTCTACAGGCATTCTCCCTATATCATTTGACCCTTTTGACCAGAGTTTAGATAGTATCTCTGAGAGGTATGGGGTGCGTCATTGATCCTCAGGCAATATTGGGGGTGGATCTGGGCCTATCAGGGCCATCATAACTGTAGGAAGGGCATGCAAAATACAGATTTCCTCACTGTCATCATAACGTAAGAGCCATCTGACCATCATCTTGGAATTATATTCCGGAGCGGAACTGTAATAATAAATCTGCCCCTAGTAAATTTACTGGACGTGTGGGGGAGATTACAAACTGAACAGTAACCTTGGGAAAAGGTCCCACAGAAATAGGGTTTATAAAAGTATATTAATTGGGTCTACCATCTACTCCGATTAAAATAGCAGGGGAATGACAATCTCTGAAAATGTTCGAGTCTGGCACAGTGCCAGCATTAGCAGGGAGGGGCTGAGGAGCAGGTTTCCCAGTAGCTGAAGTCTGTGGGGGGGGCAGAGTTTGCTGTGTGGGCTGAAGGGCACACTGATACTGATAAGGGACTGTGAACTCGCAGCCTCGCTGGGCACAATGGTGGGGGCTGGAGCAGCTGCTGGCTGCTAGCTTGCTTTTTTTTTCTCTGTACGCTGAACAGACGGGTTAAATTCTTCTGAAAACTTTTTTTTTTTCTTAGCGGGGACTGAGGCTGTCAGCGGTGGCTGATAATAGATACTGTGAGCGTTTAACAAAGAAAAGGTGGGGGCTGCCTCTCGGTCTTCTTGTACAATTCTCATCTAGCAAGGAGACCTCTTCTTTCAAATCATCACTTTTAACTATTAGTCTGCCTAACACATTAGTATCATTAATCTCAGTTCCTTCTTTTAATCACTTCCTCACACCACAGACACTTGCTTGAACCACAATACATCCCGTCCTTGCCATAATAATAGACAATTTTTCCTTCTTCAACATAGCAGTAACAGAAACAATCAGAATTCACTTCCTCTGTTCTTCCTAACACCTTCGTCACACAATTCATGTGCCAAGCCACAAAATTCTTCTTTTCCTTCCACAGATTCTCTCATTTAGAGCTAAATATCCTTTAGTTGTGCACAATACTGGAGCGGCCGTCTCAGTTTGTTCCACCAGGTCAACCCCATCTGGGAAGCCCAAAATTCGCGGTACTCAGTGAAAGGAGGAGGGCGTCTCAGACTATCCCTCCGGACACCTCTGGTTATATACAGTTGTGGCCATAAGTATTAACACCCCTGCAATTCTGTCAGATAATACTCAGTTTCTTCCTGAAAATGATTGCAAACACAAATTCTTTGGTATTATTATCTTCATTTAATTTGTCTGAAATGAAAAAACACAAAAAGAATTGTCCTAAAGCCAAATTGGTTATAATTCCACACCAAACATAAAAAAGAGGGTGGACAAAAGTATTGGCACTGTTCGAAAAATCATGTGATGCTTCTCTAAATTGTGTAATTAACAGCACCTGTAACTTACCTGTGGCACCTAACAGGTGTTGGCAATAACTAAATCACACTTGCAGTCAGTTGACATGGATTAAAGTTGACTCAACCTCTGTCTTGTGTCCTTGTGTGTACCACATTGAGCATGGAGAAAAGAAAGAAGACCAAAGAACTGTCTGAGGACTTGAGAAACCAAATTGTGAGGAAGCATGAGCAATCTCAAGGCTACAAGTCCATTTCCAAAGACCAGAATGTTCCTGTGTCTACCGTGCGCAGTGTCACTAAGAAGTTTAAAGCCCATGGCACTGTGGCTAACCTTCCTAGATGTGGACGGAAAAGAAAAATTGACAAGAGATTTCAACGCAAGATTGTGCGGATGTTGGATAAAGAACCTCGACTAACATCCAAACAAGTTCAAGCTGCCCTGCAGTCCGAGGGTACAACAGTGTCAACTCGTACTATCCGTCGGCATCTGAATGAAAAGGGACTGTATGGTAGGAGACCCAGGAAGACTCCACTTCTTACCCCGAGACATAAAAAAGCCAGGCTGGACTTTGCCAAAACTTACCTGAAAAAGCCTAAAACGTTTTGGAAGAATGTTCTCTGGTCAGATGAGACAAAAGTAGAGCTTTTTGGGCAAAGGCATCAGCATAGAGTTTACAGGAGAAAGAAAGAGGCAATCAAAGAAAAGAACACGGTCCCTACAGTCAAACATGGTGGAGGTTCCTTTATGTTTTGGGGATTCTTTGCTGCCTCTGGCACTGGACTGCTTGACCGTGTGCATCGCATTACGAAGTCTGAATACTACCAACAAACTTTGCATCATAATGTAGGGCCCAGTGTGAGAAAGCTGGGTCTCCCTCAGAGGTCATGGGTCTTCCAACAGGACAATGACCCAAAGCACACTTCAAAAAGCACTAGAAAATGGTTTGAGAGAAAGCACTGGAGACTTCTGAGGTGGCCAGCAATGAGTCCAGACCTGAATCCCATAGAACACCTGTGGAGAGATCTAAAAATGGCAGTTTGGAGAAGGCACCCTTCAAATATCAGACACCTGGAGCAGTTTGCCAAAGAAGAATGGTCTAAAATTCCAGCAGAGCATTTTTAAGAAACTCATTGATGGTTACCGGAAGCGGTTGGTCGCAGTTATTTTGGCTAAAGGTTGTGCAACCAAGTATTAGGCTGAGGGTGCCAATACTTTTGTCTGGCCCATTTTGGGAGTTTTGTGTGAAATGATCAATGTTTTGCTTTTTGCTTAATTCTCTTTTGTGTTTTTTTCATTTAAGACAAATTAAATGAAGATAATAATACCAAAGAATTTGTGTTTGCTATCATTTTCAGGAAGAAACCGAGTATTATCTGACAGAATTGCAGGGGTGTCAATACTTTTGGCCACAACAGTATGTATATATCTATATATACCTGAGTTACGTATCCTACCCATACTGATTGGTGACACTTATAGACCCACGCTACAAGGAGAACTTTATATCTCTTATTCCAGAGGCAGACAGGTGTACTAAAATGTTGGAGGACCAGAGGGCCCTTCTTGCGGAATTATTAAAAAAATTCCCATATGAAAACGCTGACAGCAGAGGTCTCAGTTCATTGGCGAAGCAAGGAGTACAGGTGAGAGAGACACAACTCCAATCCAGCAGACGCAGTGGAACACTGGCAAAGTTCGGGGAGAGTTTTCTCAGACCATCCCATCGCCCTGACCCCGAGGCACGGGGGACTCCAAAAAGAGTGCAAAGTTTGGGAAAATGCTGAGGGAGTACCTTGCTGACCACACCAACGTCCTCTGTCATTCCTCTGTGCCTTATAATTATTGGTTATCCACGCTGAACACGTGGCATGAACTTGCTCTCTCTACTGCGCATGTGCGTGGTACTCATGGTCAAGGAACGCACAGCGCCTCGCTCTCTGGTGGTCAGTGGGCACACAGCGCCTTGCTCTCTGGCAGTATCACTTTTAGTGGCGGGAGCCAACGGGAACAGTCCTTTGCAGCGCCAGTGCTCTAAGGATGGAGCACACTGCTCAGCCTCCTATGCGCTGCTTGTCCACGCCAAAAATCTCTGCTGTCATGCCCGCTTTCTCTTAAGCTGGCCCCCTGCCTCTAGGTCACTGGGTCTGTACGTCTGCTACAGTTCGTCGCGGCGTCGGCGCTTTGGGTGCGTAGTGCACTGCCCCCCTTGCTGCTCACACGCTCACAGCTGGGGACTCACTCCTACTTTGCATTTTTTTCCTCAGCTTCCGGACAGGTTCCCTGTCTAAACATGCCCCCTCTTCCTGGGTAATGGGGTCTGTCCGTTCCCCTATTCCTTCCCCTGGGAAATAGGGGACGCAGCCTTGACAATTCTGGACCCGATGCAGCACATGTACCCGCAGCCCGGTCATCCTGACCCCGTACATATCTGGCCAATCAGTTCTTTAATGCAAGCATCATTACATCCAGAACAGTTTCATTTTGAAGGACTTTGTGGCTCATATCAATCCACAAGATGACACTAGTCATCTTGTCTCCTAGTCTCCAGCATCTATACTACCCAGTTGCACACAGTATGTTACCTGCCTCACTGAGAGACTGCTTTGAAACAACCACTTGGGAAGTGCTGCAAGATTCATATGGTGATGACATGGATGGTCTCACACACTGTATAACGGACTACATTAATTTCTGTGTAGACAACATGGTACCCACAAAAGTAGTGAGGTGCTTCTCTAACAATAAACCAGGGATCAGCCCCGGAATAAAGGCTCTTCTCAAAGAGAAGTTGGCCTTCAGATCAGGTGACAAGGGCAGGCTGAGAGAGGTGCAGAAAGATCTGAAGAATCTAATCAGGCAGGGAAAGGCTAATTATAAGACAAAGATTGAACTGAAATTGTCACAGAAAAGGATTCATGAAGTCTGGGAGGGTCTAAAGTCTATATCTGGGCATAGACAGACTGTCACCAGGATGGTTGTAAATAAAGAGGGGCTTAATGAACTTAATCTATTCTTTAACAGATTTAATCACACACTGGCTGCTCCTGCCCCTGCATATCATTCACACCTCTCTGCTACAATAACCTCACCCCCTGCTGCAACTTGTCAACTGAGCCAGGGTCTGTTCTTCACAAGTACCCAGGTTGCAAAAGAACTGGATAAGATCAAAGTTTTGAAGGCTGCAGGTCCTGACGGTGTTGAGGTAGGGCTAAATTAACCCTTCACGGTTGAGCCAGTGATTTTCAAATTAATTCACAGGGCGTTGCTAGCAACTGGGAATGACCACACGGAGACGGGGGTCTCTGTACGGGAGGATCGAGGCAGATCACTGAGCCCCTTTACTGAATCTCACATTACATAGCATTCTGCTTAGTTATGCAAAGTATACAGCTACCAATGGAATCGTAATACATGTAAGCCAATAGTATTGTAAGAGAATCAGAATATGTCCCTAGCTGCGTGACGTAGAATATAGAACAATAGCACATTCTTTTAGGGTCTCATCTCATATCTTATACAAGCTGGAACAGTCTGGTTTCATAACAGCCGTGAATTTTCATCTAGTTAAGTTACAAAATTTAACTCGTAAACAGCAAAATGGCGTCGCAAGCACAAAAATGGATCCCGGAGAACAAGATGTCCTGTACATCTGAATACTGTACTTCACAACGGCATCAGTGCAAGGCTATCAAAACCTGCGGGCACCAGCTGAGTGAGATCATTACATATCTGTTCAATATGAGCCTGAGAATAGGTATAGTACCACAATTGTGGAAATTATCGTGTGTGGTACCAGTTCCGAAGAAACCTTATCCGAAAGACCTTAATGACTATAGACCTCTAGCATTGACATCACACCTGATGAAGGTACTAGAGAGATTGGTTCTCACACGTCTCCGTCCTCTAGTGAGCTCGGATATGGACCCTCTCCAGTTTGCCTACAGGCCGGGCATTGGTGTGGATGATGCCATTATCCACCTTCTAGATAGGACTCTCTCTCACCTGGAGAAACCTGGTGTCACGCTCGCGCCTTGGCTGAATGGCGCGAGCCGGGGGGTTGTGGCCCCACTGTGCCACAAACCAGACTACCCTGGAAGGGGCGTAACTACGGCAGCTTCCTTGGTCTTCACTGGAGCCTCTGATGGTGAGGTCAGGCTTGTGCGGCAGGTAGCTGCCGGGTGCCACTCCAGGGTGGTGTCTGGCTGTGGCTGCTGATTCCACTCGGGAACAGGACACCTTGACAGAGGCTATAGACAGGCAGGCAGGTGGACACGGCAGGCACGGCTTGGAGACACAGGACAGGCGGGCACGGCTTGGAGACACAGGACAGGCGGGCACGGCTTGGAGACACAGGACAGGCGGGCACGGCTTGGAGACACAGGACAGGCGGGCACGGCTTGGAGACACAGGACAGGCGGGCACGGCTTGGAGACAGGACAGGCGGGCACGGCTTGGAGACACAGGACAGGCGGGCACGGCTTGGAGACACAGGATAGGCGGGCACGGCTTGGAGACACAGGACAGGCGGGCATGGCTTGGAGACACAGGACAGGCGGGCACGGCTTGGAGACACAGGACAGATTGGCGTGGTATGAAAAGGAGCAGGTAGGGACCTGTTCACACAGCAGGTGTAGGCAGGAGGGAGTAGTGTATTCTGGAACAAGATCTGGACCTGTTCACACAGGAGGTGTAGGCAGGAGGGAGTGGTGTAAGCTGGAACAGGATCTGGACCTGTTCACACAGGAGGTACAGGTATGGATATAGGCAGGAAGGAATGGAGTATGAAGGAACAGGTTTGGGCCTGTTCACACAGGAGGTGCAGGTAGACAGAGCCGCAGGAGTGCGGAGCAGGCAGACAGAGCCGCAGGAGTGCGGAGCAGGCAGAGGCGCAGGAGTGCGGAGCAGGCAGAGCCGCAGGAGTGCGGAGCAGGCAGAGCCGCAGGAGTGCGGAGCAGGCAGAGCAGCTAGGGAGCTGTGCAGACAGAGCTGCGAGCGTGCAGATGCACAGATAAAGTGGACACAAGGAAAGACACGGCAGGGAAGGAACCACAAACAAGGAGACTGACAGACAGAGGTAAGACTGAGTTCAGACAGAGGCACAGGGACAAAGACACTAGGACCAGGATATTCAGCCTCCTGGTAGGCAGACAGGGTACAAAGCAAGACTAGAGAATCCTCCAGAGAAGGAGACACACAGAACAGGGCCTGGCTTCCTCAGCAGCGAGATACTAACTGAGTATAGACATTGCTCAGGCAATGTTTCAGTGGGAGTGGCGAAACTAAATAGTCAAGGGCTCCAGGTGATTGGTCAGGGACAGATTACACAGGTGCACCCAGACTGCATAAGAACCAGAGAGTTCAGGCGCCGCCCCCCTATACACACAGTCTGGAAACATGGAGAGCAGAGGCACAGAGCTGGCAACAGACAGAATTCACAGCATGGCTTGAAGCAGAAAGTAAGTTGGTGTGCGAGGGATGGGAGACCATGCAGTGATGCCAGCAGGGTTGTTACAGTACCCCCCCTTTACGGCCCCTCTTCCTCAAGCCTGCCAGAATGACCAGAAGAAGGAGTACGGGACCACACACAGTCCAGGTTGACATGACATCCTTCAGGTAGGGTGGAGTATGTGTGCCATCAGGAATCACAGATTGCCCGGTTTCTTGGTGCCTAAGGGAGTCAGTTTCCAACACAGAGGGTACAAAGACTTCTTCCTCCTGATTGGCAGAGAGCAGGGACCTGGAAGCTTTGACCCCTACATCAGCCGGCCAGCTAGAAACAGCAGACACCTTCACCAAGTCCGACTTCAGCCAGACATGCCAGAAAAATTGGACCTCCTCCTCCCGGTTGGTGAGAATCGGAGATATGTGGGTCACTGTTCCAACCTCTTCACCCACCTGCCAAATGGAAGCTGGAGGCATACATACAGGGAGCCACTTCCACCTGTTACCCTGAAAAAACTGGGCTTCCTCTACCAGGTTAGAGGGTGAGAAAATCTCTGTCTCAGTATCTTCACTCACTGGCCACACAGGGGTTGAAGGCATATATTTAGGACCCATCTTCAGCCTGAAATCCAGGGGAGGACAATCAAGAGACAGGGATGCTCCTGGGAGCAGATCACTGGTATAGTCGCTGGAGACGTGTGAGGAGACTGACACCGCCTCCCCTTCTTCGGAGACGTCATCACCCCTTGACTCGACGACTAGCAGACCAGATGAAGAAGGTGACATTGCTGACCGACTCTGACGTAAGGGAACCAGACACTTCTTGTCACTTGATTGTTTCAAGCGCGGTGCCCTACTAGGTTTCCAGACATGGACGGGTACTAGAATCTCTGGATCAGAATGACCCATGGGCATACCAGTCAGCAGATGGAAGATGAACTTCTTCATGTATAAAGCTCCGACCTGGAGCTGTAGTTGTCCCTGCAGGACTAGACTGTTTTCCAACAGGGCTCGGCCACCTCGAGACAACGCCCACGTCGGCTTCGAGAGCTGTATGACAGAGACGACACACTGACTCCGTATGGCTGGCGGTTTATACACACCAAAGCTCCCAGAAGGCAGAGAAACAGTCATTGGCTTCACAGAACAGAGACCGTCGGGATGTTCCTTCATGAGACCAGATTGCGGCTGTAAGCTTGCCAGCCGCTTTTTCTTAGACCTCTTGGACCTTACACGGGAGGCCGCCTTAGCAGACTGAGGAACAGGAGTGTCAGGGACGGTCACAGACGGATGAGAGGATTCACCCATAGGTTCCTCTTGTCTGGCCTGTATCTGGAAGCTTGAAGAGGAAGACTTTTCAAGAGCAGCTGGACGAGGCACGTCGAACACTTTACGGAAGGCCACCAGGAAGGCCCCCAGGCTCATGACGACAGGGTCCCCTGCTTCCCAAAGGGGACAATCCATATCAAGGCATCACCAGCTAGGTAGGACATGATGTATCCCACCTTGACCCGGTCAGAGGGGAAACAAGCTGCATTCTGCAGGATGTAGTGCAGGCATTTCTTCAGGAACCCTTGGCACTCTTTAGGGTCCCCATAGAACCTAGGCAGATCTGCTGGGTTGTGCTCTTCATAGGCCAGGAGCTGATTGTAGAGGGCATTGGAGACGATGATTGGTTCAGAGGTCTCCACAATCGGAACCACGCAGAACGGAACAAATTCCTCTGGTTGCTCATACTGGTGGAACACAGGTTCATGACGCTCTGCGAGCGTAAGGACATGGGACTCAGCGGGGACCATGGCCTGAGCAAACTGTCACGCTCGCGCCTTGGCTGAATGGCGCGAGCCGGGGGGTTGTGGCCCCACTGTGCCACAAACCAGACTACCCTGGAAGGGGCGTAACTACGGCAGCTTCCTTGGTCTTCACTGGAGCCTCTGATGGTGAGGTCAGGCTTGTGCGGCAGGTAGCTGCCGGGTGCCACTCCAGGGTGGTGTCTGGCTGTGGCTGCTGATCCCACTCGGGAACAGGACACCTTGACAGAGGCTATAGACAGGCAGGCAGGTGGACACGGCAGGCACGGCTTGGAGACACAGGACAGGCGGGCACGGCTTGGAGACACAGGACAGGCGGGCACGGCTTGGAGACACAGGACAGGCGGGCACGGCTTGGAGACACAGGACAGGCGGGCATGGCTTGGAGACACAGGACAGGCGGGCACGGCTTGGAGACACAGGACAGGCGGGCACGGCTTGGAGACACAGGACAGGCGGGCACGGCTTGGAGACACAGGACAGGCGGGCACGGCTTGGAGACACAGGACAGGCGGGCACGGCTTGGAGACACAGGACAGATTGGCGTGGTATGAAAAGGAGCAGGTAGGGACCTGTTCACACAGCAGGTGTAGGCAGGAGGGAGTAGTGCATTCTGGAACAAGATCTGGACCTGTTCACACAGGAGGTGTAGGCAGGAGGGAGTGGTGTAAGCTGGAACAGGATCTGGACCTGTTCACACAGGAGGTACAGGTATGGATATAGGCAGGAAGGAATGGAGTATGAAGGAACAGATTTGGGCCTGTTCACACAGGAGGTGCAGGTAGACAGAGCCGCAGGAGTGCGGAGCAGGCAGACAGAGCCGCAGGAGTGCGGAGCAGGCAGACAGAGCCGCAGGAGTGCGGAGCAGGCAGAGGCGCAGGAGTGCGGAGCAGGCAGAGCCGCAGGAGTGCGGAGCAGGCAGAGCCGCAGGAGTGCGGAGCAGGCAGAGCCGCAGGAGTGCGGAGCAGGCAGAGCAGCTAGGGAGCTGTGCAGACAGAGCTGCGAGCGTGCAGATGCACAGATAAAGTGGATTATCTTATCTTATCTTAGTCTCATACTTCAAAATTTTGGTGGTAAATCAATTCCCCATTGTTAGGTTGTGTATGTTTTGATTTATGACTTTGGACGGCTCAGTCCACATACGCTTTCCAGACGCCAGCCATTTAACATTTCCACTGGCCATCCAGACTCTCTACTTTGTCCTTCTTTTGGCTACCATTGCAAGGATTTATTTATTTCAGTAAACGAGATTTTTCTGATGAAGGTCCTATGCTGGACCGAAAACGTTTAAACCTTTCTGTCTGGATGCACAAAATAAAAGTGTCTGAATATTTCACATATTGACTGCAAAGATTTTTGTCATTTTTTGATTGATGGGTTGGATACCCGACTTGAGCACCAACAACCAAGCTATTCCTGAGTGCCGTGCTCTCTTTATAGGATTGATTTGACTTATGTAACATCAATTGGGTGATAATTATTCACACCTATTTGCTTCACAATATATTCATCTTTTTCTTCAAGGCTTCGGAATATAATGTTGTAAAAGTGAAAGCAAATTGGTGAAGAGAGTTTTAACTCAAATGTGAAACTAATTGTCATCTTTACTATTTCTCCATTCCGTGTGCGGCTAACCACCTCATTGATCTTATTGAGTTTCTTTGGCAGGAAAACAACAGCTCCATCAATACCATGTGTTTTTCCTATTAATTCATCATGCTGGTAAAGCAGAGGTGAGATTAGGGATCTAAATTACATTTGTGGACTGTAGTAAAAATGACACTGTGCAAGACCCACTAGGGTCTAGCTACCAATTTGACATACCATATATACTCGAGTATAAGCCGACCTGAGCATCACCCGAGGCCCCTAATTTCGTCACAAAAAACTAGGAAAACTTATTGACTTGAGTATAAGCCGAGGGTGGAAAATGCAGCAGCTACTGGTAAATTTCAAAAATAAAAATAGATACTAATAAAAGTAAAATGGTGGCCCCATAAGATGCTCCATATTAATATATGCCCCATATAATGCTGCACAAAGGTTAATGGTGGCCCTATAAGATGCTCCATATTAACCCCTTTCTGTCATATGATGTACTATCCCGTCCATGTGACCTGGGACTTAATTCCCATGGACGGGATAGTACGTCATAGCGATCAGCAGCGCTCACGGGGGGAGCGCCGCTGATAGTGGCCGGGTCTCAGCTGATTATCACAGCTGACACCCGGCACTATGTGCCAGAGGCGGTCACGGACTGCCCCCGGCACATTAACCCCTGGCACACTGCGATCAAACATGGGCATAGGGAAGAATCACGCAGGGAACAGTGCAGGCCCCCGGATCCAAGATGGCCGCGGGGGCCTTCGGGGTCCTGCAGGGAGGTGGATTTCTCAGTACCTGCTGAGATTAGGCGTTGAGAAAGCCTCCTGCAGTACATGTCAGATCGCTGATCTTACACAGTGCACTGCAAAGTGTCAGATCAGTGATCTGACACTTTACAGCAGAGGTCTCAAACTCGGCAGAATAAATGTGCCGCACATAAAAAAAATTTGAGCTGGCGGGCGCCATTCCTTTCAAACTTAATACACCTCGTACACACACGGCTCCGCTCCATCCACCTCATACATACGTGGCTCCACTCCGTACACCTCGTACACATGCGACTCCGCTCCGTACGCCTCGTTACTGTAGCCATTATCAAAGTGATCAGACCCATAGAAAACCTTGAAATAATCTTAAGCCAACCTGTTAATAATCATATCAAATTATAGATGCCGATACAGTTGAAAGCAGTAATGAAGGAGAGAGCATCATGTGATGGGGGGACTGCACTATACTTTGGTGTGTGTGTGGGGTTGACTGCACTATACTGTGTTGTCTGCACTATACTGTGTGTAGGGGGCTGCACTATACTGTGTTGAGTATGTCTGCTGCACTATAATGTGTATGGGGGGACTGCACTATACTTTGGTGTGTGTTTGTCTGCTGTACTATACTGTGTGTGGGGGACTGCACTATACTGTGTTGTCTGCATTATACTGTGTGTGGGGAGAATGCACTATACTGTTTTTTTGTGTGTCTGCACTATTCTGTGTGTGTGGGGGGACTGCACTATACTTTGTATGTGTGGGGGCTGCATTAAACTGTGTGTGGGGGCTGCATTATACTGTGTGGGGGGCTGCATTATACTGTGTGTGGGGGCTGCACTATACTTTGTGTGTGTTTGTGGGGGGATGAATTATACTGTGTGTGTGGGCTGCATTATACTCTGAGGGGGCTGCTTTATACTCAGGGGGTCTACATTATACTGTGTGTGTGGGGGGCTGTATTATAATCTGAAAGGGCTGCATTATACTCTGAGGGAGCTGCATTATTCTCTGAAGGGGCTGCATAATACTGTGGGTGTGGGTTCTGCATTATACTGTGTGTGAGGGCTGCACTATGTGTGTGTGTGTGTTTGTGGGGGGCCGCATTATACTCTGAGGGGCTGCTTTATACTCTGAGGGGGGTTGCAGTATACTCTATCAAGGACCATGGGAGCGCATTTTACTATATGTACTATATGGGACCTGCATTATACAGTATCAAGGACTATCTGCACCAATCATTCTCCCTCAGCCAGAGTAAGGGTAGGTGCATACGGTCAGTAAATGATGTGGGTTGGATGCTGCGTACCTGTGCAGCATCCAGATGTTACAGCATAGCGGATGGGATTTCAAGAAATCCCATGCCTACTGTGCGTGCACCGATGCCCGCGGATCACCCAGAGATGGACATGTGGCGTGTCTCTCCAGTTCGCAGCATGTCTATTTATCTTGCAGAGACACAAGCCTCCGTAAGATAAATCTCACCCGTACAATGTATTTGAAGGTTTAATTCCGCACAGTTCAATGGACACATTCAGAATCACCTGCATTCAATAGCTGGCAACACTATGGACGTAGCGGACATGCGCTGCATACAAATCGCTGCCAATTACTGAACGTGTGCAGATACCCTAAAAATTCCAGGAAACAAGCGTTGAATGACTTCAATATTGTCGATCGGGCTCGTTTAGCGGCCTGAACTCAGCGCAAGTAAATACAACAGAAATGTTTCTGAGTGATGGAGCGATATGTGAGCATTTGCAGACCCACTTTAAGCTTTTGCCAAGGGCCCCACTTTGTCTAAAACCGACCCTGCATGGCGGACGCATCCCTCAAAGATCAACCCAACCCACCTCGTCAAGGAATCTCTGAAAAGGGACATCTCATTTGGTGTAAAGTTCATTAATAAAACCTAGTTGATAAAATGATTTTTAGCCCCAAATACATGAATTTTAAGGAAAAAATACCCATATCCCAACAGTAGAAAAGTGAAGGGTATATGTCAAAGACTGAAATAAAAAAAAAAATTGAGAGTTAAAAAAAATTGGGGGCAATAAATATTATAATATGATTACACAGACAATATTTGTCACAGTACGTACAGGTATAAATGTGAAACTATCACATTTTCTGCTTTTATTTTTAAGAAAGTTTTTTGCATTCAGGAAACTTTCTGATGTTCTATTCTCTTTAGATTTATTTGTGAGAATACTGACGATCTGCTGACAAAACCGTTCACTGGTGGTATTGATGATGATGGTAGTGATGATCTCACTGGTGGTAATGATGATGATGGTAGTGATGAGCTCACTGGTGGTAATGATGATGATGGTAGTGATGATCTCACTGGTGGTAATGATGATATTGTTGATGTTGTCCATCTTGAACTGTCCTCCCACCTCTCCTCCTGCTCCCTCTTTGACCGCTTACAATCAGGCTTCCGACTGCACCACTCAACTGAAACTGCCATAACTAAAGTCACCAACGACCTTCTAACCGCCAAGAGCAAGCGACAATACTCAGTCCTTCTTCTCCTGGACCTGTCTTCTGCCTTCGACACTGTGGACCATTCCCTCCTGCTCCAGATTCTCTCATCTCTGGGCATCACAGGCTTGGCCCTATCCTGGATCTCATCATATCTAACAGACTGATCATTCTGTGTCTCCCTCTCCCACACCACCTCCTCACCTTTCCCATTCTCTGTCAGTGTTCCTCAAGGCTCAGTTCTAGGACCCCTACTCTTCTCCATCTACAACTTTGGCCTGGGACAGCTCATAGAATTCCACAGCTTGCAGTATCATCTCTATGCCGATGACACGCAGATCCACCTATCTGGACCTGACCTCACCTCCTTACTGACCAAAATCCCACAATGTCTGTCCGCTATTTCAGCTTTCTTCTCTGCTCGCTTTCTAAAACTGAACATGGACAAAACAGAATTCATAATCTTTCCCCCATCTCACTCTACCCCTCCACCAGACTTATCCATCAATGTCAATGGTTGCTCACTTTCCCCAGTCCCGCATGCTCGGTGCCTCGGGGTGATCCTCGACTCTGCCCTCGCTTTCAAGCCACTTATCCAAACCCTAACCTCCTGCTGTCGCAATCTCAAAAATATTTCCCGGATCCGTGCATTCTTGACCATGACACCGCAAAAACACTAGTGCATGCCCTTATCATCTCCGGCCTTGACTACTGCAACCTCCTACTCTCTGGCCTCCCCTCTAGCACTCTGGCACCACTCCAATCCATCCTACATTCTGCTGCACGACTAATCCACCTGTCTCCCCGTTATTCCCCAGCCTCTCCCCTATGCCAAGCCCTTCATTGGCTTCCTATTGTGCAGAGGCTCCAGTTCAAAACCCTAACTATGATATACAAAGCCACCCACAGCCTGTCTCCTCCTTACATCTGTGACATGGTCTCCCGGTACCTACCAGCATGCAACCTTCGATCCTCTCAAGATCTCCTTCTCTACTCTCCTCTTATCTCTTCTTCCCACAACCGCATACAAGACTTCTCCTGTGCTTCCCCGATTCTCTGGAATTCCCTCCCCCTACACATCAGACTCTCGCCTACCATGGAAACCTTCAAAAAGAACCTGAAGACCCAGCTCTTCCGACAAACCTATAACCTGCAGTGACCCACAGTCTACTAATCCGCCGCACAACCAGCTCTACCCTCTCCTAGTGTATCCTCACCCAACCCTGTAGACTGTGAGCCCTTGCGGGCAGGGTCCTCTCTCCTTCTGTACTTATGTGTGTCTTGTACTGCTCATGTTTATTGTACTTGTCTATATTTGCCCCTTTTCACATGTAAAGCGCCATGGATAAATGGCGCTATAAATTGTATAATAATAATAATAATAATAATAATAATAATAATAATAATGTTGTCTATAAATCTTGATTGTATTCTTTCTTCGTCTCTTTCAGCCTTCCACTGACCTTACCCAGTCCACTATTTCCTCTTTTCTGATATTGAAGGGACGCTCTGCGAAAAACAGGAGAAGATAATGTAATTATTTCTTTGGGTGTAATGGAGGAGGCCAACTCAAAATTAGTAAAGGTACTGTCACACTAAGCGATATCGCTAGCAATATCGCTATAACTTGTGACGTTATAGCGATATTGCTAGCGATATCGCTGTGTGTGATACTTACCTACAACCCGCTCCCCCCTGGTTATCGCTGATCGCGCGAGAACGTTCAGGACCGCTTCTCGTCGTCAGCTTCCTGTTGTGATGACGAGCGACGCGTGGAGCCGGGTGGGAGGACGCAGGATCGCCTGGTGTGACAGGTAAGTAGCGACCCCCGTCCCCAGCGATGTCGCTGGTGAGATCTGCCAGTGTGGCAGCTCACTAGCGACCACTTAGCGATGCACCAGCGATCCTGACCGCGTCATATCGCTGGTCGGGATCGCTGGTACATCGCTAAGTGTGACAGTACCTTTAGGCCTCATTCAGATGTTTTGGGGTTGTTTTTGCATGCAAAGAGAAAATTTTCATCCATTTTTGGTCAATGTGTCCGCTTTTTCCATCACGGTACAATCGTTTTTTCCTCTATCCAAAAAATAAGTTCTCCTACCCTTTAAGCAGTAAAAAAAAATATGCAGTTCATTTGCTTTTTTTTTTATAGACCCACATTATTGTACTTACCTGGGTCATCACTTATTATTTCTATCAGCTCATCTTCTTCCTAACCTTTGTTTTGTTACTGAAAATAGGAAATAGAGAAAATCTTTAATCTCCTTATCATGGGCAGGAATTCTAGAAGGAAGCAATGTGCAGAATAATGCATTGTCCAACTCCAGGAAATGCACCCTATTAAGAGCGGTTATAGGAAGCTTCGCCCCCAGCAATTTGCCTCCAGCAGTTCGCCCCAGGTACATTTTGCCCCCAGCATTTGGCCCCCAGGATGTTTCGCCACCGCACATTTCGCCCCCAGCGTTTCGCCCCTGGATGTTTCGCCCCCGGATGTTTCACCTACAGCATTTTGTCCCTGGATGGGTCGCCATCTGATGTTTCGCCCCTAGCATGTTGACCCCTGATGTTTCACCCTCAGCTTTTGGGGTCAACATGCAGGGAACAAAACATATAGGGCTGAACATACCTGAGGGTAAAATATACAGGACCCCAATTGCTGGGGATTCCTGTGGCTGCCTTTTCAGCAGCTCACCCAGTGTCTCATCTGGCTGGCCTTAAAGGAGTATTATCACCCTAGAACACAAAAAAACTGACATACTTACCTGTCACAGCTGCAGCTCCTTGGGTATGGGGCGAAATGTGCGGGGGTGAAATGTGCGGGGTCGAAACACCCTGGGGGCAAAATGCTGGGGGCGAAATGTGCGGGGGCGAACTGCTGGGGGCGAACTGCGGGGGGCGAAACATCCAAATCTCATATAACACAGTCCACATAGTATATAACACAGTCCACATAGTATATAACACAGCCCACATAGTATATAACCCAGCAACATAGTATACTTTATAACACAGTCACATAGTATATAACACAGGCCACATAACATATAACATATCCTATAAAGTATGTAACACAACCACATAGTATATAACACAGTCCACATAGTATATAACACAGTCCACATAGTATATAACACAGCCCACTTAGTATATAACACAGCCACATAGAATATAACACAGCCCACATAGAATATAATACAGCCCACATAATATATAACACAGCCCACATAGTATATAACACAGCCACATAGTATATAACACAGCCCACATAGTATATAACACAGCCACATAGTATATAGCACAATCCACATAGTATATAACACAGCCACCTAGTATATAACACAGCCCACATAGAATATAATACAGCCTACATAGAATATAATACAGCCCACATAGTATATAAACACAGCCACATAGTATATAACACAGCCACATAGTATATAATACAGCCACATAGTATATAACACAGGCCACATAGTATATAACACAGCCCACATAGTATACAACACAGCCACATAGTATAGTGTATAACACAGCCACATAGTATATAACATAGGCCACATAGTATATAACACAGGCCACATAGTATATAACACAGCCAACATAGTATATAACACAGTCCACATAGTATATAACACAGCCCACATAGTATATAACACAGGCCACATAGTATATAACACAGCCCACATAGTATATAACACAGGCCACATAGTATATAACACAGCCCACATAGTATATAACACAGTCCACATAGTACATAACACAGTCCACATAGTATGTAACACAGCCCACATAGTATATAACACAGCCCACATAGTATATAACACAGTCCACATAATATGTAACACAGCCCACATAGTATATAACACAGCCACATAGTATATAACACAGACACATAGTATATAACACAGCCCACATAGTATATAACACAGCCACATAGTATATAACACAGCCACAAAGTATATAACACAGCCACATAGAATATAACACAGCCACATGGTATATAACACAGCCACACAGTATATAACACAGCCCACATAGTATATAACACAGGCCACATAATATATAACACAGTCCACATAGTAAATAACACAGTCCACATAGTATATAACACAGCCAAATAGTATATAACACAGCCACATAGTATATAACACAGCCACATAGAATATAACACAGTCCACATAGAATATAACACAGCCACATGGTATATAACACAGCCACATAGTATATAACACAGCCACATAGTATATAACACAGGCCACATAATATATAACACAGCCCACATAGTAAATAACACAGTCCACATAGTATATAACACAGCCACATAGAATATAACACAGCCACATAGTATATAACACAGGCCACATAATATATAACACAGCCCACATAGTAAATAACACAGTCCACATAGTATATAACACAGCCACATAGAATATAACACAGCCCACATAATATATAACACAGTCCACATCCCCCCCCCCCCGAGAATGGCCCCACAGTCCAGAACTCACTGATATATTAAAAAACTCCACAATTTTCACCTCTCCTCGTGCCATGCGCTGCTCCCGTCTGGCTCCTACATAAACATAAAAAGTACCAGCACAAAGTCAAGAAAATTTCATGTATATAAACTCAGATACATATCAGAAAATACAGAGAAAAAAATGAGTTTACCATATACAACGAAAAATAAGTATTTATTAATACAGAAGTTCATCAATTACATAAATAGTAAAATGTACAATAAAATATATCATATGTCAATTAGTATGTATGAATACACATGATCCACAAGACTGATGGCCACAGACTATGAGCAGAACATAATAGCAGGACAGAGCAAAAAATAACCTATGTCAAACCAATAGTAATAGAAAGAGTTAATGTAAACATCAGGCAGCTGATTCACTCAGTATCAGGAGGCTCATATAGCCAACCATGCAGTGCAATGGTATGCTGAACAAGTGCCCCTAAATCATAAACATCACCATGGTAGTGTGGGAGGAATGGCCCCCGTCGAGTGTCCGGACCGGAACCAAGGGAGCCGTCATCTGGGTTCCGGGGGAAACTGTCCCCGGGGCACAGAGTTCGAGGACAGGCTGTTGTGACAGACAGATGGGCTGGAGGAGGGAACAATATAAAGGAGGCAGGGAATCCCCAGGACGATGAGTGAGCAGACTGTGACAGAGGCAGCAGGAGACTGTGGGAGCGACTGCAAGATAGAGCGACCTACCAGTGCCAGGGAAGATGCCGACTGAGGACTCCAGAGGGACGGTGGCAGGGCGATCATCCGAGATTTGCTGCCCCGCTCCAGCCCGCGGCTGCAGCCTACCCGCGGTCGCCCGCGGCCGCTGCCATCTCGCTCCACCCCGCGGCAGCGACCTGTTCCCCGCCACCCGCAGTCGCCCTGCTCTCACCAGTGTTCGCGGCAAGTACAGTGCCGCCGCCGGCCACCACTGTCCCGCACCGGTTCGCAGCAGGGGCCGAGCCTCTGCTGGCCGTGGACTCCCCGTCGCAGCCGTTAGCTGCGCGGGTGGTCTGTGATTCGCCACCCTACATCGCTGCCACTTGCCCCAGTCTGGGAACTGCGGCCCATCCGTCCAAGGACTCAGCCGGGGCCTGTGGGGCTCCAGTGTCATCAGAGCGCTGGAGCGTGCGAAGACTACGCCAACGCCTCAGCAACTGGGCCCAGCGACTACTACGCCGAAAGACCACCATCCCGAATGGCGAGGGACGCCTGGACGGCTAAGTTGACTATATATTTACGGACCCGTAGTCAGCCATACCGCGGCCCTATAGTGACCGGCTATTGCCGGAAGTAGTCGTGTTCTACCCGTTTGTGTTTGCTTGTTTTAGAGCCCCTGCGAGGGCAACCCGTGTTACTGTGGCACCCCGGAGGCTTCAGTCGCCACAGAGGTACTGCACCTCCTCCTGAGGTGTGGTGCCCCACCATCCAGGTAAGGTGAGAACTCCTGACCACGCTGCAACACTCGCATCCCACACAACATGGTAGTTCAGCAAAGCCACATTGCGGCTCCTTGCTTAGAGGGTAGCAGAGCACCTTTGGTGGTTCCCTGCTTGGAACACGAAACGTGCTGGGAGGCAGGTGGAGTTTAGACTACATAAAGAGCAGGAAGAGTTAGTTAGTCAGTCAGTCAGCGAGAGAGAGAGAGAGTCACTCGGAGAGGAGTGAGGATTCCTGGAAGAGGGATGGAGGAAGGAGTGCTGCAGCTGCCTCAGTGATCTGAGCCAGCTGGCACAGGAAAGGAAAGAAGGAGAAAGACATTGGACTGAAACCTGACCTTCTATGAGAGGAATTAGTACAGAATGAAGGAGAAAAATGGAACAGAGAGGACGTTGGTTAGAGGAGAAACCTGCCTAGAAGTTCTAAACGCAAGGCCGGGGCCCAGTCCCCGAGGTTGTATGGATACTGAAGGCTCTGCAGCAGACACCGGTGGAGTAGTGAGCTACTCCCATCTAAGACTTGGGGGCACAACAGCAACTTGGATAGTGAGCTGGGACTCAGGAGTAAGGCGTCCCCGAAGCAGGCTACAGCTGTCTGCTGTACAAGTAGAGTTCTTGGGAACATCTGTCAGGAGGCACTCCAGTGTAACTCAGTACTAGGAGTACTTCAGTAAAAGGCGCTATAGAGGAGACATTCAGAAAGGTACATGTTGGCGGAGTGTTCGAAGGGAGCATCCTATCTTGCCTGGAGGTTGACTGAGCCCAGGACCCGGAGGACACAGCACGGAGGCAGGCATCTGTGTGAACTGCAGACTGTGAGTAAAGCTTTGGAACTACATGCCCTGGTGTCCTCCACTTATTCCCGCATCACTACACCCTGCAAAGCTACATCTGGGCAACGGCCTCTACACCGCCTGTGCCTCTCCTCCATTGCTACATCTACACTGCCCTGGGACTACGGCTCCACCTGTGGGGAGCTTCACCATCTTGGCTGCAACCCACCACCAGTCCCAGAGGATCTGCATGCAGCGTCGGTCTAACACCTCACTTGCCGAACACCACAGGTGGCGTCACAAACTATTCATAAACTTTATTTCATTGTTCATTCACCCCCTTTTTTGCCATGGAGCCCCAGGGCCACGGACCGGGTCACAGCTTCCGTGACACTCCCATTGAGATCAACGGGCCCGATACCGAGTACCCCGCTAGGCCCTGGTGTCGGCGCTCCATTACCGCTTTTGGTGATCAAGCCGTGACTGAGGAAAGTTCCCTCTAGTTTTATAAAAGTTATTATAGAAAGCACCAAATTGTCTCGCGACTCGTCACTGCATCCTGCGTACCTGCAATTACCACAGTATCAACAATAAATATATTTATGTATACATTACGTATGCAAAGACCGCTACATGACTAAGTAAAGAATGAAGAGGTTAATTACCCATAATGACTGCCCGTGCTGTGACCACGTTCCCCAACGCACGTTTCGCTTGATATTTCGTCGCTTCCTCAGGGGGCTCCTGTCTCAACGGCTGCACTGCCTGGCACACAGTGAGTGCGCGATGACGTCATCACACACCCGCAATGTCAGAAGCAGAGGGGAATGATGGGAGAGGAGGCATCAGCTGACGCTCTCTCCTCCATCATTGCTTTGAACCGGAACCACCATGAGCACCGCAGGAAAGGCTATTAAATGCAAGGCCGCTATTGCCTGGGAACCATGCAAGCCCCTCAGCATTGAAGATATTGAAGTAGCTCCTCCAAAGGCTCATGAAGTCAGAATAAATCGTGCAGAGCTTGCGATGGCCAACACAGTAACATCTGCAAAAAATTAGAGTTTGCATTTGGAGCTCAATCAGGACTGATGGATGATGGTACAAGCAGATTTACCTGTAAAGGGAAAGCGATTTATCATTACTAGTGTTGAGCTTTCCGATACCGCAAGTATCGGGTATCGGCCGATATTAGCTGTATCGGAATTCCGATACTGACTTCCGATACTTTTTTCATATCGGATAACGGAATGGGAAGTTCCCATAATGCTATCAGCCCGCTCGCTTTGATTCAGCCAATGGGAATCCTCAGAAGTGTGGGCACATCCTGTTAGGCATGTAAACTATTGGCATGGCTGTGATTGGCTGCTGAAATGATGTCATGATGCACTATAAAAGCCGCCGCCATTTCTGGTCACTCGGCTGTGAATTCAGTTAGGGACAGGCTGCTGTTGAAGACTGTGAGGGACAGTTAGAAATAGCGATTCTCAAAACAATATTGTGCTTTACCCAGGCTACATAAACCACCACTGTAGCTTTCTTTTCCCTTGCAGCAGTGTTTACAGCTGTCTGCAAGGGCTGTGTGAGTGCAGCTCACGCTGTGGAGTGGGTCCTGCAGCCACGTCTGGTTGTAGGCCGCCCAGCGTGCCTCACTGCTGCCTCATACATATTTTTCTTTTTGAGCTGCTTATTTTTAAAAAATTCTATCTAGTGTGCTTCCATCCGTATCAATATACGTTGGTTGCAAACACTAGTAGTAGACAGCGGAGCCTTTCTGCAGCCTTTCAGTGCTAGTGCCCACTTAGCTGCACTATTCACGGCTGTCTGAGAGGTCTCTGACTGTGTGTGAGTGCAGCTCACGCTGAGTAGTGTGTCCTGCAGCTATGTCTGGTTGTAGGCTGCTCAGCGTGTCACTGCCTCACACATTTTTCTTTTATTGCAGCTCATTTTTTCTCCTATTAGTGTGCATCCATCCGTATCCATATATGGTGGTTGCAAACACTCTAGGAGTACACAGCAGAGCCTTTCTGCAGCCTGTCAGTGCTAGTGCCCACTTAGCTGCACTGTTCACGGCTGTCTGAGAGGTCTCTGACTGTGTGTGAGTGCAGCTCACGCTGAGTAGTGTGTCCTGCAGCTACGTCTGGTTGTAGGCTGCTCAGCGTGCGTCACTGCCTCGCACATATTTTTCTTTAATTGCAGATCATTTTTTCTTCTCCTATTAGTGTGCATCCATCCATATCCATCTACATTGGTTGGTTGCAAACACTATATAGGAGTAGAGGAGCCTTTTTTCTGGCTTGTGCCCTTCAGCTGCAGCCAGATTAGTATTACCCAAATTTTTTGGAGCCTCATCTTTTGCATTGTAGGTTACCTGCCAGCATTGTAATAGCTCCAGAAAGTTGGTGATACTCTCACTTTCAAATATTTGATCACATCATTTTAGTTTTTTTTCCCCCCAAAAAAAACAGCAAAGTTCACCAAACACTACATTTGAAAGTTGTGTAGGCCACATTAGCTCCCATTAAAGTGTAGTCGATACACACACTTCATAAAATTAGTGTTTCTTATACCTGTAACCAGCTGTTCAAGAATAAGCACACTAAGTCCCCCCTTTGTACTTTTCTGCCTATCTTTCTCAGTCTAGCAAGATGAAGAAGGCAGGGAGTAAGGCACGTGGGCGTGGAGTTTCAGCAGGGAGAGGGCGTGGGGATTCTGCAGGGAGAGGACGTGGGGATTCTGCAGGGAGAGGACGTGGGGATTCTGCAGGGAGAGGACGTGGGGATTCTGCAGGGAGAGGACGTGGGGAGTCTGTGCCTGCTGTTGGCACCAGTGAGTCAGCATCCCCCAGTTTTAGCAGGCAACAGTCCTTTATGCGCAGCTTTGTAGGACCTCACCGTACCCCACTGCTGCGGGAGGAACAAATTGAAGCCGTTGTGGGATGGATGCCAGCTAACGCATCGACTTCACTTACTTCCACATCCTCTCAGGACCAGAGCACCGAAGAGCAACCATCTGTCTCTTCACCACCTGCCAAAGTGCCCAGGCAGTCAGAGAGCACTGGACAGGAGCCATCACAGTCTCTACTTCTGTTCTTGGAATATGTTGGTTTGGAAAGAGGGGGCCAGCCAAGCAGCATTCCAGATTGTGAAGAAGAGGGAGTATGCAGTGATGCGCAACTTCTTTGTCCCTCTGAATCTGAAGATGGGGGTGGGCCAGTGCCTATGGTCAGCACACCTCAGTACGCATCAGATGATGACGAGACACAGTTGCCACTTTCTGTTGCGTACGGTGCTGGCGAGACAACCCAGGAGAAGCAGGTGTTTGAAGAGGGGAGTGTAGATGATGAGGTCCTTGACCCATCATGGCGTGAGGAACAGGAAGGTGGTGGGAGCAACTCTGAGGAAGAGATTCCCCGAACGGCCAAAACCGGAGGGAGAGGGAGAGGGGCAGACTTGGTTGCCTGTAGCCTCCACTTCGGCACACGTTAGGAGCATTCCACTTTCAAAAGGCAAAACGGGCGCTCCCAAGACTTGCAGTGCGTGGTCCTTTTTTGACACAGTTGCAGATGACATTTGCTTTGTCAAATGCAAGCTGTGTCATCAGAGAGTCAAAAGAGGGAAAAATGTCAGCAACCTCAATACCACTAATAAGTGGAAACATGTGCGGACCAAGCACGAGGTGGAGTTACACAGACACACTGAAGACGTAGGCCAACGTACAGCACCACCTACCACCTCTTCAGCTCGTGTTGGGGCCTCTTCCTCCAGCTCACACACAGCTGGTTCGGCTTCCTCACAGGATCGCCAAGGAAGAACCTCTGGCACTGTTGTCCGGAGACCCTGTGACATTCCACCCACAGCACCACATTCCAAGTCATCCTCACACTCCCAGGCCACTCGACAGCCATCGGTAGCACAGGCATGGGAGAAAGGTGACCATACTCGGCAAACCATCCCCGAGCACAGGCTCTGAATGCTGGCATTGCCAAACTACTGGCACTTGAAATGCTGTCATTCAGGCTGGTGGAGACTGACACCTTCCGGGACTTCATGGCATTGGCGGACCCACAATACACGGTGCCCAGCCGCTTTTATTTCAGCAGGCGAGCCGTCCCTGCCCTGCAGAAACATGTGGAGGCAAACATAAAACATGCGCTACTAAACGCCGTCAGTAGCAAGGTCCACCTGACCACCGATGCGTGGACCAGTAACCATGGACAGGGACACGATACCTTTCCCTCACTGCCCATTGGGTCAATGTTGCTGAGCCGGGTACAGATCTGGAGAGTGGCGCTGTACGTGATCTGCCAATTCCACGGATTGCAGGAATCCAGTCTGTACACATTGACTCCTCCTCCTACTCAAGTTCCTCTGAAACAGCGCAGCAGGAGCCTGTTATGACCGATATGAGCACAGCCGTGGCCAAACGTCAACAGGCCATACTGAAATTAATTTCTTTGGGGAATCGAAGCCACACAGCGCAGGAGCTCTGGAATGCCATCAAGCAGGAGAGCGACGTGTGGTTTCTGCCAGCGAATCTCCAGCCGGGCTTGGTAGTGTGTGACAATGGCCGAAATCTGGTGGCAGCTCTTGGCCTTTGCAACCTCACTCACATCCCATGTCTGGCACATGTGCTCAACTTGGTCGTGCAGAGCTTTCTGAGCGACTATCCGGATCTTGATGCACTGCTGCACAAGGTCCGCATAGAGTGCGCTCACTTACAGCGTTCCAGCACGGCAAGGTCGCGCCTTGCTGCTCTGCAGCGCCGATTACGCCTTCCGGAACATCGCATCATATGTGACTTACCCACCAGGTGGAATTCTACGTTACATATGTTGGAGCGGTTGTGTGAGCAGCAGGCAGCAATCATGGAGAACCAGCTGCATCAGGCGCAAACAAGTCGCACTGTGCGCCGGTCACACTTCAGCACCACTGACTGGGCCTCTATGAAGGACATCTGCCTCGTTTTGCGTGCCTTCGATGATTCCACGCGGATGGCGAGTGCAGATGATGCACTAGTCAGCATGACTGTCCCCCTTATCTGTCTGCTTCAAAAAACACTGCAAGCACTAAGGGATGAGGTTTTGGAAGAGGTGGAGGATGAGGAGTCCCAAATGCCATCTGCTACTGGACAGTCTGCGCTACGTGCTTCCTCACAAAGGCCTAGGCAGGGGACACTTTGTGAGGCGGATGAGGAGGAGTCGATGGAGGAGGAAGACATCTCTCCAGAGGAGGGAGGTACACAAAGCTCTAGTCAGTATGTACAGCGAGGGTGGGGTGATGCAGAGCAGGCAGAGATCACGCCTCAAGCAGGGGACAGCGGTTCTTTGGCAGTTGGGAGTCTTCAGCACATGGTTGACTTCATGCTGCAGTGCCTGAGAAACGACCGTCGCATCGCCCACATTCTCTATACGGCTGATTATTGGGTGTACACCCTCCTAGATCCTCGCTACCGGGACAACTTGCAAACCCTCACACCAACGTTGAACCGGGAGTGTAAACTGCGGGAGTACCAAGACACACTGGTGCAGTCCATCATGTTTTCCATTCCACCCGACAGCAGTGGAGCTAGTGCTTTACAAAGCACCTCTGTGCGTTAAGCCAGTGGAGGAAACTCGGCACAAAGAGGGAGCAGAGGCAGCGCCTCAGCACAAGGCAAGACCACTATGGCCCAAATGTGGCAAAGTTTTGTGTGTCCGCCACAATTGTCTACACCATCACTGACGGCTCCAGTCAGCAGGAGGCAACGTTTCCATCAGATGGTGACAGACTACATGTCTTGCCCTGTGAGTGTACTCCCAGATGGCTCTTCCCCCTTCAAGTTTTGGGTCTCTAAGCTGGATACATGGCCAGAGCTTAGCCAGTATGCATTGGAGGTGCTGGCTTGCCCTGCTGCCAGTGTATTATCGGAACGCGTCTTTAGTGCCGCAGGTGGTGTACTAACAGACCGTCGCACGCGACTTTCTTCCGATAACGTTGAAAAGGCTTACTTTTCTGAAAATGAACAAGGCCTGGATCTCCCCAGAATTTGCCAGTCCTCTTCCCGACTAAATAATTGGTTGGCAACTGTATCCAGGTCTCCTGTTGTGTTCATGTTTCTACCACCTGAACTATAATCCCTGGGCTTCAACACAGCCAGTTGTCGCTCAGATGTGTCGTCTGCACAGAGAAAAACACTAGCTCCTGTGTTATTGGGGTTCAGTAATGCCAGCTGCTCCCCTGCTGTGTGGACTGCAAAGTCTCCTGCTCCATCCACATTCAAACTACTACTGATTTTTAACCATGCTTCACTTAGGCCTCTGGCTCCACTGTCTCTAGTATTTCCCCTGGCCTCCAACCCCGCCAGTTGCTGCTCTGAAGTGGCGTCTGCACAATCCACACTTCTTCCTGAGTTACTGGGACTCAGTCACGTCAGTTGATCCCCTGATGTGTGTCCGGCAAGGTCTCCTGGTCTGTCCACATTCCCATTACTAGTAGTATGAATGAGGACAGAGCAGGAGACCTTGCCGGACACACATCAGGGGATCAACTGACAGGACTGAGCCCAAGTAACACAGGAACAAGTGTGGATTGTGCTGACGCCACTTCAGAGCTGTCACTTGTGGGGTTGGAGGCCAGGGGAAATACTAGAGACAGTGGAGCCTGAGGCCTAAGTGGAGCACGGTTACAATCAGTAGTAGTCTACAACCTCTATAAAACGTGCTGCAAGTTGGCCTCAGCCTGCTCCATGCTTCATCCAGGGCTCCAACAACGCCAGTTGGTGTTCAGAAGTGCCGTCTTCACAGAACAAAACACACTAGCTCCTGTGTTAGTGGGATTCAGTAATGCCAGCTGTTCCCCTGCTGTGTAGACGGCAAAGTCTCCTGCTCCATCCACATGCCAACAACATCAGACCTCAGCCTGCTCCATGCCTCATCCTGTGCTCCAACAACGCCAGTTGGTGTTCAGAAGTGCCGTTTTCACAGAGCAAAACACACTAGCTCCTGTGTTAGTGGGGTTCAGTAATGCCAGCTGTTCCCCTGCTGTGTAGATGGCAAAGTCTCCTGCTCCATCCACATGCCAACAACATCAGACCTCAGCCTGCTCCATGCCTCATCCTGTGCTCCAACAACGCCAGTTGGTGTTCAGAAGTGCCGTCTTCACAGAGCAAAACACACTAGCTCCTGTGTTAGTGGGGTTCAGTAATGCCAGCTGTTTCCCTGCTGTGTGAATGGCAATGTCTCCTGCTGCCTCCAAACTCACACTGCAACGCATTTTCTCCTCGCTCCAAGTAGGCCTCAGCCTGCTCGGAGCATTGATCCTGGGCTACAACACAGCCAGTTGTAGCTTGGAAGTGCTGTCCGCACAGATTCAAACACTCGCTCCTGTGTCTGTGGGGTTCAGTAACGCCTGCTGTTCCCCTGCTATGTGGATGGCAAAGTCTCCTGCTGCCTCCAAAATCACACTACTACTGATTTTCCACCGTGCTCCACTTAGGCCTCTGGCTCTACTGTCTCTAGTATTTCCCCTGGCCTCCAACCCCGCCAGTCGCTGCTCTGAAGTGGCGTGTGCACAGTCCACACTTGTTCCTGTGTTACTGTGGCTCAGGCACGTCAGTTGATTCACTGATGTGTGTCCGGCAATGTCTGCCGCTCTGTCCCCATTCCCATTACTAGTAGTCGGAATGTGGACAGAGCAGGAGACCTTGCCGGACACACATCAGTGGATCAACTGACGTGACTGAGCCCCAGTCACACAGGAACAAGTGTGGATTGTGCACACGCCATTTCAGAGCGGCGACTGGCGGGGTTGTAGGCCAGGGGAAATACTAGAGACAGTAGAACCAGAGGCCCAAGTGGAGCCCGGTTAAAATCAGTAGTTGTGTACAACCAATATAAAACTAGCTCGAAGTAGGCCTCAGCCTGCTGCATGATTGACCCCTGGGCTCCAACATCGCCAGTTGCAGCTCAGAAGTGTCTTTTGCACGGGTACTCCCTCCTGCTCAGCCTGGTTCCAGCACCGTCAGCTGGTTCCCGGCAGAGCCTTTGGCCTAGGTGCCTCCTTCTTGGTATCCGAGTTCCAGCAACGTCTGCTGGTCCTTGGTAGTGCTTTTTAGCACAGGTACCTCCTGCTTAGAAACCGTGTTCCAGCACCGTCAGCTGGTCCACGGTTGTGCCATTGGCTCTTGTTCCTTGTGCTGCCCCTCTGAGTTCCAGCACCGTCAGCTGGTTCTCGGTAGTTCCATTGACTCTTGTAGCTTCTGCTACCCATCCGGGTTCCAGCACCGTCAGCTGGTTCTCGGCAGTGTCTTTGGCACGGGTACTCCCTCCTGCCCAGCCTGGTTCCAGCACGCCTGTTTCCGGGTAGTGTCAATGTAACTTTGCCACCGATACGTTGTCCTGTCGTGTTGCGGTCGGGTTTGCCGAGTCTATGGTGCCTGCAGTTTTGGTGCTTTCTATGTGGGCTGCGGGTTCTGGTAATAAAGGCTGGTTCTGTAGTGCCAATAGGACAAGCACCCCCTGTTGGACTGTGGGTTTCGGAAACTGCGTCCTGCTCGCGGCCTTGCAACTTTGTTGATCATGGGTACCTTCTGCTACCCATCCGGGTTCCAGCACCGTCTGCTGGTTCCCGGCAGAGCCTTTGGCATTGTTGCCTCCTTGTCGGTATCCGAGTTCCAGCAACGTCTGCTGGTTCTTGGTAGTGCTTTGCAGCACAGGTAACTCCAGCTTAGAAACCGTGTTCCAGCACCGTCAGTTGGTCCACGGTTGTGCCATTGGCTCTTGTTCCTTCTGCTGCCCCTCTGGGTTCCAGCACCGTCAGCTGGTTCTCGGTAGTTCCATTGACTCTTGTAGCTTCTGCTACCCATCCGGGTTCCAGCACCGTCAGCTGGTTCTCGGCAGTGTCTTTGGCACGGGTACTCCCTCCTGCCCAGCCTGGTTCCAGCACGCCTGTTTCCGGGTAGTGTCAACGTAACTTTGCCACCGATACGTTGTCCTGTCGTGTTGCGGTCGGGTTTGCCGAGTCTATGGTGCCTGCAGTTTTGGTGCTTTCTATGTGGGCTGCGGGTTCTGGTAATAAAGGCTGGTTCTGTAGTGCCAATAGGACAAGCACCCCCTGTTGGACTGTGGGTTTCGGAAACTGCGTCCTGCTCGCGGCCTTGCAACTTTGTTGATCATGGGTACCTTCTGCTGCCCATCCGGGTTCCAGCACCGTCTGCTGGTTCCCGGCAGAGCCTTTGGCATTGTTGCCTCCTTGTCGGTATCCGAGTTCCAGCAATGTCTGCTGGTTCTTGGTAGTGCTTTTCAGCACAGGTAACTCCTGCTTAGAAACCGTGTCCCAGCACCGTCAGTTGGTCCACGGTTGTGCCATTGGCTCTTGTTCCTTCTGCTGCCCCTCTGGGTTCCAGCACCGTCAGCTGGTTCTCGGTAGTTCCATTGACTCTTGTAGCTTCTGCTACCCATCCGGGTTCCAGCACCGTCAGCTGGTTCTCGGCAGTGTCTTTGGCACGGGTGCTCCCTCCTGCCCAGCCTGGTTCCAGCATGCCTGCTGTTTCCGGGTAGTGTCAACGTAACTTTGCCACCGATACGTTGTCCTGTCGTGTTGCGGTCGGGTTTGTCAAGTCAATGGTGCCTGCAGTTTTGGTGCTTTCTATGTGGGCTGCGGGTTCTGGTAATAAAGGCTGGTTCTGTAGTGCCAATAGGACAAGCACCCCCTGTTGGACTGTGGGTTTCGGAAACTGCGTCCTGCTCGCGGCCTTGCAACTTTGTTGATCATGGGTACCTTCTGCTACCAATCCGGGTTTCAGCACCGTCTGCTGGTTCCCGGCAGAGCCTTTGGCATTGTTGCCTCCTTGTCGGTATCCGAGTTCCAGCAACGTCTGCTGGTTCTTGGTAGTGCTTTTTAGCACATGTAACTCCTGCTTAGAAACCGTGTTCCAGCACCGTCAGCTGGTCCACGGTTGGGCCATTGGCTCTTGTTCCTTCTGCTGCCCCTCCTGGTTCCAGCACCGTCAGCTGGTTCTCGGTAGTTCCATTGAGTATTGTAGCTTCTGCTACCCATCCGGGTTCCAGCACCGTCAGCTGGTTCTCGGCAGTGTCTTTGGCACGGGTACTCCCTCCTGCCCAGCCTTGTTACAGCACGCCTGCTGTTTCCGGGTAGTGTCAACGTCACTTTGCCACCGATACGTTGTCCTGTCGTGTTGCGGTAGGGTTAGCCGAGTCTATGGTGCCTGCAGTTTCGGTGCTTCCTATTTGGGCTGCGGGTTCTGGTAAAAAAGGCTGGTTCCATAGTGCCAATAGGACAAGCACCCCCTGTAGGACTGTGGGTTTCGGTAACTTCGGCCTGCTCGCGGATGCAAAACTTTGTTAATCATGGGTACCTTCTGCTACCCATCCGGGTTCCAGCAACGTCAGCTGGTTCCCGGCAGAGCCTTTGGCCTAGGTGCCTCCTTGTCGGTATCCGAGTTCCAGCAACGTCTGCTGGTCCTTGGTAGTGCTTTGGAGCACAGGTACCTCCTGCTTAGTAACGGTGTTCCAGCACCGTCAGCTGTTCCACGGTTGTCCCATTGGCTCTTGTTCCTTCTGCTACCCATCCGGGTTCCAGCACCGTCAGCTGGTTTTCGGCAGTGCCTTTGGCCTAGGTGCCTCCTTTTTGGTATCCGAGTTCCAGCAACGTCTGCTGGTCCTTGGTAGTGCTTTGGAGCACAGGTACCTCCTGCTTAGTAACTGTGTTCCAGCACAGTCAGCAGGTCCACGGTTGCGCCATTGGCTCTTGTTCATTCTGCTGCCACTTCGGGTTCCAGTACCGTCAGCTTGTTTTCGACAGTTCCTCAGCCTTCTTGTAACTTCTGCTACTTTTCCAAGTTCAAGCTTGTGGAAATGGTTTTTGATTCTCACTCTGGATCTCCATGAAAATGACCCTGAAGACAAATACCCTGAAGACCACACAGAAGAATACCTAAAAGATGACCCTGAAGAAGATGACCAAGAGGACAAAGAACAGGAAGACAACCACCAAGATGCAGAACAACAAGAGACAGAAGACCAAGAAGCATAAAAAACAAAAGCAGAAGAACATTAAGCATAAGACTAAAAATCTGAGCAAAGGATATTATCAAATTTATTAGCAGAAGAAGACTAAGCAGTGTATGGGGGGGTGTTATGAAAGAGTCACCGAAGGAGGAAAAAACAAAAATACAAGCCAAGTCCAGAAAAACTGGAGAGGTTGGTAGCTATCGGATTGCAGACCCCTGATCCTATCCACAACAACTAACAGTAGCCGTGGGGGGTTCCTACGATGCCCTAGACCCCTCGATCACAGCCAGAGAACAAAATAGGCCTAAAGAAAGAAAGGTGAAATCTAAACTGCCCCAGAGCAGACCCCAAAGCAATAGGCAGCCCCCAACAAATAATGACGGTGAAGCAAGATGAAAACACTAACACAGATAGAAAGATAGGTTGAGCAAACGATGGGGCATAAGCTAACTAAAAAGGACAGGATAGAAAAGCTGCTGTCTGCAATCCGTAAAAAACCCTACCAAAAACCCTACCAAAAAATGTCCCAACCGTCTGATAGGAAAAACAGGCCCTGAAGTCGCTATATCAGCACTCAGGTAAATTCTGAAGACAGAGCCAAGAGACAAAAATGGAACTCAGCACACCCCCGACCGGGGATGGCTGAACTCCAAAAAACAAGGTAAACAAAACAAAACTAATAAGTTCAATAGCAGAGCAAAAATTTATCTTTGGGAAGCAGGAATCAGACTGGTCTCCAAGAATCCAGCAGAGAAATCACCAGCGACTCAGAAGGGCGTCGGCTGCCTTATATCCAGTCAGAATTTCCTGTTACCCAGTCATCATCTACCAGAACAAGTTTTTGGTAATCAGCCTCACTACCTTCCTTCACCAGAAGAGGGAGTTCATCAGACAGCGACGGTGAAGGGGAAAATGAACTCACAACAGGGGTGTGTCCGTTCCTCCTCGTGGTGCCCCTGGAAAAGGCCTGCTGCTGCAGGACAAACTGAACGCGGACAAATCCTGTTGTAAATCTTTTGTGACAGGCTGAACGGAAGGTGTAATCTTCAAACTTTTATAGATAACAACTACAGGAATGCCTGACACAAATAAGAATATGATGAAGAAGAATAGGAAGAAGATGAAGAAGTAGAATATGATGAAGAATAATAGTTGAATAAGAAGAATATGAAGAATGTAAAAAAAAAAAAGAAAAAGAAGAAAAAAATGAAGAAAAAGAAGAAGAAGTTGATGAAAAAGATGCTGCTGCTGAGGATCATGAAGGAGAAAGTGTGGGAGAAGTAAAAAAGAAGGTAAAGAGCATGGAAGTAGTGAAACATACATATCTGACAAAAAATTAAAGACTTTAACATAGTCAATATCTTTGTAACTACGAACGTCTTTAAAAAAAAAAAAAATCCTGCTATTCCATTTGATTGGGCTAAACCTCTATGGCTTTAATGTCTCCTACACCTCCCGCAATACATTCTACATTATTATTAGTTGTTTTTCTTCATGTAGAATTAACCTACAGGGAAAGAAAGGGTTTGTTTTAATTCCGATATTTCTGTTCCATTGACTTGAATGGGACTTCCGGGATCGGAATCTGCGATACCCGATACTTTTTTTTAGATCGGCCGATCCATTCCGATACGATATTTTTCAGTATCGGGTGGTATAGCTCAACACTAATCATTACGCATGCACAAGTACATTTACTGAATACACAGTGGTGTCTGACATTTGCGTTGCCAAAGTGGATCTGTGGCGCCCCTGAGGCTCAGTCGCCACAGAGGTACTGCACCTTCTCCTAAGGTGTAGTGCCCCACCACCTAGGTAAGTAGGGAACTCCTTTCCACACTCCAACACCTGCACCCCACACACAGGATAGTTCAGCAGGACCACATTGCGGCTCCATGCTTAGAGGGTAGCAGCGCACCTTTCGTGGGTCCTTGCTTCGTAACACGAGATGTGCTGGGAGGTGGGTGGAGTTGAGATATATAAAAGGTTGGGAAGGTTTAGAATTACAGATCAGTCTGGAGGTTCAGTCTGACAGAGGGTCAGAAAGGAAGGAAGGGAGCCAGTCGGGAGGCGTGGGGATCCCTGGAAGAAGGGATGGAGGAAGGAGTGCTGCAGCTGCCTCAGTGACCTGAGCCATCTGGCACGGAAAAGGAATAGAAGGAGAAAGACGTAGAACTGCAACCTAAGCTTCCATAAGAGAGAGAAGAAACAGTGCGGAACGAAGGAGTAGTAGAACAGAGAGGAGTTGTGGGTTGGAAGAGGAACCCTGCCTATAGGTTCTCAGCGCAAGGCCAGGGACCGGTCCCCGAGGTTGTATGGACACTTATGGTTCTGCAGCAGACACCGGTGGAGTAGTTGGCTGTAAATGCTCTACTCTCATCTAAGACTTGGGGCACAACAGCAACTGAATAGAGAGCCAGGACTCCGGAGAAGGGAGTCCCCAAGAGAGGCTACAGCTGTCTGCCATACGAGTAGAGTTGTTAGGAACATCTGACAGGAGGAACTTCAGAGTACCACGGTGCTCGAGCTCTTCACACTAAAAGGCGCAATAGAGGAGTCGTTCAGGAAAGGTACATGTTGGCGGAGTGTTGGAGAGGATAATCCTGACTAGCCCGGGAGGTTGATTGAGTCTCTACCCCGGAGTCAGGCACCAGTGTGTACCATGAACTGTGAGTAAAGCTTTGGAACTGCAAGCCCTGGTGTCTTCCATTCATTTGTGCGCCAACACTGTCAGCACCGCTACATCTGGCTACCAACATTCCTCACACCGCCTACGCCTATACACTGTCCTGGGGTTACAGCTTCACCTGTGGGGAGCTACACCATCTATGCTGCAACACACCATCAGCCCCAGAGGATCTGCACGCAGCGTTGGCTTACCATCTTGCTTGCCAAACACCACAGGTGGCGTCACAAACTATCACATAAACTATATTACAAACCACCATTGATTTGGGCGCCCAGGGCCACGGACCGGGTCACAGCTGCTGTGACTTATCCCACTTACATTGGCCCGGTACCGAGTACCCCACAGCCCTTGGAGGGCGACCCAGATGCCCGTGCCCTTGTTGAAGTTTGTCTTATAGGCTGTGGATTTGCTACTGGATATGGTGCAGCTGTCAACACTGCTAAGGTGACCAAGCGCTCTAGTTGTGCTGTTTTTGGCTTGGGAGGAGTTGGTTGTTCAGCAATTGTAGGATGCAAGCGCTACACGAATCATTGGCGTAGGTTCACATAAGGATAAGTATCCAAAAGCCCTACAACTGGGAGCCACTGAGTGCCTAAACCCAAAGGATTATGATAAACCCATCCATGAGGTCATTACAGAGCTAACTAACGGAGGAGTGGATTTTGCCATTGAATGTGCAGGACGCACTGAAACCATGCTGACTGCTCTCCAGTGTACTTACTGTGGAAATGGTGTTGCTGTTGTGTTGGGTGTGGCATCTCCCAAGGACACACTTTGTTTGCATCCAGGTTTGCTTGTCACAGGGCGTACCTTGAAAGGATCTATATTTGGAGGCTACAAGGGTTCTGATATCCCAAAACTGGTTACAGATTATATGAACAAAAGGAACAATCTGGAACATTTAGTAAGCAAGAAGCTAGCCCTGGAAAAAATCAATGAAGCATTTGAACTGCTTAGCAGTGGGGCAGGAGCTCGGAGTATTGTGATATTCTAATCGTACTGCAAGTGAAAATATGGAAGTAGACCATGGAGCTGTCCTTGTAGAAATGCACTTTACAGCTTCTGATTAATCATATCTTATATGCATACATTCTCCTATCTGATTGGTGTATGATTTTTTTGTTCACAGTGATAGAATCCACTTAAGAATTTCGGCATTTGCTTTGGTTCAACTTCTATACTAATGCAGACACCGGTATAGTTCAATGTGGCGGCGGTGGGGGGAGTCGCCACTAGCGGCAGGTGGGCCCCCCCGCCTCACGGGCCCCCCCGCCTCACGGGCCCCATAGCGGATGTGTGATGTGCCGCTACCCGGGGGCCCCTGGGTTAGCGGGGAACCTAGGCAGCTGCCTGGTCTGCCTGCCCCTAACGCCGTTACTGCTCCTGGGACTCGCCATGGTGGGAGGAAAGAGGATCAGGGTGAGGATTCTGTGGTCCAGACTCCTGGCTAGTGAGACTGGACCGTGTGGAAGACAGGTAGTGCTGGGAAATACTGGAAGCATTATCTGCCATTTAACCAACCACCTGTTTGCACTGATCTGGCTTTAAGAGTGGTGTCCTGCAACCCTCTGCAAAATGGGACAGGAACCTACGTCTCATGGATGATCGTGTTTGTTGTGTTCCCAAAGCATGCATAGTTTCACTTGGCCAACGGCTTTGGCCTCTGCGTGCACCATCAGAAGCACGTAAACTTCTCTGTCCCTTACCCCACGCCTTGTGCTTTTTTAAATTACGTATATAATTTATGCATGCAAATTTTCTGGTATTAATAGGTAAAAGAAAATATGTTGCCTTGAAAAGGACTTTTGTTTTTAGCTTACAGCAGCAGTATACCTATGGAAGGCCTGTAAGGCAATAAATCCTGCCTGTATGCCTCTAATCCAAAACTACTTGAGAATGGCACTTGAGCACCCGCGATACTCAATCGAGTAACGAGTGTAACCAAGCACCACGATCAGTGGCGTAGCAACTGTTTGTGGCGCCCGGGGCGGTCGAAAAATTTGCCGCCCCTTTGGTCGTTGATAATACATAAGGGGCTGGGGGCCCCACCTATAGCGTCAGACAGAGGGCCCCCACCAAACAGCGCCACACAGAGGGTCCCCACCAAACAGCGCCACACAGAGGACCCCCACCAAACAGCGCCACACAGAGGGCCCCCACCAAACAGCGTCACACAGAGGGCCCCCACCAAACTGCGCCACACAGAGGGCCCCCACCAAACAGCGCCACACAGAGGGCCCCCACCAAACAGCGTCACACAGAGGACCCCCACCAAACAGTGCCACACAGAGGGCCCCCACCAAACAGCGCCACACAGGGGGCCCCCACCAAACAGCGTCACACAGAGGGCCCCCACCAAACAGCGCCACACAGAGGACCCCCACCAAACACAGTCACACAGAGGGCCCCCACCTACAGCGCCACACAGAGGGCCCCCACCACATAGCAAGTGCCAACCATGATGCTACCAAAGAAAGGAAACCAAAATAAATGTCTCACGAAGATAAACCCTGTATACCCGTCATTGCGAGGTGGTCACCTGCCCAGGACCCCCATGTATTAGCAAGAGCTGTGTGGATTAAAGATGTTTGTGTATTAATACCACAAATATCTGGCCGTCCCCAGTAAAGGTGGATTAACAGCGAAACCCTGTCTGCAATGAAACAATCCAATAAAATATCACAGAAGAAAATAATAAATCCAAAACCTGTTGGTCGCGTTGCTGTACGTCCTGGTGTGCAGTAGCGTGACAGCGCAAACACCGGCACCAGGGCATCCAGAAAGCTCATCCAGCAATTTGACCATTCTGCATTTATAATGCTTTTGCTTAAATTCAGCTTACTTACAGATGTAGCAGAGCCATGTTTGTCATTTGGCATAACTCACTCATCTAATATATAAAGCTCAAAGTGTGTATGTATGTATGTATATATGTACAGTTGTGGCCAAAAGTATTGACACCCCTGCAATTCTGTCAGGTAATACTCAGTTTCTTCCTGAAAATGATTGCAAACACAAATTCTCTGGTATTATTATCTTCATTTAATTTGTCTTAAATTAAAAAACACGAAAGAGAATGAAGCAAAAAGCAAAACATTGATCATTTCACACAAAACTCCAAAAATGGGCCAGACAAAAGTATTGGCACCCTCAGCCTAATACTTGGTTGCACAACCTTTAGCCAAAATAACTGCGACCAACCGCTTCCGGTAACCATCAATAAGTTTCTTACAATGCTCTGCTGGAATTTTAGACCATTCTTCTTTGGCAAACTGCTCCAGGTCCCTGATATTTGAAGGGTGCCTTCTCCAAACTGCCATTTTTAGATCTCTCCACAGGTGTTCTATGGGATTCAGGTCTGGACTCATTGCTGGCCATCTTACAAGTCTCCAGTGCTTTCTCTCAAACCATTTTCTAGTGCTTTTTGAAGTGTGTGTTTTGGGTCATTGTCCTGCTGGAAGACCCATGACCTCTGAGGGAGACCCAGCTTTCTCACACTGGGCCCTACATTATGCTGCAAAATTTGTTGGTAGTCTTCAGACTTCATAATGCCATGCACACGGTCAAGCAGTCCAGTGCCAGAGGCAGCAAAGCAACCCCAAAATATCAGGGAACCTCCGCCATGCTTGACTGTAGGGACCGTGTTCTTTTCTTTGAATGCCTCTCTTTTTCTCCTGTAAACTCTATGTTTATGCCTTTGCCCAAAAAGCTCTACTTTTGTCTCATCTGACCAGAGAACATTCTTCCAAAACGTTTTAGGCTTTTTCAGGTAAGTTTTGGCAAACTCCAGCCTGGCTTTTTTAATGTCTCGAGGTAAGAAGTGGGGTCTTCCTGGGTCTCCTACCATACGGTCCCTTTTCATTCAGACGCCGACGGATAGTACGGGTTGACACTGTTGTACCCTCGGACTGCAGGGCAGCTTGAACTTGTTTGGATGTTAGTCGAGGTTCTTTATCCAACATCCGCACAATCTTGCGTTGAAATCTCTTGTCAATTTTTCTTTTCCGTCCACATCTAGGGAGATTAGCCACAGTGCCATGGGCTTTAAACTTCTTGATGACACTGCGCACGGTAGACACAGGAACATTCAGGTCTTTGGAGATGGACTTGTAGCCTTGAGATTGCTCATGCTTCCTCACAATTTGGTTTCTCAAGTCCTCAGACCGTTCTTTGGTCTTCTTTCTTTTCTCTATGCTCAATGTGGTACACACAAGGACACAGGACAGAGGTTGAGTCAACTTTAATCCATGTCAACTGGCTGCAAGTGTGATTTAGTTATTGCCAACACCTGTTAGGTGCCACAGGTAAGTTACAGGTGCTGTTAATTACACAAATTAGAGAAGCATCACATGATTTTTCGAACAGTGCCAATACTTTTGTCCACCCTCTTTTTTATGTTTGGTGTGGAATTATATCCAATTTGGCTTTAGGACAATTCTTTTTGTGTTTTTTCATTTAAGATAAATTAAACGAAGATAATAATACCAAAGAATTTGTGTTTGCAAAGATTTTCAGGAAGAAACTGAGTATTATCTGACAGAATTGCAGGGGTGTCAATACTTTTGGCCACAACTGTATGTATGATGTATGTGTGTATGTCTGTATGTCCGGGATTGGCATCCGCACCGTCGTAGCTACAGCCACAAAATTTGGCACTGTCACACGTCTGGACCCCGAGAGCGTCTTAAGCTATGTTGTGAGGCGAAATTTTAACCCTGTGCGTTCCAATTCACCAAACAATTTTGCCCCTGCCTACATACTGGGGAAAAAGTGTGTGCGCGTCAAGCCCCGCCCCTCATTATGATGTCATAATGACCCTATTTGCATCCTGGGGAAGCAGTGTGTGCGTATCAAGCCCCGCCCCTCATTATGATGTCACAATGGTTGCCATGGCGACGCTGATGTCATCATAGGTTGCAAGCCCTGCCTCCGCTCATTATGATGTCATAATGGTTGACTATGGGATGGAGGATGTGTGATGGGTATATGGGCACGGGACTATGGGATGGTGGATATGTATGATGGATATATGGGCACGGGACTATGGGATGGAGGATGTGTGATGGGTATATGGGCACTGGACTATGGGATGGTGGATATGTATGACGGGTATATGGGCACGGGACTATGGGATGGAGGATATGTATGACGGGTATATGAGCATGGGACTATGGGATGGAGGATGAGTGATGGGTATATGGGCACTGGACTTTGGGATGGAGGATATGTATGACGTGTATATGGGCACGGAACTATGGGATGGAGGATGTGTGATGGGTATATGGGCACTGGACTATGGGATGGTGGATATGTATGACGGGTATATGGGCACTCGACTATGAAATGGCGAATATGTATGATGGGTAAATGGGCACGGGACTATGGGATGGAGGATATGTATGACGGGTATATGGGCACGGGACTATGAGATGGAGGATGTGTGATGGGTAAATGGGCACGGGACTATGGGATGGAGGATGTGTGATGGGTATAGGGGCACGGCACTATGGGATGGAGGATATGTATGACGGGTATATGGGCACGGGACTATGGGATGGAGGATGTGTGATGGGTATATGGGCACGGGACTATGGGTTGGAGGATGTGTAATGGGTATATGGGCACGGGACTATGGGATGGACTATGGGATGGAGGATATGTATGACGGGTATTTGGGCACGGGACTATGAGATGGAGGATGTGTGATGGGTAAATGGGCACGGGACTATGGGATGGAGGATGTGTGATGGGTATAGGGGCACGGGACTATGGGATGGAGGATGTGTGATGGGTATATGGGCACGGGACTATGGGATGGAGGATATGTATGACGGGTATATGGGCACGGGACTATGAGATGGAGGATGTGTGATGGGTATATGGGCGCGGGACTATGGGTTGGAGGATGTGTGATGGGTATATGGGCACGGGACTATGGGATGGAGGATATGTATGACGGGTATATGGGCACGGGACTATGGGATGGAGGATGTGTGATGGGTATATGGGCACTGGACTATGGGATGGAGGATATGTATGACGAGTATATGGGCACGGAACTATGGGATGGAGGATGTGTGATGTGTATATGGGCACTGGACTATGGGATGGAGGATATGTATGACGAGTATATGGGCACGGAACTATGGGATGGAGGATGTGTGATGGGTATATGGGCACTGGGCTATGGGATGGAGGATATGTATGACGGGTATATGGGCACGGGACTATGAGATGAAGGATGTGTGATGGGTATATGGGCACTGGACTATGGGATGGAGAATATGTATGACAGGTATATGGGCACGGAACTATGGGATGGAGGATGTGTGATGGGTATATGGGCACGGGACTATGGGATGGCGGATAATTATAATTTGTTATAACTAACCACAGTTAGTAACTATGCCCGGGCAGCGCCGAGCTCTCCAGCTAGTTGTCACATAATAAGGCAATTGTTTTTGCATTGGGTCCTACTATATATCAAGCAATTGCATTGTGAGCAATTCCCTGGCAATCTTTCTTTTTTTCCCCTCAGTTCTCATCAGTTGTGTCAACCGCCTGCTGTACGACATGCACAAGGGGTGTAAAAAAGTCAAGTCGTAAGGGTACGTAAAATTCAGGCTCCTAAACTGGGCTAAAAGATGTGGAATGGGAAAGTGCTTACAATGCAATTGCTTCACTGCTTGTACAGCATGCAGTTATATGACACACCCAACTCTGCTATATCTGTGCATAACCACATCACTATTATCAGCTCTGAGCTGCTGCTGCAGAACCTCTTGGCAGGGATCACACATACAGAGGGCATGCAGCCTGGTGAAGCAGTTTCTTCCATTAATAATAAAAAAAGAAAAAAAAAAAACTTCATGAGTTTTCTACTAGTTGCACATACTAATAGGATTAGCAGGGCTGCCCTGCTCTCCCCCCATGCCTGGGGCACAGATCCCTGCAGCAGAGCTTCCTGGCACTCTATAGCCCCTCACCCACACAGTGCCCCCAGCACAGCAGGGGGGCAGCTTACCTGCAGGGCAGGAGTGGGCATCAGCCTGGCAGAGGACTTGGTTCCCAGGCTGTACAGCTCCTGTCCCGGGCACATTCAGCATGAGTGAGAGCATGGAGCAAACCCTGCCCTGGATCCAGTGTATACACATCAGACTGGGCTGGCCTACAACAATCCCAGCCACCCCCATAACTGGAGGAAGGAGGAGACCTCCAGCACTGCTGCACCATCCACAGCCAGGGAGACTGGGCGGAAATGAGTTCTCCCACAGAGGAGAGGAATTGCTGCGGCTGCTACCGCGCCGCCCCCACACACGTGCCGCCTGGGGCGGACCACCCCCCCTGCCCCCCCCATGCTACGCCACTGACCGCGATGCTTGATCAAGTATTGAGCAGTGGCAAGCAGGCTTGCTCATCACTTCTAGATACACCTCTGGCTCATACTGTATATAGGGGGCTATGTGTGGTCTCATACTATATACAAAGTGCTATGTGAGGGCTCATATTGAATATAGAGAGGCTATGTGGGGGATCATACTATATATAGAGTGGCTATGTGGGGGCTCATACTATATATAGAGTGGCTATGTGGTGGCTCATACTATATATAGAGTGGCTATGTGGTGGCTCATACTATATATAGAGAGGCTATGTGAGGGCTCATATTGAATATAGAGAGGCTATGTGGTGGCTCATACTATATATAGAGTGGCTATGTGTGGTCTCATACTATATACAAAGGGCTATGTGAGGGCTCATACTATATATAGAGAAGCTATGTGAGGGCTCATATTGAATATAGAGAGGCTATGTGAGGGCTCATATTGAATATAGAGAGGCTATGTGGTGGCTCATACTATATGTAGAGGCTATGTGGGGGCTCATACTATATATAGAGGCTATGTGGGGGCTCATACTATATAAAGAGTGGCTATGTGGGGGCTCATACTATATATAGAGGCTATGTGGGGGCTCATACTATATTTAGAGTGGCTATGTGGTGGCTCAAACTATATGTAGAGGCTATGTGGGGCTAATACTATATATAGAGGCTATGTGGGGGCTCATACTATATATAGAGTGGCTATGTGGGGGCTCATACTATATATAGAGGCTATGTGGGGGCTCATACTATATATAGAGTGGCTATGTGGGGGCTCATACTATATATAGAGGCTATGTGGGGGCTCATACTATATATAGAGTGGCTATGTGTGGTCTCATACTATATACAAAGGGCTATGTGAGGGCTCATACTATATATAGAGAGGCTATGTGAGGGCTCATATTGAATATAGAGAGGCTATGTGAGGGCTCATATTGAATATAGAGAGGCTATGTGAGGGCTCATATTGAATATAGAGAGGCTATTTGGGGGCTCATACTATATACAGAGTGGCTATGTGGAGGCTCATACTATATATAGAGGCTATGTGGGGGCTCATACTATATATAGAGAGGCTACGTGGGTTCTGACAACGTATATAGAGGGGCTATGTGAGGAATCATACTGTATGTAGGAAGCTAAGTGAGAGCTCTTACAGTATAAAGAGGTATAGAGAAGAGCTGTATATGGGCTCATATGGTATGTATGGGGTGTCAGCATATTTAATTCTGCTCAATATTAAGTTATAAAGTTATTATTACTATAAAATAATAATTGTAATTAATATGTTACAGTCTATCATGTAGCCCCTTGGGATAAGTAATAGCCCAACCCTGGTATATAGTAACATTATCCTACAGTAGCATGTCCACCTCCCCATCCAACCATCCATATAATCTAATCTTCTATAATACTGGGATATATGAGTTATTATTATTGATTTATCACTGTTCAAATCAGTAGGAACTACTCCGGAATTACAGTGTATGGTAACATTGTGGCATTTTATAAAAGTTTTAAGAAGCCAAGGTGGATAATTAGAGTCCATTTCATGTATACGGTAATGAATTGGTTGTATGGCCGGCTCTGGTCTCTTTAAACAGCTGCTGCTCCTGCTGATGATGTCACAGAATGGTGAGGTTTCTGGCTCTGCCCCCTTGCATTATGACATCACACACAAACATTGTGTAAAGAGCTGCAGAGCCAACATTCCATCTGACAGTTGCAGACGGTGGAGAGAGGTAAGTCGGCGCTATGTCATCTCTTGTTGTGTCCTTCATTTTCTTCTATCATCTATTTCTCATTTATTTTTTATTCACTAAGGAGTCTTTATTCTCTATAATACAAGCAGGTCCAAAATAAATAGTGAACCCCTCATATTAGGAGATGTCCAAATTTTACAGCCTTTCTTCCAACAGTAAAGAGATACATAGGATGTGACGGGATTTATCTTCAAGTACAGAAATGACAATGATTTACCGATTATCCATCACATTTTACTGGTTTCTGACTTTCTTGCTCATCAGGTCCATAGATTAGTTATAATTAAGAGAATCCCCTCAGCCATAACTGGAACATGACGACTTCTTGATTTTTAGGCCATGTATTGTTATAGAATCATCCAAATCTGGGAGATTAAAGTTACATCCTGTAAAGGGAACACATGTAACATGAAGATAATTATGTAATTGTCGGATGTTATAGAGACACATAGTAAAATACAGTCCAGGTCAAAAATATAAATCCAACCAATATTGGGAAATCCTGGTACAACACCGATGTATATACATATTAGCTCCATATGTAGTAAAACTATTCAAATATTCCCCCACATTGGTAGGATTCATATAGTTTGATCTCTAATATATTGGACAATGCACTTCAGTGGAAGTGAGGTTGTTGGATCCGCACCCACTAGCTGCTACTTGCGATGTCACGGAATGTGGTAATTGTTGGCTCTGCCCACATTAGCTGTTCCTTGTTATGTCTTAGAGCAGCGTTCCCCAGCTCCAGTCCTCAAGAGCCACCAAGGATTCATGTTTGCAGGCTTTCCTTAGTATGGCCTACGTGATAATTGCAGTACCTGCACAGGCAAAAATTCCATCACCTGGGCAATACGAATGAAATCCTGAAAACATGAACCGTTGGTGGCTCTTGAGGACTGGAGTTGGGGAACACTGTCTTAGAGTGATGGGATAGTTGATCCACCCCAAATAGCTGCGTCATATGATGTCACGGAAGATTATGGTTGTTGGCTTCATTCACATTAGCTCTTATTTTTCATTTCACGGAATGTTTTGGTTGTTAGCTTTGCCCCCATAAGACACTACTTGTGATGTCACTAAATGTTTTGGTTGTTGGTTTCACCCCCATTACCTTCTACTAGTGATGTCACTGAATGAATAAAAGTAATAGAAATGTTAAGCTAGTCCTACCTGTATGCCTCAAATTAATGGTCTTGTTGTGGATAAATTTTACATTCTGTCTTTATACTAATGATCACCCCAAAGACTTATAATAACGCACAATTTCATCTGCTTTTTAGGTGGAAATTGGTCCCCTTACCTCTTGTCCTGTCTGCAGTTGTACAAGTTGCACCAACATGTCCGCCCCTGTCCACCCCTGAATGGAGAGATAGGAAGGATGACACTACAGCTACAGAGGTGACCGTATGATAGCCTAGCTTGACAATCCATTTCTCACGAAGACCCTTTCAGCTTTTCAGACATGGGTGGAGCACATGATCTCTGAAAATAGGGTCCCACAGCTGCACCCCAACAGTTTGAGCATCACTCTTAGAAGAGTACATACCCTCAGAGCAGAAGGCGGCGAATCGCCCCTCACTGTGTCACTGAGGAGGATAGCATTCGCTAGGGATTACTCCGGAGTGGTGGTTGTGGTGGGATGCAGGTCTGGACAGCTGTCGTCATCCTAGTAGATAGATAAAAATTTATATATGTCTGTTTATGCTTTAAATAGAATCTGTCATCCCCCCGTGAGACGTCTATGGCCTATTAATATGGGCATACAGGTAATATAAATGTTAAGATACTCCTACCTGTATGCCTCATATTAATGGTATTGTTGAGGATACATTTTAGATTCTGTCTTTATGCTAATGATCAGCCCAATGACTCATCATAACGCACAGCTTCATCAGCTTTGGAAGTGGAAATTGGTACCCTTACCACTTGGCCCGTGTGCAGTTGCACAAGTTGTACCAACAACATGTCCACCCCTGTCCACCCCTGAATGGAACCATAGGAAGGATGACACTACAGCTACAGAGGTGACCGTCTGATATCCTAGCTCGACTACCCACCTCTCCTGAAGACCCTTTCAGCTTTTGAGACTTGGGTGGAGGACATCATCTCTGAAAATAGGGTCCCATAGCTGCACCCCAACAGTTTGAGCATTACTCTTAGAAGAGTACATACCCTCAGAGCAGAAGGGGGCGCGTCGTAGCCATTCACTTTGTCACTGAGGAGGATAGCATTCGCCAGGGATTACTCCGGAGTGGTGGTTGTGGTGGGATGCAGGTCTGGACAGCTGTTGTCATCCTATTAGATAAATAAGAATTTATATATGTATGTTTTATGCTTTAAACTGAATCTTTCCCTCCCCACCCGAGACGTATATGACTTATTAATATGGGCATACAGGTACTAGAAATGTTAAGCTAGTCCTACCTGCATACCTCATATGAATGGTCTTGTTGTGTATAAATTTTATATTCTGTCTTTATGCTAATGATCACCCCTATAACTCATCATAACGCACAGCTTCATCTGCTTTGGAGGTGGAAATTGGTCCTCTTACCTCTTGGCCCGTGTGCAGTTGCATCAACAACATGTCTGCCCTTGTTCACCCCTGAATGGAACCATAGGAAGGATGACACTACAGCTACAGAGGTGACCGTCTGATAGCCTAGCTCGACTACCCACCTCTCCTGAAGACCCTTTCAGCTTTTGAGACTTGGGTGGAGGACATCATCTCTGAAAATAGGGTCCCACAGCTGCACCCCAACAGTTTGAGCATCACTCTTAGAAGAGTACATACCCTCAGAGCAGAAGGAGGCGCGTAGCCATTCACTGTGTCACTGAGGAGGATAGCATTCGCCAGGGATTACTCCGGAGTGATTGTTGTGGTGGGATGCAGGTCTGGACAGCTGTCGTCATCCTATTAGATAGATAGATAATGATTAATATATGTACCTCATCGCCCGTGTGCAGTTGCACAAGTTGTACCAGCAACATGTCCTCCCCTGTCCGCCCCTGAATGGAACCATAGGAAGGATGACACTACAGCTACAGAGGTGACCGTCTGATAGCCAAGCTCGACTACCCACCTCTCCTGAAGACCCTTTCAGCTTTTGAGACTTGGGTGGAGGACATCATCTCTGAAAATAGGGTCCCACAGCTGCACCCCAACAGTTTGAGCATCACTCTTAGAAGAGTACATACCCTCAGAGCAGAAGGGGGCGCATAGCCAGTCACTGTGTTACTGAGGAGGATAGCATTCGCCAGGGATTACTCTGGAGTGGTTGTTGTGGTGGGATGCAGGTCTGGACAGCTGTCGTCATCCTATTAGATAGATAGATAAGAATTAATATATGTACCTCATCGCCCGTGTGCAGTTGCACAAGTTGTAAAAACAACATGTTCACCCCTGCCCACCCCTGAATGGAACCAAAGGAAGGATGACACTATAGCTACAGAGGTGACCGTCTGATAGCCTAGCTCGACTACCCACCTCTCCTGAAGACCCTTTCAGCTTTTGAGACTTGGGTGGAGGACATCATCTCTGAAAATAGGGTCCCACAGCTGCACCCCAACAGTTTGAGCATCACTCTTAGATGAGTACATACCCTCAGAGCAGAAGGGGGTGCGTAGCCATTTACTGTCTCACTGAGGAGGATAGCATTCGCCAGGGATTACTCCGGAGTGGTTGTTGTGGTGGGATGCAGGTCTGGACAGCTGTCGTCATCCTATTAGATAGATAGATAAGGATTAATATATGTACCGCATCGCCCGTGTGCAGTTGCACAAGTTGTACCAACAACATGTCCGCCCCTGTCCACCCCTGAATGGAACCATAGGAAGGATGACACTACAGCTACAGAGGTGACCGTCTGATAGCCTAGCTCGACTACCCACCTCTCCTGAAGACCCTTTAAGCTTTTGAGACTTGGGTGGAGGACATCATCTCTGAAAATAGGGTCCCACAGCTGCACCCCAACAGTTTTAGCATCACTCTTAGATGAGTACATACCCTCAGAGCAGAAGGGGGCGCGTAGCCAGTCACTGTGTTACTGAGGAGGATAGCATTCGCCAGGGATTACTCCGGAGTGGTTGTTGTGGTGGGATGCAGGTCTGGACAGCTGTCGTCATCCAATTAGATAGATAAGAATTTATATATGTCTGTTTATGCTTTAAATAGAATTTGTCACCCCCCCCGCGAGACGTATATGGCCTATTAATATGAGCATACAGGTAATAGAAATGTTAAGCTAGTCCTACCTGTATGCCTCATATTAATGGTCTTGTTGTGGATAAATTTTAGATTCTGTCTTTATGCTAATGATCAGCCCAATGACTCATCATAACGCACAGCTTCATCAGCTTTGGAAGTGGAAATTGGTACCCTTAACTCTTGGCCCGTGTGCAGTTGCACAAGTTGTACCAACAACATGTCCGCCCCTGTCCACCCCTGAATGGAACCATAGGAAGGATGACACTACAGCTACAGAGGTGACCGTCTGATAGCCTAGCTCGACTATTCACCTCTCCTGAAGACCTTTTCAGCTTTTGAGACTTGGGTGGAGGACATCATCTCTGAAAATAGGGTCCCACAGCTGCACCCCAACAGTTTGAGCATCACTCTTAGAAGAGTACATACCCTCAGAGCAGAAGGGGGCGCGTAGCCAGTCACTGTGTTACTGAGGAGGATAGCATTCGCCAGGGATTACTCCGGAGTGGTGGTTGTGGTGGGATGCAGGTCTGGACAGCTGTCGTCATCCTATTAGATAGATAAGGATTAATATATGTACCTCATCGCCCGTGTGCAGTTGCACAAGTTGTACCAACAACATGTCCGCCCCTGTCCACCCCTGAATGGAACCATAGGAAGGATGACACTACAGCTACAGAGGTGACCGTCTGATAGCCTAGCTCGACTACCCACCTCTCCTGAAGACCCTTTCAGCTTTTGAGACTTGGGTGGAGGACATCATCTCTGAAAATAGGGTCCCACAGCTGCAACCCAACAGTTCGAGCATCACTCTTAGATAAGTACATACCCTCAGAGCAGAAGGGGGTGCGTAGCCCCTCACTGTGTCACTGAGGAGGATAGCATTCGCCAGGGATAACTCCGGAGTGGTGGTTGTGGTGGGATGCAGGTCTGGACAGCTGTCGTCATCCTATTAGATAGATAGATAAGGATTAATATATGTACCTCATCGCCCGTGTGCAGTTGCACAAGTTGTACCAACAACATGTCCGCCTCTGTCCATCCCTGAATGGAACCATAGGAAGGATGACACTACAGCTACAGAGGTGACCGTCTGATAGCCTAGCTCGACTACCCACCTCTCCTGAAGACCCTTTCAGCTTTTGAGACTTGGGTGGAGGACATCATCTCTGAAAATAGGGTCCCACAGCTGCACCCCAACAGTTTTAGCATCACTCTTAGATGAGTACATACCCTCAGAGCAGAAGGGGGCGCGTAGCCAGTCACTGTGTTACTGAGGAGGATAGCATTCGCCAGGGATTACTCCGGAGTGGTTGTTGTGGTGGGATGCAGGTCTGGACAGCTGTCGACATCCAATTGATAGATAAGAATTTATATATGTCTGTTTATGCTTTAAATAGAATCTGTCACCCCCCCCGCGAGACGTATATGGCCTATTAATATGAGCATACAGGTAATAGAAATGTTAAGCTAGTCCTACCTGTATGCCTCATATTAATGGTCTTGTTGTGGATAAATTTTAGATTCTGTCTTTATGCTAATGATCAGCCCAATGACTCATCATAACGCACAGCTTCATCAGCTTTGGAAGTGGAAATTGGTACCCTTAACTCTTGGCCCGTGTGTAGTTGCACAAGTTGTACCAACAACATGTCCGCCCCTCTCCACCCCTGAATGGAACCATAGGAAGGATGACACTACAGCTACAGAGGTGACCGTCTGATAGCCTAGCTCGACTACCCACCTCTCCTGAAGACCCTTTCAGCTTTTGAGACTTGGGTGGAGGACATCATCTCTGAAAATAGGGTCCCACAGCTGCACCCCAACAGTTTGAGCATCACTCTTAGATGAGTACATACCCTCAGAGCAGAAGGGGGCGCGTAGCCCCTCACTGTGTCACTGAGGAGGATAGCATTCGCCAGGGATTACTCCGGAGTGGTGGTTGTGGTGGGATGCAGGTCTGGACAACTGTCGTCATCCTATTAGATAGATAGATAAGAATTAATATATGTACCTCATCGCCCGTGTGCAGTTGCACAAGTTGTACCAACAACATGTCCGCCCCTGTCCATCCCTGAATGGAACCATAAGAAGGATGACACTACAGCTACAGAGGTGACCGTCTGATAGCCTAGCTCGACTACTCACCTCTCCTGAAGACCCTTTCAGCTTTTGAGACTTGGGTGGAGGACATCATCTCTGAAAATAGGGTCCCACAGCTGCACCCCAACAGTTTGAGCATCACTCTTAGAAGAGTACATACCCTCAGAGCAGAAGGGGGTGCGTAGCCAGTCACTGTGTTACTGAGGAGGATAGCATTCGCCAGGGATTACTCCGGAGTGGTGGTTGTGGTGGGATGCAGGTCTGGACAACTGTCGTCATCCTATTAGATAGATAGATAAGAATTAATATATGTACCTCATCGCCCGTGTGCAGTTGCACAAGTTGTACCAACAACATGTCCGCCCCTGTCCATCCCTGAATGGAACCATAGGAAGGATGACACTACAGCTACAGAGGTGACCGTCTGATAGCCTAGCTCGACTACTCACCTCTCCTGAAGACCCTTTCAGCTTTTGAGACTTGGGTGGAGGACATCATCTCTGAAAATAGGGTCCCACAGCTGCACCCCAACAGTTTGAGCATCACTCTTAGAAGAGTACATACCCTCAGAGCAGAAGGGGGTGCGTAGCCAGTCACTGTGTTACTGAGGAGGATAGCATTCGCCAGGGATTACTCCGGAGTGGTTGTTGTGGTGGGATGCAGGTCTGGACAGCTGTCGTCATCCTATTAGATAGATAGATAGATAAGGATTAATATATGTACCTCATCGCCCGTGTGCAGTTGCACAAGTTGTAAAATCAACATGTCCACCCCTGTCCACCCCTGAATGGAACCATAGGAAGGATGACACTACAGCTACAGAGGTGACCGTCTGATAGCCTAGCTCGACTACCCACCTCTCCTGAAGACCCTTTCAGCTTTTGAGACTTGGGTGGAGGACATCATCTCTGAAAATAGGGTCCCACAGCTGCACCCCAACAGTTTGAGCATCACTCTTAGATGAGTACATACCCTCAGAGCAGAAGGGGGCGCGTAGCCCTTCACTGTGTCACTGAGGAGGATAGCATTCGCCAGGGATTACTCCGGAGTGGTGGTTGTGGTGGGATGCAGGTCTGGACAGCTGTCGTCATCCTATTAGATAGATAGATAAGAATTAATATACGTCCCTCATCGCCCGTGTGCAGTTGCACAAGTTGTACCAACATGTCCGCCCCTGTCCACCCCTGAATGGAACCATAGGAAGGATGACACTACAGCTACAGAGGTGACCGTCTGATAGCCTAGCTCGACTACCCACCTCTCCTGAAGACCCTTTCAGCTTTTGAGTCTTGGGTGGAGGACATCATCTCTGAAAATAGGGTCCCACAGCTGCACCCCAACAGTTTGAGCATCACTCTTAGATAAGTACATACCCTCAGAGCAGAAGGGGGCGCGTAGCCCCTCACTGTGTCACTGAGGAGGATAGCATTCGCCAGGGATTACTCCGGAGTGGTGGTTGTGGTGGGATGCAGGTCTGGACAGCTGTCGTCATCCTATTAGATAGATAGATAAGGATTAATATATGTACCTCATCGCCCGTGTGCAGTTGCACAAGTCGTAAAAACAACATGTCCACCCCTGTCCACCCCTGAATGGAACCATAGGAAGGATGACACTACAGCTACAGAGGTGACCGTCTGATAGCCTAGCTCGACTACCCACCTCTCCTGAAGACCCTTTCAGCTTTTGAGACTTGGGTGGAGGACATCATCTCTGAAAATAGGGTCCCACAGCTGCATCCCAACAGTTTGAGCATCACTCTTAGATGAGTACATACCCTCAGAGCAGAAGGGGGCGCGTAGCCATTTACTGTCTCACTGAGGAGGATAGCATTCGCCAGGGATTACTCCGGAGTGGTTGTTGTGGTGGGATGCAGGTCTGGACAGCTGTCATCATCCAATTAGATAGATAAGAATTTATATATGTCTGTTTATGCTTTAAATAGAATCTGTCACCCCCCCTGCGAGACGTATATGGCCTATTAATATGAGCATACAGGTAATAGAAATGTTAAGCTAGTCCTACCTGTATGCCTCATATTAATGGTCTTGTTGTGGATAAATTTTAGATTCTGTCTTTATGCTAATGATCAGCCCAATGACTCATCATAACGCACAGCTTCATCAGCTTTGGAAGTGGAAATTGGTACCCTTAACTCTTGGCCCGTGTGTAGTTGCACAAGTTGTACCAACAACATGTCTGCCCCTGTCCACCCCTGAATGGAACCATAGGAAGGATGACACTACAGCTACAGAGGTGACCGTCTGATAGCCTAGCTCGACTACCCACCTCTCCTGAAGACCCTTTCAGCTTTTGAGACTTGGGTGGAGGACATCATCTCTGAAAATAGGGCACCACAGCTGCACCCCAACAGTTTGAGCATCACTCTTAGATGAGTACATACCCTCAGAGCAGAAGGGGGCGCGTAGCCCCTCACTGTGTCACTGAGGAGGATAGCATTCGCCAGGGATTACTCCGGAGTGGTTGTTGTGGTGGGATGCAGGTTTGGACAGCTGTCGTCATCCTATTAGATAGATAGATAGATAGATAAGGATCAATATATGTACCTCATCGCCCATGTGCAGTTGCACAAGTTGTAAAAACAACATGTCCGCCCCTGTCCACCCCTGAATGGAACCATAGGAAGGATGACACTACAGCTACAGAGGTGACCGTCTGATAGCCTTGCTCGACTACCCACCTCTCCTGAAGACCCTTTCAGCTTTTGAGACTTGGGTGGAGGACATCATCTCTGAAAATACGGTCCCACAGCTGCACCCCAACAGTTTGAGCATCACTCTTAGAAGAGTACATACCCTCAGAGCAGAAGGGGGTGCGTAGCCAGTCACTGTGTTACTGAGGAGGATAGCATTCGCCAGGGATTACTCCGGAGTGGTTGTTGTGGTGGGATGCAAGTCTGGACAGCTGTCGTCATCCTATTAGATAGATAGATAAGGATTAATATATGTACCTCATCGCCCGTGTGCAGTTGCACAAGTTGTAAAAACAACATGTCCACCCCTGTCCACCCCTGAATGGAACCATAGGAAGGATGACACTACAGCTACAGAGGTGACCGTCTGATAGCCTAGCTCGACTACCCACCTCTCCTGAAGACCCTTTCAGCTTTTGAGACTTGGGTGGAGGACATCATCTCTGAAAATAGGGTCCCACAGCTGCACCCCAACAGTTTGAGCATCACTCTTAGAGAGTACATACCCTCAGAGCAGAAGGGGGCGCGTAGCCCCTCACTGTGTCACTGAGGAGGATAGCATTCGCCAGGGATTACTCCGGAGTGGTGGTTGTGGTGGGATGCAGGTCTGGACAACTGTCGTCATCCTATTAGATAGATAGATAAGAATTAATATATGTACCTCATCGCCCGTGTGCAGTTGCACAAGTTGTACCAACAACATGTCCGCCCCTGTCCATCCCTGAATGGAACCATAGGAAGGATGACACTACAGCTACAGAGGTGACCGTCTGATAGCCTAGCTCGACTACTCACCTCTCCTGAAGACCCTTTCAGCTTTTGAGACTTGGGTGGAGGACATCATCTCTGAAAATAGGGTCCCACAGCTGCACCCCAACAGTTTGAGCATCACTCTTAGAAGAGTACATACCCTCAGAGCAGAAGGGGGTGCGTAGCCAGTCACTGTGTTACTGAGGAGGATAGCATTCGCCAGGGATTACTCCGGAGTGGTTGTTGTGGTGGGATGCAGGTCTGGACAGCTGTCGTCATCCTATTAGATAGATAGATAAGGATTAATATATGTACCTCATCGCCCGTGTGCAGTTGCACAAGTTGTAAAAACAACATGTCCACCCCTGTCCACCCCTGAATGGAACCATAGGAAGGATGACACTACAGCTACAGAGGTGACCGTCTGATAGCCTAGCTCGACTACCCACCTCTCCTGAAGACCCTTTCAGCTTTTGAGTCTTGGGTGGAGGACATCATCTCTGAAAATAGGGTCCCACAGCTGCACCCCAACAGTTTGAGCATCACTCTTAGATAAGTACATACCCTCAGAGCAGAAGGGGGCGCGTAGCCCCTCACTGTGTCACTGAGGAGGATAGCATTCGCCAGGGATTACTCCGGAGTGGTGGTTGTGGTGGGATGCAGGTCTGGACAGCTGTCGTCATCCTATTAGATAGATAGATAAGGATTAATATATGTACCTCATCGCCCGTGTGCAGTTGCACAAGTCGTAAAAACAACATGTCCACCCCTGTCCACCCCTGAATGGAACCATAGGAAGGATGACACTACAGCTACAGAGGTGACCGTCTGATAGCCTAGCTCGACTACCCACCTCTCCTGAAGACCCTTTCAGCTTTTGAGACTTGGGTGGAGGACATCATCTCTGAAAATAGGGTCCCACAGCTGCACCCCAACAGTTTGAGCATCACTCTTAGATGAGTACATACCCTCAGAGCAGAAGGGGGCGCGTAGCCCCTCACTGTGTCACTGAGGAGGATAGCATTCGCCAGGGATTACTCCGGAGTGGTGGTTGTGGTGGGATGCAGGTCTGGACAACTGTCGTCATCCTATTAGATAGATAGATAAGAATTAATATATGTACCTCATTGCCCGTGTGCAGTTGCACAAGTTGTACCAACAACATGTCCGCCCCTGTCCACCCCTGAATGAAACCATAGGAAGGATGACACTACAGCTACAGAGGTGACCGTCTGATAGCCTAGCTCGACTACTCACCTCTCCTGAAGACCCTTTCAGCTTTTGAGACTTGGGTGGAGGACATCATCTCTGAAAATAGGGTCCCACAGCTGCACCCCAACAGTTTGAGCATCACTCTTAGATGAGTACATACCCTCAGAGCAGAAGGGGGCGCGTAGCCCCTCACTGTGTCACTGAGGAGGATAGCATTCGCCAGGGATTACTCCGGAGTGGTGGTTGTGGTGGGATGCAGGTCTGGACAGCTGTCGTCATCCTATTAGATAGATAGATAGATAGATAGATAGATAGATAAGAATTAATATATGTCCCTCATCTCCCGTGTGCAGTTGCACAAGTTGTACCAACAACATGTCCGCCCCTGTCCACCCCTGAATGGAACCATAGGAAGGATGACACTACAGCTACAGAGGTGACCGTCTGATAGCCTAGCTCGACTACCCACCTCTCCTGAAAACCCTTTCAGCTTTTGAGACTTGGGTGGAGGACATCATCTCTGAAAATAGGGTCCCACAGCTGCACCCCAACAGTTTGACCATCACTCTTAGATGAGTACATACCCTCAGAGCAGAAGGGGGCGCGTAGCCCCTCACTGTGTCACTGAGGAGCATAGCATTCGCCAGGGATTACTCCGGAGTGGTGGTTGTGGTGGGATGCAGGTCTGGACAGCTGTCGTCATCCTATTAGATAGATAGATAAGAATTAATATATGTACCTCATCGCCCGTGTGCAGTTGCACAAGTTGTACCAACAACATGTCCGCCCCTGTCCACCCCTGTATGGAACCATAGGAAGGATGACACTACAGCTACAGAGGTGACCGTCTGATAGCCTAGCTCGACTACTCACCTCTCCTGAAGACCCTTTCAGCTTTTGAGACTTGGGTGGAGGACATCATCTCTGAAAATAGGGTCCCACAGCTGCACCCCAACAGTTTGAGCATCACTCTTAGAAGAGTACATACCCTCAGAGCAGAAGGGGGAGCGTAGCCAGTCACTGTGTTACTGAGGAGGATAGCATTCGCCAGGGATTACTCCGGAGTGGTGGTTGTGGTGGGATGCAGGTCTGGACAGCTGTCATCATCCTATTAGATAGATAGATAAGGATTAATATATGTACCTCATCGCCCGTGTGCAGTTGCACAAGTTGTACCAACAACATGTCCGCCCCTGTCCACTCCTGAATGGAACCATAGGAAGGATGACACTACAGCTACAGAGGTGACCGTCTGATAGCCTAGCTCGACTACCCACCTCTCCTGAAGACCCTTTCAGCTTTTGAGACTTGGGTGGAGGACATCATCTCTGAAAATAGGGTCCCACAGCTGCACCCCAACAGTTTGAGCATCACTCTTAGATAAGTACATACCCTCAGAGCAGAAGGGGGCGCGTAGCCAGTCACTGTGTTACTGAGGAGGATAGCATTCGCCAGGGATTACTCCGGAGTGGTTGTTGTGGTGGGATGCAGGTTTGGACAGCTGTCGTCATCCTATTAGATAGATAGATAGATAGATATATAAGGATTAATATATGTACCTCATCGCCCATGTGCAGTTGCACAAGTTGTAAAAACAACATGTCCACCCCTGTCCACCCCTGAATGGAACCATAGGAAGGATGACACTACAGCTACAGAGGTGACCGTCTGATAGCCTAGCTCGACTACCCACCTCTCCTGAAGACCTTTTCAGCTTTTGAGACTTGGGTGGAGGACATCATCTCTGAAAATAGGGTCCCACAGCTGCACCCCAACAGTTTGAGCATCACTCTTAGATGAGTACATACCCTCAGAGCAGAAGGGGGCGCGTAGCCATTTACTGTCTCACTGAGGAGGATAGCATTCGCCAGGGATTACTCCGGAGTGGTTGTTGTGGTGGGATGCAGGTCTGGACAGCTGTCATCATCCAATTAGATAGATAAGAATTTATATATGTCTGTTTATGCTTTAAATAGAATCTGTCACCCCCCCCGCGAGACGTATATGGCCTATTAATATGAGCATACAGGTAATAGAAATGTTAAGCTAGTCCTACCTGTATGCCTCATATTAATGGTCTTGTTGTGGATAAATTTTAGATTCTGTCTTTATGCTAATGATCAGCCCAATGACTCATCATAACGCACAGCTTCATCAGCTTTGGAAGTGGAAATTGGTACCCTTAACTCTTGGCCCGAGTGTAGTTGCACAAGTTGTACCAATAACATGTCCGCCCCTGTCCACCCCTGAATGGAACCATAGGAAGGATGACACTACAGCTACAGAGGTGACCGTCTGATAGCCTAGCTCGACTACCCACCTCTCCTGAAGACCCTTTCAGCTTTTGAGACTTGGGTGGAGGACATCATCTCTGAAAATAGGGTCCCACAGCTGCACCCCAACAGTTTGAGCATCACTCTTAGATGAGTACATACCTTCAGAGCAGAAGGGGGCGCGTAGCCAGTCACTGTGTTACTGAGGAGGATAGCATTCGCCAGGGATTACTCCGGAGTGGTGGTTGTGGTGGGATGCAGGTCTGGACAGCTGTCGTCATCCTATTAGATAGATAGATAAGAATTAATATATGTACCTCATCGCCCGTGTGCAGTTGCACAAGTTGTACCAACAACATGTCCGCCCCTGTCCACCCCTGAATGGAACAATAGGAAGGATGACACTACAGCTACAGAGGTGACCGTCTGATAGCCTAGGTCGACTACTCATCTCTCCTGAAGACCCTTTCAGCTTTTGAGACTTGGGTGGAGGACATCATCTCTGAAAATAGGGTCCCACAGCTGCACCCCAACAGTTTGAGCATCACTCTTAGAAGAGTACATACCCTCAGAGCAGAAGGGGGCGCGTAGCCAGTCACTGTGTTACTGAGGAGGATAGCATTCGCCAGGGATTACTCCGGAGTGGTGGTTGTGGTGGGATGCAGGTCTGGACAGCTGTCGTCATCCTATTAGATAGATAGATAAGAATTAATATATGTACCTCATCACCCGTGTGCAGTTGCACAAGTTGTACCAACCACATGTCCGCCCCTGTCCACCCCTGAATGGAACCATAGGAAGGATGACACTACAGCTACAGAGGTGACCGTCTGATAGCCTAGCTCGACTACCCACCTCTCCTGAAGACCCTTTCAGCTTTTGAGACTTGGGTGGAGGACATCATCTCTGAAAATAGGGTCCCACAGCTGCACCCCAACAGTTTGAGCATCACTCTTAGATGAGTACATACCCTCAGAGCAGAAGGGGGTGCGTAGCCTCTCACTGTGTCACTGAGGAGGATAGCATTCGCCAGGGATTACTCCGGAGTGGTGGTTGTGGTGGGATGCAGGTCTGGACAGCTGTCGTCATCCTATTAGATAGATAGATAAGAATTAATATATGTACCTCATCGCCCGTGTGCAGTTGCACAAGTTGTACCAACCACATGTCCGCCCCTCTCCACCCCTGAATGGAACCATAGGAAGGATGACACTACAGCTACAGAGGTGACCGTCTGATAGCCTAGCTCGACTACCCACCTCTCCTGAAGACCCTTTCAGCTTTTGAGACTTGGGTGGAGGACATCATCTCTGAAAATAGGGTCCCACAGCTGCACCCCAACAGTTTGAGCATCACTCTTAGATGAGTACATACCCTCAGAGCAGAAGGGGGTGCGTAGCCATTTACTGTCTCACTGAGGAGGATAGCATTCGCCAGGGATTACTCCGGAGTGGTTGTTGTGGTGGGATGCAGGTCTGGACAGCTGTCGTCATCCTATTAGATAGATAGATAAGGATTAATATATGTACCTCATCGCCCGTGTGCAGTTGCACAAGTTGTACCAACAACATGTCCGCCCCTATCCACCCCTGAATGGAACCATAGGAAGGATGACACTACAGCTACAGAGGTGACCGTCTGATAGCCTAGCTCGACTACCCACCTCTCCTGAAGACCCTTTCAACTTTTGAGACTTGGGTGGAGGACATCACCTCTGAAAATAGGGTCCCACAGCTGCACCCCAACAGTTTTAGCATCACTCTTAGATGAGTACATACCCTCAGAGCAGAAGGGGGCGCGTAGCCAGTCACTGTGTTACTGAGGAGGATAGCATTCGCCAGGGATTACTCCGGAGTGGTTGTTGTGGTGGGATGCAGGTCTGGACAGCTGTCGTCATCCTATTAGATAGATAGATAGATAGATAGATAGATAGATAGATAGATAGATAGATAGATAGATAGATAAGGATTAATATATGTACCTCATCGCCCGTGTGCAGTTGCACAAGTTGTAAAAACAACATGTCCACCCCTGTCCACCCCTGAATGGAACCATAGGAAGGATGACACTACAGCTACAGAGGTGACCGTCTGATAGCCTAGCTCGACTACCCACCTCTCCTGAAGACCCTTTCAACTTTTGAGACTTGGGTGGAGGACATCATCTCTGAAAATAGGGTCCCACAGCTGCACCCCAACAGTTTGAGCATCACTCTTAGATGAGTACATACCCTCAGAGCAGAAGGGGGCGCGTAGCCTCTCACTGTGTCACTGAGGAGGATAGTATTCGCCAGGGATTACTCCGGAGTGGTTGTTGTGGTGGGATGCAGGTCTGGACAGCTGTCGTCATCCAATTAGATAGATAAGAATTTATATATGTCTGTTTATGCTTTAAATAGAATCTGTCACCCCCCCCGCGAGACGTATATGGCCTATTAATATGAGCATACAGGTAATAGAAATGTTAAGCTAGTCCTACCTGTATGCCTCATATTAATGGTCTTGTTGTGGATAAATTTTAGATTCTGTCTTTATGCTAATGATCAGCAAAATGACTCATCATAACGCACAGCTTTATCAGCTTTGGAAGTGGAAATTGGTACCCTTAACTCTTGGCCCGTGTGCAGTTGCACAAGTTGTACCAACAACAGGTCCGCCCCTGTCCACCCCTGAATGGAACCATAGGAAGGATGACACTACAGCTACAGAGGTGACCGTCTGATAGCCTAGCTCGACTACCCACCTCTCCTGAAGACCCTTTCAGCTTTTGAGACTTGGGTGGAGGACATCATCTCTGAAAATAGGGTCCCACAGCTGCACCCTAACAGTTTGAACATCACTCTTAGATGAGTACATACCCTCAGAGCAGAAGGGGGCGCGTAGCCTCTCACTGTGTCACTGAGGAGGATAGCATTCGCCAGGGATTACTCCGGATTGGTGGTTGTGGTGGGATGCAGGTCTGGACAGCTGTCGTCATCCTATTAAATAGATAAGAATTAATATATGTCTGTTTATGCTTTAAATGGAATCTGTCACCCCCCCCCCGCGAGACATATAGGACCTATTAATATGGGCATACAGGTAATAGAAATGGTAAGCTAGTCCTACCTGTATGCCTCATATTAATGGTCTTGTTGTGGATAAGTTTTATATTCTGTCTTTATGATAATGCTTTGTTGTTTCTCTGATCCCACAAAATGACCTTATTTTCATTGTTCTTATTGGTTATAAGTGTTGTCTTTGTTTTGTCTGTTTTCTTTATTTGTTTGTTTTCTTTTCTGTTATTGGTACTGTAATTTTGCACTTTATGTATTTGACCAAAGGGTTAAACTAAATGACTCTAAAGAAAATAGATTTAATTAGCAAAATGTTTAGTCGGAATGTGTTATTAAGCTTTTAGGTTTTGGACATTGACCACTATCTGGTTATTATTAACCAATGTGTATATTATTGCCATTATTTATTATTATAGCTCCATTTTTTCCATCGTGCCATGGTGCTTTACATGTGAAAAGGGGTGTCCATAATAAACACAAGTACAACAATCTTAACCCCTTAATGTCCAATGACGGACATAGTCCATCATTGGACATCTCCCCCGCTTTGATGAGGGCTCCGGCGGTGAACAGCTGACATGTGCCTGCAATAGGCGCAAGTGGAATCGCGATCCACCTTCGCCTATTAACTAGTTAAATGCTGCTGTCAAACACTGACAGCGGTATTTAACAAGCACTCTGGCCGCGTGGTCAGAAATACGCGCACCGCTGTCCTCCGTCACGTGATAAGGGGGTCACAAATGCGTTGGCACAACAATCAGAGGTCTCCTGGACACCTCTATGGTTGTTGATGCCGGATTGCTATGAGCGCCACAATGTGGACAGCGCTCATAGCAATGCTGTATTTCTTCTACATGTAGGCGATCTGCTCATCGCCTAGATGTAGCAGTGGCGATCAAGCTTTGGCAGCTTCTAGCCTCCAATGGAGGCTATTGAAGCATGCTAAAAGTAAAAAAAAAATGTATTTAAAAAGATGAAAAAAAATAGAAAAATATAAAAGTTTAAATCATGCCCCATTCAAAATTAAACAATAAAAATAAAATTAAACATACACATATTTGATATCGCCACATTCAGAATCGCCCGATCTATCAATAAAAAAAAGGATTAACCTGATCGCTAAACGGTGTAGCGGGAAAAAAATAAAAAAAACAGAATTACTTTTTTTTGGTCGCTGTGACATTGCATTAAAATGCAATAACGGTCGATCAAAAGAAAATATCTCCGCAAAAGTGGTATCATTAAAAACGTCAGCCTTATCATCTCAAAAACATTCGTCAACAATAACCAGAAAATGTCCAATCCTTTTAATCATAGTTTAAAGTTTTGCAAGAATTTACTTTAAATTTTGTCACCCCTTATATCATAAAATAATAAATCAAAAGAAACGACTTTTCTAATAGACTGGCATGTCCAGAAGAGATCCCTTATTAGCAGTCACCTCATTATCATAATAGGCAGGATTACAATGAGAGTTAATAGAATTCACCATTCACAGTAGGTAGTGTCACAGCTCACCTCTTCCCCCTTCCTGCACAATGACATCTGCATGTCACTAAACATGAGAACATGAATAGAAAACTCTGCCAAGGAAATAGAGTCCCTTATAATGTCTTATGATATATATACTGTACATGTATATGTCCAATGTCCATATCTTCAAACAGGCAAGAGAGCAGCTTCCATAAATGTACAGGAAACAGAATACAATGATCTGCAATCAGAAATACAGATTATACAAAAGATTATAACAATCTGATTTCAATTAGTTTAAAAATTTTATAAATGTATGTGACACATTCCCTTAAAGAAAAATAAGTAAAAAATATACCTAAAAAGATTATTGGATATTTTAAGAAATGTTTAATACATTAGAGTAGAGTAGGGCCCTGCCAAAAGAGTCTACCTTGTCGTGGTGGCAGGCTTAAAAAACCTGTTGGTCAAAACAAAAGCTGATGGTTACGTTTGTGGTATCGTTACATGGGAACTATTAATGTGTGATTGGTGACGACGGGGCAGAAGAGTTTTTCCAAGAGTGGGCGATGGGACTGTGCAAAGTTCGAAGGGTGTAGGCGGGGCTTGGGGGTAGAGGCAGAACTGGGGTGGAGCCTGGGTGGAGTCTCAAGGGAGCCCGAAAATTTTGCCATTATGGGGCCCTGAAATTCCTTTTGGTAGCCCTGATCAGGAACATAGCTAGCTTTCATAATATGTGATAATGAAACTATCAAACTGGTGAGATACTCTCAAAGAAATGATAATTCCATTGTTTTACCCTTGATCTTAATATCTCTTGGTACATGTATCAGAGACACAATAACTGTTATTGCTTTGTGATAGTTCCTTCTCCCATTTTCCTTTATTTTCCCTTGTTTCACCATATTTTTCCTTTTCTCTTACTTCATGTTGTTTAACTCCATTTTATATAATAATTAGAACATTTTCAATAAAAACAGTTTGAGCAACAAATGGAATATCTGCTTAGTAAAAAAATGCTTTTGTGACTCCTTCGTGAACCTCATGTGCTAAAGAAGAGCCACGTCCAGCTGAACCACGGAGAAGGATGATAATGGACTTTATCTGGTCACTTCATGAACATTCTTGATGGTGCCCATCAGGACGTGGCCAGGTGGCATTGCTGCGATTTTTTTTCTCATGCCAAATTAGTATGAGAAAAAAATAGCAGATCTGCTCTGCCCAGGGGTATAACATTGGGTCTTGTGCTATCTGATAAAACATCAGATAGTTCTAGGCCATATTATATGGTTATGTGAACAAACTCTTATTGTAATAAACTATTTTTTTTTTTAACTTGGAACTTCTGTGATCATGTTGGCTTACTATCCAAAACAGGACCCCTCTATTACTGACACCTGTAGAAGGTCACTTACACACCTGCAGTAAACAGATTTCCCTTGTGTAATATTGTAAGAGGATAGTTGGATGCAGTGAAGAGCCGGAGGCAGAGAAGGGGTTAACAAGATTTACTACAACAGGTTATGGAAGTACAAGGAATACTCAGCGCAGGGAGATCAAATCAACAGTGGGAAAATGCAGAAACTCTGAGCGCAACAACAGGACTTCCACAAAAAACACAATATTTTGAAAAGGGTGATCGAAAAAGAGATAACTTATCGCTTGAAGATTTTGTTGGGGGAAGGCTGGAATATCTCCCGCCGACGTCATAGACCGTGGACAATGACTCTGGCTCTGTTATGGAGGAACGAAAAGCACTGTCTCCCCACTAGGAAATGTCATTGCAACATTTCACAACCCTAGCTGGCCATGTGGTTTGTGACACATAAGCAGACACATCTTGTTTCATTTATGAAGGATGGACTCTTAAAGTGAAAGAGCCTATTTTTACAGGGGCATCAGGCAGCATTAATCTTCTTAAAGGGACATTATTAAACAGTGGGTCTCCTATGTTGTTATTGCCTATGCAGTGAGTGGATGGACTGCCAAGAATTACGACACACCCCAATACCCCTTTCACGAGAGGTACAAGAGGGCTTCCTGAAAAAATGTTGCATTTAATGCAAGGCCTGCCCTGCCCCAAAGTTACATGCACCCCAATAAGCTTTTGAAGCCATGTACCGGAAGGGCACAGGAAAATCCACTTTACATTATTCATTTCGTACTCCAATACTGTTTTTTTATACATTGACAGCAAAGCCTGTTGTTCTGCCTTCTTCCATGTATGACGCTGTGTGGATTCCAGCATACGGCTAAACCCTTCATCCACTCCCAGTAACAAGACTGTATTGGTTGCTTAAGTCCATATTTATTAGGATGATGTGAACAACAATGGTAAATGATAAAAGATGATATATTGGAGGAGATTGGTGAACACAATATGGATGAGATCGGAGATATAGAAGTGGATGATATCGGAGATATAGAAGTGGATGATTTTGGGTAAAAACTATAAATAAATAGACAGTGCAATATGTCAGTGCTGGCAGATAACATCACAGCAATAATACAAGGTGCTATCATAACAGTAAAGCAATGATACACAGCAGGCATTATTACAAAGTGCTGTTACATCAGTAGGCATCACCACAGAGGCTGAACAATACAATACACAATGCAGTGAAAAGAGAAAAGAGATATATAAACAACTTAGGCTTCAAGCATTGTGCTAACTGAATAATGGGGCATCTGTCTAACATGCAGTGTAAAAGCTTTACAAGGAACTGAAAATACATTGCAACATCATGGGGCTGCATCATGGCCAGCCAACACAGATACACAACACATATCACATAGCTGCATTAAACCCTCACCAGAATCCGCTTGATATAAGCAGTGATTTTGCAGGGAGCTGGACACGTGTGAGCAGCTCTGGGATCTGAGGGAAAATGGCTACATCCTTCAGCACTGGAAGATGAAGGGGCGGTTCTGAACAGAATAACAATTAAGGGGAAGGAGCCCCTAACTCCAAGAATAGGAAAAAGAAGGGCAACTATGACATCTAATGGCCATAGCTGGAACAGCACTTAAGAAATGTCTTGCTGCACATGAATGGGCAGAGCGCTTTGCTGCCAAGTTATATGCACCTCAATAAGCCTTTGAACCCAGGTACTGGATGGGCACAGGAAAATCCACTTCACATTATTCATTTTGTACTCCCATATTCTTTTCTTATGCATTGACTGCAAGGCCTGGCCCGCTGCCAAGTCATATGCACCCCAATAAGAATCTGAAACCACGTACTGGATAGTCACATGAAACAAAAGTTTCCATTATTATTTTAGTTTTTATTACCATAAAGTTTGTCCCTAAAGTGAATGCAAGACCTGGCCCTAATTTGCACTCACCACAATCCCCCTTGTAAGAAACATGGGGGAGGCTTTCATAAAAAATTCACATTACAAAGGAGCATTTCATCTATACTTGGAATGCCCATACACAAACATTTCCCCCTGGGGGTACATATCAACATAGCATGTAATTTTTTTTTTAGGGGCATCATAAACACCTTGCAAAACTGTAATGTGGTTTACTACACAGTTGCTGCTGGGAAGGTGCAGGTTTTCAGTAAAAATATGGCAGACGAATCACTGGATGAAGTGATCAGGAAAAAGGGCATGGTGATGACAGGAATGGGAACATACATGATTAATAACAGTAGTGGCTATGGGAGGTATGAGATCTAGGATACAGCCTACAATGATTCGTCGTTTAGCCACCATTAATTACCAGAATGGTTTTCATGCCCGTCAGAAGATCGGTGAAACAGATGCACGTGTGAGACTCGGCCTAAAAATTGCCCGTCCAAAATATGTTGCCAAAGATGCACGTGTCTGTATAAAGGGCAAAGTGCAACATGTTCGTGAGATGCTAAATTAGAGAAAGCAGGTTAGTGTTGGAGGAAAACCAAACAAACTGATGCTCGTGGAAAACTAAGTTTAAAGAGGAGTGAACCGTCCGTGACTACACTGGGTGCAGAATTATTAAGCAAATCAGTATTTTGATCACATCATCCTTATTATACATGTTGTCCTACTCCAAGCTGTATAGGCTTGAATGCCAACTGCCAATTATGTAAATCAGTTGATTTGCATCTCTGTAATGATGAGGGGTGTGGTCTAATGACATCAACACCCTATATAAGGTGTACTTAATTATTAGGCAACTTCCTTTCCTTTGGCAAAATTGGTCCATAGAAAGATTTGACGGACTTTGAAAAGTCAAAAATTGTGAGATGTCTTGTAGAGGGATGCAGCAGTCTTGAAATTGCCAAACTTTTGAAGCGTGATCACCGAACAATCAAACGTTTCATGGCAAATATTCAACAGGGTCCCAAGAAGCGTGTTGATAAAAAAGGCGCAAAATAACTGCCCATGAATTGAGGAAAATCAAGCGTCAAGCTGCCAAGATGCCATTTGCCACCAGTTTTGCCATATTTCAGAGCTGCAACGTTACTGGAGTATCAAAAAGCTCAAGGTGTGCCATACTCACGGACATGACCAAGCTAAGGAAGGCTGAAAAACCACCACCTTTCAACAAAAAAGATAAAACGTCAAGACTGGGCCAAGAAATGTCTTAAGACTGATTTTTCTAAGGTTTTATGAGCTGATGAAATGAGAGCAACTCTTGATTGGCCAGATGGATGGGCCCGAGGTTGGATCAGTAAAGGGCAGAGAGCTCCACTCCGACTCAGACGCCAGCAAGGTGGAGGTGGGGTACTGGTATGGGCTGGTATCATCAAAGATGAACTTGTGGGACCTTTTCGGGTTGAGGATGGAGTGAAGCTCAACCCCCAGACCTACTGGCAGTTTCTGGAAGACACCTTCTTCAAGCAGTGGTACAGGAAGAAGTCTGTATCGTTCAAGAAAAACATGATTTTCATGCAGGACAATGCCCCATCACATGCATCCAAATACTCCACAGCGTGGCTGGCCAGTAAAGGTCTAAAAGAAGGAAAAATAATGACATGGCCCCCTTGTTCACCTGATCTGAACCCCATACACAACCTGTGGTCCCTCATAAAATGCGAGATCTACAGGGAGTGAAAGCATTACACCTCTCCGAACAGTGTCTGGGAGGCTGTGGTGGCTGCGGCACGCAATGTTGATCGTAAACAGATCAAGCAACTGACAGAATCTATGGATGGAAGGCTTTTGAGTGTCATCGTAAAGATAGGTGGCTATATTGGTCATTAATTTTTTTGTTTTGTTTTTGAATGTCAGAAATGTTTATTTCTAAATTTTGTGTTGCTCTGTTGGTTTACCTGGTGAAAATAAACACATGAGATGGGTATATATTTGGTTTTTATTAAGTTGCCTAATAATTCTGCACTGTAATAGTTACCTGCACAAACAGATATCCTCCTAAGATAGCCAAATCTAAAAAAAACCCACTCCAAATTCCAAAAATATTAAGCTTTGATATTTATGAGTCTTTTGGGTTGATCGAGAACATAGTTGTTATTCAATAATAAAAAGAATCCTCTCAAATACAACTTGCCTAATAATTCTGCACACGGTGTATAAACATACCCGTGGCATAAGCTTCTTTATCTTCACCCATACATATTACCAATAATATCCAAATGTACCAGTCGAAAATAATTTGTCCTAGTGTAACGAACACTAAGGAATGCCACTAAACGTACATAACCACGACCCTTGGTAACACCAGATTTCCTCTTTACAAATTATGGAAGATGATGGTATTGATGACAACTTTGAAATTTACCATATCCACACCAAGAAGATGAAGATCACAGCTGCAAAAAAATGTGCAAAAAAGTCCGTGAATGTTTGGAAAATCATTTTCTCTTGGGCAAAGTTTCCCTCTTACTAAAGTGGTACTGAATGATGCATACAAAGCTCTCATGTCTACTCAGCGTGAGATGCTTGAAAGATGATGTGTTCTGATTTGTCCATGTCCACTTTTTAAAGCGAGCAGAAAAGAAGGATGATACAGCCTGGAGACATGTGATTTTGGTCAGCAAGAAGGTGATGTCAGGTACACATAGGTAGATGTGTGTGTCATCGGCGTAGTGATGATATTGCAAACCGTGACATTACATCAGCTGTCCCAGGCCAAAGGTTTAGATAGAGAAGAGTAGGGATCCTAGAAATGAGCCTTGGGGAACACCGAAAGACAGGTGTCGAGGTGAGGAGGTGGTGTGGGAGAGGGAGAAAATGAATGTCCCCCTAACAGTCTTGTTGTTTTTTAAAGACTCTGCCGATAACCCCTAAAAGGCCATTTTCACCACCGGCCATGCCGCATCAGCAAGGGTAGCAAAACTACCAGCCTTACCACCAGCATGATCAGGCACATGGCAGCAAAGCACCCGACTGTTGGTTGAACATCAGGCTCCATGAACAGTGTCTACGGGTGATACCACTGCTTCTTCCACTGTTGTGCGTGCAAGCCAATCCCCTGCCCATGGTGCATGCAAAGATGCCTCCTGCCCTGCATCTGTAGTTGCACACAAACTCAACTAGCACCATTAACAAGCACGTCCACGTCCTTGTCCCAACGCAGCATTCAGTCTTCCATACCCCAGTCCTTGGAATGCAAGCGTAATTACGCAGCCAACTCCACAGAACTTAATTCACACATTTCTCATCTGCTTGCACTTGAAATGTTGAATTTTAGGCTCATGGGAGACGGAAGCTTTCCGCAACCTGATGGTGGTGACCGTCACAAGGTACTTGGTCCCCACCCACCACAATTTCTCCCGGTCTGCCGTCATGACATTACACAAGCAAGCACGTGTCCCACAACATTACCCGGGCCCTCAACAATGCTGTTACAAGGAAAGTGCACCTAACCACAGACACCTGGACAAGTGCTTTTCGGCAGTGACAGTACATCTCGCTGATGGCACACTGGGTTACCGTAGAAGAAGTCATGACCCAGATGGACATTGGGAGACCATGTCACAGATGTATGGAGGAGACAGGTTGTGGAAGGGTTTGTATGTCATAGTTAAGATTTTGAACTGTAGCCTATGGGCAATAGGAAGGCAGTGAAGGGCCCGGCAGAGGAGAGGCTGGGGAATAACAGAGGGACAGTTGGATTACTTTGGCAGCAGATAGGATAGATATGAGTGGTTCAAGAGTGCTAGAGGGGAGGCCAGCGAGTAGAAGGTTGCAATAGTTGAGGCGGGAGATCATGAGGGCGTGCACAAACATTCTGAAGTTTCTTGGAATGTACAGATCCAGGAAATGTTTTTGAGTTGTAGTGGACAGGAGGAGGCAAGGGCTTGGATTTGTAGCTTGAAAGAGAGGGCAGAGTCGAGGATCAAACCGAGGCCACGAACATGTGGGACTATTTGTCCCGGTGTGCCTTCCCGGCATTACACAGGTACGTGTCCCATAACATTACCCGTGCTCTCCATAATGCTGTTACTGGGAAAGTCCACCTAACCACAAACACGTGGACAAGTGCTTGTGGTCAGGGACGGTACATCTCACTGAGGCACACTGGATTAACATAGTGGAAGCCGGGACCCACTCCGACTTTGGTATCGTGCACATCCTCCCAACCCCGAGTATTGCGGATCCTACATCAATCTGGGTTGCCCACACAGTCTACAGCTCCTGCACCTCCTCCTCCTTCGCCACCTCTTCAGCTTCCATCTCCAAAAGTAGCACATCAGTCACAAGCTGGAAATACTGAGGCACTGCCTCATCCAATCGGCAACAGGCTGTGCTGAAGCTAATATGCTTAGGTGACAAACCGCAAAATGATGAAGAGTTGTGGACAGCTGTAAAAGAGCAGGCAGATCTGTGGCTGATCCCAGCAAAGAGCAAACATATGAAAGGCATACTAGGGCACACAAATCACCACATTAACAGACAGAGCTATTTATCTGAAGTATTACGGTATATATTTCAGTCAAAAAACGGAGGTGCTTGCATGAAAAAAAGGGAATTAGACCTACCGTTAATTCTGTTTCCAGTAGTCCCTCAGGACAGCACCATGGAGGAAGTCCTCCCTTGACCTATAGCGGGACAGGATCACAGAGAGGTTAAAAGGTCCCTCCACCCTCCAGTGTTTTTTCAAAGTACCACCGAGGATGGATGGAAATGGTCCAAACGCGCCCTTACAAACGCATCTATAAGAGACCATTTAATAACTTCATCTTAGTCTGGAGCCATGGCGACCTGACGGACGAACGATCTGCCGGAAGATTGATTCCGTGCAAGCCTAAAGACAAACATAAGGGAGGGAATTAAGGGTGCTGTCCTAAGGGATTACTGGAAACAGAATTACCGGTAGGTCTAATTCCCTTTTTCCATTTCGTCCCTCCGGACAGCACCATGGAGAATACCAAAGGAAAGATCCCAGGGTGGGTACAGAAACCCAAGGACCAAAGTCCCAGGCAAGAACCAGGCCAGATATAGATATGATCTGCAAGATCAAAGAAATATACAGTAGATGTCTAAAGAAAAGCGCAAAGATAAACACCGTAGTGAGTGTCTGATCTATGTCTATAATCTCCAATTTCAGTATGAATGTGGTAAACAAGGTATGCAGCAGAAACAGAGTGAAACACACCCGCCGTACCCCCAATACCAATAACGAACAGCCGTGAATTATAGTTGTTGTGATAGATACTTAAAAAACACCGCAGCCACAGAATAGGTTTAAAAACCTTATTGCCCAGCAAAGTATGGTGATAGCCGCAGCCACAACACAATGAGGACTGTACAGACCAGTAATCCGCTGCATGTGGTTAACGACAAAAGGTTGTTCCTTCGTTGGTCCTCCTGGGCTAAGGTTAAACCCTGGTTAGAGATCAGCTTACCATAGTACAAGGAAATCTGCAAGACAGAGACCCTGGACTGCGGGAAGATCAAACCAATAAGTTAGTTCATGGATAATGGGCAGAGCATTGGGATGCACATACACTACTCATCCAGGAGATCACATCTATTCCGAACCCTTTGATGTCTAAACCCCCAAGTAAGGCCGGGGTCACACTAACCGACGCAAAACACAGTCCGTATTTTACATGTGTAATACGGATGAATTACCCCTAAAGAGTGCTCCGTATGTCATCCGTAAGCAAGATGTCGTCGCGTATTTTGCGCATGTCAGCATCCGTATGTAATCCGTATGGCATCCGTATGCTGAGATTTTCTCGCCGGCTTGCAAAATGGACATATAATGAAGCCCTATGACAGGGTTTATAACAGAAACCAAAGAATAGATATAGACACATAGAATGCATATATATTATATATATATATATATATATACGCAGTGTGGGGTACAGCACGCAAGCATCCCATAAGCAAAGCATCACAGAAGATAAGCATCCAGCAAAACGGCAGTTATACATGGCATGGAATTAACATTCATCTTCTCTCTTCACACAGGTAATCAACTGAGCCACCCTGCATGTATTTACTCCATTCACTGCCAGCAAGCAGCCTGAATGATACAACTTCCCACCTCTGCTGCCTCTATTTCTCTGCTGTAATATATCCAAATGGTAATCAACTGAGCCACCCTGCATGTATTTACTCCATTCACTGCCAGCAAGCAGCCTGAATGATACAACTTCCCACCTCTGCTGCCTCTATTTCTCTGCTGTAATATATCCAAATGGTAATCAACTGAGCCACCCTGCATGTATTTACTCCATTCACTGCCAGCAAGCAGCCTGAATGATACAACTTCCCACCTCTGCTGCCTCTATTTCTCTGCTGTAATATATCCAAATGGTAATCAACTGAGCCACCCTGCATGTATTTACTCCATTCACTGCCAGCAAGCAGCCTGAATGATACAACTTCCCACCTCTGCTGCCTCTATTTCTCTGCTGTAATATATCCAAATGGTACAACTCCATACTTCTGCTGCTTGACCATTTTGCTGCATATTTAAATGTGCTTGCTAAAGCTTTGGTATAATTCATTTGTTGCACTGTATGTAATACTTACTGCTTTAGATCTGTGACTGGGGCCTTTCTAGATCTTATCAGGTGGAAGGTGCTATAGCATTTTGCCACATCTTGGTCTTGTGCCTTTGATCATCAAACCATCCCCTGGTGTGCTGGCCCCAGCTGCCAAATTATACCCAACCATCTCCCACAATCCCTCTCTCCTGACCCTGTAGTGTGGCCTATATATGTAGTAGTTGCTAAGGGGAAGCACGCAGTGTGGGGTACAGCACGCAAGCATCCCATAAGCAAAGCATCACAGAAGATAAGCATCCAGCAAAACGGCAGTTATACATGGCAGTTAGTCAGGGCAGGAGTCAGGTAACCCACACCTTGCCTTCCCCTTTAACCATGTGCTTTATTTTTATCCTCCTGTGTTCCCTTGCCATCCACATTCATCACCCTATCCCCCCTCCATCACGACTCATACACATCAGCCCCTCTATACTTCCCTCTCCCATGTACAGCTCCCACACACTCCTCACCTTCCTGAGAAACCTCAGCCCATCTTGCCCAAACACATCGCAGAAAAAAACTACTTACAATTCCAACAACTATTGGCTCTTTATCTTCCTTCTCCTACTGATTTCAGGGGACATCTCCCCCAACCCTGGTCCACCATCCCCCAACCTCGACCCCTACCCTACCTCATATCGAAACCACAATAATCTGACTAACATTACTTGCACTCCCTCATCTCAATCTTTTAATTGTGCCCTCTGGAATCCACGGTCTGCTTGTAACAAGCTTCCTTTCCTACACAACTACTTTCTGAACAACTCTCTTAATCTGTTGGCCCTCACTGAAACCTGGATTCAGGATTCTGACACTGTCTCTCCTGCTGCCATTTCCTACGGTGGCTTACAATTCTCTCACTCCCCGAGACCCACAAACAGACCTGGTGGTGGAGTTGGCATACTCCTGTCCCCACAATGCACTTTCCAGGTCATCCCCCCAGTCCCATCACTCTTATTCCCTTCTTTTGAGGTCCACACCATCAGGCTCTTCCGTCCCCTCTCCCTCAGGGTAGCGGTCATATACCGGCCCCCAGGCTCACCCACCCTCTTCCTTGACCACTTTTCAGCCTGGCTGCCACACTTCATGTCCTCAGAACTACCAACCCTCATCCTGGGAGACTTCAACATCCCCATTAACAGCCCTAATTCCACATCTGCATCCCAGCTTCTATCACTAACCACCTCTCTAGGCCTCTCACAGCTTTCAACCTCTGAGACACATAAGGACGGTAACACCCTTGATCTGGTCTTCTGCCGGCTCTGTTCAATCTCCCACCTAAACAACTCACCGCTTCCACTCTCTGACCACAACATTCTCTCCTTCACGCTCACAAATCCTCGCCCACCCCAGCTCATTCCTACCTACCACACAGTCAGAAATCTACAAGCTATTAACCCTCAGACACTTTCAGATTCCCTACACTCATCTCTGTCCCCAATCTCCTCTCTTTCCTGTCCTAATCTGGCTGTTCATCACTACAATGACACTCTTAGAAGCACCCTTGACCAAGTAGCTCCCCTCACCCTCAGAACCTCCAAACACAGAGTAAAAGAGCCCTGGCTCACATCGCAAACTCAACTTCTCCAGCGATGCTCCAGGAGTGCTGAACGCCTATGGAGAAAAACCCGCACACCAGAAGACTTCATCCACTTCAAATTTATGTTAAGAACCTATAACGCTGCCCTTCACCTTGCCAAACAGACCTACTTCACCACCCTGATCTCCTCACTAGCCAACAACCCCAAGAAACTTTTTGACACTTTTCACTCCCTCCTCAGGCCAAAAGCACAAGCCCCTATCACAGACATTTGTGCTGATGACCTGGCCTCCCACTTTACAGAAAAAATAGATAATATCCGTCAAGAAATCTGCTCCCAACCACCAAGTGCTGTGACTCCCATCCCTTCCTACATCTCCCCTGGCTCACTCTCCACATTTGATCCCATAACAGAAGAAGAAGTCTCTAGACTCCTCTCTTCTTCTCGTCCGACTACATGCACTACCGACCCCATTCCCTCACATCTCCTCCAGTCTCTCTCTCCAGTCGTCACAACCCACCTAACTACAATCTTTAATCTCTCCCTCTCCTCGGGCATTTTCCCATCCTCCTTCAAACACGCCATCGTTACTCCACTACTAAAGAAACCTGCTCTCGACCCATCCTGCTCAAACAACTACAGACCAGTCTCCAATCTCCCCTTCATCTCTAAACTTTTGGAACGCCTAGTTTACTCCCGCCTTACCCGTTACCTCTCCATTCACTCCCTTCTAGACCCTTCACAGTCCGGCTTCCGCCCCCTACATTCGACTGAAACTGCACTCATCAAAGTGACCAATGACCTTCTGACAGCAAAACGTAACGGTGACCACTCTCTGCTCATTCTTCTTGACCTATCTGCAGCTTTCGATACTGTTGACCACCATCTCCTACTCTCTAGGCTCCAGTCACTAGGCATTAAGGACACTGCACTCTCCTGGTTCTCTTCCTATCTCTCTGACCGCTCCTTCAGTGTTTTGTTCTCTGGCTCCACGTCATCTCCTCTTCCTCTTGCTGTCGGGGTACCTCAGGGCTCAGTCCTTGGCCCCCTTCTTTTCTCTCTCTACACGGCCCCAATTGGACAGACCATCAGCAGATTTGGCTTTCAGTACCATCTTTATGCTGATGACACACAACTATACACGTCTTCCCCCGACCTTACCCCCGCTGTACTACAGAACGCCAGTGACTGTCTGTCCGCAGTCTCCAATATCATGTCCGCTCTCTATCTGAAACTCAACCTCTCCAAAACTAAACTTCTTCTGCTCCCGCCGTCTACTAACCTCCCTAAATCTGACATTTCCTTCTCCGTGGGTGGTACCACAATAACACCCCGGCAGCAGGTGCGCTGTCTGGGTGTTATGTTTGACACCAATCTCTCCTTTACATCCCATATACAATCCCTTGCCCGCTCTTGCCGCTTACACCTAAAGAACATCTCTAGAATCCGCCCTTTTCTCACTATGGAAACAACAAAAACCCTCACTGTTGCATTGATCCACTCTCGCCTGGATTACTGCAACGCTCTATTAATTGGCCTCCCCGTCACTCGACTATCCCCTCTCCAGTCCATACTCAATGCAACAGCCAGGATCGTCCATCTGGGTAATCGGTACTCGGACGCTTCCGCTCTTCGCCAGTCCTTACATTGGCTGCCCATTCATTATAGGATCCAATTCAAAGTACTTGTTCTCACCCACAAAGCTCTCCACAGTGCGGCACCCCCTTACATCTCTTCTCTCATTTCTGTCTATCGGCCTAGCCGATCGCTGCGCTCTGCAAACGACTTTCGACTAACCTCTGCACTAATCCGTACCTCCCACTCCCGACTCCAAGACTTCTCCCGTGCTGCTCCTATCCTCTGGAATGCTCTACCCCAAGAAATCAGGACTATCCACAATTTGCATAGTTTTAGGCGCTCCCTCAAAACACACCTGTTCAGAGCGGCCTATCACATTCACTAATCAAAGTCATTCTCTGTGTAAGTGTGCGTGCGTAGCCCATTCACTATCTCCATCCATCCTTCACTCCTGCAAGATGGCTGGACCTTCATTGTAAATACACCATTGTAAATACACACCTGTACTCTGTATCTCCCTCACCTCATTGTAGATTGTACGCTCTCACGAGCAGGGTCGTCTTATTTCGTCTTATTTTGCTTTAATTATTGTATTGTTAGCGTTGTTACTTATGACTTGTGTTTTGAAACTGTTAAACTGTAAAGCGCTGCGGAATATGTTGGCGCTATATAAATAAAGATTATTATCATTATTATTATATATATATATATGTATTCTATGTGTATATATCTATTCATTCGTTTCTTTATTAAAACTGTCAGTGTGAGTTTACTGTAAAGCGCACTGAATTGTCGGCTTTGCTAAAAGACACCGGGTGTGTATTTCTCGCAAGTCACATGTGTGGTCCGTGTGTAATCCGTATTTTTTGCGCACCCATAGACTTGCATTGGCGTACTACGGCCGTAGTACGCTGACAATCTCAGCATGCTGCGATTGGCACGGAGCCTAGAATACGGATGAGTAATATACGCCTGGTGCGAGGGACCCCATAGAGAATCATTGGTCCGTGTCTAATGCGTGCTTTTAGCGCCTCTCACTCGGCCGTATTCCTCGCCAGTGTGACCCCGGCCTAAGGGTTAATTATTATTGAAGCTAAGGAAATATGCTATCTGCCAGGTAATATCTCCTGCCATTACCCACATAGGGCTTCTTATTAGAAGCACTGAAAGGGAAACGGGGATCACGCCTGTTTTACCTACAGTATGTTAGATACAGGGAGTCTGGACTCTGGAATCGATGAAAGTGGTGTTGGTGGGGGGGTTGTTGGTAAAAAACCTGTAATACGAGAGATTATTTCGAACTGCCTCTATACGAGTCATTAGTCCGGACATTATATATAAGTCAACTTATCTATCTATCTATATATACACACATATATACACGCGTAGCCTAAAAGGCAATTTTCTCAGTGATATTTATACACCCAGACTGCCATGGTGGGAGTAACCATACCCTATAGCTAGAGAGAGTAGTTTTCTCCCCATCACAGAGGGGGTTTACCTACTGTGAGGCAATGGGACTATGGGTTCTCAACTCTAAGCGTCCAGGTTACAGATTCTTTATCTCAGGAGCCCTGACTGCTGTAAGGACAGTGTGTGTGGTATCCTCTGCCACCTGACGCAGTGCTGCTGTTTCGCCACAAGGTAATGAAAAAAACAATGTTTAAGAGCCGTGTTGCTCGAAACGCATATGGTCTCATTACACACCACCCCCTGTCATTGCTGTGCCATCTGAGATGTCTGTTTTGTCATTTTGAATTTTTTAAGGATCATCCAATAAAATTTTTTTTTTTTTACATTTTTAAATAAGCCTTGTGAGTGAGCTGGATCCACTTCTATTTTCCCTATTGCCTTGGAGGCTGTGCAGCAGTGAGGAAGCCGTGCTCCTTCTTGTGCTTGGAATTATATCTCGGGGGTGAGCTGAATGTTCTCTTTTGTTTTTACAAAGGCAATGATGCAGTTCCTGGTAAACATAATACAACAGACTTATGTGACAAAAATCTGTCTACTGGATGTTGATCAAGGCAACTAGTCTGATTGCCGTATGTGGAGCTGGGAAAGATTCTCTCCTTCCACCTCATGGGATTTACTGCTCCCAGGACCATAGTATGTCCTTTGTAGGATGAACCCAAAGATGTATATCTCCCTTTAAAGCTAATTATGCAAGAGACTTGCCCTTAGCACTCAAGGCAGTAGCTCCTTGAGAGTTCTGTTCCAGACGGAAGAAATGCTACTTTACTGGGCCAATTCAAGCATAGGTGTTTTTTTTTTTTTTGGCTAACCTCGGATGCCAAGAATGAAGCAAGAAAAGTTGGATCTGGGTCCAAACTGAAGGACTCTGGGCCTGAGATAAAACGTGAAGTGGTAGGCCAACAAAACAGGGTGCGGCCACACAACAAGGCCCAAGTCAGATGGTCTAAGCCAGAGGCCCACAGCCAGCGGCACAAAGCCACAACACCCGAAGTACTAGGAGGCACCATGATGTACCATGAAGCACTATGAAACACTAGTGATACACCCTGAGGCACAGGGCCACCAAAGCACTATGATGCCATATGATGCACCAAAGCATTATGACGCAATATGATGTATAGAGACGCTATGAAGCACTATGATGCCATATGAAAAAAGGCACTTATGAAGCGCTATGATGCAATATGATGCACAAAGGCACCCTGAAACACTGATGCAATATGATGCAAAAAGGTACTATGTTGCAATATGAAGTAATATGATGAGGGGCATGAGGCCTATGAAGCACTATGATGCAATATGAAGCAATATGAAGTAATATGATGAGGGGCACTGTGAAGCAGTATGCTGCAATATACACAGAGGCCTATGAAGCACTATGATGCCTAAAGGCAATATGATGCACTATAATGCGATATGATGCAGCGTTGCTGTGAAACACTCTGATGCAATATGATGTCGAATTACTGAGAAGTACTATGGTTCAATATGCAGAGGCACTATGAAGCACTATGCCATATGGTGCAACCTGATGTACTCAATATAATGCCTAGAGGCAGTATGACAGAGGTACTATGATGCAATCTGGTGCAACGTGATGCACTCCATATAATGCATAGAGGCACTATGATGTAATTATGTACAGAGGCATTATGATGCCATCTGATGCCCCGGGCACTATGGATGCAATATGATGCACTATGATGTAATATGATGCAGAGGCATCCTGAAGCAATATGATCCATAGAGGCACTCAATATAAAGCATTGAAGCATTATAATGCAATATGAAGCATAGAGGCACTCAATATAGCGCATAGAGGCAATATGATGCATAGAGATACTCAATGTGATGCTATGTTGAAATGATATGCACAGAGACACGTCCATATAAAGCATAAAAGCACTATAATGCGATATGAAGCATAGAGGCACTCAATGCATAGAAGCAACCTGATGCATAGAGATACTCAATGTAATGCGTAGAGGCAGTATGATGCAATATGATGTCCAGAGGCACTCCATATAAAGTATAAAAGCACTATAATGCAATATGAAGCATAGAGGCACTCAATGCAAAGAAGCAACATGATGCATAGAGATACTCAGTGCCATGCATAGAGGCACTATGCAATATGATGGACAGAGGCCCTCAATATAAAACATAAAAGCACTCTAATGCGATATGAAGCATAGAGGCACCCAATATATTGCATAGAAGCCATATGGTGCAGAGAAACACTCAATGTAATGCATAGAGGCAGTCTGATGCAATATGATGTACAGAGGCCCACAATATAAAGCATGGAAACGCTATAATGCAATCTAAAGCATAGATGCTCAATATAATCCGTAGACCCAACCGTTGCTCTCAATCCTGTTGAGTGGTGTGATTTTCTTTCTTTTCCTTTCCCTCTGTGTCTCTACGGCTAGGGCCATGAGCTGCCACTCTGAACGGAACATCTCATTTGTCAGCCTGACCCCACCCGAAGGAGCTAATTACTGAGCTGCAGCTGGAGGGCCTTCATGGAGACACTGTGCTGCATTAACCCCCTGTGTCCTCCTATGGATAGAGTAGTTAAGTCGAACCATGAGATGTAACCTGGACATATGGCCTTATTATAGCCTAGAGGTGCAAGGCTTAGCTGCATATATGTGAACAAATACCTCATCACCTGAGCAGCTTTCAGCACAAAGGCATGAGACTAGCATCCGTCCAGAGGCCTAGGCCATCAACAGCATTCCACCGTGCACTTACCTGTGCTGGCTCCATACCTGCTAGAAAACAGGGGGAGCTGGTAATGCCGAGTGCCCACCATGGAGGGAAGCGGCGTCCCGTCAGGCATGCTGCATTACTGCCAATGATTTCTTCTCCTGTGCCCCACGAGATCCAGGCAACTCGCCCGTTGCCTGTCTCGTTCTGCACAACCACGTTCTACAGCGGAACGCACGCCGACCTGCTCTGGCATTACCGGAGGAGCGACGCCTTCTTCTCCCCCGATTTCCGTAAGTAGCAGTGGCTTGCAGGCCGGCGTCAGAGCCGAGAGCCTCGACTGTGGGAGGAAGCGGCTCTACCCAGGAGCCTCGTCCGCACCCTGGTCTCTGTGGCTGAGGGACCCCCCTAGGATGGTTTCAGCCCCGGGCTGCTTGACAGGGGGAAGGTTTGGCCCAGCCGCCCGATCCCCCTGGGCCCCGTCAAACGTTCACCTTCTATCTTCACTCCTCCTGGAGCAACCTCTCCTACGACCGTCCCCTTTGGGACAGGAAAAACACTGGAGGCTGGAGGGACCTTTTAACCTCTCTGTGATCCTGTCCCGCTATAGGTCAAGGGAGGACTTCCTCCATGGTGTTGTCCAGAGGGACGAAATGGAAAATATGAATATTTCAATGTGAAGCAAAAAAAAGAGAAATATGCAGCACTCCAGTCTTGGACCAGTAGAAGCGAGTAATCGCGAAATGGCCGTTGTCCGGCACCTCCCTCCCCTAGCATTCCTCTAACATCCTGCATGTCCACTTAACTATTGATGGAATTTATGTGAAATAAAGACGCACAGTTTTTCAGCTATATCGGTGAGTGCTGCATATTTCTCCTTTTTTCGCTTCACATTGAAATAGATCTGTGGCTGACACCGCTGAACCCACAGCCAGGCATGGTTGTGTGTGACAATGGCTGGAACCTGGTGGCTGGTCTGTGGCGATGCGAGCTCACACATGTGCCATGGCTGGCTCATGCGCTTAATCTCATTAGTCAATGTTTTCTGAAAAGCGACACAGAGCTGACAGATCTGCTAGAAAAGTACAACTCTCTGCGTACCCATTTTGAAAGTCATCTCCATCTTCATCCGCCCTTGCTGTGCCTCAGCGGCGCTTGCAGCTTCTGGCTCACTGACTGGTGTGTGATGTCCTCAGGGGATGGAACTCTACACTGCAGATGTTGGAAAGGATTTGTGAGCAGAAGAGGGCATTTGGTGACTAATCTACCAGCATCAACAAGGTTGTCGGTAATCAGTTCTGACTTCACACATAAGATCTCAGGAGTGGACATGGATTTCAGACATATGTGCCATCCTCCAAAACTTTGAGGAATCCACCAAGTTGGTGGTTATTTATATAGAGCAAACATATTTGCAGTTTAACAGTTTCAAGCACAACAGTCCTAAGTAATAACGACAACAATATTACAATAATTAAACCAAAATAAAATGACTCTGCTCGTGACAGCTTGCATTCTACACTAAGTAACAACGATATCAATAATTAACCCCCAAAAATGCAATCCTGCTCATGACAACTTACAATTTACAATGAGGTGGGGGAGATAAAAACTACAGGGGTATATTTACAAGAATGAATTTACAACTAGCTGAAGAGCCCGGCGCTGCCTGGGCATAGTTACTAACTGTGGTTAGTTATAGCAAATTATAATTATCCTCCATCCCATAGTCCCGTGCCCATATACCCATCGTACATAACCACTATCCCATAGGCCTGTGCCCATATACCTGTAGTACATATCCTCCATCCCATAGTCCAGTGCTCATATACCCATCACACATCCTCCATCCCATAGTCCCGTGCCCATATACCCGTCATACATATCCTCCATCCCATAGTCCAGTGCCCATATACCCATCACACATCCTCCATCCCATAGTCAACCATTATGACATCATAATGAGCGGCAGGGCTTGCAACCTATGATGACATCAGCGTCGCCATGGCAACCATTATGACATCATAATGAGGGTCGGGGCTTGACATGCACACACTCTTTCCCCATTATGTAGATAGGGGCATTATGACATCATAATGAGGGGCGAGGCTTGACACGCACACTCTTTTTCCACATTACGTAGATAGGGGCACAATTATTTGGTAAATTGGAATGCGCAGGGTTAAAATTTCACCTCACAACATAGCTTAGGACGCTCTCGGGGTCCAGACATGTGACTGTGCCAAATTTTGTGGCTGTAGCTGCGATGGTGCGGATGCCTATCCCGGACATACACACACACACACATGCATACATACACACTTTGAGCTTTATATATAAGATGATGTTTTTACAATGATATTACTGAGGTTAGTCGAAAGTCGTGGAGGCCTGAGGACAAGGAGGAGGAGATCGTGGTCAGTCGTACTCTTGGTAAGGACACGGAAGTATTGACTGTTAGCAGTCTTACACGCATGGCTGAGTTTATGTCACGCTGCTTTTCCCGTCACCCTTGCATTTTCAAAATTTTGCTTGATGGGCAATACTGATTGGTGACACTTATAGACCCACGCTACAAGGAGAACTTTATATCTCTTATTCCAGAGGCAGACAGGTGTACTAAAATGTTGGAGGACCAGAGGGCCCTTCTTGCGGAATTATTAAAAAAAATTCTCATATGAAAACGCTGACAGCAGAGGTCTCAGTTCATTGGCGAAGCAAGGAGTACAGGTGAGAGAGACACAACTCCAATCCAGCAGACGCAGTGGTACACTGGCAAAGTTCGGGGAGAGTTTTCTCAGACCATCCCATCGCCCTGACCCCGAGGCACGGGGGACTCTCACAAAGAGTGCAAAGTTTGGGAAAATGCTGCGGGAGTACCTTGCTGACCGCACCAACGTCCTCTGTCATTCCTCTGTGCCTTATAATTATTGGTTATCCACGCTGAACACGTGGCATGAACTTGCTCTCTCTACTGCGCACGTGCGTGGTACTCATGGTCAAGGAACGCACAGCGCCTCGCTCTCTGGTGGTCAGTGGGCACACAGCGCCTCGCTCTCTGGCAGTATCACTTTTAGTGGCGGGAGCCAACGGTAACAGCCCTTTGCAGCGCCAGTGCTCTAAGGATGGAGCACACTGCTCAGCCTCCTATGCGCTGCTTGTCCACGCCAAAAATCTCTGCTGTCATGCCCGCTTTCTCTTAAGCTGGCCCCCTGCCTCTAGGTCACTGGGTCTGTCCGTCTGCTACAGTTTGACGCGGCGTTGGCACTTTGGGTGCGTAGTGCACTGCCCCCCTTGCTGCTCACACGCTCACAGCTGGGGACTCACTCCTACTTTGCATTTTTTTCCTCAGCTTCCGGACAGGTTCCCTGTCTAAACATGCCCCCTCTTCCTGGGTAATGGGGTCTGTCCGTTCCCCTATTCCTTCCCCTGGGAAATAGGGGACGCAGCCTTGACAATTCCGGACCCGATGCAGCACATGTACCCGCAGCCCGGTCATCCTGACCCTGTACATATCTGGCCAATCAGTTCTTTAATGCAAGCATCATTACATCCAGAACAGTTTCATTTTGAAGGACTTTGTGGCTCATATCAATCCACAAGATGACACTAGTCATCTTGTCTCCTAGTCTCCAGCATCCATACTACCCAGTTGCACACAGTATGTTACCTGCCTCACTAGAGACAACAAAACAATGGACTTGTTCTTTGCCAATGTGAGAGGGGCATATGCCTCGTCAGCCCTACCGCACCTTGGAAGATCGGATCACAACCTAGAGCACCTCCAACCCGTGTACAAGCCACTTGTACAGAGAACCTGCTGTCACTCGCACAGTGAGGATATGGACTGAGGAGAGTGATGATGCTCTGAGAGACTGCTTTGAAACAACCACTTGGGAAGTGCTGCAAGATTCATATGGTGATGACATGGATGGTCTCACACACTGTATAACAGACTACATTAATTTCTGTGTAGACAACATGGTACCCACAAAAGTAGTGAGGTGCTTCTCTAACAATAAACCAGGGATCAGCCCCGGAATAAAGGCTCTTTTCAAAGAGTAGTTGGCCTTCAGATCAGGTGACAAGGGCAGGCTGAGAGAGGTGCAGAAAGATCTGAAGAATCTAATCAGGCAGGGAAAGGCTAATTATAAGACAAAGATTGAACTGAAATTGTCACAGAAAAGGATTCATGAAGTCTGGGAGGGTCTAAAGCCTATGTCTGGGCATAGACAGACTGTTGCCAGGATGGTTGTAGATAAAGAGGGGCTTAATGAACTTAATCTATTCTATAACAGATTTAATCACACACTGGCTGCTCCTGCCCCTGCATATCATTCACACCTCTCTGCTACAATAACCTCACCCCCTGCTGCAACTTGTCAACTGAGCCAGGGTCTGTTCTTCACAAGTACCCAGGTTGCAAAAGAACTGGATAAGATCAAAGTTTTGAAGGCTGCAGGTCCTGACGGTGTTGAGGTAGGGCTAAATTAACCCTTCACGGTTGAGCCAGTGATTTCCAAATTAATTCACAGGGCGTTGCTAGCAACTGGGAATGACCACACGGAGACGGGGGTCTCTGTACAGGAGGATCGAGGCAGATCACTGAGCCCCTTTACTGAATCTCACATTACATGGCATTCTGCTTAATTATGCAAAGTATACCGCTACCAATAGAATCGTAATACATGTAAGCCAATAGTATTGCAAGAGAATCAGAATATGTCCCTAGCTGCGTGACGTAGAATATAGAACAATAGCACATTCTTTTAGGGTCTCATCTCATATCTCATATCTTGTACAAGCTGGAACAGTCTGGCTTCATAACAGCCGTGAACTTTCATCTAGTTAAGTTACAAAATTTAACTCGTAAACAGCAAAATGGCGTAGCAAGCACAAAAATGGATCCCGGAGAACAAGATGTCCTGTACATGTGAATACTGTACTTCACAATTCCCCCCTAGATAAATTTTGATAACACATATGCAGCATCAGAGGTGCTATCCCAAGCTAACAGCTTGAGGGGTACTGGTCTTCACATGACTGATGCCGTGTTACCAGTCATGGCTGTCGCGGCGCACCCGTCCCCCCCTGTATACTGCAGTTCACGAATAACAATTTTTGATGCCGGTGGTGGAGATCTTTTGTAGGTAGCCATGCGCTTGGCTTCAACTTCTTCATCAAGTAGCCTTTTAAGATTGGTGTAGAGAAGAGCAGGGGCAACGACACCTTTGGTATCATCATTATCTGGCTTAGTGCAGAATTTCCTAATACATACAGAAATACACCAAAGAACAAGTTTTAGTATCACATATACAACAAGGATACAGGCAGCAATGTGTAACAAGCTCTGTAAGATCCCAGCTCTCCAGCCCCCAATTCCCTTAAACCAATTGGCTGGATTGAGAAAGGAGAAGGTGTCTGACCACCAACTGTCCTTAGTACGATCATTGTCTTTATCGTATTGATCTCTGAGTCTTTGAATGTCTTCTAACTTTAACTTCATAGTACTGTTACGATCTATATAATGACAGCAAGCGGGTCCAATGACCTGACACATACCACCTTGTGCTGCTGTTAAGTAGTCCAGCACTATAGTTTGTTGATTAGTGACTATAATAAGTTGATTTTGGACAGCAACAGTAGTGTTAAGTATGTCCAATATATCCCAAATTTGATCATCTAGATAATCTGTGGCCCTAACCAATTTATCCCACATTTGTGTAATCATAGGGTAAATGAAAATGGAACTGACAATTTTATTGGCCACACTCATCTGTACTATATGTGGTCTCCCTGAAGGGCGGGGTGAATTGTCCGCAGCTCTTTTGTATAATAATAATAATAATAATAATAATAATAATAATAATCTTTATTTATATAGCGCCAACATATTCCGCAGCGCTTTACAATATAACAGTTTCAAAACACAAGTCATAAGTAACAACGCTAACAATGCAATAATTAAAGCAAAATAAGACGAAATAAGACGACCCTGCTCGTGAGAGCGTACAATCTACAATGAGGTGAGGGAGATACAGAGTACAGGTGTGTATTTACAATGGTGTATTTACAATGAAGGTCCAGCCATCTTGCAGGAGTGAAGGATGGATGGAGATAGTGAATGGGCTACGCACGCACACTTACACAGAGAATGACTTTGATTAGTGAATGTGATAGGCCGCTCTGAACAGGTGTGTTTTGAGGGAGCACCTAAAACTATGAAAATTGTGGATAGTCCTGATTTCTTAGGGTAGAGCATTCCAGAGGATAGGAGCAGCACGGGAGAAGTCTTGGAGTCGGGAGTGGGAGGTACGGATTAGTGCAGAGGTTAGTCGAAAGTCGTTTGCAGAGCGCAGCGATCGGCTAGGCCGATAGACAGAAATGAGAGAAGAGATGTAAGGGGGTGCCGCACTGTGGAGAGCTTTGTGGGTGAGAACAAGTACTTTGAATTGGATCCTATAATGAATGGGCAGGGAATGTAAGGACTGGCAAAGAGCGGACGCGTCCGAGTACCGATTACCCAGATGGACGATCCTGGCTGCTGCATTGAGTATGGACTGGAGAGGGGATAGTCGAGTGACGGGGAGGCCAATTAATAGAGCGTTGCAGTAATCCAGGCGAGAGTGGATCAATGCAAGAGTGAGGGTTTTTGTTGTTTCCATAGTGAGAAAAGGGCGGATTCTAGAGATGTTCTTTAGGTGTAAGCGGCAAGAACGGGCAAGGGATTGTATATGGGATGTAAAGGAGAGATTGGTGTCAAACATAACACCCAGACAGCGCACCTGCTGCCGGGGTGTTATTGTGGTACCACCCACGGAGAAGGAAATGTCAGATTTAAGGAGGTTAGTAGACGGCGGGAGCAGAAGAAGTTCAGTTTTGGAGAGGTTGAGTTTCAGATAGAGAGCGGACATGATATTGGAGACTGCGGACAGACAGTCACTGGCGTTCTGTAGTACAGCGGGGGTAAGGTCGGGGGAAGACGTGTATAGTTGTGTGTCATCAGCATAAAGATGGTACTGAAAGCCAAATCTGCTGATGGTCTGTCCAATTGGGGCCGTGTAGAGAGAGAAAAGAAGGGGGCCAAGGACTGAGCCCTGAGGTACCCCGACAGCAAGAGGAAGAGGAGATGACGTGGAGCCAGAGAACAAAACACTGATATAATGTATGTTTGGGTATAGCCTGTGTATCCAACTGTTTGTTCGGAATAACTAAGGTGGCCGGGGTCAAGCGACCCAGAGAACAAGTACCTCTTACCCCTACTGGCAACCATTTATAAGCATTGTCTCCACATACCCAGAACATGTCATCAGGTAAATCCCATAGGGCTGAATGTTGCAGTACCAATCTATAAGTTAAGTCTATGAATGCAGATGCATTCTGAAGCATACACCAAGCTGGAGATTGTCCTAAAGGACTACAATCACCTACATCGGGATTTCCACAAGTGGGGGTTCCTGGCACATATTCAGAGGACTCATTACAAGATATATTGCCAGAAATACTGGCACAGGTTTCGTTAGAACCCTGGGGAAACAAATTAGAAAATTCCCATGACGTGTTATGTAACCTTCTTTCTAGCAACATTGGTTTGAAGGCATCAGTAGAGTGTGAAGTTACATTGAAACTGACTTGTAGACCATACGTTGGAACTTGCCCCAGATTGGTTAGACTAGTCTTATTCTTAGGGACCCAAGCCCCCCCTTTGTAGGCCAAATATTGAAGTTGTGTATTACTTCCTGAAAGGTTACCTTGCCACCAGGGGTATCCCACCCATCCCACAATAGGTATACCAACAGTTAAATTCCATAATTTAGCATTATCTGTGGCACTATTAGCGACTGTGTCAGAACAGTCAGTCCAAGCAAATAACTCCTCGGGTGGAACAGGGCTAGCCAAAAAGGGGATGCTTGTGGCTGACACTGGTGAATACGTGCAGATCCAACAGTCTGCCAGAGACTGGGAATTGTCCAACAAATCTCTCAGTAATTTTTCATGATGTTGTATAAACTTATTATTCAAGGACGTTGGGGAATTTAGGCTGTCCCATGCGGTTACCAATAATAACATGGAAAATGCGAAAGACCAAAACATTATGCCCCTTCATTTGCTATTGGCTTGTTGGGTGATGAGGAGGACTTCATAGGGACCGTCATACAAAGGTTCTAGTCCGTGCTTCCTGACATGCCTTTTCACGACTACCAAATCACCAGGCTTCAGGTTATAGCAGGTGTCGGTTTCTGCTGAATCTGGAAAAGAAGAGGAAACTAGAACATGGGCACATGGGTGTTAGTAAAAGATCTTGCTAAGCTGAATAACATATTGAACAGCACGGTCAGTTTCTTCTGATAACTGCTGAGGCTGGAAATTTGCAACTGGGGGCCTAGCACCAAACAATATCTCATATGGGGACAGGCCATATTTTACAATAGGGGTAGTACTAATATGGTATAGTACAATGGGTAGGAGCTCTGGCCATGGAGCCGTAGTCTCCTGCATCATTTTGGTCAATTGTCCCTTCAGTGTGCCATTCAACCTCTCAACTTTCCCACTGGATTGTGGGTAGTACGGAGTATGGAGGGCTACAGTGGATCCAAGCATTGTCAAAACTTCTTGGTACACATGAGAAGAAAAGGCCGGACCTTGGTCACTTTCAACAACTTCTAGAACCCCATATCTGCATATAACTTCCATCACCAGTTTCTTCGCTGTGGTCTTTGCAGTCATGTTGGTAACAGGGAATGCTTTCGGCCAACTGGAGAACCGGGGCCCAGTAGAATTTTTGCACCAGTGCGAGGGCCTGATTCTTTCCTCGATGTGTAGGCTCATGTGCCCATATGGCAATAGCAGGGTACATCCGCTTAGGGAGACACACGAGTTGGTCCTTTTTCCAGAGACCATTATCCATACGTGCCCCATCAGTCTTCCATTGCTTCACCTCTTCCTTTGGAGACATTCTCTGCATCGTCATTAAGCGGTCTCACGGGGTTCGACAGAAAACTTCAGTCTGTTGTAGATCCTCAGGTTCTTGTAGGGTCAGTGCTTCTTGTAACTGTTTACGCTAAGAGCGTGTGGTCACCACAGTTGGTATGGTTGGTTCAACGGGTTACAGAGCGACGGCTTTTGCTTGCATATCCGCAAATGCGTTGCCAACAGTCTGTGGTCTGGTCCTAGGACCGTGCACCTTAACTTTGATAATGGCCAACTGAGTAGGTAATTTGATCGAGTCCATGAAGGTTTTAACAGCTTCAGCATTTTTCACTGGGGTTCCGGCAGTAGTAATAAACTCTCGATTGGCCCATAAAGCCCCAAAATCGTGAGCAATACCAAATGCATACCGTGAATCCGTGTATATATTAGCCCGTCTGTTCTTGGCCAAAGTACATGCAGTAGACAGAGCCTGGAGTTCTGCTTCTTGTGCTGACTGTGAGGGCGGGAGGGCAGCTGTGTGCACTACAGTGTCCTCTGTGGTAACAGCATATCCCGAGTGGAATCTACCAAACTCGTCAGCATATCTTGAACCATCCGTGTATAACACCAGATCAGGATTTGGGAGTGGATTCTCACTGACATTTGGTGGAGTAGCTGTTTCTTCAGTCAGAAGTTGGGAACAGTCATGTTGGAGGTAATCCTCATCACTGCCATCTTTCCTTATAGTTCATTATACCGTCTTTCAAGGCGTTGTAAAGGGGTTGCATTATGCGGGATGCATCCGGTATCCACTGACAAAAATAAATACATAGTCCAAGAAAACGCTGGAGTTCAATTTCATCTTTTGGGATAGGAAGGGAGCTGACAGCTATTTTTCTTTCTTCTGCGAGGTGTCTGGCACCCTGAAGGAGACAGTGACCCAAGAATATCACTTGACCAAGGCAGAAGTGAAGTCTCGAGGCCGAAACTCGACAGTTCAGTGCTTCCAGATGCTTAAGGAGGCTAGCAATGGCAGAAATGGCAAAAGACACCTGCTCATATTTTTTTTTTTTTTTTGCAAACTGGTTGGGATTGTTTTAGGCCCCTTGTGGCATAACTGTCCATATTAACTGTCGGCCCTGATAAGTGAATGCAAATAGAAACTGGCAGTCTGGGTGTAACGGAATGCTAAAGAAGGCATTGGTAAGATCAATAACTGTAAACCAAGCAGCATCCTGGGGTATTTGGGACAAAAGAGTATGAGGATTAGGCACCAGGTTTGAGAAACACTTTTACTGGTTCTACAGGCATTTTCCCTATATCAATTGACCCTTTTGACCAGAGTTTAGATAGTATCTCTGAGAGGTATGGGGTGAGTCGTTGATCCTCAGGCAATATTGGGAGTGGATCTGAGCCTATCAGGGCCATCATAACAGTAGGAAGGGCATGCAAAATACAGATTTCCTCACTGTCTTCATCTACATAGGGATTATATAACAAAAAAAAACATCTGACCATCATCTTGGAATTGTATTCCAGAGCGGAACTGTGATAATTAATCTACCCCTAGTAAATTTACTGGACATGTGGTAGAGATCACGAACTGAGCAGTAACGAGAATTAGCAGGGAGGGGCCGAGGAGCAAGATTCCCACTAGCTGAAGTCTGAAGAAGGGGGGCGAGAGTTTGCTGTGTGGGCTGAAGGGCACACTGTGTGCTCGCAGCTGCGGTGGGGGCTAGAGGCTGCTGTTTGCTCTTTTTTTTTTTTTTTTTCTCTCTCTCTCTCTCCTGAACAGAGCAGGTTAAAGTCTGAAAACTTTTTTTTACTTTCAATGCATCAGCCGGGGTGTAATTCTCAACGTCAAGTCTAACTGAAATTATTGCCTCTTGCAATTCGGGTCTGAGGCCGGACATCAAAGCTGCCACAAAAAGATATGTATGGGCTTCATTATACAGTGAGCATCCTGGGGTATTTGGGACAAAAGAGTATGAGGATTAGGCACCAGGTTTGAGAAACACTTTTACTGGTTCTACAGGCATTCTCCCTATATCATTTGACCCTTTTGACCAGAGTTTAGATAGTATCTCTGAGAGGTATGGGGTGCGTCATTGATCCTCAGGCAATATTGGGGGTGGATCTGGGCCTATCAGGGCCATCATAACTGTAGGAAGGGCATGCAAAATACAGATTTCCTCACTGTCATCATAACGTAAGAGCCATCTGACCATCATCTTGGAATTATATTCCGGAGCGGAACTGTAATAATAAATCTGCCCCTAGTAAATTTACTGGATGTGTGGGGGAGATTACAAACTGAACAGTAACCTTGGGAAAAGGTCCCACAGAAATAGGGTTTATAAAAGTATATTAATTGGGTCTACCATCTACTCCGATTAAAATAGCAGGGGAATGACAATCTCTGAAAATGTTCGAGTCTGGCACAGTGCCAGCATTAGCAGGGAGGGGCTGAGGAGCAGGTTTCCCAGTAGCTGAAGTCTGTGGGGGGGGCAGAGTTTGCTGTGTGGGCTGAAGGGCACACTGATACTGATAAGGGACTGTGAACTCGCAGCCTCGCTGGGCACAATGGTGGGGGCTGGAGCAGCTGCTGGCTGCTAGCTTGCTTTTTTTTTCTCTGTACGCTGAACAGACGGGTTAAATTCTTCTGAAAACTTTTTTTTTTTCTTAGCGGGGACTGAGGCTGTCAGCGGTGGCTGATAATAGATACTGTGAGCGTTTAACAAAGAAAAGGTGGGGGCTGCCTCTCGGTCTTCTTGTACAATTCTCATCTAGCAAGGAGACCTCTTCTTTCAAATCATCACTTTTAACTATTAGTCTGCCTAACACATTAGTATCATTAATCTCAGTTCCTTCTTTTAATCACTTCCTCACACCACAGACACTTGCTTGAACCACAATACATCCCGTCCTTGCCATAATAATAGACAATTTTTCCTTCTTCAACATAGCAGTAACAGAAACAATCAGAATTCACTTCCTCTGTTCTTCCTAACACCTTCGTCACACAATTCATGTGCCAAGCCACAAAATTCTTCTTTTCCTTCCACAGATTCTCTCATTTAGAGCTAAATATCCTTTAGTTGTGCACAATACTGGAGCGGCCGTCTCAGTTTGTTCCACCAGGTCAACCCCATCTGGGAAGCCCAAAATTCGCGGTACTCAGTGAAAGGAGGAGGGCGTCTCAGACTATCCCTCCGGACACCTCTGGTTATATATAGTTGTGGCCAAAAGTATTAACACCCCTGCAATTCTGTCAGATAATACTCAGTTTCTTCCTGAAAATGATTGCAAACACAAATTCTTTGGTATTATTATCTTCATTTAATTTGTCTGAAATGAAAAAACACAAAAAGAATTGTCCTAAAGCCAAATTGGATATAATTCCACACCAAACATAAAAAAGAGGGTGGACAAAAGTATTGGCACTGTTCGAAAAATCATGTGATGCTTCTCTAAATTGTGTAATTAACAGCACCTGTAACTTACCTGTGGCACCTAACAGGTGTTGGCAATAACTAAATCACACTTGCAGTCAGTTGACATGGATTAAAGTTGACTCAACCTCTGTCTTGTGTCCTTGTGTGTACCACATTGAGCATGGAGAAAAGAAAGAAGACCAAAGAACTGTCTGAGGACTTGAGAAACCAAATTGTGAGGAAGCATGAGCAATCTCAAGGCTACAAGTCCATTTCCAAAGACCAGAATGTTCCTGTGTCTACCGTGCGCAGTGTCACTAAGAAGTTTAAAGCCCATGGCACTGTGGCTAACCTTCCTAGATGTGGACGGAAAAGAAAAATTGACAAGAGATTTCAACGCAAGATTGTGCGGATGTTGGATAAAGAACCTCGACTAACATCCAAACAAGTTCAAGCTGCCCTGCAGTCCGAGGGTACAACAGTGTCAACTCGTACTATCCGTCGGCATCTGAATGAAAAGGGACTGTATGGTAGGAGACCCAGGAAGACTCCACTTCTTACCCCGAGACATAAAAAAGCCAGGCTGGACTTTGCCAAAACTTACCTGAAAAAGCCTAAAACGTTTTGGAAGAATGTTCTCTGGTCAGATGAGACAAAAGTAGAGCTTTTTGGGCAAAGGCATCAGCATAGAGTTTACAGGAGAAAGAAAGAGGCAATCAAAGAAAAGAACACGGTCCCTACAGTCAAACATGGCGGAGGTTCCTTTATGTTTTGGGGATTCTTTGCTGCCTCTGGCACTGGACTGCTTGACCGTGAGCATCGCATTACGAAGTCTGAATACTACCAACAAACTTTGCATCATAATGTAGGGCCCAGTGTGAGAAAGCTGGGTCTCCCTCAGAGGTCATGGGTCTTCCAACAGGACAATGACCCAAAGCACACTTCAAAAAGCACTAGAAAATGGTTTGAGAGAAAGCACTGGAGACTTCTGAGGTGGCCAGCAATGAGTCCAGGCCTGAATCCCATAGAACACCTGTGGAGAGATCTAAAAATGGCAGTTTGGAGAAGGCACCCTTCAAATATCAGACACCTGGAGCAGTTTACCAAAGAAGAATGGTCTAAAATTCCAGCAGAGCATTTTTAAGAAACTCATTGATGGTTACCGGAAGCGGTTGGTCGCAGTTATTTTGGCTAAAGGTTGTGCAACCAAGTATTAGGCTGAGGGTGCCAATACTTTTGTCTGGCCCATTTTGGGAGTTTTGTGTGAAATGATCAATGTTTTGCTTTTTGCTTAATTCTCTTTTGTGTTTTTTCATTTAAGACAAATTAAATGAAGATAATAATACCAAAGAATTTGTGTTTGCTCTCATTTTCAGGAAGAAACCGAGTATTATCTGACAGAATTGCAGGGGTGTCAATACTTTTGGCCACAACAGTATGTATATATCTATATATACCTGAGTTACGTATCCTACCCATACTGATTGGTGACACTTATAGACCCACGCTACAAGGAGAACTTTATATCTCTTATTCCAGAGGCAGACAGGTGTACTAAAATGTTGGAGGACCAGAGGGCCCTTCTTGCGGAATTATTAAAAAAATTCCCATATGAAAACGCTGACAGCAGAGGTCTCAGTTCATTGGCGAAGCAAGGAGTACAGGTGAGAGAGACACAACTCCAATCCAGCAGACGCAGTGGAACACTGGCAAAGTTCGGGGAGAGTTTTCTCAGACCATCCCATCGCCCTGACCCCGAGGCACAGGGGACTCCAAAAAGAGTGCAAAGTTTGGGAAAATGCTGAGGGAGTACCTTGCTGACCACACCAACGTCCTCTGTCATTCCTCTGTGCCTTATAATTATTGGTTATCCACGCTGAACACGTGGCATGAACTTGCTCTCTCTACTGCGCATGTGCGTGGTACTCATGGTCAAGGAACGCACAGCGCCTCGCTCTCTGGTGGTCAGTGGGCACACAGCGCCTTGCTCTCTGGCAGTATCACTTTTAGTGGCGGGAGCCAACGGGAACAGTCCTTTGCAGCGCCAGTGCTCTAAGGATGGAGCACACTGCTCAGCCTCCTATGCGCTGCTTGTCCACGCCAAAAATCTCTGCTGTCATGCCCGCTTTCTCTTAAGCTGGCCCCCTGCCTCTAGGTCACTGGGTCTGTACGTCTGCTACAGTTCGTCGCGGCGTCGGCGCTTTGGGTGCGTAGTGCACTGCCCCCCTTGCTGCTCACACGCTCACAGCTGGGGACTCACTCCTACTTTGCATTTTTTTCCTCAGCTTCCGGACAGGTTCCCTGTCTAAACATGCCCCCTCTTCCTGGGTAATGGGGTCTGTCCGTTCCCCTATTCCTTCCCCTGGGAAATAGGGGACGCAGCCTTGACAATTCTGGACCCGATGCAGCACATGTACCCGCAGCCCGGTCATCCTGACCCCGTACATATCTGGCCAATCAGTTCTTTAATGCAAGCATCATTACATCCAGAATAGTTTCATTTTGAAGGACTTTGTGGCTCATATCAATCCACAAGATGACACTAGTCATCCTAGTCTCCTAGTCTCCACCATCTATACTACCCAGTTGCACACAGTATGTTACCTGCCTCACTGAGAGACTGCTTTGAAACAACCACTTGGGAAGTGCTGCAAGATTCATATGGTGATGACATGGATGGTCTCACACACTGTATAACGGACTACATTAATTTCTGTGTAGACAACATGGTACCCACAAAAGTAGTGAGGTGCTTCTCTAACAATAAACCAGGGATCAGCCCCGGAATAAAGGCTCTTCTCAAAGAGAAGTTGGCCTTCAGATCAGGTGACAAGGGCAGGCTGAGAGAAGTGCAGAAAGATCTGAAGAATCTAATCAGGCAGGGAAAGGCTAATTATAAGACAAAGATTGAACTGAAATTGTCACAGAAAAGGATTCATGAAGTCTGGGAGGGTCTAAAGTCTATATCTGGGCATAGACAGATTGTCGCCAGGATGGTTGTAAATAAAGAGGGGCTTAATGAACTTAATCTATTCTTTAACAGATTTAATCACACACTGGCTGCTCCTGCCCCTGCATATCATTCACACCTCTCTGCTACAATAACCTCACCCCCTGCTGCAACTTGTCAACTGAGCCAGGGTCTGTTCTTCACAAGTACCCAGGTTGCAAAAGAACTGGATAAGATCAAAGTTTTGAAGGCTGCAGGTCCTGACGGTGTTGAGGTAGGGCTAAATTAACCCTTCACGGTTGAGCCAGTGATTTCCAAATTAATTCACAGGGCGTTGCTAGCAACTGGGAATGACCACACGGAGACGGGGGTCTCTGTACGGGAGGATCGAGGCAGATCACTGAGCCCCTTTACTGAATCTCACATTACATAGCATTCTGCTTAGTTATGCAAAGTATACAGCTACCAATGGAATCGTAATACATGTAAGCCAATAGTATTGTAAGAGAATCAGAATATGTCCCTAGCTGCGTGACGTAGAATATAGAACAATAGCACATTCTTTTAGGGTCTCATCTCATATCTTATATCTTGTACAAGCTGGAACAGTCTGGTTTCATAACAGCCGTGAATTTTCATCTAGTTAAGTTACAAAATTTAACTCGTAAACAGCAAAATGGCGTCGCAAGCACAAAAATGGATCCCGGAGAGCAAGATGTCCTGTACATCTGAATACTGTACTTCACAATGGCATCAGTGCAAGGCTAATCAAAACCTGCGGGCACCAGCTGAGTGAGATCATTACATATCTGTTCAATATGAGCCTGAGAATAGGTATAGTACCACAATTGTGGAAATTATCGTGTGTAGTACCAGTTCCGAAGAAACCTTATCCGAAAGACCTTAATGACTATAGACCTCTAGCATTGACATCACACCTGATGAAGGTACTAGAGAGATTGGTTCTCACACGTCTCCGTCCTCTAGTGAGCTCGGATATGGACCCTCTCCAGTTTGCCTACAGGCCGGGCATTGGTGTGGATGATGCCATTATCCACCTTCTAGATAGGACTCTCTCTCACCTGGAGAAACCTGGTGTCACGCTCGCGCCTTGGCTGAATGGCGCGAGCCGGGGGGTTGTGGCCCCACTGTGCCACAAACCAGACTACCCTGGAAGGGGCGTAACTACGGCAGCTTCCTTGGTCTTCACTGGAGCCTCTGATGGTGAGGTCAGGCTTGTGCGGCAGGTAGCTGCCGGGTGCCACTCCAGGGTGGTGTCTGGCTGTGGCTGCTGATTCCACTCGGGAACAGGACACCTTGACAGAGGCTATAGACAGGCAGGCAGGTGGACACGGCAGGCACGGCTTGGAGACACAGGACAGGCGGGCACGGCTTGGAGACACAGGACAGGCGGGCACGGCTTGGAGACACAGGACAGGCGGGCACGGCTTGGAGACACAGGACAGGCGGGCACGGCTTGGAGACACAGGACAGGCGGGCACGGCTTGGAGACACAGGACAGGCGGGCACGGCTTGGAGACACAGGACAGGCGGGCACGGCTTGGAGACACAGGACAGGCGGGCACGGCTTGGAGACACAGGACAGGCGGGCACGGCTTGGAGACACAGGATAGGCGGGCACGGCTTGGAGACACAGGACAGGCGGGCATGGCTTGGAGACACAGGACAGGCGGGCACGGCTTGGAGACACAGGACAGATTGGCGTGGTATGAAAAGGAGCAGGTAGGGACCTGTTCACACAGCAGGTGTAGGCAGGAGGGAGTAGTGTATTCTGGAACAAGATCTGGACCTGTTCACACAGGAGGTGTAGGCAGGAGGGAGTGGTGTATGCTGGAACAGGATCTGGACCTGTTCACACAGGAGGTACAGGTATGGATATAGGCAGGAAGGAATGGAGTATGAAGGAACAGGTTTGGGCCTGTTCACACAGGAGGTGCAGGTAGACAGAGCCGCAGGAGTGCGGAGCAGGCAGACAGAGCCGCAGGAGTGCGGAGCAGGCAGAGGCGCAGGAGTGCGGAGCAGGCAGAGGCGCAGGAGTGCGGAGCAGGCAGAGCCGCAGGAGTGCGGAGCAGGCAGAGCCGCAGGAGTGCGGAGCAGGCAGAGCAGCTAGGGAGCTGTGCAGACAGAGCTGCGAGCGTGCAGATGCACAGATAAAGTGGACACAAGGAAAGACACGGCAGGGAAGGAACCACAAACAAGGAGACTGACAGACAGAGGTAAGACTGAGTTCAGACAGAGGCACAGGGACAAAGACACTAGGACCAGGATATTCAGCCTCCTGGTAGGCAGACAGGGTACAAAGCAAGACTAGAGAATCCTCCAGAGAAGGAGACACACAGAACAGGGCCTGGCTTCCTCAGCAGCGAGATACTAACTGAGTATAGACATTGCTCAGGCAATGTTTCAGTGGGAGTGGCGAAACTAAATAGTCAAGGGCTCCAGGTGATTGGTCAGGGACAGATTACACAGGTGCACCCAGACTGTATAAGAACCAGAGAGTTCAGGCGCCGCCCCCCTATACACACAGTCTGGAAACATGGAGAGCAGAGGCACAGAGCTGGCAACAGACAGAATTCACAGCATGGCTTGAAGCAGAAAGTAAGTTGGTGTGCGAGGGATGGGAGACCATGCAGTGATGCCAGCAGGGTTGTTACAGTACCCCCCTTTACGGCCCCTCTTCCTCAAGCCTGCCAGAATGACCAGAAGAAGGAGTACGGGACCACACACAGTCCAGGTTGACATGACATCCTTCAGGTAGGGTGGAGTATGTGTGCCATCAGGAATCACAGATTGCCCGGTTTCTTGGTGCCTAAGGGAGTCAGTTTCCAACACAGAGGGTACAAAGACTTCTTCCTCCTGATTGGCAGAGAGCAGGGACCTGGAAGCTTTGACCCCTACATCAGCCGGCCAGCTAGAAACAGCAGACACCTTCACCAAGTCCGACTTCAGCCCGACATGCCAGAAAAATTGGACCTCCTCCTCCCGGTTGGTGAGAATCGGAGATATGTGGGTCACTGTTCCAACCTCTTCACCCACCTGCCAAATGGAAGCTGGAGGCATACATACAGGGAGCCACTTCCACCTGTTACCCTGAAAAAACTGGGCTTCCTCTACCAGGTTAGAGGGTGAGAAAATCTCTGTCTCAGTATCTTCACTCACTGGCCACACAGGGGTTGAAGGCATATATTTAGGACCCATCTTCAGCCTGAAATCCAGGGGAGGACAATCAAGAGACAGGGATGCTCCTGGGAGCAGATCACTGGTATAGTCGCTGGAGACGTGTGAGGAGACTGACACCGCCTCCCCTTCTTCGGAGACGTCATCACCCCTTGACTCGACGACTAGCAGACCAGATGAAGAAGGTGACATTGCTGACCGACTCTGATGTAAGGGAACCAGACACTTCTTGTCACTTGATTGTTTCAAGCGCGGTGCCCTACTAGGTTTCCAGACATGGACGGGTACTAGAATCTCTGGATCAGAATGACCCATGGGCATACCAGTCAGCAGATGGAAGATGAACTTCTTCATGTATAAAGCTCCGACCTGGAGCTGTAGTTGTCCCTGCAGGACTAGACTGTTTTCCAACAGGGCTCGGCCACCTCGAGACAACGCCCACGTCGGCTTCGGGAGCTGTATGACAGAGACGACACACTGACTCCGTATGGCTGGCGGTTTATACACACCAAAGCTCCCAGAAGGCAGAGAAACAGTCATTGGCTTCACAGAACAGAGACCGTCGGGATGTTCCTTCATGAGACCAGATTGCGGCTGTAAGCTTGCCAGCCGCTTTTTCTTAGACCTCTTGGACCTTACACGGGAGGCCGCCTTAGCAGGCTGAGGAACAGGAGTGTCAGGGACGGTCACAGACGGATGAGAGGATTCACCCATAGGTTCCTCTTGTCTGGCCTGTATCTGGAAGCTTGAAGAGGAAGACTTTTCAAGAGCAGCTGGACGAGGCACGTCGAACACTTTACGGAAGGCCACCAGGAAGGCCCCCAGGCTCATGACGACAGGGTCCCCTGCTTCCCAAAGGGGACAATCCATATCAAGGCATCACCAGCTAGGTAGGACATGATGTATCCCACCTTGACCCGGTCAGAGGGGAAACAAGCTGCATTCTGCAGGATGTAGTGCAGGCATTTCTTCAGGAACCCATGGCACTCTTTAGGGTCCCCATAGAACCTAGGCAGATCTGCTGGGTTGTGCTCTTCATAGGCCAGGAGCTGATTGTAGAGGGCATTGGAGACGATGATTGGTTCAGAGGTCTCCACAATCGGAACCACGCAGGACGGAACAAATTCCTCTGGTTGCTCATACTGGTGGAACACAGGTTCATGACGCTCTGCGAGCGTAAGGACATGGGACTCAGCGGGGACCATGGCCTGAGCAAACTGTCACGCTCGCGCCTTGGCTGAATGGCGCGAGCCGGGGGGTTGTGGCCCCACTGTGCCACAAACCAGACTACCCTGGAAGGGGCGTAACTACGGCAGCTTCCTTGGTCTTCACTGGAGCCTCTGATGGTGAGGTCAGGCTTGTGCGGCAGGTAGCTGCCGGGTGCCACTCCAGGGTGGTGTCTGGCTGTGGCTGCTGATCCCACTCGGGAACAGGACACCTTGACAGAGGCTATAGACAGGCAGGCAGGTGGACACGGCAGGCACGGCTTGGAGACACAGGACAGGCGGGCACGGCTTGGAGACACAGGACAGGCGGGCATGGCTTGGAGACACAGGACAGGCGGGCACGGCTTGGAGACACAGGACAGGCGGGCATGGCTTGGAGACACAGGACAGGCGGGCACGGCTTGGAGACACAGGACAGGCGGGCACGGCTTGGAGACACAGGACAGGCGGGCACGGCTTGGAGACACAGGACAGGCGGGCACGGCTTGGAGACACAGGACAGGCGGGCACGGCTTGGAGACACAGGACAGATTGGCGTGGTATGAAAAGGAGCAGGTAGGGACCTGTTCACACAGCAGGTGTAGGCAGGAGGGAGTAGTGCATTCTGGAACAAGATCTGGACCTGTTCACACAGGAGGTGTAGGCAGGAGGGAGTGGTGTAAGCTGGAACAGGATCTGGACCTGTTCACACAGGAGGTACAGGTATGGATATAGGCAGGAAGGAATGGAGTATGAAGGAACAGATTTGGGCCTGTTCACACAGGAGGTGCAGGTAGACAGAGCCGCAGGAGTGCGGAGCAGGCAGACAGAGCCGCAGGAGTGCGGAGCAGGCAGACAGAGCCGCAGGAGTGCGGAGCAGGCAGAGGCGCAGGAGTGCGGAGCAGGCAGAGCCGCAGGAGTGCGGAGCAGGCAGAGCCGCAGGAGTGCGGAGCAGGCAGAGCCGCAGGAGTGCGGAGCAGGCAGAGCCGCAGGAGTGCGGAGCAGGCAGAGCAGCTAGGGAGCTGTGCAGACAGAGCTGCGAGCGTGCAGATGCACAGATAAAGTGGACACAAGGAAAGACACGGCAGGGAAGGAACCACAAACAAGGAGACTGACAGACAGAGGTAAGACTGAGTTCAGACAGAGGCACAGGGACAAAGACACTAGGACCAGGATATTCAGCCTCCTGGTAGGCAGACAGGGTACAAAGCAAGACTAGAGAATCCTCCAGAGAAGGAGACACACAGAACAGGGCCTGGCTTCCTCAGCAGCGAGATACTAACTGAGTATAGACATTGCTCAGGCAATGTTTCAGTGGGAGTGGCGAAACTAAATAGTCAAGGGCTCCAGGTGATTGGTCAGGGACAGATTACACAGGTGCACCCAGACTGCATAAGAACCAGAGAGTTCAGGCGCCGCCCCCCTATACACAGTCTGGAAACATGGAGAGCAGAGGCACAGAGCTGGCAACAGACAGAATTCACAGCATGGCTTGAAGCAGAAAGTAAGTTGGTGTGCGAGGGATGGGAGACCATGCAGTGATGCCAGCAGGGTTGTTACACCTGGGAACACTGTGAGAATGTTCTTCGATTTCTCTAGCGCTTTTAATACCATACAGCCAGCTCTACTGAGAGACAAACTGGGCCTTGTTGGCGTGGACCTCCAACTCTCCACCTGGATCCTTAACTACCTCACGAACCGACCTCAGTTTGTAAAGGTTCAGGACAGTGTGTCAGACACAGTGATCTGCAATACAGGGGCACCTCAAGGTACAGTTCTTGCCCCTTTTCTCTTCACACTGCGGATTTTAAGTGCAACTCATCTAGCTGCTACTTGCAGAAGTATTCTGATGACTCTGCAATAGTAGGCCTCATCTCAGGAGGAGATGAAAGAGAGTACAGAGATACTAACCAAGCTTTTGTGGAGTGGTGTCAGAGGAACCACCTTAGGATTAATTCCGTGAAGACCAAGGAATTGGTGGTGGACTTTCGCAAGGGAAAAAATCCACCAGTAGTGGTGAACATTCAGGGAAATGACATTGAGATAGTCGACACCTATAAGTACCTTGGTGTGATCCTCAATAATAAGCTTGACTGGGCCCATCACTTGGATGCAGTGTACAGGAAGGGCCAAAGTAGGCTTTATCTGCTCTGAAGGCTGAGGGCCTTCGGAGTTAGAGGGGCACTCCTTGCATCCTTCTCCAACTCTGTTGTGGCATCAGTCATCTTCTTTGGTGTGGCGTGCTGGGGTAGTGGCATATCAACCAGGGACAGAAATAGGCTGGACAAACTGATTAGAAGGGTCAGCTCTGTCCTGGGATGCCCCCTTGATCCAGTTCAGGAAGTAGGCGACAGGAGGATACTGGCCAAGGTGAGCTACATGGTGCAGAATGATTCCCATCCCATGCATGAGACCGTGACAAAGATGTGCAGTACTGTCAGTGGCCGGCTAGTTCATCCTAAATGTGAGAGGGAGCGCTATCGAAAGTCCTTCCTTCCTGCTGCAGTTAGGCTGTATAACCAGCACTGTCCAAAATGGAGAACGACCCAAACAGTGAACTGATAGATCCAAAGTTGTGATAGTCCGGTTACATCTTTTTTTTTTTTTTTTCGTATATGTACCTACCTACTGTCAGTGTAATGCCTTTATGCATCTGTATCTGTACTTGTTCCTGCCTTGCTGCTGTAATGCTCTGAATTTCCCCTTGGTGGGACGATTAAAGGATTATCTTATCTTATCTTAGTCTCATACTTCAAAATTTTGGTGGTAAATCAATTCCCCATTGTTAGGTTGTGTATGTTTTGACTTATGACTTTGGACGGCTCAGTCCACATACGCTTTCCAGACGCCAGCCATTTAACATTTCCACTGGCCATCCAGACTCTCTACTTTGTCCTTCTTTTGGCTACCATTGCAAGGATTTATTTATTTCAGTAAACGGGATTTTTCTGATGAAGGTCCTATGCTGGACCGAAAACGTTTAAACCTTTCTGTCTGGATGCACAAAATAAAAGTGTCTGAATATTTCACATATTGACTGCAAAGATTTTTGTCATTTTTTGATTGATGGGTTGGATACCCGACTTGAGCACCAACAACCAAGCTATTCCTGAGTGCCGTGCTCTCTTTATAGGATTGATTTGACTTATGTAACATCAATTGGGTGATAATTATTCACACCTATTTGCTTCACAATATATTCATCTTTTTCTTCAAGGCTTCGGAATATAATGTTGTAAAAGTGAAAGCAAATTGGTGAAGAGAGTTTTAACTCAAATGTGAAACTAATTGTCATCTTTACTATTTCTCCATTCCGTGTGCGGCTAACCACCTCATTGATCTTATTGAGTTTCTTTGGCAGGAAAACAACAGCTCCATCAATACCATGTGTTTTTCCTATTAATTCATCATGCTGGTAAAGCAGAGGTGAGATTAGGGATCTAAATTACATTTGTGGACTGTAGTAAAAATGACACTGTGCAAGACCCACTAGGGTCTAGCTACCAATTTGACATACCATATATACTCGAGTATAAGCCGACCTGAGCATCACCCGAGGCCCCTAATTTCGTCACAAAAAACTAGGAAAACTTATTGACTTGAGTATAAGCCGAGGGTGGAAAATGCAGCAGCTACTGGTAAATTTCAAAAATAAAAATAGATACTAATAAAAGTAAAATGGTGGCCCCATAAGATGCTCCATATTAATATATGCCCCATATAATGCTGCACAAAGGTTAATGGTGGCCCTATAAGATGCTCCATATTAACCCCTTTCTGTCATATGATGTACTATCCCGTCCATGTGACCTGGGACTTAATTCCCATGGACGGGATAGTACGTCATAGCGATCAGCAGCGCTCACGGGGGGAGCGCCGCTGATAGTGGCCGGGTCTCAGCTGATTATCACAGCTGACACCCGGCACTATGTGCCAGAGGCGGTCACGGACTGCCCCCGGCACATTAACCCCTGGCACACTGCGATCAAACATGGGCATAGGGAAGAATCACGCAGGGAACAGTGCAGGTCCCCGGATCCAAGATGGCCGCGGGGGCCTTCGGGGTCCTGCAGGGAGGTGGATTTCTCAGTACCTGCTGAGATTAGGCGTTGAGAAAGCCTCCTGCAGTACATGTCAGATCGCTGATCTTACACAGTGCACTGCAAAGTGTCAGATCAGTGATCTGACACTTTACAGCAGAGGTCTCAAACTCGGCAGAATAAATGTGCCGCACATAAAAAAAATTTGAGCTGGCGGGCGCCATTCCTTTCAAACTTAATACACCTCGTACACACACGGCTCCGCTCCATCCACCTCATACATACGTGGCTCCACTCCGTACACCTCGTACACATGCGACTCCGCTCCGTACGCCTCGTTACTGTAGCCATTATCAAAGTGATCAGACCCATAGAAAACCTTGAAATAATCTTAAGCCAACCTGTTAATAATCATATCAAATTATAGATGCCGATACAGTTGAAAGCAGTAATGAAGGAGAGAGCATCATGTGATGGGGGGACTGCACTATACTTTGGTGTGTGTGTGTGTCTGCTGTACTATACTGTGTGTGGGGTTGACTGCACTATACTGTGTTGTCTGCACTATACTGTGTGTAGGGGGCTGCACTATACTGTGTTGAATATGTCTGCTGCACTATAATGTGTATGGGGGGACTGCACTATACTTTGGTGTGTGTTTGTCTGCTGTACTATACTGTGTGTGGGGGACTGCACTATACTGTGTTGTCTGCATTATACTGTGTGTGGGGAGAATGCACTATACTGTTTTTTTGTGTGTCTGCACTATTCTGTGTGTGTGGGGGGACTGCACTATACTTTGTATGTGTGGGGGCTGCATTAAACTGTGTGTGGGGGCTGCATTATACTGTGTGGGGGGCTGCATTATACTGTGTGTGGGGGCTGCACTATACTTTGTGTGTGTTTGTGGGGGGATGAATTATACTGTGTGTGTGGGGCTGCATTATACTCTGAGGGGGCTGCTTTATACTCAGGGGGTCTACATTATACTGTGTGTGTGGGGGGCTGTATTATAATCTGAAAGGGCTGCATTATACTCTGAGGGAGCTGCATTATTCTCTGAAGGGGCTGCATAATACTGTGGGTGTGGGTTCTGCATTATACTGTGTGTGAGGGCTGCACTATGTGTGTGTGTGTGTTTGTGGGGGGCCGCATTATACTCTGAGGGGCTGCTTTATACTCTGAGGGGGGTTGCAGTATACTCTATCAAGGACCATGGGAGCGCATTTTACTATATGTACTATATGGGACCTGCATTATACAGTATCAAGGACTATCTGCACCAATCATTCTCCCTCAGCCAGAGTAAGGGTAGGTGCATACGGTCAGTAAATGATGTGGGTTGGATGCTGCGTACCTGTGCAGCATCCAGATGTTACAGCATAGCGGATGGGATTTCAAGAAATCCCATGCCTACTGTGCGTGCACCGATGCCCGCGGATCACCCAGAGATGGACATGTGGCGTGTCTCTCCAGTTCGCAGCATGTCTATTTATCTTGCAGAGACACAAGCCTCCGTAAGATAAATCTCACCCGTACAATGTGTTTGAAGGTTTAATTCCGCACAGTTCAATGGACACATTCAGAATCACCTGCATTCAATAGCTGGCAACACTATGGACGTAGCGGACATGCGCTGCATACAAATCGCTGCCAATTACTGAACGTGTGCAGATACCCTAAAAATTCCAGGAAACAAGCGTTGAATGACTTCAATATTGTCGATCGGGCTCGTTTAGCGGCCTGAACTCAGCGCAAGTAAATACAACAGAAATGTTTCTGAGTGATGGAGCGATATGTGAGCATTTGCAGACCCACTTTAAGCTTTTGCCAAGGGCCCCACTTTGTCTAAAACCGACCCTGCATGGCGGACGCATCCCTCAAAGATCAACCCAACCCACCTCGTCAAGGAATCTCTGAAAAGGGACATCTCATTTGGTGTAAAGTTCATTAATAAAACCTAGTTGATAAAATGATTTTTAGCCCCAAATACATGAATTTTAAGGAAAAAATACCCATATCCCAACAGTAGAAAAGTGAAGGGTATATGTCAAAGACTGAAATAAAAAAAAAAGTTGAGAGTTAAAAAAAATTGGGGGCAATAAATATTATAATATGATTACACAGACAATATTTGTCACAGTACGTACAGGTATAAATGTGAAACTATCACATTTTCTGCTTTTATTTTTAAGAAAGTTTTTTGCATTCAGGAAACTTTCTGATGTTCTATTCTCTTTAGATTTATTTGTGAGAATACTGACGATCTGCTGACAAAACCGTTCACTGGTGGTATTGATGATGATGGTAGTGATGATCTCACTGGTGGTAATGATGATGATGGTAGTGATGATCTCACTGGTGGTAATGATGATGATGGTAGTGATGATCTCACTGGTGGTATTGATGATGATGGTAGTGATGATCTCACTGGTGGTAATGATGATGATGGTAGTGATGATCTCACTGGTGGTAATGATGATATTGTTGATGTTGTCCATCTTGAACTGTCCTCCCACCTCTCCTCCTGCTCCCTCTTTGACCGCTTACAATCAGGCTTCCGACTGCACCACTCAACTGAAACTGCCATAACTAAAGTCACCAACGACCTACTAACCGCCAAGAGCAAGCGACAATACTCAGTCCTTCTTCTCCTGGACCTGTCTTCTGCCTTCAACACTGTGGACCATTCCCTCCTGCTCCAGATTCTCTCATCTCTGGGCATCACAGGCTTGGCCCTATCCTGGATCTCATCATATCTAACAGACTGATCATTCTGTGTCTCCCTCTCCCACACCACCTCCTCACCTTTCCCATTCTCTGTCAGTGTTCCTCAAGGCTCAGTTCTAGGACCCCTACTCTTCTCCATCTACAACTTTGGCCTGGGACAGCTCATAGAATTCCACAGCTTGCAGTATCATCTCTATGCCGATGACACGCAGATCCACCTATCTGGACCTGACCTCACCTCCTTACTGACCAAAATCCCACAATGTCTGTCCGCTATTTCAGCTTTCTTCTCTGCTCGCTTTCTAAAACTGAACATGGACAAAACAGAATTCATAATCTTTCCCCCATCTCACTCTACCCCTCCACCAGACTTATCCATCAATGTCAATGGTTGCTCACTTTCCCCAGTCCCGCATGCTCGGTGCCTCGGGGTGATCCTCGACTCTGCCCTCGCTTTCAAGCCACTTATCCAAACCCTAACCTCCTGCTGTCGCAATCTCAAAAATATTTCCCGGATCCGTGCATTCCTTGACCATGACACCGCAAAAACACTAGTGCATGCCCTTATCATCTCCGGCCTTGACTACTGCAACCTCCTACTCTCTGGCCTCCCCTCTAGCACTCTGGCACCACTCCAATCCATCCTACATTCTGCTGCACGACTAATCCACCTGTCTCCCCGTTATTCCCCAGCCTCTCCCCTATGCCAAGCCCTTCATTGGCTTCCTATTGTGCAGAGGCTCCAGTTCAAAACCCTATGATATACAAAGCCACCTACAGCCTGTCTCCTCCTTACATCTGTGACATGGTCTCCCGGTACCTACCAGCATGCAACCTTCGATCCTCTCAAGATCTCCTTCTCTACTCTCCTCTTATCTCTTCTTCCCACAACCGCATACAAGACTTCTCCTGTGCTTCCCCGATTCTCTGGAATTCCCTCCCCCTACACATCAGACTCTCGCCTACCATGGAAACCTTCAAAAAGAACCTGAAGACCCAGCTCTTCCGACAAACCTATAACCTGCAGTGACCCACAGTCTACTGATCCGCCGCACAACCAGCTCTACCCTCTCCTAGTGTATCCTCACCCAACCCTGTAGACTGTGAGCCCTTGCGGGCAGGGTCCTCTCTCCTTCTGTACTTATGTGTGTCTTGTACTGCTCATGTTTATTGTACTTGTCTATATTTGCCCCTTTTCACATGTAAAGCGCCATGGATAAATGGCGCTATAAATTGTATAATAATAATAATAATAATAATAATAATAATAATAATAATGTTGTCTATAAATCTTGATTGTATTCTTTCTTCGTCTCTTTCAGCCTTCCACTGACCTTACCCAGTCCACTATTTCCTCTTTTCTGATATTGAAGGGACGCTCTGTTTGTGAAAAACAGGAGAAGATAATGTAATTATTTCTTTGGGTGTAATGGAGGAGGCCAACTCAAAATTAGTAAAGGTACTGTCACACTAAGCGATATCGCTAGCAATATCGCTATAACTTGTGACGTTATAGCGATATTGCTAGCGATATCGCTGTGTGTGATACTTACCTACAACCCGCTCCCCCCTGGTTATCGCTGATCGCGCGAGAACGTTCAGGACCGCTTCTCGTCGTCAGCTTCCTGTTGTGATGACGAGCGACGCGTGGAGCCGGGCGGGAGTGTAGGGAAGGTGACCTGACGGACGGACGGACTAGTCAGAGTGAAGAAAGATAGGTTTGCACAGTGTAGGTAGGAGTCAGTGATTACAGTGGGGAAACAACTAGGAAAGTGTAGTGGACGTGCAGTACCTTGGGATGACCATTAGATGGCAGGGTGGAGTGTGAGCAAAGGACTTTACAGCAGCTTAGGGCTTTAGAAACCGTTGGTCATGGGGGGCGTGGTGACAGTTAGAGTGACAGTTTCAAGGAACCGGGGGAGTTATAAATACTGAGGGAGGGTTCCAGAAAGTTCCGGTCCCCAGGGGGAGCTCAGGTGACAGGAGGACTACGCCAGTCTGTGTGCCCTGAGGAGAATCCGACCAAGGGGACTGAGGAGAGGAAACGTCAGGGGGGTGGTCCTGACAGGAAAGGACCGCAGATGAGACGAGGTACTGGGTGTAAGACACCGTATGTGACACGACGACTGAGCAGTAGAAGCGCTGTTGGTTAATGGGCCTAAGGCGGCCACAGTGACGGAACTGTCAGGAGCGTCGACAGTAAAGGAGGGGACGGTGTGTGCAGACACGTCTCCAGTGTACGGTGTGAGAAGCGGCTCTGGAAACGGAGGGCCGCGAGGTGTGCCGTCAGTCGGACGGCAAGTGAAGAAATAAACTTGGACCTGTTGCACCCAGAATCTGCCTCCATCGTGTCTCTGTTGTCATCCCTGCGCGGTATAAAAGTAGGACCACCCCCCCCCAGCTCGGCACCCCACCACCGACACTACAGGAGGATGCTGGATCGCCTGGTGTGACAGGTAAGTAGCGACCCCCGTCCCCAGCGATGTCGCTGGTGAGATCTGCCAGTGTGGCAGCTCACTAGCGACCACTTAGCGATGCACCAGCGATCCTGACCGCGTCATATCGCTGGTCGGGATCGCTGGTACATCGCTAAGTGTGACAGTACCTTTAGGCCTCATTCAGATGTTTTGGGGTTGTTTTTGCATGCAAAGAGAACATTTTCATCCATTTTTGGTCAATGTGTCCGCTTTTTCCATCACGGTACAATAGTTTTTTCCTCTATCCAAAAAATAAGTTCTCCTACCCTTTAAGCAGTAAAAAAAAATATGCAGTTCATTTGCTTTTTTTTTATAGACCCACATTATTGTACTTACCTGGGTCATCACTTATTATTTCTATCAGCTCATCTTCTTCCTGAACCTTTGTTTTGTTACTGAAAATAGGAAATAGAGAAAATCTTTAATCTCCTTATCATGGGCAGGAATTCTAGAAGGAAGCAATGTGCAGAATAATGCATTGTCCAACTCCAGGAAATGCACCCTATTAAGAGCGGTTATAGGAAGCTTCACCCCCAGCAATTTGCCGCCAGCAGTTCGCCCCAGGTACATTTTGCCCCCAGCATTTGGCCCCCAGGATGTTTCGCCACCGCACATTTCGCCCCCAGCGTTTCGCCCCTGGATGTTTCGCCCCCGGATGTTTCACCTACAGCATTTTGTCCCTGGATGGGTCGCCATCTGATGTTTCGCCCCTAGCATGTTGACCCCTGATGTTTCACCCTCAGCTTTTGGGGTCAACATGCAGGGAACAAAACATCTAGGGCTGAACATACCTGAGGGTAAAATATACAGGACCCCAATTGCTGGGGATTCCTGTGGCTGCCTTTTCAGCAGCTCACCCAGTGTCTCATCTGGCTGGCCTTAAAGGAGTATTATCACCCTAGAACACAAAAAAACTGACATACTTACCTGTCACAGCTGCAGCTCCTTGGGTATGGGGCGAAATGTGCGGGGGTGAAATGTGCGGGGTCGAAACACCCTGGGGGCAAAATGCTGGGGGCGAAATGTGCGGGGGCGAACTGCTGGGGGAGAACTGCGGGGGGCGAAACATCCAAATCCCATATAACACAGTCCACATAGTATATAACACAGTCCACATAGTATATAACACAGCCCACATAGTATATAACCCAGCCCACATAGTATATAACACAGCCCACATAGTATATAACACAGCCCACATAGTATATAACACAGCCCACATAGTATATAACCCAGCAACATAGTATACTTTATAACACAGTCACATAGTATATAACACAGGCCACATAACATATAACATAGCCTATAAAGTATGTAACACAACCACATAGTATATAACACAGTCCACATAGTATATAACACAGTCCACATAGTATATAACACAGCCCACTTAGTATATAACACAGCCACATAGAATATAACACAGCCCACATAGAATATAATACAGCCCACATAATATATAACACAGCCCACATAATATATAACACAGCCACATAGTATATAACACAGCCCACATAGTATATAACACAGCCACATAGTATATAGCACAATCCACATAGTATATAACACAGCCACCTAGTATATAACACAGCCCACATAGAATATAATACAGCCTACATAGAATATAATACAGCCCACATAGTATATAAACACAGCCACATAGTATATAACACAGCCAAATAGTATATAATACAGCCACATAGTATATAACACAGGCCACATAGTATATAACACAGCCCACATAGTATACAACACAGCCACATAGTATAAAACACAGCCCACATAGTATATAACACAGCCACATAGTATAGTGTATAACACAGCCACATAGTATATAACATAGGCCACATAGTATATAACACAGGCCACATAGTATATAACACAGCCAACATAGTATATAACACAGTCCACATAGTATATAACACAGCCCACATAGTATATAACACAGGCCACATAGTATATAACACAGCCCACATAGTATATAACACAGGCCACATAGTATATAACACAGCCCACATAGTATATAACACAGTCCACATAGTACATAACACAGTCCACATAGTATGTAACACAGCCAACATAGTATATAACACAGCCCACATAGTATATAACACAGTCCACATAATATGTAACACAGCCCACATAGTATATAACACAGCCACATAGTATATAACACAGACACATAGTATATAACACAGCCCACATAGTATATAACACAGCCCACATAGTATATAACACAGCCACATAGTATATAACACAGCCACAAAGTATATAACACAGCCACATAGAATATAACACAGCCACATGGTATATAACACAGCCACACAGTAAATAACACAGCCCACATAGTATATAACACAGGCCACATAATATATAACACAGTCCACATAGTAAATAACACAGTCCACATAGTATATAACACAGCCAAATAGTATATAACACAGCCACATAGTATATAACACAGCCACATAGAATATAACACAGTCCACATAGAATATAACACAGCCACATGGTATATAACACAGCCACATAGTATATAACACAGCCACATAGTATATAACACAGGCCACATAATATATAACACAGCCCACATAGTAAATAACACAGTCCACATAGTATATAACACAGCCACATAGAATATAACACAGCCACATAGTATATAACACAGGCCACATAATATATAACACAGCCCACATAGTAAATAACACAGTCCACATAGTATATAACACAGCCACATAGAATATAACACAGCCCACATAATATATAACACAGTCCACATCCCCCCCCCCCCGAGAATGGCCCCACAGTCCAGAACTCACTGATATATTAAAAAACTCCACAATTTTCACCTCTCCTCGTGCCATGCGCTGCTCCCGTCTGGCTCCTACATAAACATAAAAAGTACCAGCACAAAGTCAAGAAAATTTCATGTATATAAACTCAGATACATATCAGAAAATACAGAGAAAAAAATGAGTTTACCATATACAACGAAAAATAAGTATTTATTAATACAGAAGTTCATCAATTACATAAATAGTAAAATGTACAATAAAATATATCATATGTCAATTAGTATGTATGAATACACATGATCCACAAGACTGATGGCCACAGACTATGAGCAGAACATAATAGCAGGACAGAGCAAAAAATAACCTATGTCAAACCAATAGTAATAGAAAGAGTTAATGTAAACATCAGGCAGCTGATTCACTCAGTATCAGGAGGCTCATATAGCCAACCATGCAGTGCAATGGTATGCTGAACAAGTGCCCCTAAATCATAAACATCACCATGGTAGTGTGGGAGGAATGGCCCCCGTCGAGTGTCCGGACCGGAACCAAGGGAGCCGTCATCTGGGTTCCGGGGGAAACTGTCCCCGGGGCACAGAGTTCGAGGACAGGCTGTTGTGACAGACAGATGGGCTGGAGGAGGGAACAATATAAAGGAGGCAGGGAATCCCCAGGAGGATGAGTGAGCAGACTGTGACAGAGGCAGCAGGAGACTGTGGGAGCGACTGCAAGATAGAGCGACCTACCAGTGCCAGGGAAGATGCCGACTGAGGACTCCAGAGGGACGGTGGCAGGGCGATCATCCGAGATTTGCTGCCCCGCTCCAGCCCGTGGCTGCAGCCTACCCGCGGTCGCCCGCGGCCGCTGCCATCTCGCTCCACCCCGCGGCAGCGACCTGTTCCCCGCCACCCTCAGTCGCCCTGCTCTCACCAGTGTTCGCGGCAAGTACAGTGCCGCCGCCGGCCACCACTGTCCCGCACCGGTTCGCAGCAGGGGCCGAGCCTCTGCTGGCCGTGGACTCCCCGTCGCAGCCGTTAGCTGCGCGGGTGGTCTGTGATTCGCCACCCTACATCGCTGCCACTTGCCCCAGTCTGGGAACTGCGGCCCATCCGTCCAAGGACTCAGCCGGGGCCTGTGGGGCTCCAGTGTCATCAGAGCGCTGCAGCGTGCGAAGACTACGCCAACGCCTCAGCAACTGGGCCCAGCGACTACTACGCCGAAAGACCACCATCCCGAATGGCGAGGGACGCCTGGACGGCTAAGTTGACTATATATTTACGGACCCGTAGTCAGCCATACCGCGGCCCTATAGTGACCGGCTATTGCCGGAAGTAGTCGTGTTCTACCCGTTTGTGTTTGCTTGTTTTAGAGCCCCTGCGAGGGCAACCCGTGTTACTGTGGCACCCCTGAGGCTTCAGTCGCCACAGAGGTACTGCACCTCCTCCTGAGGTGTGGTGCCCCACCATCCAGGTAAGGTGAGAACTCCTGACCACGCTGCAACACTCGCATCCCACACAACATGGTAGTTCAGCAAAGCCACATTGCGGCTCCTTGCTTAGAGGGTAGCAGAGCACCTTTGGTGGTTCCCTGCTTGGAACACGAAACGTGCTGGGAGGCGGGTGGAGTTTAGACTACATAAAGAGCAGGAAGAGTTAGTTAGTCAGTCAGTCAGCGAGAGAGAGAGAGAGTCACTCGGAGAGGAGTGAGGATTCCTGGAAGAGGGATGGAGGAAGGAGTGCTGCAGCTGCCTCAGTGATCTGAGCCAGCTGGCACAGGAAAGGAAAGAAGGAGAAAGACATTGGACTGAAACCTGACCTTCTATGAGAGGAATTAGTACAGAATGAAGGAGAAAAATGGAACAGAGAGGACGTTGGTTAGAGGAGAACCCTGCCTAGAAGTTCTAAACGCAAGGCCGGGGCCCAGTCCCCGAGGTTGTATGGATACTGAAGGCTCTGCAGCAGACACCGGTGGAGTAGTGAGCTACTCCCATCTAAGACTTGGGGGCACAACAGCAACTTGGATAGTGAGCTGGGACTCAGGAGTAAGGCGTCCCCGAAGCAGGCTACAGCTGTCTGCTGTACAAGTAGAGTTCTTGGGAACATCTGTCAGGAGGCACTCCAGTGTAACTCAGTACTAGGAGTACTTCAGTAAAAGGCGCTATAGAGGAGACATTCAGAAAGGTACATGTTGGCGGAGTGTTCGAAGGGAGCATCCTATCTTGCCTGGAGGTTGACTGAGCCCAGGACCCGGAGGACACAGCACGGAGGCAGGCATCTGTGTGAACTGCAGACTGTGAGTAAAGCTTTGGAACTACATGCCCTGGTGTCCTCCACTTATTCCCGCATCACTACACCCTGCAAAGCTACATCTGGGCAACGGCCTCTACACCGCCTGTGCCTCTCCTCCATTGCTACATCTACACTGCCCTGGGACTACGGCTCCACCTGTGGGGAGCTTCACCATCTTGGCTGCAACCCACCACCAGTCCCAGAGGATCTGCATGCAGCGTCGGTCTAACACCTCACTTGCCGAACACCACAGGTGGCGTCACAAACTATTCATAAACTTTATTTCATTGTTCATTCACCCCCTTTTTTGCCATGGAGCCCCAGGGCCACGGACCGGGTCACAGCTTCCGTGACACTCCCATTGAGATCAACGGGCCCGATACCGAGTACCCCGCTAGGCCCTGGTGTCGGCGCTCCATTACCGCTTTTGGTGATCAAGCCGTGACTGAGGAAAGTTCCCTCTAGTTTTATAAAAGTTATTATAGAAAGCACCAAATTGTCTCGCGACTCGTCACTGCATCCTGCGTACCTGCAATTACCACAGTATCAACAATAAATATATTTATGTATACATTACGTATGCAAAGACCGCTACATGACTAAGTAAAGAATGAAGAGGTTAATTACCCATAATGACTGCCCGTGCTGTGACCACGTTCCCCAACGCACGTTTCGCTTGATATTTCGTCGCTTCCTCAGGGGGCTCCTGTCTCAACGGCTGCACTGCCTGGCACACAGTGAGTGCGCGATGACGTCATCACACACCCGCAGTGTCAGAGGCAGAGGGGAATGATGGGAGAGGAGGCATCAGCTGACGCTCTCTCCTCCATCATTGCTTTGAACCGGAACCACCATGAGCACCGCAGGAAAGGCTATTAAATGCAAGGCCGCTATTGCCTGGGAACCATGCAAGCCCCTCAGCATTGAAGATATTGAAGTAGCTCCTCCAAAGGCTCATGAAGTCAGAATAAATCGTGCAGAGCTTGCGATGGCCAACACAGTAACATCTGCAAAAAATTAGAGTTTGCATTTGGAGCTCAATCAGGACTGATGGATGATGGTACAAGCAGATTTACCTGTAAAGGGAAAGCGATTTATCATTACTAGTGTTGAGCTTTCCGATACCGCAAGTATCGGGTATCGGACGATATTAGCTGTATCGGAATTCCGATACTGACTTCCGATACTTTTTTCGTATCGGATAACGGAATGGGAAGTTCCCATAATGCTATCAGCCCGCTCGCTTTGATTCAGCCAATGGGAATCCTCAGAAGTGTGGGCACATCCTGTTAGGCATGTAAACTATTGGCATGGCTGTGATTGGCTGCTGAAATGATGTCATGATGCACTATAAAAGCCGCCGCCATTTCTGGTCACTCGGCTGTGAATTCAGTTAGGGACAGGCTGCTGTTGAAGACTGTGAGGGACAGTTAGAAATAGCGATTCTCAAAACAATATTGTGCTTTACCCAGGCTACATAAACCACCACTGTAGCTTTCTTTTCCCTTGCAGCAGTGTTTACAGCTGTCTGCAAGGGCTGTGTGAGTGCAGCTCACGCTGTGGAGTGGGTCCTGCAGCCACGTCTGGTTGTAGGCCGCCCAGCGTGCCTCACTGCTGCCTCATACATATTTTTCTTTTTGAGCTGCTTATTTTTAAAAAATTCTATCTAGTGTGCTTCCATCCGTATCAATATACGTTGGTTGCAAACACTAGTAGTAGACAGCGGAGCCTTTCTGCAGCCTTTCAGTGCTAGTGCCCACTTAGCTGCACTATTCACGGCTGTCTGAGAGGTCTCTGACTGTGTGTGAGTGCAGCTCACCCTGAGTAGTGTGTCCTGCAGCTACGTCTGGTTGTAGGCTGCTCAGCGTGTCACTGCCTCACACATTTTTCTTTTATTGCAGCTCATTTTTTCTCCTATTAGTGTGCATCCATCCGTATCCATATATGGTGGTTGCAAACACTCTAGGAGTACACAGCAGAGCCTTTCTGCAGCCTGTCAGTGCTAGTGCCCACTTAGCTGCATTGTTCACGGCTGTCTGAGAGGTCTCTGACTGTGTGTGAGTGCAGCTCACGCTGAGTAGTGTGTCCTGCAGCTACGTCTGGTTGTAGGCTGCTCAGCGTGCGTCACTGCCTCGCACATATTTTTCTTTAATTGCAGCTCATTTTTTCTTCTCCTATTAGTGTGCATCCATCCATATCCATCTACATTGGTTGGTTGCAAACACTATATAGGAGTAGAGGAGCCTTTTTTCTGGCTTGTGCCCTTCAGCTGCAGCCAGATTAGTATTACCCAAATTTTTTGGAGCCTCATCTTTTGCATTGTAGGTTACCTGCCAGCATTGTAATAGCTCCAGAAAGTTGGTGATACTCTCACTTTCAAATATTTGATCACATCATTTTAGTTTTTTTTCCCCCCAAAAAAAACAGCAAAGTTCACCAAACACTACATTTGAAAGTTGTGTAGGCCACATTAGCTCCCATTAAAGTGTAGTCGATACACACACTTCATAAAATTAGTGTTTCTTATACCTGTAACCAGCTGTTCAAGAATAAGCACACTAAGTCCCCCCTTTGTACTTTTCTGCCTATCTTTCTCAGTCTAGCAAGATGAAGAAGGCAGGCAGTAAGGCACGTGGGCGTGGAATCATAGAATCATAGAATCATAGAATCGTAGAGTTGGAAGGGACCTCCTGGGCCATCTGGTCCAACCCCCTGCTCAAAGCAGGATTCGCTAAATCATCCCAGTCAGATGTCTGTCCAGCCTCTGTTTGAAGACTTCCATTGAAGGAGAACTCACCACTTCTCGTGGCAGCCTGTTCCACTCATTGATCACTCTAACTGTCAAAAAGTTTTTTCTAATATCTAATCTGTGTCTCTTCCCATTCAGTTTCATCCCATTGCTTCTAGTCTTTCCTTGTGCAAATGAGAATAAAGTTGATCCTTCTACAATGTGACAGCCCTTTAGATATTTGTAGACAGCTATTAAGTCTCCTCTCAGCAGGGAGTTTCAGCAGGGAGAGGGCGTGGGGATTCTGCAGGGAGAGGACGTGGGGATTCTGCAGGGAGAGGACGTGGGGATTCTGCAGGGAGAGGACGTGGGGATTCTGCAGGGAGAGGACGTGGGGAGTCTGTGTCTGCTGTTGGCACCAGTGAGTCAGCATCCCCCAGTTTTAGCAGGCAACAGTCCTTTATGCGCAGTCCTTTATGCGCAGCTTTGTAGGACCTCACCGTACCCCACTGCTGCGGGAGGAACAAATTGAAGCCGTTGTGGGATGGATGCCAGCTAACGCATCGACTTCACTTACTTCCACATCCTCTCAGGGCCAGAGCACCGAAGAGCAACCATCTGTCTCTTCACCACCTGCCAAAGTGCCCAGGCAGTCAGAGAGCACTGGACAGGAGCCATCACAGTCTCTACTTCTGTTCTTGGAATATGTTGGTTTGGAAAGAGGGGGCCAGCCAAGCAGCATTCCAGATTGTGAAGAAGAGGGAGTATGCAGTGATGCGCAACTTCTTTGTCCCTCTGAATCTGAAGATGGGGGTGGGCCAGTGCCTATGGTCAGCACACCTCAGTACGCATCAGATGATGACGAGACACAGTTGCCACTTTCTGTTGCGTACGGTGCTGGCGAGACAACCCAGGAGAAGCAGGTGTTTGAAGAGGGGAGTGTAGATGATGAGGTCCTTGACCCATCATGGCGTGAGGAACAGGAAGGTGGTGGGAGCAACTCTGAGGAAGAGATTCCCCGAACGGCCAAAACCGGAGGGAGAGGGAGAGGGGCAGACTTGGTTGCCTGTAGCCTCCACTTCGGCACACGTTAGGAGCATTCCACTTTCAAAAGGCAAAACGGGCGCTCCCAAGACTTGCAGTGCGTGGTCCTTTTTTGACACAGTTGCAGATGACATTTGCTTTGTCAAATGCAAGCTGTGTCATCAGAGAGTCAAAAGAGGGAAAAATGTCAGCAACCTCAATACCACTAATATGTGGAAACATGTGCGGACCAAGCACGAGGTGGAGTTACACAGACACACTGAAGACGTAGGCCAACGTACAGCACCACCTACCACCTCTTCAGCTCGTGTTGGGGCCTCTTCCTCCAGCTCACACACAGCTGGTTCGGCTTCCTCACAGGATCGCCAAGGAAGAACCTCTGGCACTGTTGTCCGGAGACCCTGTGACATTCCACCCACAGCACCACATTCCAAGTCATCCTCACACTCCCAGGCCACTCGACAGCCATCGGTAGCACAGGCATGGGAGAAAGGTGACCATACTCGGCAAACCATCCCCGAGCACAGGCTCTGAATGCTGGCATTGCCAAACTACTGGCACTTGAAATGCTGTCATTCAGGCTGGTGGAGACTGACACCTTCCGGGACTTCATGGCATTGGCGGACCCACAATACACGGTGCCCAGCCGCTTTTATTTCAGCAGGCGAGCCGTCCCTGCCCTGCAGAAACATGTGGAGGCAAACATAAAACATGCGCTACTAAACGCCGTCAGTAGCAAGGTCCACCTGACCACCGATGCGTGGACCAGTAACCATGGACAGGGACACGATACCTTTCCCTCACTGCCCATTGGGTCAATGTTGCTGAGCCGGGTACAGATCTGGAGAGTGGCGCTGTACGTGATCTGCCAATTCCACGGATTGCAGGAATCCAGTCTGTACACATTGACTCCTCCTCCTACTCAAGTTCCTCTGAAACAGCGCAGCAGGAGCCTGTTATGACCGATATGAGCACAGCCGTGGCCAAACGTCAACAGGCCATACTGAAATTAATTTCTTTGGGGAATCGAAGCCACACAGCGCAGGAGCTCTGGAATGCCATCAAGCAGGAGAGCGACGTGTGGTTTCTGCCAGCGAATCTCCAGCCGGGCTTGGTAGTGTGTGACAATGGCCGAAATCTGGTGGCAGCTCTTGGCCTTTGCAACCTCACTCACATCCCATGTCTGGCACATGTGCTCAACTTGGTCGTGCAGAGCTTTCTGAGCGACTATCCGGATCTTGATGCACTGCTGCACAAGGTCCGCATAGAGTGCGCTCACTTACAGCGTTCCAGCACGGCAAGGTCGCGCCTTGCTGCTCTGCAGCGCCGATTACGCCTTCCGGAACATCGCATCATATGTGACTTACCCACCAGGTGGAATTCTACGTTACATATGTTGGAGCGGTTGTGTGAGCAGCAGGCAGCAATCATGGAGAACCAGCTGCATCAGGCGCAAACAAGTCGCACTGTGCGCCGGTCACACTTCAGCACCACTGACTGGGCCTCTATGAAGGACATCTGCCTCGTTTTGCGTGCCTTCGATGATTCCACGCGGATGGCGAGTGCAGATGATGCACTAGTCAGCATGACTGTCCCCCTTATCTGTCTGCTTCAAAAAACACTGCAAGCACTAAGGGATGAGGTTTTGGAAGAGGTGGAGGATGAGGAGTCCCAAATGCCATCTGCTACTGGACAGTCTGCGCTACGTGCTTCCTCACAAAGGCCTAGGCAGGGGACACTTTGTGAGGCGGATGAGGAGGAGTCGATGGAGGAGGAAGACATCTCTCCAGAGGAGGGAGGTACACAAAGCTCTAGTCAGTATGTACAGCGAGGGTGGGGTGATGCAGAGCAGGCAGAGATCACGCCTCAAGCAGGGGACAGCGGTTCTTTGGCAGTTGGGAGTCTTCAGCACATGGTTGACTTCATGCTGCAGTGCCTGAGAAACGACCGTCGCATCGCCCACATTCTCTATACGGCTGATTATTGGGTGTACACCCTCCTAGATCCTCGCTACCGGGACAACTTGCAAACCCTCACACCAACGTTGAACCGGGAGTGTAAACTGCGGGAGTACCAAGACACACTGGTGCAGTCCATCATGTTTTCCATTCCACCCGACAGCAGTGGAGCTAGTGCTTTACAAAGCACCTCTGTGCGTTAAGCCAGTGGAGGAAACTCGGCACAAAGAGGGAGCAGAGGCAGCGCCTCAGCACAAGACAAGACCACTATGGCCCAAATGTGGCAAAGTTTTGTGTGTCCGCCACAATTGTCTACACCATCACTGACGGCTCCAGTCAGCAGGAGGCAACGTTTCCATCAGATGGTGACAGACTACATGTCTTGCCCTGTGAGTGTACTCCCAGATGGCTCTTCCCCCTTCAAGTTTTGGGTCTCTAAGCTGGATACATGGCCAGAGCTTAGCCAGTATGCATTGGAGGTGCTGGCTTGCCCTGCTGCCAGTGTATTATCGGAACGCGTCTTTAGTGCCGCAGGTGGTGTACTAACAGACCGTCGCACGCGACTTTCTTCCGATAACGTTGAAAAGGCTTACTTTTCTGAAAATGAACAAGGCCTGGATCTCCCCAGAATTTGCCAGTCCTCTTCCCGACTAAATAATTGGTTGGCAACTGTATCCAGGTCTCCTGTTGTGTTCATGTTTCTACCACCTGAACTATAATCCCTCGGCTTCAACACAGCCAGTTGTCGCTCAGATGTGTCGTCTGCACAGAGAAAAACACTAGCTCCTGTGTTATTGGGGTTCAGTAATGCCAGCTGCTCCCCTGCTGTGTGGACTGCAAAGTCTCCTGCTCCATCCACATTCAAACTACTACTGATTTTTAACCATGCTTCACTTAGGCCTCTGGCTCCACTGTCTCTAGTATTTCCCCTGGCCTCCAACCCCGCCAGTTGCTGCTCTGAAGTGGCGTCTGCACAATCCACACTTCTTCCTGAGTTACTGGGACTCAGTCACGTCAGTTGATCCCCTGATGTGTGTCCGGCAAGGTCTCCTGGTCTGTCCACATTCCCATTACTAGTAGTATGAATGAGGACAGAGCAGGAGACCTTGCCGGACACACATCAGGGGATCAACTGACAGGACTGAGCCCAAGTAACACAGGAACAAGTGTGGATTGTGCTGACGCCACTTCAGAGCTGTCACTTGTGGGGTTGGAGGCCAGGGGAAATACTAGAGACAGTGGAGCCTGAGGCCTAAGTGGAGCACGGTTACAATCAGTAGTAGTCTACAACCTCTATAAAACGTGCTGCAAGTTGGCCTCAGCCTGCTCCATGCTTCATCCAGGGCTCCAACAACGCCAGTTGGTGTTCAGAAGTGCCGTCTTCACAGAACAAAACACACTAGCTCCTGTGTTAGTGGGATTCAGTAATGCCAGCTGTTCCCCTGCTGTGTAGACGGCAAAGTCTCCTGCTCCATCCACATGCCAACAACATCAGACCTCAGCCTGCTCCATGCCTCATCCTGTGCTCCAACAACGCCAGTTGGTGTTCAGAAGTGCCGTTTTCACAGAGCAAAACACACTAGCTCCTGTGTTAGTGGGGTTCAGTAATGCCAGCTGTTCCCCTGCTGTGTAGATGGCAAAGTCTCCTGCTCCATCCACATGCCAACAACATCAGACCTCAGCCTGCTCCATGCCTCATCCTGTGCTCCAACAACGCCAGTTGGTGTTCAGAAGTGCCGTCTTCACAGAGCAAAACACACTAGCTCCTGTGTTAGTGGGGTTCAGTAATGCCAGCTGTTTCCCTGCTGTGTGAATGGCAATGTCTCCTGCTGCCTCCAAACTCACACTGCAACGCATTTTCTCCTCGCTCCAAGTAGGCCTCAGCCTGCTCGGAGCATTGATCCTGGGCTACAACACAGCCAGTTGTAGCTTGGAAGTGCTGTCCGCACAGATTCAAACACTCGCTCCTGTGTCTGTGGGGTTCAGTAACGCCTGCTGTTCCCCTGCTATGTGGATGGCAAAGTCTCCTGCTGCCTCCAAAATCACACTACTACTGATTTTCCACCGTGCTCCACTTAGGCCTCTGGCTCTACTGTCTCTAGTATTTCCCCTGGCCTCCAACCCCGCCAGTCGCTGCTCTGAAGTGGCGTGTGCACAGTCCACACTTGTTCCTGTGTTACTGTGGCTCAGGCACGTCAGTTGATTCACTGATGTGTGTCCGGCAATGTCTGCCGCTCTGTCCCCATTCCCATTACTAGTAGTCGGAATGTGGACAGAGCAGGAGACCTTGCCGGACACACATCAGTGGATCAACTGACGTGACTGAGCCCCAGTCACACAGGAACAAGTGTGGATTGTGCACACGCCATTTCAGAGCGGCGACTGGCGGGGTTGTAGGCCAGGGGAAATACTAGAGACATTAGAACCAGAGGCCCAAGTGGAGCCCGGTTAAAATCAGTAGTTGTGTACAACCAATATAAAACTAGCTCGAAGTAGGCCTCAGCCTGCTGCATGATTGACCCCTGGGCTCCAACATCGCCAGTTGCAGCTCAGAAGTGTCTTTTGCACGGGTACTCCCTCCTGCTCAGCCTGGTTCCAGCACCGTCAGCTGGTTCCCGGCAGAGCCTTTGGCCTAGGTGCCTCCTTCTTGGTATCCGAGTTCCAGCAACGTCTGCTGGTCCTTGGTAGTGCTTTTTAGCACAGGTACCTCCTGCTTAGAAACCGTGTTCCAGCACCGTCAGCTGGTCCACGGTTGTGCCATTGGCTCTTGTTCCTTCTGCTGCCCCTCTGAGTTCCAGCACCGTCAGCTGGTTCTCGGTAGTTCCATTGACTCTTGTAGCTTCTGCTACCCATCCGGGTTCCAGCACCGTCAGCTGGTTCTCGGCAGTGTCTTTGGCACGGGTACTCCCTCCTGCCCAGCCTGGTTCCAGCACGCCTGTTTCCGGGTAGTGTCAATGTAACTTTGCCAACGATACGTTGTCCTGTCGTGTTGCGGTCGGGTTTGCCGAGTCTATGGTGCCTGCAGTTTTGGTGCTTTCTATGTGGGCTGCGGGTTCTGGTAATAAAGGCTGGTTCTGTAGTGCCAATATGACAAGCACCCCCTGTTGGACTGTGGGTTTCGGAAACTGCGTCCTGCTCGCGGCCTTGCAACTTTGTTGATCATGGGTACCTTCTGCTACCCATCCGGGTTCCAGCACCGTCTGCTGGTTCCCGGCAGAGCCTTTGGCATTGTTGCCTCCTTGTCGGTATCCGAGTTCCAGCAACGTCTGCTGGTTCTTGGTAGTGCTTTTCAGCACAGGTAACTCCAGCTTAGAAACCGTGTTCCAGCACCGTCAGTTGGTCCACGGTTGTGCCATTGGCTCTTGTTCCTTCTGCTGCCCCTCTGGGTTCCAGCACCGTCAGCTGGTTCTCGGTAGTTCCATTGACTCTTGTAGCTTCTGCTACCCATCCGGGTTCCAGCACCGTCAGCTGGTTCTCGGCAGTGTCTTTGGCACGGGTACTCCCTCCTGCCCAGCCTGGTTCCAGCACGCCTGTTTCCGGGTAGTGTCAACGTAACTTTGCCACCGATACGTTGTCCTGTCGTGTTGCGGTCGGGTTTGCCGAGTCTATGGTGCCTGCAGTTTTGGTGCTTTCTATGTGGGCTGCGGGTTCTGGTAATAAAGGCTGGTTCTGTAGTGCCAATAGGACAAGCACCCCCTGTTGGACTGTGGGTTTCGGAAACTGCGTCCTGCTCGCGGCCTTGCAACTTTGTTGATCATGGGTACCTTCTGCTACCCATCCGGGTTCCAGCACCGTCTGCTGGTTCCCGGCAGAGCCTTTGGCATTGTTGCCTCCTTGTCGGTATCCGAGTTCCAGCAATGTCTGCTGGTTCTTGGTAGTGCTTTTCAGCACAGGTAACTCCTGCTTAGAAACCGTGTCCCAGCACCGTCAGTTGGTCCACGGTTGTGCCATTGGCTCTTGTTCCTTCTGCTGCCCCTCTGGGTTCCAGCACCGTCAGCTGGTTCTCGGTAGTTCCATTGACTCTTGTAGCTTCTGCTACCCATCCGGGTTCCAGCACCGTCAGCTGGTTCTCGGCAGTGTCTTTGGAACGGGTGCTCCCTCCTGCCCAGCCTGGTTCCAGCATGCCTGCTGTTTCCGGGTAGTGTCAACGTAACTTTGCCACCGATACGTTGTCCTGTCGTGTTGCGGTCGGGTTTGTCAAGTCAATGGTGCCTGCAGTTTTGGTGCTTTCTATGTGGGCTGCGGGTTCTGGTAATAAAGGCTGGTTCTGTAGTGCCAATAGGACAAGCACCCCCTGTTGGACTGTGGGTTTCGGAAACTGCGTCCTGCTCGCGGCCTTGCAACTTTGTTGATCATGGGTACCTTCTGCTACCAATCCGGGTTTCAGCACCGTCTGCTGGTTCCCGGCAGAGCCTTTGGCATTGTTGCCTCCTTGTCGGTATCCGAGTTCCAGCAACGTCTGCTGGTTCTTGGTAGTGCTTTTTAGCACATGTAACTCCTGCTTAGAAACCGTGTTCCAGCACCGTCAGCTGGTCCACGGTTGGGCCATTGGCTCTTGTTCCTTCTGCTGCCCCTCCTGGTTCCAGCACCGTCAGCTGGTTCTCGGTAGTTCCATTGAGTATTGTAGCTTCTGCTACCCATCCGGGTTCCAGCACCGTCAGCTGGTTCTCGGCAGTGTCTTTGGCACGGGTACTCCCTCCTGCCCAGCCTTGTTACAGCACGCCTGCTGTTTCCGGGTAGTGTCAACGTCACTTTGCCACCGATACGTTGTCCTGTCGTGTTGCGGTAGGGTTAGCCGAGTCTATGGTGCCTGCAGTTTCGGTGCTTCCTATTTGGGCTGCGGGTTCTGGTAAAAAAGGCTGGTTCCATAGTGCCAATAGGACAAGCACCCCCTGTAGGACTGTGGGTTTCGGTAACTTCGGCCTGCTCGCGGATGCAAAACTTTGTTAATCATGGGTACCTTCTGCTACCCATCCGGGTTCCAGCAACGTCAGCTGGTTCCCGGCAGAGCCTTTGGCCTAGGTGCCTCCTTGTCGGTATCCGAGTTCCAGCAACGTCTGCTGGTCCTTGGTAGTGCTTTGGAGCACAGGTACCTCCTGCTTAGTAACGGTGTTCCAGCACCGTCAGCTGTTCCACGGTTGTCCCATTGGCTCTTGTTCCTTCTGCTACCCATCCGGGTTCCAGCACCGTCAGCTGGTTTTCGGCAGTGCCTTTGGCCTAGGTGCCTCCTTTTTGGTATCCGAGTTCCAGCAACGTCTGCTGGTCCTTGGTAGTGCTTTGGAGCACAGGTACCTCCTGCTTAGTAACGGTGTTCCAGCACCGTCAGCTGGTCCATGGTTGTGCCATTGGCTCTTGTTCCTTCTGCTGCCCCTCCGGGTTCCAGCACCGTCAGCTGGTTCTCGGTAGTTCCATTGAGTATTGTAGCTTCTGCTACCCATCCGGGTTCCAGCACCGTCAGCTGGTTTTCGGCAGTGCCTTTGGCCTAGGTGCCTCCTTCTTGGTATCCGAGTTCCAGCAACGTCTGCTGGTCCTTGGTAGTGCTTTGGAGCACAGGTACCTCCTGCTTAGTAACTGTGTTCCAGCACAGTCAGCAGGTCCACGGTTGCGCCATTGGCTCTTGTTCATTCTGCTGCCACTTCGGGTTCCAGTACCGTCAGCTTGTTCTCGACAGTTCCTCAGCCTTCTTGTAACTTCTGCTACTTTTCCAAGTTCAAGCTTGTGGAAATGGTTTTGATTCTCACTCTGGATCTCCATGAAAATGACCCTGAAGACAAATACCCTGAAGACCACACAGAAGAATACCTAAAAGATGACCCTGAAGAAGATGACCAAGAGGACAAAGAACAGGAAGACAACCACCAAGATGCAGAACAACAAGAGACAGAAGACCAAGAAGCATAAAAAACAAAAGCAGAAGAACATTAAGCATAAGACTAAAAATCTGAGCAAAGGATATTATCAAATTTATTAGCAGAAGAAGACTAAGCAGTGTATGTGGGGGTGTTATGAAATAGTCACCGACGGAGGAAAAAACAAAAATACAAGCCAAGTCCAGAAAAACTGGAGAGGTTGGTAGCTATCGGATTGCAGACCCCTGATCCTATCCACAACAACTAACAGTAGCCGTGGGGGGTTCCTACGATGCCCTAGACCCCTCGATCACAGCCGGAGAACAAAATAGGCCTAAAGAAAGAAAGGTGAAATCTAAACTGCCCCAGAGCAGACCCCAAAGCAATAGGCAGCCCCCAACAAATAATGACGGTGAAGCAAGATGAAAACACTAACACAGATAGAAAGATAGGTTGAGCAAACGATGGGGCCTAAGCTAACTAAAAAGGACAGGATAGAAAAGCTGCTGTCTGCAATCCGTAAAAAACCCTACCAAAAACCCTACCAAAAAATGTCCCAACCGTCTGATAGGAAAAACAGGCCCTGAAGTCGCTATATCAGCACTCAGGTAAATTCTGAAGACAGAGCCAAGAGACAAAAATGGAACTCAGCACACCCCCGACCGGGGATGGCTGAACTCCAAAAAACAAGGTAAACAAAACAAAACTAATAAGTTCAATAGCAGAGCAAAAATTTATCTTTGGGAAGCAGGAATCAGACTGGTCTCCAAGAATCCAGCAGAGAAATCACCAGCGACTCAGAAGGGCGTCGGCTGCCTTATATCCAGTCAGAATTTCCTGTTACCCAGTCATCATCTACCAGAACAAGTTTTTGGTAATCAGCCTCACTACCTTCCTTCACCAGAAGAGGGAGTTCATCAGACAGCGACGGTGAAGGGGAAAATGAACTCACAACAGGGGTGTGTCCGTTCCTCCTCGTGGTGCCCCTGGAAAAGGCCTGCTGCTGCAGGACAAACTGAACGCGGACAAATCCTGTTGTAAATCTTTTGTGACAGGCTGAACGGAAGGTGTAATCTTCAAACTTTTATAGATAACAACTACAGGAATGCCTGACACAAATAAGAATATGATGAAGAAGAATAGGAAGAAGATGAAGAAGTAGAATATGATGAAGAATAATAGTTGAATAAGAAGAATATGAAGAATGTAAAAAAAAAAAAGAAAAAAATGAAGAAAAAGAAGAAGAAGTTGATGAAAAAGATGCTGCTGCTGAGGATCATGAAGGAGAAAGTGTGGGAGAAGTAAAAAAGAAGGTAAAGAGCATGGAAGTAGTGAAACATACATATCTGACAAAAAATTAAAGACTTTAACATAGTCAATATCTTTGTAACTACGAACGTCTTTAAAAAAAAAAAAATCCTGCTATTCCATTTGATTGGGCTAAACCTCTATGGCTTTAATGTCTCCTACACCTCCCACAATACATTCTACATTATTATTAGTTGTTTTTCTTCATGTAGAATTAACCTACAGGGAAAGAAAGGGTTTGTTTTAATTCCGATATTTCTGTTCCATTGACTTGAATGGGACTTCCGGGATCGGAATCTGCGATACCCGATACTTTTTTTTAGATCGGCCGATCCATTCCGATACGATATTTTTCAGTATCGGGTGGTATAGCTCAACACTAATCATTACGCATGCACAAGTACATTTACTGAATACACAGTGGTGTCTGACATTTGCGTTGCCAAAGTGGATCTGTGGCGCCCCTGAGGCTCAGTCGCCACAGAGGTACTGCACCTTCTCCTAAGGTGTAGTGCCCCACCACCTAGGTAAGTAGGGAACTCCTTTCCACACTCCAACACCTGCACCCCACACACAGGATAGTTCAGCAGGACCACATTGCGGCTCCATGCTTAGAGGGTAGCAGCGCACCTTTCGTGGGTCCTTGCTTCGTAACACGAGATGTGCTGGGAGGTGGGTGGAGTTGAGATATATAAAAGGTTGGGAAGGTTTAGAATTACAGATCAGTCTGGAGGTTCAGTCTGACAGAGGGTCAGAAAGGAAGGAAGGGAGCCAGTCGGGAGGCGTGGGGATCCCTGGAAGAAGGGATGGAGGAAGGAGTGCTGCAGCTGCCTCAGTGACCTGAGCCATCTGGCACGGAAAAGGAATAGAAGGAGAAAGACGTAGAACTGCAACCTAAGCTTCCATAAGAGAGAGAAGAAACAGTGCGGAACGAAGGAGTAGTAGAACAGAGAGGAGTTGTGGGTTGGAAGAGGAACCCTGCCTATAGGTTCTCAGCGCAAGGCCAGGGACCGGTCCCCGAGGTTGTATGGACACTTATGGTTCTGCAGCAGACACCGGTGGAGTAGTTGGCTGTAAATGCTCTACTCCCATCTAAGACTTGGGGCACAACAGCAACTGAATAGAGAGCCAGGACTCCGGAGAAGGGAGTCCCCAAGAGAGGCTACAGCTGTCTGCCATACGAGTAGAGTTGTTAGGAACATCTGACAGGAGGAAATTCAGAGTACCACGGTGCTCGAGCTCTTCACACTAAAAGGCGCAATAGAGGAGTCGTTCAGGAAAGGTACATGTTGGCGGAGTGTTGGAGAGGATAATCCTGACTAGCCCGGGAGGTTGATTGAGTCTCTACCCCGGAGTCAGGCACCAGTGTGTACCATGAACTGTGAGTAAAGCTTTGGAACTGCAAGCCCTGGTGTCTTCCATTCATTTGTGCGCCAACACTGTCAGCACCGCTACATCTGGCTACCAACATTCCTCACACCGCCTACGCCTATACACTGTCCTGGGGTTACAGCTTCACCTGTGGGGAGCTACACCATCTATGCTGCAACACACCATCAGCCCCAGAGGATCTGCACGCAGCGTTGGCTTACCATCTTGCTTGCCAAACACCACAGGTGGCGTCACAAACTATCACATAAACTATATTACAAACCACCATTGATTTGGGCGCCCAGGGCCACGGACCGGGTCACAGCTGCTGTGACTTATCCCACTTACATTGGCCCGGTACCGAGTACCCCACAGCCCTTGGAGGGCGACCCAGATGCCCGTGCCCTTGTTGAAGTTTGTCTTATAGGCTGTGGATTTGCTACTGGATATGGTGCAGCTGTCAACACTGCTAAGGTGACCAAGCGCTCTAGTTGTGCTGTTTTTGGCTTGGGAGGAGTTGGTTGTTCAGCAATTGTAGGATGCAAGGATGCAAGCGCTACACGAATCATTGGCGTAGGTTCACATAAGGATAAGTATCCAAAAGCCCTACAACTGGGAGCCACTGAGTGCCTAAACCCAAAGGATTATGATAAACCCATCCATGAGGTCATTACAGAGCTAACTAACGGAGGAGTGGATTTTGCCATTGAATGTGCAGGACGCACTGAAACCATGCTGACTGCTCTCCAGTGTACTTACTGTGGAAATGGTGTTGCTGTTGTGTTGGGTGTGGCATCTCCCAAGGACACACTTTGTTTGCATCCAGGTTTGCTTGTCACATGGCGTACCTTGAAAGGATCTATATTTGGAGGCTACAAGGGTTCTGATATCCCAAAACTGGTTACAGATTATATGAACAAAAGGAACAATCTGGAACATTTAGTAAGCAAGAAGCTAGCCCTGGAAAAAATCAATGAAGCATTTGAACTGCTTAGCAGTGGGGCAGGAGCTCGGAGTATTGTGATATTCTAATCGTACTGCAAGTGAAAATATGGAAGTAGACCATGGAGCTGTCCTTGTAGAAATGCACTTTACAGCTTCTGATTAATCATATCTTATATGCATACATTCTCCTATCTGATTGGTGTATGATTTTTTTGTTCACAGTGATAGAATCCACTTAAGAATTTCGGCATTTGCTTTGGTTCAACTTCTATACTAATGCAGACACCGGTATAGTTCAATGTGGCGGCGGTGGGGGGAGTCGCCACTAGCGGCAGGTGGGCCCCCCCGCCTCACGGGCCCCCCCGCCTCATGGGCCCCATAGCGGATGTGTGATGTGCCGCTACCCGGGGGCCCCTGGGTTAGCGGGGAACCTAGGCAGCTGCCTGGTCTGCCTGCCCCTAACGCCGTTACTGCTCCTGGGACTCGCCATGGTGGGAGGAAAGAGGATCAGGGTGAGGATTCTGTGGTCCAGACTCCTGGCTAGTGAGACTGGACCGTGTGGAAGACAGGTAGTGCTGGGAAATACTGGAAGCATTATCTGCCATTTAACCAACCACCTGTTTGCACTGATCTGGCTTTAAGAGTGGTGTCCTGCAACCCTCTGCAAAATGGGACAGGAACCTACGTCTCATGGATGATCGTGTTTGTTGTGTTCCCAAAGCATGCATAGTTTCACTTGGCCAACGGCTTTGGCCTCTGCGTGCACCATCAGCAGCACGTAAACTTCTCTGTCCCTTACCCCACGCCTTGTGCTTTTTTAAATTACGTATATAATTTATGCATGCAAATTTTCTGGTATTAATAGGTAAAAGAAAATATGTTGCCTTGAAAAGGACTTTTGTTTTTAGCTTACAGTAGCAGTATACCTATGGAAGGCCTGTAAGGCAATAAATCCTGCCTGTATGCCTCTAATCCAAAACTACTTGAGAATGGCACTTGAGCACCCGCGATACTCAATCGAGTAACGAGTGTAACCAAGCACCACGATCAGTGGCGTAGCAACTGTTTGTGGCGCCCGGGGCGGTCGAAAAATTTGCCGCCCCTTTGGTCGTTGATAATACATAAGGGGCTGGGGGCCCCACCTATAGCGTCAGACAGAGGGCCCCCACCAAACAGCTCCACACAGAGGGTCCCCACCAAACAGCGCCACACAGAGGACCCCCACCAAACAGCGCCACACAGAGGGCCCCCACCAAACAGCGTCACACAGAGGGCCCCCACCAAACTGCGCCACACAGAGGGCCCCCACCAAACAGCGCCACACAGAGGGCCCCCACCAAACAGCGTCACACAGAGGACCCCCACCAAACAGTGCCACACAGAGGGCCCCCACCAAACAGCGCCACACAGGGGGCCCCCACCAAACAGCGTCACACAGAGGGCCCCCACCAAACAGCGCCACACAGAGGACCCCCACCAAACACAGTCACACAGAGGGCCCCCACCTACAGCGCCACACAGAGGGCCCCCACCACATAGCAAGTGCCAACCATGATGCTACCAAAGAAAGGAAACCAAAATAAATGTCTCACGAAGATAAACCCTGTATACCCGTCATTGCGAGGTGGTCACCTGCCCAGGACCCCCATGTATTAGCAAGAGCTGTGTGGATTAAAGATGTTTGTGTATTAATACCACAAATATCTGGCCGTCCCCAGTAAAGGTGGATTAACAGCGAAACCCTGTCTGCAATGAAACAATCCAATAAAATATCACAGAAGAAAATAATAAATCCAAAACCTGTTGGTCGCGTTGCTGTACGTCCTGGTGTGCAGTAGCGTGACAGCGCAAACACCGGCACCAGGGCATCCAGAAAGCTCATCCAGCAATTTGACCATTCTGCATTTATAATGCTTTTGCTTAAATTCAGCTTACTTACAGATGTAGCAGAGCCATGTTTGTCATTTGGCATAACTCACTCATCTAATATATAAAGCTCAAAGTGTGTATGTATGTATGTATATATGTACAGTTGTGGCCAAAAGTATTGACACCCCTGCAATTCTGTCAGGTAATACTCAGTTTCTTCCTGAAAATGATTGCAAACACAAATTCTCTGGTATTATTATCTTCATTTAATTTGTCTTAAATTAAAAAACACGAAAGAGAATGAAGCAAAAAGCAAAACATTGATCATTTCACACAAAACTCCAAAAATGGGCCAGACAAAAGTATTGGCACCCTCAGCCTAATACTTGGTTGCACAACCTTTAGCCAAAATAACTGCGACCAACCGCTTCCGGTAACCATCAATAAGTTTCTTACAATGCTCTGCTGGAATTTTAGACCATTCTTCTTTGGCAAACTGCTCCAGGTCCCTGATATTTGAAGGGTGCCTTCTCCAAACTGCCATTTTTAGATCTCTCCACAGGTGTTCTATGGGATTCAGGTCTGGACTCATTGCTGGCCATCTTACAAGTCTCCAGTGCTTTCTCTCAAACCATTTTCTAGTGCTTTTTGAAGTGTGTGTTTTGGGTCATTGTCCTGCTGGAAGACCCATGACCTCTGAGGGAGACCCAGCTTTCTCACACTGGGCCCTACATTATGCTGCAAAATTTGTTGGTAGTCTTCAGACTTCATAATGCCATGCACACGGTCAAGCAGTCCAGTGCCAGAGGCAGCAAAGCAACCCCAAAATATCAGGGAACCTCCGCCATGCTTGACTGTAGGGACCGTGTTCTTTTCTTTGAATGCCTCTCTTTTTCTCCTGTAAACTCTATGTTTATTCCTTTGCCCAAAAAGCTCTACTTTTGTCTCATCTGACCAGAGAACATTCTTCCAAAACGTTTTAGGCTTTTTCAGGTAAGTTTTGGCAAACTCCAGCCTGGCTTTTTTAATGTCTCGAGGTAAGAAGTAGGGTCTTCCTGGGTCTCCTACCATACGGTCCCTTTTCATTCAGACGCCGACGGATAGTACGGGTTGACACTGTTGTACCCTCGGACTGCAGGGCAGCTTGAACTTGTTTGGATGTTAGTCAAGGTTCTTTATCCAACATCCGCACAATCTTGCGTTGAAATCTCTTGTCAATTTTTCTTTTCCGTCCACATCTAGGGAGATTAGCCACAGTGCCATGGGCTTTAAACTTCTTGATGACACTGCGCACGGTAGACACAGGAACATTCAGGTCTTTGGAGATGGACTTGTAGCCTTGAGATTGCTCATGCTTCCTCACAATTTGGTTTCTCAAGTCCTCAGACAGTTCTTTGGTCTTCTTTCTTTTCTCTATGCTCAATGTGGTACACACAAGGACACAGGACAGAGGTTGAGTCAACTTTAATCCATGTCAACTGGTTGCAAGTGTGATTTAGTTATTGCCAACACCTGTTAGGTGCAACAGGTAAGTTACAGGTGCTGTTAATTACACAAATTAGAGAAGCATCACATGATTTTTTGAACAGTGCCAATACTTTTGTCCACCCTCTTTTTTATGTTTGGTGTGGAATTATATCCAATTTGGCTTTAGGACAATTCTTTTTGTGTTTTTTCATTTAAGATAAATTAAACGAAGATAATAATACCAAAGAATTTGTGTTTGCAAAGATTTTCAGGAAGAAACTGAGTATTATCTGACAGAATTGCAGGGGTGTCAATACTTTTGGCCACAACTGTATGTATGATGTATGTGTGTATGTATGTATGTGTGTATGTCCGGGATTGGCATCCGCACCGTCGTAGCTACAGCCACAAAATTTGGCACTGTCACACGTCTGGACCCCGAGAGCGTCTTAAGCTATGTTGTGAGGCGAAATTTTAACCCTGTGCGTTCCAATTCACCAAACAATTTTGCCCCTGCCTACATACTGGGGAAAAAGTGTGTGCGCGTCAAGCCCTGCCCCTCATTATGATGTCATAATGACCCTATTTGCATCCTGGGGAAGCAGTGTGTGCGTATCAAGCCCCGCCCCTCATTATGATGTCACAATGGTTGCCATGGCGACGCTGATGTCATCATAGGTTGCAAGCCCTGCCTCCGCTCATTATGATGTCATAATGGTTGACTATGGGATGGAGGATGTGTGATGGGTATATGGGCACGGGACTATGGGATGGTGGATATGTATGATGGATATATGGGCACGGGACTATGGGATGGAGGATGTGTGATGGGTATATGGGCACTGGACTATGGGATGGTGGATATGTATGACGGGTATATGAGCATGGGACTATGGGATGGAGGATGAGTGATGGGTATATGGGCACTGGACTTTGGGATGGAGGATATGTATGACGTGTATATGGGCACGGAACTATGGGATGGAGGATGTGTGATGGGTATATGGGCACTGGACTATGGGATGGTGGATATGTATGACGGGTATATGGGCACTCGACTATGAAATGGCGAATATGTATGATGGGTAAATGGGCACGGGACTATGGGATGGAGGATATGTATGACGGGTATATGGGCACGGGACTATGAGATGGAGGATGTGTGATGGGTAAATGGGCACGGGACTATGGGATGGAGGATGTGTGATGGGTATAGGGGCACGGCACTATGGGATGGAGGATATGTATGACGGGTATATGGGCACGGGACTATGGGATGGAGGATGTGTGATGGGTATATGGGCACGGGACTATGGGTTGGAGGATGTGTAATGGGTATATGGGCACGGGACTATGGGATGGACTATGGGATGGAGGATATGTATGACGGGTATATGGGCACGGGACTATGAGATGGAGGATGTGTGATGGGTAAATGGGCACGGGACTATGGGATGGAGGATGTGTGATGGGTATAGGGGCACGGGACTATGGGATGGAGGATGTGTGATGGGTATATGGGCACGGGACTATGGGATGGAGGATATGTATGACGGGTATATGGGCACGGGACTATGAGATGGAGGATGTGTGATGGGTATATGGGAGCGGGACTATGGGTTGGAGGATGTGTGATGGGTATATGGGCACGGGACTATGGGATGGAGGATATGTATGACGGGTATATGGGCACGGGACTATGGGATGGAGGATGTGTGATGGGTATATGGGCACTGGACTATGGGATGGAGGATATGTATGACGAGTATATGGGCACGGAACTATGGGATGGAGGATGTGTGATGTGTATATGGGCACTGGACTATGGGATGGAGGATATGTATGACGAGTATATGGGCACGGAACTATGGGATGGAGGATGTGTGATGGGTATATGGGCACTGGGCTATGGGATGGAGGATATGTATGACGGGTATATGGGCACGGGACTATGAGATGAAGGATGTGTGATGGGTATATGGGCACTGGACTATGGGATGGAGAATATGTATGACAGGTATATGGGCACGGAACTATGGGATGGAGGATGTGTGATGGGTATATGGGCATGGGACTATGGGATGGCGGATAATTATAATTTGTTATAACTAACCACAGTTAGTAACTATGCCCGGGCAGCGCCGAGCTCTCCAGCTAGTTGTCACATAATAAGGCAATTGTTTTTGCATTGGGTCCTACTATATATCAAGCAATTGCATTGTGAGCAATTCCCTGGCAATCTTTCTTTTTTTCCCCTCAGTTCTCATCAGTTGTGTCAACCGCCTGCTGTACGACATGCACAAGGGGTGTAAAAAAGTCAAGTCGTAAGGGTACGTAAAATTCAGGCTCCTAAACTGGGCTAAAAGATGTGGAATGGGAAAGTGCTTACAATGCAATTGCTTCACTGCTTGTACAGCATGCAGTTATATGACACACCCAACTCTGCTATATCTGTGCATAACCACATCACTATTATCAGCTCTGAGCTGCTGCTGCAGAACCTCTTGGCAGGGATCACACATACAGAGGGCATGCAGCCTGGTGAAGCAGTTTCTTCCATTAATAATAAAAAAAGAAAAAAAAAAAACTTCATGAGTTTTCTACTAGTTGCACATACTAATAGGATTAGCAGGGCTGCCCTGCTCTCCCCCCATGCCTGGGGCACAGATCCCTGCAGCAGAGCTTCCTGGCACTCTATAGCCCCTCACCCACACAGTGCCCCCAGCACAGCAGGGGGGCAGCTTACCTGCAGGGCAGGAGTGGGCATCAGCCTGGCAGAGGACTTGGTTCCCAGGCTGTACAGCTCCTGTCCCGGGCACATTCAGCATGAGTGAGAGCATGGAGCAAACCCTGCCCTGGATCCAGTGTATACACATCAGACTGGGCTGGCCTACAGCAATCCCAGCCACCCCCATAACTGGAGGAAGGAGGAGACCTCCAGCACTGCTGCACCATCCACAGCCAGGGAGACTGGGCGGAAATGAGTTCTCCCACAGAGGAGAGGAATTGCTGCGGCTGCTACCGCGCCGCCCCCACACACGTGCCGCCTGGGGCGGACCACCCCCCCTGCCCCCCCCATGCTACGCCACTGACCGCGATGCTTGATCAAGTATTGAGCAGTGGCAAGCAGGCTTGCTCATCACTTCTAGATACACCTCTGGCTCATACTGTATATAGGGGGCTATGTGTGGTCTCATACTATATACAAAGTGCTATGTGAGGGCTCATATTGAATATAGAGAGGCTATGTGGGGGATCATACTATATATAGAGTGGCTATGTGGGGGCTCATACTATCTATAGAGTGGCTATGTGGTGGCTCATACTATATATAGAGTGGCTATGTGGTGGCTCATACTATATATAGAGAGGCTATGTGAGGGCTCATATTGAATATAGAGAGGCTATGTGGTGGCTCATACTATATATAGAGTGGCTATGTGTGGTCTCATACTATATACAAAGGGCTATGTGAGGGCTCATACTATATATAGAGAAGCTATGTGAGGGCTCATATTGAATATAGAGAGGCTATGTGAGGGCTCATATTGAATATAGAGAGGCTATGTGGTGGCTCATACTATATGTAGAGGCTATGTGGGGGCTCATACTATATATAGAGGCTATGTGGGGGCTCATACTATATAAAGAGTGGCTATGTGGGGGCTCATACTATATATAGAGGCTATGTGGGGGCTCATACTATATTTAGAGTGGCTATGTGGTGGCTCAAACTATATGTAGAGGCTATGTGGGGCTAATACTATATATAGAGGCTATGTGGGGGCTCATTCTATATATAGAGTGGCTATGTGGGGGCTCATACTATATATAGAGGCTATGTGGGGGCTCATACTATATATAGAGTGGCTATGTGGGGGCTCATACTATATATAGAGGCTATGTGGGGGCTCATACTATATATAGAGTGGCTATGTGTGGTCTCATACTATATACAAAGGGCTATGTGAGGGCTCATACTATATTTAGAGAGGCTATGTGAGGGCTCATATTGAATATAGAGAGGCTATGTGAGGGCTCATATTGAATATAGAGAGGCTATGTGAGGGCTCATATTGAATATAGAGAGGCTATTTGGGGGCTCATACTATATACAGAGTGGCTATGTGGAGGCTCATACTATATATAGAGGCTATGTGGGGGCTCATACTATATATAGAGAGGCTACGTGGGTTCTGACAACGTATATAGAGGGGCTATGTGAGGAATCATACTGTATGTAGGAAGCTAAGTGAGAGCTCTTACAGTATAAAGAGGTATAGAGAAGAGCTGTATATGGGCTCATATGGTATGTATGGGGTGTCAGCATATTTAATTCTGCTCAATATTAAGTTATAAAGTTATTATTACTATAAAATAATAATTGTAATTAATATGTTACAGTCTATCATGTAGCCCCTTGGGATAAGTAATAGCCCAACCCTGGTATATAGTAACATTATCCTACAGTAGCATGTCCACCTCCCCATCCAACCATCCATATAATCTAATCTTCTATAATACTGGGATATATGAGTTATTATTATTGATTTATCACTGTTCAAATCAGTAGGAACTACTCCGGAATTACAGTGTATGGTAACATTGTGGCATTTTATAAAAGTTTTAAGAAGCCAAGGTGGATAATTAGAGTCCATTTCATGTATACGGTAATGAATTGGTTGTATGGCCGGCTCTGGTCTCTTTAAACAGCTGCTGCTCCTGCTGATGATGTCACAGAATGGTGAGGTTTCTGGCTCTGCCCCCTTGCAGTATGACATCACACACAAACATTGTGTAAAGAGCTGCAGAGCCAACATTCCATTTGACAGTTGCAGACGGTGGAGAGAGGTAAGTCGGCGCTATGTCATCTCTTGTTGTGTCCTTCATTTTCTTCTATCATCTATTTCTCATTTATTTTTTATTCATTAAGGAGTCTTTATTCTCTATAATACAAGCAGGTCCAAAATAAATAGTGAACCCCTCATATTAGGAGATGTCCAAATTTTACAGCCTTTCTTCCAACAGTAAAGAGATACATAGGATGTGACGGGATTTATCTTCAAGTACAGAAATGACAATGATTTACCGATTATCCATCACATTTTACTGGTTTCTGACTTTCTTGCTCATCAGGTCCATAGATTAGTTATAATTAAGAGAATCCCCTCAGCCATAACTGGAACATGACGACTTCTTGATTTTTAGGCCATGTATTGTTATAGAATCATCCAAATCTGGGAGATTAAAGTTACATCCTGTAAATGGAACACATGTAACATGAAGATAATTATGTAATTGTCGGATGTTATAGAGATACATAGTAAAATACAGTCCAGGTCAAAAATATAAATCCAACCAATATTGGGAAATCCTGGTACAACACCGATGTATATACATATTAGCTCCATATGTAGTAAAACTATTCAAATATTCCCCCACATTGGTAGGATTCATATAGTTTGATCTCTAATATATTGGACAATGCACTTCAGTGGAAGTGAGGTTGTTGGATCCGCACCCACTAGCTGCTACTTGCGATGTCACGGAATGTGGTAATTGTTGGCTCTGCCCACATTAGCTGTTCCTTGTTATGTCTTAGAGCAGCGTTCCCCAGCTCCAGTCCTCAAGAGCCACCAAGGATTCATGTTTTCAGGCTTTCCTTAGTATGGCCTACGTGATAATTGCAGTACCTGCACAGGCAAAAATTCCATCACCTGGGCAATACGAATGAAATCCTGAAAACATGAACCGTTGGTGGCTCTTGAGGACTGGAGTTGGGGAACACTGTCTTAGAGTGATGGGATAGTTGATCCACCCCAAATAGCTGCGTCATATGATGTCACGGAAGATTATGATTGTTGGCTTCATCCACATTAGCTCTTATTTTTCATTTCACGGAATGTCTTGGTTGTTAGCTTTGCCCCCATAAGACACTACTTGTGATGTCACTAAATGTTTTGGTTGTTGGTTTCACCCCCATTACCTTCTACTAGTGATGTCACTGAATGAATAAAAGTAATAGAAATGTTAAGCTAGTCCTACCTGTATGCCTCAAATTAATGGTCTTGTTGTGGATAAATTTTACATTCTGTCTTTATACTAATGATCACCTCAAAGACTTATAATAACGCACAATTTCATCTGCTTTTTAGGTGGAAATCGGTCCCCTTACCTCTTGTCCTGTCTGCAGTTGTACAAGTTGCACCAACATGTCCGCCCCTGTCCACCCCTGAATGGAGAGATAGGAAGGATGACACTACAGCTACAGAGGTGACCGTATGATAGCCTAGCTTGACAATCCATTTCTCACGAAGACCCTTTCAGCTTTTCAGACATGGGTGGAGCACATGATCTCTGAAAATAGGGTCCCACAGCTGCACCCCAACAGTTTGAGCATCACTCTTAGAAGAGTACATACCCTCAGAGCAGAAGGCGGCGAATCGCCCCTCACTGTGTCACTGAGGAGGATAGCATTCGCTAGAGATTACTCCGGAGTGGTGGTTGTGGTGGGATGCAGGTCTGGACAGCTGTCGTCATCCTAGTAGATAGATAAAAATTTATATATGTCTGTTTATGCTTTAAATAGAATTTGTCATCCCCCCGTGAGACGTCTATGGCCTATTAATATGGGCATACAGGTAATATAAATGTTAAGATACTCCTACCTGTATGCCTCATATTAATGGTCTTGTTGAGGATAAATTTTAGATTCTGTCTTTATGCTAATGATCAGCCCAATGACTCATCATAACGTACAGCTTCATCAGCTTTGGAAGTGGAAATTGGTACCCTTACCTCTTGGCCCGTGTGCAGTTGCACAAGTTGTACCAACAACATGTCCACCCCTGTCCACCCCTGAATGGAACCAAAGGAAGGATGACACTACAGCTACAGAGGTGACCGTCTGATATCCTAGCTCGACTACCCACCTCTCCTGAAGACCCTTTCAGCTTTTGAGACTTGGGTGGAGGACATCATCTCTGAAAATAGGGTCCCATAGCTGCACCCCAACAGTTTGAGCATTACTCTTAGAAGAGTACATACCCTCAGAGCAGAAGGGGGCGCGTAGCCATTCACTTTGTCACTGAGGAGGATAGCATTCGCCAGGGATTACTCCGGAGTGGTGGTTGTGGTGGGATGCAGGTCTGGACAGCTGTTGTCATCCTATTACATAAATAAGAATTTATATATGTATGTTTTATGCTTTAAACTGAATCTTTCCCTCCCCACCCGAGACGTATATGACTTATTAATATGGGCATACAGGTAATAGAAATGTTAAGCTAGTCCTACCTGCATACCTCATATGAATGGTCTTGTTGTGGATAAATTTTATATTCTGTCTTTATGCTAATGATCACCCCAATAACTCATCATAACGCACAGCTTCATCTGCTTTGGAGGTGGAAATTGGTCCTCTTACCTCTTGGCCCGTGTGCAGTTGCATCAACAACATGTCTGCCCTTGTTCACCCCTGAATGGAACCATAGGAAGGATGACACTACAGCTACAGAGGTGACCGTCTGATAGCCTAGCTTGACTACCCACCTCTCCTGAAGACCATTTCAGCTTTTGATACTTGGGTGGAGGACATCATCTCTGAAAATAGGGTCCCACAGCTGCACCCCAACAGTTTGAGCATCACACTTAGATGAGTACATACCCTCAGAGCAGAAGGGGGCGCGTAGCCCCTCACTGTGTCACTGAGGAGGATAGCATTCGCCAGGGATTACTCCGGAGTGGTTGTTGTGGTGGGATGCAGGTCTGGACAGCTGTCGTCATCCTATTAGATAGATAGATAGATAGATAAGAATTAATATATGTACCTCATCGCCCGTGTGCAGTTGCACAAGTTGTACCAACAACATGTCCGCCCCTGTCCACCCCTGAATGGAACCATAGGAAGGATGACATTACAGCTACAGAGGTGACCGTCTGATAGCCTAGCTCGACTACTCACCTCTCCTGAAGACCCTTTCAGCTTTTGAGACTTGGGTGGAGGACATCATCTCTGAAAATAGGGTCCCACAGCTGCACCCCAACAGTTTGAGCATCACTCTTAGAAGAGTACATACCCTCAGAGCAGAAGGGGGCGCGTAGCCAGTCACTGTGTTACTGAGGAGGATAGAATTCGCCAGGGATTACTCCGGAGTGGTTGTTGTGGTGGGATGCAGGTCTGGACAGCTGTCGTAATCCTATTAGATAGATAGATAAGGATTAATATATGTACCTCATCGCCCGTGTGCAGTTGCACAAGTTGTACCAACAACATGTCCGCCCCTGTCCACCCCTGAATGGAACCATAGGAAGGATGACACTACAGCTACAGAGGTGACCGTCTGATAGCCTAGCTCGACTACCCACCTCTCCTGAAGACCCTTTCAGCTTTTGAGACTTGGGTGGAGGACATCATCTCTGAAAATAGGGTCCCACAGCTGCACCCCAACAGTTTGAGCATCACTCTTAGATGAGTACATACCCTCAGAGCAGAAGGGGGCGCGTAGCCAGTCACTGTGTTACTGAGGAGGATAGCATTCGCCAAGGATTACTCCGGAGTGGTTGTTGTGGTGGGATGCAGGTCTGGACAGCTGTCGTCATTCAATTAGATAGATAAGAATTTATATATGTCTGTTTATGCTTTAAATAGAATCTATCACCCCCCCGCGAGACGTATATGGCCTATTAATATGAGCATATAGGTAATAGAAATGTTAAGCTAGTCCTACCTGTATGCCTCATATTAATGGTCTTGTTGTGGATAAATTTTAGATTCTGTCTTTATGCTAATGATCAGCCCAATGACTCATCATAACGCACAGCTTCATCAGCTTTGGAAGTGGAAATTGGTACCCTTAACTCTTGGCCCGTGTGTAGTTGCACAAGTTGTACCAACAACATGTCCGCCCCTGTCCACCCCTGAATGGAACCATAGGAAGGATGACACTACAGCTACAGAGGTGACCGTCTGATAGCCTAGCTCGACTACCCACCTCTCCTGAAGACCCTTTCAGCTTTTGAGACTTGGGTGGAGGACATCATCTCTGAAAATAGGGTCCCACAGCTGCACCCCAACAGTTTGAGCATCACTCTTAGATGAGTACATACCCTCAGAGCAGAAGGGGGCGCGTAGCCCCTCACTGTGTCACTGAGGAGGAAAGCATTCGCCAGGGATTACTCCGGAGTGGTGGTTGTGGTGGGATGCAGGTCTGGACAGCTGTCGTCATCCTATTAGATAGATAGATAAGGATTAATATATGTACCTCTTCGCCCGTGTGCAGTTGCACAAGTTGTACCAACAACATGTCTGCCCTTGTTCACCCCTGAATGGAATCATAGGAAGGATGACACTACAGCTACAGAGGTGACCGTCTGATAGCCTAGCTCGACTACCCACCTCTCCTGAAGACCCTTTCAGCTTTTGAGACTTGGGTGGAGGACATCATCTCTGAAAATAGGGTCCCACAGCTGCACCCCAACAGTTTGAGCATCACTCTTAGATGAGTATATACCCTCAGAGCAGAAGGGGGCGCGTAGCCATGTACTATCTCACTGAGGAGGATAGCATTCGCCAGGGATTACTCCGGAGTGGTTGTTGTGGTGGGATGCAGGTCTGGACAGCTGTCATCATCCAATTAGATAGATAAGAATTTATATATGTCTGTTTATGCTTTAAATAGAATCTGTCACCCCCCCGCGAGACGTATATGGCCTATTAATATGAGCATACAGGTAATAGAAATGTTAAGCTAGTCCTACCTGTATTCCTCATATTAATGGTCTTGTTGTGGATAAATTTTAGATTCTGTCTTTATGCTAATGATCAGCCCAATGACTCATCATAACGCACAGCTTCATCAGCTTTGGAAGTGGAAATTGGTACCCTTAACTCTTGGCCCGTGTGTAGTTGCACAAGTTGTACCAACAACATGTTCACCCCTGTCCAACCCTGAATGGAACCATAGGAAGGATGACACTACAGCTACAGAGGTGACCGTCTGATAGCCTAGCTTGACTACCCACCTCTCCTGAAGACCCTTTCAGCTTTTGAGACTTGGGTGGAGGACATCATCTCTGAAAATAGGGTCCCACAGCTGCACTCCAACAGTTTGAGCATCACTCTTAGATGAGTACATACCCTCAGAGCAGAAGGGGGCGCGTAGCCCCTCACTGTGTCACTGAGGAGGATAGCATTCGCCAGGGATTACTCCGGAGTGGTGGTTGTGGTGGGATGCAGGTCTGGACAGCTGTCGTCATCCTATTAGATAGATAGATAAGAATTAATATATGTACCTCATCGCCCGTGTGCAGTTCCACAAGTTGTACCAACAACATGTCCGCCCCTGTCCACCCCTGAATGGAACCATAGGAAGGATGACACTACAGCTACAGAGGTGACCGTCTGATAGCCTAGCTCGACTACCCACCTCTCCTGAAGACCCTTTCAGCTTTTGAGACTTGGGTGGAGGACATCATCTCTAAAAATAGGGTCCCACAGCTGCACCCCAACAGTTTGAGCATCACTCATAGAAGAGTACATACCCTCAGAGCAGAAGGGGGCGCGTAGCCAGTCACTGTGTTACTAAGGAGGATAGCATTCGCCAGGGATTACTCCGGAGTGGTTGTTGTGGTGGGATGCAGGTCTGGACAGCTGTCGTCATCCTATTAGATAGATAGATAAGGATTAATATATGTACCTCATCGCCCGTGTGCAGTTGCACAAGTTGTACCAACAACATGTCCGCCCCTGTCCACCCCTGAATGGAACCATAGGAAGGATGACACTACAGCTACAGAGGTGACCGTCTGAAAGCCTAGCTCTACTACTCACCTCTCCTGAAGACCCTTTCAGCTTTTGAGACTGGGGTGGAGGACATCATCTCTGAAAATAGGGTCCCACAGCTGCACCCCAACAGTTTTAGCATCACTCTTAGATGAGTACATACCCTCAGAGCAGAAGGGGGCGCGTAGCCAGTCACTGTGTTACTGAGTAGGATAGCATTCGCCAGGGATTACTCCGGAGTGGTTGTTGTGGTGGGATGCAGGTCTGGACAGCTGTCGTCATCCAATTAGATAGATAAGAATTTATATATGTCTGTTTATGCTTTAAATAGAATCTGTCACCCCCCCCCGCGAGACGTATATGGCCTATTAATATTAGCATACAGGTAATAGAAATGTTAAGCTAGTCCTAGCTGTATGCCTCATATTAATGGTCTTGTTGTGGATAAATTTTGGAATCTGTCTTTATGCTAATGATCAGCCCAATGACTCATCATAACGCACAGCTTCATCAGCTTTGGAAGTGGAAATTGGTACCCTTAACTCTTGGCCCATGTGCAGTTGCACAAGTTGTACCAAAACATGGCCGCCCCTGTCCACCCCTGAATGGAACCATAGGAAGGATGACACTACAGCTACAGAGGTGACCGTCTGATAGCCTAGCTCGACTACCCACCTCTCCTGAAGACCCTTTCAGCTTTTGAGACTTGGGTGGAGGACATCATCTCTAAAAATAGGGTCCCACAGCTGCACCCCAACAGTTTGAGCATCACTCTTAGATGAGTACATACCCTCAGAGCAGAAGGGGGCGCGTAGCCAGTTACTGTGTTACTGAGGAGGATAGCATTCGCCAGGGATTACTCCGGAGTGGTTGTTGTGGTGGGATGCAGGTATGGACAGCTGTCGTCATCCAATTAGATAGATAGATAAGAATTAATATGTGTACCTCATCGCCCGTGTGCAGTTGCAAAAGTTGTACCAAAACATGTCCGCCCCTGTCCACCCCTGAATGGAACCATAGGAAGGATGACACTACAGCTACAGAGGTGACCGTCTGATAGCCTAGCTCGACTACCCACCTCTCCTGAAGACCCTTTCAGCTTTTGAGACTTGGGTGGAGGACATCATCTCTGAAAATAGGGTCCCACAGCTGCACCCCAACAGTTTGAGCATCACTCTTAGATGAGTACATACCCTCAGAGCAGAAGGGGGCACGTAGCCCCTAACTGTGTCACTGAGGAGGATAGCATTCGCCAGGGATTACTCCGGAGTGCTGGTTGTGGTGGGATGCAGGTCTGGACAGCTGTCGTCATCCTATTAGATAGATAGATAAGAATTAATATATGTACCTCATCGCCCGTGTGCAGTTGCACAAGTTGTACCAACAACATGTCCGCCCCTGTCCAACCCTGAATGGAACCATAGGAAGGATGACACTACAGCTACAGAGGTGACCGTCTGATAGCCTAGCTCGACTACTCACCTCTCCTGAAGACCCTTTCAGCTCTTGAGACTTGGGTGGAGGACATCATCTCTGAAAATAGGGTACCACAGCTGCACCCCAACAGTTTGAGCATCACTCTTAGAAGAGTACATACCCTCAGAGCAGAAGGGGGCGCGTAGCCAGTCACTGTGTTACTGAGGAGGATAGCATTCGCCAGGGATTACTCCGGAGTGGTTGTTGTGGTGGGATGCAGGTCTGGACAGCTGTCGTCATCCAATTAGATAGATAGATAAGAATTAATATGTGTACCTCATCGCCCGTGTGCAGTTGCACAAGTTGTACCAAAACATGTCCGCCCCTGTCCACCCCTGAATGGAACCATAGGAAGGATGACACTACAGCTACAGAGGTGACCGTCTGATAGCCTAGCTCGACTACCCACCTCTCCTGAAGACCCTTTCAGCTTTTGAGACTTGGGTGGAGGACATCATCTCTGAAAATAGGGTCCCACAGCTGCACCCCAACAGTTTGAGCATCACTCTTAGATGAGTACATACCCTCAGAGCAGAAGGGGGCACGTAGCCTCTCACTGTGTCACTGAGGAGGATAGCATTCGCCAGGGATTACTCCGGAGTGGTGGTTGTGGTGGGATGCAGGTCTGGACAGCTGTTGTTATCCTATTAGATAGATAAGAATTTATATATGTATGTTTTATGCTTTAAACTGAATCTTTCTCTCCCCACCCGAGACGTATGTGACTTATTAATATGGGCATACAGGTAATAGAAATGTTAAGCTAGTCCGACCTGTATACCTCATATTAATGGTCTTGTTGTGGATAAATTTTATATTCTGTCTTTATGCTAATGATCACCCCAATGACTCATCATAACGCACAGTATCATCTGCTTTGGAGGTGGAAATTGGTCCTCTTACTTCTTGGCCCGTGTGCAGTTGCATCAACAACATGTCTGCCCTTGTTCACCCCTGAATGGAACCATAGGAAGGATGACACTACAGCTACAGAGGTGACCGTCTGATAGCCTAGCTCGACTACCCACCTCTCCTGAAGACCCTTTCAGCTTTTGAGGCTTGGGTGGAGGACATCATCTCTGAAAATAGGGTCCCACAGCTGCACCTCAACAGTTTGAGCATCACTCTTAGAAGAGTACATACCCTCAGAGCAGAAGGGGGCGCGTAGCCAGTCACTGTGTTACTGAGGAGGATAGCATTCGCCAGGGATTACTCTGGAGTGGTTGTTGTGGTGGGATGCAGGTCTGGACAGCTGTCGTCATCCTATTAGATAGATAGATAAGGATTAATATATGTACCTCATCGCCCGTGTGCAGTTGCACAAGTTGTAAAAACAACATGTCCACCCCTGTCCACCCCTGAATGGAACCATAGGAAGGATGACACTACAGCTACAGAGGTGACCGTCTGATAGCCTAGCTCGACTACCCACCTCTCCTGAAGACCCTTTCAGCTTTTGAGACTTGGGTGGAGGACATCATCTCTGAAAATAGGGTCCCACAGCTGCACCCCAACAGTTTGAGCATCACTCTTAGATGAGTACATACCCTCAACGCAGAAGGGGGCGCGTAGCCATTTACTGTCTCACTGAGGAGGATAGCATTCGCCAGGGATTACTCCGGAGTGGTTGTTGTGGTGGGATGCAGGTCTGGACAGTTGTCGTCATCCTATTAGATAGATAGATAAGGATTAAGATATGTACCTCATCGCCCTTGTGCAGTTGCACAAGTTGAAAAAACATGTTCACCCCTGTCCACTCCTGAATGGAACCATAGGAAGGATGACACTACAGCTACAGAGGTGACCGTCTGATAGCCTAGCTCGACTACCCACCTCTCCTGAAGACCCTTTCAGCTTTTGAGACTTGGGTGGAGGACATCATCTCTGAAAATAGGGTCCCACATCTGCACCCCAACAGTTTGAGCATCACTCTTAGATGAGTACATACCCTCAGAGCAGAAGGGGGCGCGTAGCCCCTCACTGTGTCACTGAGGAGGATAGCATTCGCCAGGAATTACTCCGGAGTGGTGGTTGTGGTGGGATGCAGGTCTGGACAACTGTCGTCATCCTATTAGATAGATAGATAAGAATTAATATATGTACCTCATCGCCCATGTGCAGTTGCACAAGTTGTAAAAACAACATGTCCGCCCCTGTCCGCCCCTGAATGGAACCATAGGAAGGATGACACTACAGCTACAGAGGTGACAGTCTGATAGCCTAGCTCGACTACCCACCTCTCCTGAAGAACCTTTCAGCTTTTGAGACTTGGGTGGAGGACATCATCTCTGAAAATAGGGTCCCACAGCTGCACCCCAACAGTTTGAGCATCACTCTTAGATGAGTACATACCCTCAGAGCAGAAGGGGGCGCGTAGCCATTTACTGTCTCACTGAGGAGGATAGCATTCGCCAGGGATTACTCCGGAGTGGTTGTTGTGGTGGGATGCAGGTCTGGACAGCTGTCGTCATCCTATTAGATAGATAACAATTTATATTTGTCTGTTTATGCTTTAAATAGAATCTGTCACCCTCCCGCGAGACGTATATGGCCTATTAATATGAGCATACAGGTAATAGAAATGTTAAGCTAGTCCTACCTGTATGCCTAATATTAATGGTCTTGTTGTGGATAAATTTTAGATTCTGTCTTTATGCTAATGATCACTCCAATGACTCATCATAACGCACAGCTTCATCAGCTTTGGAAGTGGAAATTGGTACCCTTAACTCTTGGCCCGTGTGCAGTTGCACAAGTTGTACCAAAAACATGTCCGCCCCTGTCCACCCCTGAATGGAACCATAGGAAGGATGACACTACAGCTACAGAGGTGACCGTCTGATAGCCTAGCTCGACTACCCACCTCTCCTGAAGACCCTTTCAGCTTTTGAGACTTGGGTGGAGGACATCATCTCTGAAAATAGGGTCCCACAGCTGCACCCCAACAGTTTGAGCATCACTCTTAGATGAGTACATACCCTCAGAGCAGAAGGGGGAGCGTAGCACCTCACTGTGTCACTGAGGAGGATAGCATTAGCCAGGGATTACTCCGGAGTGGTGGTTGTGGTGGGATGCAGGTCTGGACAGCTGTCGTCATCCTATTAGATAGATAGATAAGTATTAATATATGTACCTCATCGCTCGTGTGCAGTTGCACAAGTTGTACCAACAACATGTCCGCCCCTGTCCATCCCTGAATGGAACCATAGGAAGGATGACACTACAGCTACAGAGGTGACCGTCTGATAGCCTAGCTCGACTACCCACCTCTCCTGAAGACCCTTTCAGCTTTTGAGACTTGGGTGGAGGACATCATCTCTGAAAATAGGGTCCCACAGCTGCACCCCAACAGTTTGAGCATCACTCTTAGATGAGTACATACCCTCAGAGCAGAAGGGGGTGCGTAGCCATTTACTGTCTCACTGAGGAGGATAGCATTCGCCAGGGATTACTCCGGAGTGGTTGTTGTGGTGGGATGCAGGTCTGGACAGCTGTCGTCATCCTATTAGATAGATAGATAAGGATTAATCTATGTACCTCATCGCCCGTGTGCAGTTGCACAAGTTGTACCAACAACATGTCTGCCCCTGTCCACCCCTGAATGGAACCATAGGAAGGATGACACTACAGCTACAGAGGTGACCGTCTGATAGCCTAGCTCGACTACCCACCTCTCCTGAAGACCCTTTCAGCTTTTGAGACTTGGGTGGAGGACATCATCTCTGAAATTAGGGTCCCACAGCTGCACCCCAACAGTTTTAGCATCACTCTTAGATGAGTACATACCCTCAGAGCACAAGGGGGAGCGTAGCCAGTCACTGTGTTACTGAGGAGGATAGCATTCGCCAGGGATTACTCCGGAGTGGTTGTTGTGGTGGGATGCAGGTCTGGACAGCTGTCGTCATCCAATTAGATAGATAAGAATTTATATATGTCTGTTTATGCTTTAAATAGAATTTGTCACCCCCCCCGCGAGACGTATATGGCCTATTAATATGAGCATACAGGTAATAGAAATGTTAAGCTAGTCCTACCTGTATGCCTCATATTAATGGTCTTGTTGTGGATAAATTTTAGATTCTGTCTTTATGCTAATGATCAGCCCAATGACTCATCATAACGCACAGCTTCATCAGCTTTGGAAGTGGAAATTGGTACCCTTAACTCTTGGCCCGTGTGCAGTTGCACAAGTTGTACCAACAACATGTCCGCCCCTGTCCACCCCTGAATGGAACCATAGGAAGAATGACACTACATCTACAGAGGTGACCGTCTGATAGCCTAGCTCGACTACCCACCTCTCCTGAAGACCCTTTCAGCTTTTGAGACTTGGGTGGAGGACATCATCTCTGAAAATAGGGTCCCACAGCTGCACCCCAACAGTTTGACCATCACTCTTAGATGAGTACATACCCTCAGAGCAGAAGGGGGCGCGTAGCCCCTCACTGTGTCACTGAGGAGCATAGCATTCGCTAGGGATTACTCCGGAGTGGTGGTTGTGGTGGGATGCAGGTCTGGACAGCTGTCGTCATCCTATTAGATAGATAGATAAGAATTAATATATGTACCTCATCGCCCGTGTGCAGTTGCACAAGTTGTACCAACAACATGTCCGCCCCTGTCCATCCCTGAATGGAACCATAGGAAGGATGACACTACAGCTACAGAGGTGACCGTCTGATAGCCTAGCTCGACTACCCACCTCTCCTGAAGACCCTTTCAGCTTTTGAGACTTGGGTGGAGGACATCATCTCTGAAAATAGGGTCCCACAGCTGCACCCCAACAGTTTGAGCATCACTCTTAGATGAGTACATACCCTCAGAGCAGAAGGGGGTGCGTAGCCATTTACTGTCTCACTGAGGAGGATAGCATTCACCAGGGATTACTCCGGAGTGGTTGTTGTGGTGGGATGCAGGTCTGGACAGCTGTCGTCATCCTATTAGATAGATAGATAAGGATTAATCTATGTACCTCATCGCCCGTGTGCAGTTGCACAAGTTGTACCAACAACATGTCCGCCCCTGTCCACCCCTGAATGGAACCATAGGAAGGATGACACTACAGCTACAGAGGTGACCGTCTGATAGCCTAGCTCGACTACCCACCTCTCCTGAAGACCCTTTCAGCTTTTGAGACTTGGGTGGAGGACATCATCTCTGAAAATAGGGTCCCACAGCTGCACCCCAACAGTTTTAGCATCACTCTTAGATGAGTACATACCCTCAGAGCACAAGGGGGCGCGTAGCCAGTCACTGTGTTACTGAGGAGGATAGCATTCGCCAGGGATTACTCGGGAGTGGTTGTTGTGGTGGGATGCAGGTCTGGACAGCTGTCGTCATCCAATTAGATAGATAAGAATTTATATATGTCTGTTTATGCTTTAAATAGAATTTGTCACCCCCCCCGCGAGACGTATATGGCCTATTAATATGAGCATACAGGTAATAGAAATGTTAAGCTAGTCCTACCTGTATGCCTCATATTAATGGTCTTGTTGTGGATAAATTTTAGATTCTGTCTTTATGCTAATGATCAGCCCAATGACTCATCATAACGCACAGCTTCATCAGCTTTGGAAGTGGAAATTGGTACCCTTAACTCTTGGCCCGTGTGCAGTTGCACAAGTTGTACCAACAACATGTCCGCCCCTGTCCACCCCTGAATGGAACCATAGGAAGAATGACACTACATCTACAGAGGTGACCGTCTGATAGCCTAGCTCGACTACCCACCTCTCCTGAAGACCCTTTCAGCTTTTGAGACTTGGGTGGAGGACATCATCTCTGAAAATAGGGTCCCAAAGCTGCACCCCAACAGTTTGACCATCACTCTTAGATGAGTACATACCCTCAGAGCAGAAGGGGGCGCGTAGCCCCTCACTGTGTCACTGAGGAGCATAGCATTCGCTAGGGATTACTCCGGAGTGGTGGTTGTGGTGGGATGCAGGTCTGGACAGCTGTCGTCATCCTATTAGATAGATAGATAAGAATTAATATATGTACCTCATCGCCCGTGTGCAGTTGCACAAGTTGTACCAACAACATGTCCGCCCCTGTCCATCCCTGAATGGAACCATAGGAAGGATGACACTACAGCTACAGAGGTGACCGTCTGATAGCCTAGCTCGACTACCCACCTCTCCTGAAGACCCTTTCAGCTTTTGAGACTTGGGTGGAGGACATCATCTCTGAAAATAGGGTCCCACAGCTGCACCCCAACAGTTTGAGCATCACTCTTAGATGAGTACATACCCTCAGAGCAGAAGGGGGTGCGTAGCCATTTACTGTCTCACTGAGGAGGATAGCATTCGCCAGGGATTACTCCGGAGTGGTTGTTGTGGTGGGATGCAGGTCTGGACAGCTGTCGTCATCCTATTAGATAGATAGATAAGGATTAATCTATGTACCTCATCGCCCGTGTGCAGTTGCACAAGTTGTACCAACAACATGTCCGCCCCTGTCCACCCCTGAATGGAACCATAGGAAGGATGACACTACAGCTACAGAGGTGACCGTCTGATAGCCTAGCTCGACTACCCACCTCTCCTGAAGACCCTTTCAGCTTTTGAGACTTGGGTGGAGGACATCATCTCTGAAAATAGGGTCCCACAGCTGCACCCCAACAGTTTTAGCATCACTCTTAGATGAGTACATACCCTCAGAGCACAAGGGGGCGCGTAGCCAGTCACTGTGTTACTGAGGAGGATAGCATTCGCCAGGGATTACTCCGGAGTGGTTGTTGTGGTGGGATGCAGGTCTGGACAGCTGTCGTCATCCAATTAGATAGATAAGAATTTATATATGTCTGTTTATGCTTTAAATAGAATTTGTCACCCCCCCCGCGAGACGTATATGGCCTATTAATATGAGCATACAGGTAATAGAAATGTTAAGCTAGTCCTACCTGTATGCCTCATATTAATGGTCTTGTTGTGGATAAATTTTAGATTCTGTCTTTATGCTAATGATCAGCCCAATGACTCATCATAACGCACAGCTTCATCAGCTTTGGAAGTGGAAATTGGTACCCTTAACTCTTGGCCCGTGTGCAGTTGCACAAGTTGTACCAACAACATGTCCGCCCCTGTCCACCCCTGAATGGAACCATAGGAAGAATGACACTACATCTACAGAGGTGACCGTCTGATAGCCTAGCTCGACTACCCACCTCTCCTCAAGACCCTTTCAGCTTTTGAGACTTGGGTGGAGGACATCATCTCTGAAAATAGGGTCCCACAGCTGCACCCCAACAGTTTGACCATCACTCTTAGATGAGTACATACCCTCAGAGCAGAAGGGGGCGCGTAGCCCCTCACTGTGTCACTGAGGAGCATAGCATTCGCCAGGGATTACTCCGGAGTGGTGGTTGTGGTGGGATGCAGGTCTGGACAGCTGTCGTCATCCTATTAGATAGATAGATAAGAATTAATATATGTACCTCATCGCCCGTGTGCAGTTGCACAAGTTGTACCAACAACATGTCCGCCCCTGTCCACCCCTGTATGGAACCATAGGAAGGATGACATTACAGCTACAGAGGTGACCGTCTGATAGCCTAGCTCGACTACTCACCTCTCCTGAAGACGCTTTCAGCTTTTGAGACTTGGGTGGAGGACATCATCTCTGAAAATAGGGTCCCACAGCTGCACCCCAACAGTTTGAGCATCACTCTTAGATGAGTACATACCCTCAGAGCAGAAAGGGGTGCGTAGCCATTTACTGTCTCACTGAGGAGGATAGCATTCGCCAGGGATTACTCCGGAGTGGTTGTTGTGGTGGGATGCAGGTCTGGACAGCTGTCGTCATCCTATTAGATAGATAAGGATTAATATATGTACCTCATCGCCCGTGTGCAGTTGCACAAGTTGTACCAACAACATGTCCGCCCCTGTCCACCCCTGAATGGAACCATAGGAAGGATGACACTACAGCTACAGAGGTGACCGTCTGATAGCCTAGCTCGACTACCCACCTCTCCTGAAGACCCTTTCAGCTTTTGAGACTTGGGTGGAGGACATCATCTCTGAAAATAGGGTCCCACAGCTGCACCCCAACAGTTTTAGCATCACTCTTAGATGAGTACATACCCTCAGAGCACAAGGGGGCGCGTAGCCAGTCACTGTGTTACTGAGGAGGATAGCATTCGCCAGGGATTACTCCGGAGTGGTTGTTGTGGTGGGATGCAGGTCTGGACAGCTGTCGTAATCCAATTAGATAGATAAGAATTTATATATGTCTGTTTATGCTTTAAATAGAATTTGTCACCCCCCCCGCGAGACATATATGGCCTATTAATATGAGCATACAGGTAATAGAAATGTTAAGCTAGTCCTACCTGTATGCCTCATATTAATGGTCTTGTTGTGGATAAATTTTAGATTCTGTCTTTATGCTAATGATCAGCCCAATGACTCATCATAACGCACAGCTTCATCAGCTTTGGAAGTGGAAATTGGTACCCTTAACTCTTGGCCCGTGTGCAGTTGCACAAGTTGTACCAACAACATGTCCGCCCCTGTCCACCCCTGAATGGAACCATAGGAAGAATGACACTACATCTACAGAGGTGACCGTCTGATAGCCTAGCTCGACTACCCACCTCTCCTGAAGACCCTTTCAGCTTTTGAGACTTGGGTGGAGGACATCATCTCTGAAAATAGGGTCCCACAGCTGCACCCCAACAGTTTGACCATCACTCTTAGATGAGTACATACCCTCAGAGCAGAAGGGGGCGCGTAGCCCCTCACTGTGTCACTGAGGAGCATAGCATTCGCTAGGGATTACTCCGGAGTGGTGGTTGTGGTGGGATGCAGGTCTGGACAGCTGTCGTCATCCTATTAGATAGATAGATAAGAATTAATATATGTACCTCATCGCCCGTGTGCAGTTGCACAAGTTGTACCAACAACATGTCCGCCCCTGTCCATCCCTGAATGGAATCATAGGAAGGATGACACTACAGCTACAGAGGTGACCGTCTGATAGCCTAGCTCGACTACCCACCTCTCCTGAAGACCCTTTCAGCTTTTGAGACTTGGGTGGAGGACATCATCTCTGAAAATAGGGTCCCACAGCTGCACCCCAACAGTTTGAGCATCACTCTTAGATGAGTACATACCCTCAGAGCAGAAGGGGGTGCGTAGCCATTTACTGTCTCACTGAGGAGGATAGCATTCGCCAGGGATTACTCCGGAGTGGTTGTTGTGGTGGGATGCAGGTCTGGACAGCTGTCGTCATCCTATTAGATAGATAGATAAGGATTAATCTATGTACCTCATCGCCCGTGTGCAGTTGCACAAGTTGTACCAACAACATGTCCGCCCCTGTCCACCCCTGAATGGAACCATAGGAAGGATGACACTACAGCTACAGAGGTGACCGTCTGATAGCCTAGCTCGACTACCCACCTCTCCTGAAGACCCTTTCAGCTTTTGAGACTTGGGTGGAGGACATCATCTCTGAAAATAGGGTCCCACAGCTGCACCCCAACAGTTTTAGCATCACTCTTAGATGAGTACATACCCTCAGAGCACAAGGGGGCGCGTAGCCAGTCACTGTGTTACTGAGGAGGATAGCATTCGCCAGGGATTACTCCGGAGTGGTTGTTGTGGTGGGATGCAGGTCTGGACAGCTGTCGTCATCCAATTAGATAGATAAGAATTTATATATGTCTGTTTATGCTTTAAATAGAATTTGTCACCCCCCCCGCGAGACGTATATGGCCTATTAATATGAGCATACAGGTAATAGAAATGTTAAGGTAGTCCTACCTGTATGCCTCATATTAATGGTCTTGTTGTGGATAAATTTTAGATTCTGTCTTTATGCTAATGATCAGCCCAATGACTCATCATAACACACAGCTTCATCAGCTTTGGAAGTGGAAATTGGTACCCTTAACTCTTGGCCCGTGTGCAGTTGCACAAGTTGTACCAACAACATGTCCGCCCCTGTCCACCCCTGAATGGAACCATAGGAAGGATGACACTACATCTACAGAGGTGACCGTCTGATAGCCTAGCTCGACTACCCACCTCTCCTGAAGACCCTTTCAGCTTTTGAGACTTGGGTGGAGGACATCATCTCTGAAAATAGGGTCCCACAGCTGCACCCCAACAGTTTGACCATCACTCTTAGATGAGTACATACCCTCAGAGCAGAAGGGGGCGCGTAGCCCCTCACTGTGTCACTGAGGAGCATAGCATTCGCCAGGGATTACTCCGGAGTGGTGGTTGTGGTGGGATGCAGGTCTGGACAGCTGTCGTCATCCTATTAGATAGATAGATAAGAATTAATATATGTACCTCATCGCCCGTGTGCAGTTGCACAAGTTGTACCAACAACATGTCCGCCCCTGTCCACCCCTGTATGGAACCATAGGAAGGATGACACTACAGCTACAGAGGTGACCGTCTGATAGCCTAGCTCGAGTACTCACCTCTCCTGAAGACGCTTTCAGCTTTTGAGACTTGGGTGGAGGACATCATCTCTGAAAATAGGGTCCCACAGCTGCACCCCAACAGTTTGAGCATCACTCTTAGAAGAGTACATACCCTCAGAGCAGAAGGGGGCGCGTAGCCAGTCACTGTGTTACTGAGGAGTATAGCATTCGCCAGGGATTACTCCGGAGTGGTTGTTGTGGTGGGATGCAGGTCTGGACAGCTGTCGTCATCCTATTAGATAGATAGATAAGGATTAATATATGTACCTCATCGCCCGTGTGCAGTTGCACAAGTTGTACCAACAACATGTCCGCCCCTGTCCATCCCTGAATGGAACCATAGGAAGGATGACACTACAGCTACAGAGGTGACCGTCTGATAGCCTAGCTCGACTACCCACCTCTCCTGAAGACCCTTTCAGCTTTTGAGACTTGGGTGGAGGACATCATCTCTGAAAATAGGGTCCCACAGCTGCACCCCAACAGTTTGAGCATCACTCTTAGAAGAGTACATACCCTCAGAGCAGAAGGGGCGCGTAGCCAGTCACTGTGTTACTGAGGAGGATAGCATTCGCCAGGAATTACTCCGGAGTGGTGGTTGTGGTGGGATGCAGGTCTGGACAGCTGTCGTCATCCTATTAGATAGATAGATAAGGATTAATATATGTACCTCATCTCCCGTGTGCAGTTGCACAAGTTGTAAAAACAACATGTCCACCCCTGTCCACCCCTGAATGGAACCATAGGAAGGATGACACTACAGCTACAGAGGTGACCGTCTGATAGCCTAGCTCGACTACCCACCTCTCCTGAAGAACCTTTCAGCTTTTGAGACTTGGGCGGAGGACATCATCTCTGAAAATAGGGTCCCACAGCTGCACCCCAACAGTTTGAGCATCACTCTTAGATAAGTACATACTCACAGAGCAGAAGGGGGCGCGTAGCCCCTCACTGTGTCACTGAGTAGGATAGCATTCGCCAGGGATTACTCCGGAGTGGTGGTTGTGGTGGGATGCAGAGCTGGACAGCTGTCGTCATCCTATTAGATAGATAGATAAGGATTAATATATGTACCTCATCGCCCGTGTGCAGTTGCAAAAGTTGTACCAACAACATGTCCGCCCCTGTCCATCCCTGAATGGAACCATAGGAAGGATGACACTACAGCTACAGAGGTGACCGTCTGATAGCCTAGCTCGACTACCCACCTCTCCTGAAGACCCTTTCAGCTTTTGAGACTTGGGTGGAGGACATCATCTCTGAAAATAGGGTCCCACAGCTGCACCCCAACAGTTTGAGCATCACTCTTAGAAGAGTACATACCCTCAGAGCAGAAGGGGGCGCGTAGCCAGTCACTGTGTTACTGAGGAGGATAGCATTCGCCAGGGATTACTCCGGAGTGGTGGTTGTGGTGGGATGCAGGTCTGGACAGCTGTCGTCATCCTATTAGATAGATAGATAAGGATTAATATATGTACCTCATCTCCCGTGTGCAGTTGCACAAGTTGTAAAAACAACATGTCCACCCCTGTCCACCCCTGAATGGAACCATTGGAAGGATGACACTACAGCTACAGAGGTGACCGTCTGATAGCCTAGCTCGACTACCCACCTCTCCTGAAGACCCTTTCAGCTTTTGAGACTTGGGTGGAGGACATCATCTCTGAAAATAGGTTCCCACAGCTGCACCCCAACAGTTTGAGCATCACTCTTAGATGAGTACATACCCTCAGAGCAGAAGGGGGCGCGTAGCCATTTACTGTCTCACTGAGGAGGATAGCATTCGCCAGGGATTACTCCGGAGTGGTGGTTGTGGTGGGATGCAGGTCTGGACAGCTGTTGTCATCCTATTAGATAGATAAGAATTTATATATGTATGTTTTATGCTTTAAACTGAATCTTTCTCTCCCAACCCGAGACGTATGTGACTTATTAATATGGGCATACAGGTAATAGAAATGTTAAGCTAGTCCTACCTGTATACCTCATATTAATGGTCTTGTTGTGGATAAATTTTATATTCTGTCTTTATGCTAATGATCAAACCAATGACAAATCATAACGCACAGTATCATCTGCTTTGGAGGTGGAAATTGGTCCTCTTACCTCTTGGCCTGTGTGCAGTTGCATCAACAACATGTCTGCCCTTGTTCACCCCTGAATGGAACCATAGGAAGGATGACACTACAGCTACAGAGGTGACCGTCTGATAGCCTAGCTCGACTACCCACCTCTCCTGAAGACCCTTTCAGCTTTCGAGACTTGGGTGGAGGACATCATCTCTGAAAATAGGGTCCCACAGCTGCACCCCAACAGTTTGAGCATCACTCTTAGAAGAGTACATACCCTAAGAGCAGAAGGGGGCGCGTAGCCAGTCACTGTGTTACTGAGGAGGATAGCATTCGCCAGGGATTACTCCGGAGTGGTTGTTGTGGTGGGATGCAGGTCTGGACAGCTGTCGTCATCCTATTAGATAGATAGATAAGGATTAATATATGTACCTCATCGCCCGTGTGCAGTTGCACAAGTTGTACCAACAACATGTCCGCCCCTGTCCACCCCAGAATGGAACCATAGGAAGGATGACATTACAGCTACAGAGGTGACCGTCTGATAGCCAAGCTCGACTACCCACCTCTCCTGAAGACCCTTTCAGCTTTTGAGACTTGGGTGGAGGACATCATCTCTGAAAATAGGGTCCCACAGCTGCACCCCAACAGTTTTAGCATCACTCTTAGATGAGTACATACCCTCAGAGCAGAAGGGGGCGCGTAGCCTCTCACTGTGTCACTGAGGAGGATAGCATTCGCCAGGGATTACTCCGGAGTGGTGGTTGTGGTGGGATGCAGGTCTGGACAGCTGTTGTCATACTATTAGATAGATAAGAATTTATATATGTCTGTTTATGCTTTAAATAGAATCTGTCACCCCCCCGCGAGACGTATATGGCCTATTAATATGAGCATACAGGTAATAGAAATGTTAAGCTAGTCCTACCTGTATGCCTCATATTAATGGTCTTGTTGTGGATAAATTTTTGATTCTGTCTTTATGCTAATGATCAGCCCAATGACTCATCATAACGCACAGCTTCATCAGCTTTGGAAGTGGAAATTGGTACCCTTAACTCTTGGCCCGTGTGCAGTTGAATAAGTTGTACCAACAACATGTCCGCCCCTGTCCACCCCTGAATGGAACCATAGGAAGGATGACACTACAGCTAAAGAGGTGACCGTCTGATAGCCTAGCTCGACTACCCACCTCTCCTGAAGACCCTTTCAGCTTTTGAGACTTGGGTGGAGGACATCATCTCTGAAAATAGGGTCCCACAGCTGCACGCCAACAGTTTGAGCATCACTCTTAGATGAGTACATACCCTCAGAGCAGAAGGAGGCGCGTAGCCTCTCACTGTGTCACTGAGGAGGATAGCATTCGCCAGGGATTACTCCGGAGTGGTGATTGTGGTGGGATGCAGGTCTGGACAGCTGTTGTCATCCTATTAGATAGATAAGAATTTATATATGTATGTTTCATGCTTTAAACTGAATCTTTCCCTCCCCACCCGAGACGTATGTGACTTATTAATATGGGCATACAGGTAATAGAAATGTTAAGCTAGTCCTACCTGTATACCTCATATTAATGGTCTTGTTGTGGATAAATTTTATATTCTGTCTTTATGCTAATGATTACCCCAATGACTCAACATAACGCACAGTGTCATCTGCTTTGGAGTTGGAAATTGGTCCTCTTACCTCTTGGCCCGTGTGCAGTTGCATCAACAACATGTCTGCCCTTATTCACCCCTGAATGGAACCATAGGAAGGATGACACTACAGCTACAGAGGTGACCGTCTGATAGCCTAGCTCGACTACCCACCTCTCCTGAAGACCCTTTCAGCATTTGAGACTTGGGTGGAGGACATCATCTCTGAAAATAGGGTCCCACAGCTGCATCCCAACAGTTTGAGCATCACTCTTAGATGAGTACATACCCTCAGAGCAGAAGGGGGCGCGTAGCCCTTCACTGTGTCACTGAGGAGGATAGCATTCGCCAGGGATTACTCCGGAGTGGTGGTTGTGGTGGGATGCAGGTCTGGACAGCTGTCGTCATCCTATTAGATAGATAGATAAGGATTAATATATGTACCTCATCGCCGGTGTGCAGTTGCACAAGTTGTAAAAACAACACGTCCACCCCTGTCCACCCCTGAATGGAACCATAGGAAGGATGACACTACAGCTACAGAGGTGACCGTCTGATAGCCAAGCTCGACTACCCACCTCTCCTGAAGACCCTTTCAGCTTTTGAGACTTGGGTCGAGGACATCATCTCTGAAAATAGGGTCCCACAGCTGCACCCCAACAGTTTTAGCATCACTCTTAGATGAGTACATACCCTCAGAGCAGAAGGGGGCGCGTAGCCTCTCACTGTGTCACTGAGGAGGATAGCATTCGCCAGGGATTACTCCGGAGTGGTGGTTGTGGTGGGATGCAGGTCTGGACAGCTGTTGTCATACTATTAGATAGATAAGAATTTATATATGTCTGTTTATGCTTTAAATAGAATCTGTCACCCCCCCGCGAGACGTATATGGCCTATTAATATGAGCATACAGGTAATAGAAATGTTAAGCTAGTCCTACCTGTATGCCTCATATTAATGGTCTTGTTGTGGATAAATTTTTGATTCTGTCTTTATGCTAATGATCAGCCCAATGACTCATCATAACGCACAGCTTCATCAGCTTTGGAAGTGGAAATTGGTACCCTTAACTCTTGGCCCGTGTGCAGTTGCATAAGTTGTACCAACAACATGTCCGCCCCTGTCCACCCCTGAATGGAACCATAGGAAGGATGACACTACAGCTACAGAGGTGACCGTCTGATAGCCTAGCTCGACTACCCACCTCTCCTGAAGACCCTTTCAGCATTTGAGACTTGGGTGGAGGACATCATCTCTGAAAATAGGGTCCCACAGCTGCATCCCAACAGTTTGAGCATCACTCTTAGATGAGTACATACCCTCAGAGCAGAAGGGGGCGCGTAGCCCTTCACTGTGTCACTGAGGAGGATAGCATTCGCCAGGGATTACTCCGGAGTGGTGGTTGTGGTGGGATGCAGGTCTGGACAGCTGTCGTCATCCTATTAGATAGATAGATAAGGATTAATATATGTACCTCATCGCCGGTGTGAAGTTGCACAAGTTGTAAAAACAACACGTCCACCCCTGTCCACCCCTGAATGGAACCATAGGAAGGATGACACTACAGCTACAGAGGTGACCGTCTGATAGCCTAGCTCGACTACCCACCTCTCCTGAAGACCCTTTCAGCTTTTGAGACTTGGGTGGAGGACATCATCTCTGAAAATAGGGTCCCATAACTGCACCCCAACAGTTTGAGCATCACTCTTAGATGAGTACATACCCTCAGAGCAGAAGGAGGCGCGTAGCCATTCACTGTGTCACTGAGGAGGATAGCATTCGCCAGGGATTACTCCGGAGTGGTTGTTGTGGTGGGATGCAGGTCTGGACAGCTGTCATCATCCAATTAGATAGATAAGAATTTATATATGTCTGTTTATGCTTTAAATAGAATCTGTCACCCCCCCCGCGAGACGTATATGGCCTATTAATATGAGCATACAGGTAATAGAAATGTTAAGCTAGTCCTACCTGTATGCCTCATATTAATGGTCTTGTTGTGGATAAATTTTAGATTCTGTCTTTATGCTAATGATCAACCCAATGACTCATCATAACGCACAGCTTCATCAGCTTTGGAAGTGGAAATTGGTACCCTTAACTCTTGGCCCGTGTGTAGTTACACAAGTTGTACCAACAACATGTCCGCCCCTGTCCACCCCTGAATGGAACCATAGGAAGGATGACACTACAGCTACAGAGGTGACCGTCTGATAGCCTAGCTCGACTACCCACCTCTCCTGAAGACCCTTTCAGCTTTTGAGACTTGGGTGGAGGACATCATCTCTGAAAATAGGGTCCCACAGCTGCACCCCAACAGTTTGAGCATCACTCTTAGATGAGTACATACCCTCAGAGCAGAAGGGGGTGCGTAGCCATTTACTGTCTCACTGAGGAGGATAGCATTCGCCAGGGATTACTCCGGAGTGGTTGTTGTGGTGGGATGCAGGTTTGGACAGCTGTCGTCATCCTATTAGATAGCTAGAGAAGGATTAATATATGTACCTCATCGCCCGTGTGCAGTTGCACAAGTTGTACCAACAACATGTCCGCCCCTGTTCACCACTGAATGGAACCATAGGAAGGATGACACTACAGCTACAGAGGTGACCGTCTGATAGCCTAGCTCGACTACCCACCACTCCTGAAGACCCTTTCAGCTTTTGAGACTTGGGTGGAGGACATCATCTCTGAAAATAGGGTCCCACAGCTGCACCCCAACAGTTTTAGCATCACTCTTAGATGAGTACATACCCTCAGAGCAGAAGGGGGCGCGTAGTCAGTCACTGTGTTACTGAGGAGGATAGCATTCGCCAGGGATTACTCCGGAGTGGTTGTTGTGGTGGGATTCAGATCTGGACAGCTGTCGTCATCCAATTAGATAGATAAGAATTTACATATGTCTGTTTATGCTTTAAATAGAATCTGTCACCCCCCCCGCGAGACGTATATGGCCTATTAATATGAGCATACAGGTAATAGAAATGTTAAGCTAGTCCTACCTGTATGCCTCATATTAATGGTCTTGTTGTGGATAAATTTTAGATTCTGTCTTTATGCTAATGATCAGCCCAATGACTCATCATAACGCACAGCTTCATCAGCTTTGGAAGTGGAAATTGGTACCCTTAACTCTTGGCCCGTGTGCAGTTGCACAAGTCGTACCAAAACATGTCCACCCCTGTCCACCCCTGAATGGAACCATAGGAAGGATGACACTACAGCTACAGAGGTGACCGTCTGATAGCCTAGCTCGACTACCCACCTCTCCTGAAGACCCTTTCAGCTTTTGAGACTTGGGTGGAGGACATCATCTCTGAAAATAGGGTCCCACAGCTGCACCCCAACAGTTTGAGCATCACTCTTAGATGAGTACATACCCTCAGAGCAAAAGGGGGAGCGTAGCCCCTCACTGTGTCACTGAGGAGGATAGCATTCGCCAGGGATTACTCCGGAGTGGTGGTTGTGGTGGGATGCAGGTCTGGACAGCTGTCGTCATCCTGTTAGATAGATAGATAAGAATTAATATATGTACCTCATCGCCCGTGTGCAGTTCCACAAGTTGTACCAACAACATGTCCGCCCCTGTCCACCCCTGAATGGAACCATAGGAAGGATGACACTACAGCTACAGAGGTGACCGTCTGATAGCCTAGCTCGACTACCCACCTCTCCTGAAGACCCTTTCAGCTTTTGAGACTTGGGTGGAGGACATCATCTCTGAAAATAGGGTCCCACATCTGCATCCCAACAGTTTGAGCATCACTCTTAGAAGAGTACATACCCTCAGAGCAGAAGGGGGCGCGTAGCCAGTCACTGTGTTACTGAGGAGGATAGCATTCGCCAGGGATTACTCCGGAGTGGTTGTTGTGGTGGGATGCAGGTCTGGACAGCTGTCGTCATCCTATTAGATAGATAGATAAGGATTAATATATGTACCTCATCGCCCGTGTGCAGTTGCACAAGTTGTAAAAACAACATATCCACCCCTGCCCACCCCTGAATGGAACCATAGGAAGGATGACACTACAGCTACAGAGGTGACCGTCTGATAGCCTAGCTCGACTACCCACCTCTCCTGAAGACCCTTTCAGCTTTTGAGACTTGGGTGGAGGACATCATCTCTGAAAATAGGGTCCCACATCTGCACCCCAACAGTTTGAGCATCACACTTAGATGAGTACATACCCTCAGAGCAGAAGGGGGTGCGTAGCCATTTACTGTCTCACTGAGGAGGATAGCATTCGCCAGGGATTATTCCGGAGTGGTTGTTGTGGTGGGATGCAGGTCTGGACAGCTGTCGTCATCCTATTAGATAGATAGATAAGGATTAATATATGTACCTCATCGCCCGTGTTCAGTTGCACAAGTTGTACCAACAACATGTCCGCCCCTGTCCACCCCTGAATGGAACCATAGGAAGGATGACACTACAGCTACAGAGGTGACCGTCTGATAGCCTAGCTCGACTACCCACCTCTCCTGAAGACCCTTTCAGCTTTTGAGATTTGGGTGGAGGACATCATCTCTGAAAATAGGGTCCCACAGCTGCATCACAACAGTTTTAGCATCACTCTTAGATCAGTACATACCCTCAGAGCAGAAGAGGGCGCGTAGCCAGTCACTGTGTTACTGAGGAGGATAGCATTCGCCAGGGATTACTCCGGAGTGGTTGTTGTGGTGGGATGCAGGTCTGGACAGCTGTCGTCATCCAATTAGATAGATAAGAATTTATATATGTCTGTTTATGCTTTAAATAGAATCTGTCACCCCCCCGCGAGACGTATATGGCCTATTAATATGAGCATACAGGTAACAGAAATGTTAAGCTAGTCCAACATGTATGCCTCATATTAATGGTCTTGTTGTGGATAAATTTTAGATTCTGTCTTTATGCTAATGATCAGCCCAATGACTCATCATAACGCACAGCTTCATCAGCTTTGGAAGTGGAAATTGGTACCCTTAACTCTTGGCCCGTGTGCAGTTGCACAAGTTGTACCAACAACATGTCCGCCCCTGTCCACCTCTGAATGGAACCATAGGAAGGATGACACTACAGCTACAGAGGTGACCGTCTGATAGCCTAGCTCGACTACCCACCTCTCCTGAAGACCCTTTCTGCTTTTGAGACTTGGGTGGAGGACATCATCTCTGAAAATAGGGTCCCACAGCTGCACCCCAACAGTTTGAGCATCACTCTTAGATGAGTACATACTGGGATGATTTAGCGAATCCTGCTTTGAGCAGGAGGTTGGACCAGATGGCCCAGGAGGTCCCTTCCAACTCTACGATTCTATGATTCTATACCCTCACAGCAGAAGGGGGCGCGTAGCCCCTCACTGTGCCACTGAGGAGGATAGCATTCGCCAGGGATTACTCCGGAGTGGTGGTTGTGGTGGGATGCAGGTCTGGACAGCTGTCGTCATCCTATTAGATAGATAGATAAGAATTAATATATGTACCTCATCGCCCGTGTGCAGTTGCACAAGTTGTACCAACAACATGTCCGCCCCTGTCCACCCCTGTATGGAACCATAGGAAGGATGACACTACAGCTACAGAGGTGACCGTCTGATAGCCTAGCTCGAGTACTCACCTCTCCTGAAGACGCTTTCAGCTTTTGAGACTTGGGTGGAGGACATCATCTCTGAAAATAGGGTCCCACAGCTGCACCCCAACAGTTTGAGCATCACTCTTAGAAGAGTACATACCCTCAGAGCAGAAGGGGGTGCGTAGCCAGTCACTGTGTTACTGAGGAGTATAGCATTCGCCAGGGATTACTCCGGAGTGGTTGTTGTGGTGGGATGCAGGTCTGGACAGCTGTCGTCATCCTATTAGATAGATAGATAAGGATTAATATATGTACCTCATCGCCCGTGTGCAGTTGCACAAGTTGTACCAACAACATGTCCGCCCCTGTCCACCCCTGTATGGAACCATAGGAAGGATGACACTACAGCTACAGAGGTGACCGTCTGATAGCCTAGCTCGAGTACTCACCTCTCCTGAAGACGCTTTCAGCTTTTGAGACTTGGGTGGAGGACATCATCTCTGAAAATAGGGTCCCACAGCTGCACCCCAACAGTTTGAGCATCACTCTTAGAAGAGTACAAACCCTCAGAGCAGAAGGGGGCGCGTAGCCAGTCACTGTGTTACTGAGGAGTATAGCATTCGCCAGGGATTACTCCGGAGTGGTTGTTGTGGTGGGATGCAGGTCTGGACAGCTGTCGTCATCCTATTACATAGATAGATAAGGATTAATATATGTACCTCATCGCCCGTGTGCAGTTGCACAAGTTGTACCAACAACATGTCCGCCCCTGTCCATCCCTGAATGGAACCATAGGAAGGATGACACTACAGCTACAGAGGTGACCGTCTGATAGCCTAGCTCGACTACCCACCTCTCCTGAAGACCCTTTCAGCTTTTGAGACTTGGGTGGAGGACATCATCTCTGAAAATAGGGTCCCACAGCTGCACCCCAACAGTTTGAGCATCACTCTTAGAAGAGTACATACCCTCAGAGCAGAAGGGGCGCGTAGCCAGTCACTGTGTTACTGAGGAGGATAGCATTCGCCAGGAATTACTCCGGAGTGGTGGTTGTGGTGGGATGCAGGTCTGGACAGCTGTCGTCATCCTATTAGATAGATAGATAAGGATTAATATATGTACCTCATCTCCCGTGTGCAGTTGCACAAGTTGTAAAAACAACATGTCCACCCCTGTCCACCCCTGAATGGAACCATAGGAAGGATGACACTACAGCTACAGAGGTGACCGTCTGATAGCCTAGCTCGACTACCCACCTCTCCTGAAGAACCTTTCAGCTTTTGAGACTTGGGCGGAGGACATCATCTCTGAAAATAGGGTCCCACAGCTGCACCCCAACAGTTTGAGCATCACTCTTAGATAAGTACATACTCACAGAGCAGAAGGGGGCGCGTAGCCCCTCACTGTGTCACTGAGTAGGATAGCATTCGCCAGGGATTACTCCGGAGTGGTGGTTGTGGTGGGATGCAGAGCTGGACAGCTGTCGTCATCCTATTAGATAGATAGATAAGGATTAATATATGTACCTCATCGCCCGTGTGCAGTTGCAAAAGTTGTACCAACAACATGTCCGCCCCTGTCCATCCCTGAATGGAACCATAGGAAGGATGACACTACAGCTACAGAGGTGACCGTCTGATAGCCTAGCTCGACTACCCACCTCTCCTGAAGACCCTTTCAGCTTTTGAGACTTGGGTGGAGGACATCATCTCTGAAAATAGGGTCCCACAGCTGCACCCCAACAGTTTGAGCATCACTCTTAGAAGAGTACATACCCTCAGAGCAGAAGGGGGCGCGTAGCCAGTCACTGTGTTACTGAGGAGGATAGCATTCGCCAGGGATTACTCCGGAGTGGTGGTTGTGGTGGGATGCAGGTCTGGACAGCTGTCGTCATCCTATTAGATAGATAGATAAGGATTAATATATGTACCTCATCTCCCGTGTGCAGTTGCACAAGTTGTAAAAACAACATGTCCACCCCTGTCCACCCCTGAATGGAACCATTGGATGGATGACACTACAGCTACAGAGGTGACCGTCTGATAGCCTAGCTCGACTACCCACCTCTCCTGAAGACCCTTTCAGCTTTTGAGACTTGGGTGGAGGACATCATCTCTGAAAATAGGTTCCCACAGCTGCACCCCAACAGTTTGAGCATCACTCTTAGATGAGTACATACCCTCAGAGCAGAAGGGGGCGCGTAGCCATTTACTGTCTCACTGAGGAGGATAGCATTCGCCAGGGATTACTCCGGAGTGGTGGTTGTGGTGGGATGCAGGTCTGGACAGCTGTTGTCATCCTATTAGATAGATAAGAATTTATATATGTATGTTTTATGCTTTAAACTGAATCTTTCTCTCCCAACCCGAGACGTATGTGACTTATTAATATGGGCATACAGGTAATAGAAATGTTAAGCTAGTCCTACCTGTATACCTCATATTAATGGTCTTGTTGTGGATAAATTTTATATTCTGTCTTTATGCTAATGATCAAACCAATGACAAATCATAACGCACAGTATCATCTGCTTTGGAGGTGGAAATTGGTCCTCTTACCTCTTGGCCTGTGTGCAGTTGCATCAACAACATGTCTGCCCTTGTTCACCCCTGAATGGAACCATAGGAAGGATGACACTACAGCTACAGAGGTGACCGTCTGATAGCCTAGCTCGACTACCCACCTCTCCTGAAGACCCTTTCAGCTTTCGAGACTTGGGTGGAGGACATCATCTCTGAAAATAGGGTCCCACAGCTGCACCCCAACAGTTTGAGCATCACTCTTAGAAGAGTACATACCCTAAGAGCAGAAGGGGGCGCGTAGCCAGTCACTGTGTTACTGAGGAGGATAGCATTCGCCAGGGATTACTCCGGAGTGGTTGTTGTGGTGGGATGCAGGTCTGGACAGCTGTCGTCATCCTATTAGATAGATAGATAAGGATTAATATATGTACCTCATCGCCCGTGTGCAGTTGCACAAGTTGTACCAACAACATGTCCGCCCCTGTCCACCCCAGAATGGAACCATAGGAAGGATGACATTACAGCTACAGAGGTGACCGTCTGATAGCCAAGCTCGACTACCCACCTCTCCTGAAGACCCTTTCAGCTTTTGAGACTTGGGTGGAGGACATCATCTCTGAAAATAGGGTCCCACAGCTGCACCCCAACAGTTTTAGCATCACTCTTAGATGAGTACATACCCTCAGAGCAGAAGGGGGCGCGTAGCCTCTCACTGTGTCACTGAGGAGGATAGCATTCGCCAGGGATTACTCCGGAGTGGTGGTTGTGGTGGGATGCAGGTCTGGACAGCTGTTGTCATACTATTAGATAGATAAGAATTTATATATGTCTGTTTATGCTTTAAATAGAATCTGTCACCCCCCCGCGAGACGTATATGGCCTATTAATATGAGCATACAGGTAATAGAAATGTTAAGCTAGTCCTACCTGTATGCCTCATATTAATGGTCTTGTTGTGGATAAATTTTTGATTCTGTCTTTATGCTAATGATCAGCCCAATGACTCATCATAACGCACAGCTTCATCAGCTTTGGAAGTGGAAATTGGTACCCTTAACTCTTGGCCCGTGTGCAGTTGAATAAGTTGTACCAACAACATGTCCGCCCCTGTCCACCCCTGAATGGAACCATAGGAAGGATGACACTACAGCTAAAGAGGTGACCGTCTGATAGCCTAGCTCGACTACCCACCTCTCCTGAAGACCCTTTCAGCTTTTGAGACTTGGGTGGAGGACATCATCTCTGAAAATAGGGTCCCACAGCTGCACGCCAACAGTTTGAGCATCACTCTTAGATGAGTACATACCCTCAGAGCAGAAGGAGGCGCGTAGCCTCTCACTGTGTCACTGAGGAGGATAGCATTCGCCAGGGATTACTCCGGAGTGGTGATTGTGGTGGGATGCAGGTCTGGACAGCTGTTGTCATCCTATTAGATAGATAAGAATTTATATATGTATGTTTCATGCTTTAAACTGAATCTTTCCCTCCCCACCCGAGACGTATGTGACTTATTAATATGGGCATACAGGTAATAGAAATGTTAAGCTAGTCCTACCTGTATACCTCATATTAATGGTCTTGTTGTGGATAAATTTTATATTCTGTCTTTATGCTAATGATTACCCCAATGACTCAACATAACGCACAGTGTCATCTGCTTTGGAGTTGGAAATTGGTCCTCTTACCTCTTGGCCCGTGTGCAGTTGCATCAACAACATGTCTGCCCTTATTCACCCCTGAATGGAACCATAGGAAGGATGACACTACAGCTACAGAGGTGACCGTCTGATAGCCTAGCTCGACTACCCACCTCTCCTGAAGACCCTTTCAGCATTTGAGACTTGGGTGGAGGACATCATCTCTGAAAATAGGGTCCCACAGCTGCATCCCAACAGTTTGAGCATCACTCTTAGATGAGTACATACCCTCAGAGCAGAAGGGGGCGCGTAGCCCTTCACTGTGTCACTGAGGAGGATAGCATTCGCCAGGGATTACTCCGGAGTGGTGGTTGTGGTGGGATGCAGGTCTGGACAGCTGTCGTCATCCTATTAGATAGATAGATAAGGATTAATATATGTACCTCATCGCCGGTGTGCAGTTGCACAAGTTGTAAAAACAACACGTCCACCCCTGTCCACCCCTGAATGGAACCATAGGAAGGATGACACTACAGCTACAGAGGTGACCGTCTGATAGCCAAGCTCGACTACCCACCTCTCCTGAAGACCCTTTCAGCTTTTGAGACTTGGGTCGAGGACATCATCTCTGAAAATAGGGTCCCACAGCTGCACCCCAACAGTTTTAGCATCACTCTTAGATGAGTACATACCCTCAGAGCAGAAGGGGGCGCGTAGCCTCTCACTGTGTCACTGAGGAGGATAGCATTCGCCAGGGATTACTCCGGAGTGGTGGTTGTGGTGGGATGCAGGTCTGGACAGCTGTTGTCATACTATTAGATAGATAAGAATTTATATATGTCTGTTTATGCTTTAAATAGAATCTGTCACCCCCCCGCGAGACGTATATGGCCTATTAATATGAGCATACAGGTAATAGAAATGTTAAGCTAGTCCTACCTGTATGCCTCATATTAATGGTCTTGTTGTGGATAAATTTTTGATTCTGTCTTTATGCTAATGATCAGCCCAATGACTCATCATAACGCACAGCTTCATCAGCTTTGGAAGTGGAAATTGGTACCCTTAACTCTTGGCCCGTGTGCAGTTGCATAAGTTGTACCAACAACATGTCCGCCCCTGTCCACCCCTGAATGGAACCATAGGAAGGATGACACTACAGCTACAGAGGTGACCGTCTGATAGCCTAGCTCGACTACCCACCTCTCCTGAAGACCCTTTCAGCATTTGAGACTTGGGTGGAGGACATCATCTCTGAAAATAGGGTCCCACAGATGCATCCCAACAGTTTGAGCATCACTCTTAGATGAGTACATACCCTCAGAGCAGAAGGGGGCGCGTAGCCCTTCACTGTGTCACTGAGGAGGATAGCATTCGCCAGGGATTACTCCGGAGTGGTGGTTGTGGTGGGATGCAGGTCTGGACAGCTGTCGTCATCCTATTAGATAGATAGATAAGGATTAATATATGTACCTCATCGCCGGTGTGAAGTTGCACAAGTTGTAAAAACAACACGTCCACCCCTGTCCACCCCTGAATGGAACCATAGGAAGGATGACACTACAGCTACAGAGGTGACCGTCTGATAGCCTAGCTCGACTACCCACCTCTCCTGAAGACCCTTTCAGCTTTTGAGACTTGGGTGGAGGACATCATCTCTGAAAATAGGGTCCCATAACTGCACCCCAACAGTTTGAGCATCACTCTTAGATGAGTACATACCCTCAGAGCAGAAGGAGGCGCGTAGCCATTCACTGTGTCACTGAGGAGGATAGCATTCGCCAGGGATTACTCCGGAGTGGTTGTTGTGGTGGGATGCAGGTCTGGACAGCTGTCATCATCCAATTAGATAGATAAGAATTTATATATGTCTGTTTATGCTTTAAATAGAATCTGTCACCCCCCCCGCGAGACGTATATGGCCTATTAATATGAGCATACAGGTAATAGAAATGTTAAGCTAGTCCTACCTGTATGCCTCATATTAATGGTCTTGTTGTGGATAAATTTTAGATTCTGTCTTTATGCTAATGATCAACCCAATGACTCATCATAACGCACAGCTTCATCAGCTTTGGAAGTGGAAATTGGTACCCTTAACTCTTGGCCCGTGTGTAGTTACACAAGTTGTACCAACAACATGTCCGCCCCTGTCCACCCCTGAATGGAACCATAGGAAGGATGACACTACAGCTACAGAGGTGACCGTCTGATAGCCTAGCTCGACTACCCACCTCTCCTGAAGACCCTTTCAGCTTTTGAGACTTGGGTGGAGGACATCATCTCTGAAAATAGGGTCCCACAGCTGCACCCCAACAGTTTGAGCATCACTCTTAGATGAGTACATACCCTCAGAGCAGAAGGGGGTGCGTAGCCATTTACTGTCTCACTGAGGAGGATAGCATTCGCCAGGGATTACTCCGGAGTGGTTGTTGTGGTGGGATGCAGGTTTGGACAGCTGTCGTCATCCTATTAGATAGCTAGAGAAGGATTAATATATGTACCTCATCGCCCGTGTGCAGTTGCACAAGTTGTACCAACAACATGTCCGCCCCTGTTCACCACTGAATGGAACCATAGGAAGGATGACACTACAGCTACAGAGGTGACCGTCTGATAGCCTAGCTCGACTACCCACCACTCCTGAAGACCCTTTCAGCTTTTGAGACTTGGGTGGAGGACATCATCTCTGAAAATAGGGTCCCACAGCTGCACCCCAACAGTTTTAGCATCACTCTTAGATGAGTACATACCCTCAGAGCAGAAGGGGGCGCGTAGTCAGTCACTGTGTTACTGAGGAGGATAGCATTCGCCAGGGATTACTCCGGAGTGGTTGTTGTGGTGGGATTCAGATCTGGACAGCTGTCGTCATCCAATTAGATAGATAAGAATTTACATATGTCTGTTTATGCTTTAAATAGAATCTGTCACCCCCCCCGCGAGACGTATATGGCCTATTAATATGAGCATACAGGTAATAGAAATGTTAAGCTAGTCCTACCTGTATGCCTCATATTAATGGTCTTGTTGTGGATAAATTTTAGATTCTGTCTTTATGCTAATGATCAGCCCAATGACTCATCATAACGCACAGCTTCATCAGCTTTGGAAGTGGAAATTGGTACCCTTAACTCTTGGCCCGTGTGCAGTTGCACAAGTCGTACCAAAACATGTCCACCCCTGTCCACCCCTGAATGGAACCATAGGAAGGATGACACTACAGCTACAGAGGTGACCGTCTGATAGCCTAGCTCGACTACCCACCTCTCCTGAAGACCCTTTCAGCTTTTGAGACTTGGGTGGAGGACATCATCTCTGAAAATAGGGTCCCACAGCTGCACCCCAACAGTTTGAGCATCACTCTTAGATGAGTACATACCCTCAGAGCAAAAGGGGGAGCGTAGCCCCTCACTGTGTCACTGAGGAGGATAGCATTCGCCAGGGATTACTCCGGAGTGGTGGTTGTGGTGGGATGCAGGTCTGGACAGCTGTCGTCATCCTGTTAGATAGATAGATAAGAATTAATATATGTACCTCATCGCCCGTGTGCAGTTCCACAAGTTGTACCAACAACATGTCCGCCCCTGTCCACCCCTGAATGGAACCATAGGAAGGATGACACTACAGCTACAGAGGTGACCGTCTGATAGCCTAGCTCGACTACCCACCTCTCCTGAAGACCCTTTCAGCTTTTGAGACTTGGGTGGAGGACATCATCTCTGAAAATAGGGTCCCACATCTGCATCCCAACAGTTTGAGCATCACTCTTAGAAGAGTACATACCCTCAGAGCAGAAGGGGGCGCGTAGCCAGTCACTGTGTTACTGAGGAGGATAGCATTCGCCAGGGATTACTCCGGAGTGGTTGTTGTGGTGGGATGCAGGTCTGGACAGCTGTCGTCATCCTATTAGATAGATAGATAAGGATTAATATATGTACCTCATCGCCCGTGTGCAGTTGCACAAGTTGTAAAAACAACATATCCACCCCTGCCCACCCCTGAATGGAACCATAGGAAGGATGACACTACAGCTACAGAGGTGACCGTCTGATAGCCTAGCTCGACTACCCACCTCTCCTGAAGACCCTTTCAGCTTTTGAGACTTGGGTGGAGGACATCATCTCTGAAAATAGGGTCCCACATCTGCACCCCAACAGTTTGAGCATCACACTTAGATGAGTACATACCCTCAGAGCAGAAGGGGGTGCGTAGCCATTTACTGTCTCACTGAGGAGGATAGCATTCGCCAGGGATTATTCCGGAGTGGTTGTTGTGGTGGGATGCAGGTCTGGACAGCTGTCGTCATCCTATTAGATAGATAGATAAGGATTAATATATGTACCTCATCGCCCGTGTTCAGTTGCACAAGTTGTACCAACAACATGTCCGCCCCTGTCCACCCCTGAATGGAACCATAGGAAGGATGACACTACAGCTACAGAGGTGACCGTCTGATAGCCTAGCTCGACTACCCACCTCTCCTGAAGACCCTTTCAGCTTTTGAGATTTGGGTGGAGGACATCATCTCTGAAAATAGGGTCCCACAGCTGCATCACAACAGTTTTAGCATCACTCTTAGATCAGTACATACCCTCAGAGCAGAAGAGGGCGCGTAGCCAGTCACTGTGTTACTGAGGAGGATAGCATTCGCCAGGGATTACTCCGGAGTGGTTGTTGTGGTGGGATGCAGGTCTGGACAGCTGTCGTCATCCAATTAGATAGATAAGAATTTATATATGTCTGTTTATGCTTTAAATAGAATCTGTCACCCCCCCGCGAGACGTATATGGCCTATTAATATGAGCATACAGGTAACAGAAATGTTAAGCTAGTCCAACATGTATGCCTCATATTAATGGTCTTGTTGTGGATAAATTTTAGATTCTGTCTTTATGCTAATGATCAGCCCAATGACTCATCATAACGCACAGCTTCATCAGCTTTGGAAGTGGAAATTGGTACCCTTAACTCTTGGCCCGTGTGCAGTTGCACAAGTTGTACCAACAACATGTCCGCCCCTGTCCACCTCTGAATGGAACCATAGGAAGGATGACACTACAGCTACAGAGGTGACCGTCTGATAGCCTAGCTCGACTACCCACCTCTCCTGAAGACCCTTTCTGCTTTTGAGACTTGGGTGGAGGACATCATCTCTGAAAATAGGGTCCCACAGCTGCACCCCAACAGTTTGAGCATCACTCTTAGATGAGTACATACTGGGATGATTTAGCGAATCCTGCTTTGAGCAGGAGGTTGGACCAGATGGCCCAGGAGGTCCCTTCCAACTCTACGATTCTATGATTCTATACCCTCACAGCAGAAGGGGGCGCGTAGCCCCTCACTGTGCCACTGAGGAGGATAGCATTCGCCAGGGATTACTCCGGAGTGGTGGTTGTGGTGGGATGCAGGTCTGGACAGCTGTCGTCATCCTATTAGATAGATAGATAAGAATTAATATATGTACCTCATCGCCCGTGTGCAGTTGCACAAGTTGTACCAACAACATGTCCGCCCCTGTCCACCCCTGTATGGAACCATAGGAAGGATGACACTACAGCTACAGAGGTGACCGTCTGATAGCCTAGCTCGAGTACTCACCTCTCCTGAAGACGCTTTCAGCTTTTGAGACTTGGGTGGAGGACATCATCTCTGAAAATAGGGTCCCACAGCTGCACCCCAACAGTTTGAGCATCACTCTTAGAAGAGTACATACCCTCAGAGCAGAAGGGGGTGCGTAGCCAGTCACTGTGTTACTGAGGAGTATAGCATTCGCCAGGGATTACTCCGGAGTGGTTGTTGTGGTGGGATGCAGGTCTGGACAGCTGTCGTCATCCTATTAGATAGATAGATAAGGATTAATATATGTACCTCATCGCCCGTGTGCAGTTGCACAAGTTGTACCAACAACATGTCCGCCCCTGTCCACCCCTGTATGGAACCATAGGAAGGATGACACTACAGCTACAGAGGTGACCGTCTGATAGCCTAGCTCGAGTACTCACCTCTCCTGAAGACGCTTTCAGCTTTTGAGACTTGGGTGGAGGACATCATCTCTGAAAATAGGGTCCCACAGCTGCACCCCAACAGTTTGAGCATCACTCTTAGAAGAGTACAAACCCTCAGAGCAGAAGGGGGCGCGTAGCCAGTCACTGTGTTACTGAGGAGTATAGCATTCGCCAGGGATTACTCCGGAGTGGTTGTTGTGGTGGGATGCAGGTCTGGACAGCTGTCGTCATCCTATTACATAGATAGATAAGGATTAATATATGTACCTCATCGCCCGTGTGCAGTTGCACAAGTTGTACCAACAACATGTCCGCCCCTGTCCATCCCTGAATGGAACCATAGGAAGGATGACACTACAGCTACAGAGGTGACCGTCTGATAGCCTAGCTCGACTACCCACCTCTCCTGAAGACCCTTTCAGCTTTTGAGACTTGGGTGGAGGACATCATCTCTGAAAATAGGGTCCCACAGCTGCACCCCAACAGTTTGAGCATCACTCTTAGAAGAGTACATACCCTCAGAGCAGAAGGGGCGCGTAGCCAGTCACTGTGTTACTGAGGAGGATAGCATTCGCCAGGAATTACTCCGGAGTGGTGGTTGTGGTGGGATGCAGGTCTGGACAGCTGTCGTCATCCTATTAGATAGATAGATAAGGATTAATATATGTACCTCATCTCCCGTGTGCAGTTGCACAAGTTGTAAAAACAACATGTCCACCCCTGTCCACCCCTGAATGGAACCATAGGAAGGATGACACTACAGCTACAGAGGTGACCGTCTGATAGCCTAGCTCGACTACCCACCTCTCCTGAAGAACCTTTCAGCTTTTGAGACTTGGGCGGAGGACATCATCTCTGAAAATAGGGTCCCACAGCTGCACCCCAACAGTTTGAGCATCACTCTTAGATAAGTACATACTCACAGAGCAGAAGGGGGCGCGTAGCCCCTCACTGTGTCACTGAGTAGGATAGCATTCGCCAGGGATTACTCCGGAGTGGTGGTTGTGGTGGGATGCAGGGCTGGACAGCTGTCGTCATCCTATTAGATAGATAGATAAGGATTAATATATGTACCTCATCGCCCGTGTGCAGTTGCAAAAGTTGTACCAAAAACATGTCCGCCCCTGTCCATCCCTGAATGGAACCATAGGAAGGATGACACTACAGCTACAGAGGTGACCGTCTGATAGCCTAGCTCGACTACCCACCTCTCCTGAAGACCCTTTCAGCTTTTGAGACTTGGGTGGAGGACATCATCTCTGAAAATAGGGTCCCACAGCTGCACCCCAACAGTTTGAGCATCACTCTTAGAAGAGTACATACCCTCAGAGCAGAAGGGGGCGCGTAGCCAGTCACTGTGTTACTGAGGAGGATAGCATTCGCCAGGGATTACTCCGGAGTGGTGGTTGTGGTGGGATGCAGGTCTGGACAGCTGTCGTCATCCTATTAGATAGATAGATAAGGATTAATATATGTACCTCATCTCCCGTGTGCAGTTGCACAAGTTGTAAAAACAACATGTCCACCCCTGTCCACCCCTGAATGGAACCATTGGAAGGATGACACTACAGCTACAGAGGTGACCGTCTGATAGCCTAGCTCGACTACCCACCTCTCCTGAAGACCCTTTCAGCTTTTGAGACTTGGGTGGAGGACATCATCTCTGAAAATAGGTTCCCACAGCTGCACCCCAACAGTTTGAGCATCACTCTTAGATGAGTACATACCCTCAGAGCAGAAGGGGGCGCGTAGCCATTTACTGTCTCACTGAGGAGGATAGCATTCGCCAGGGATTACTCCGGAGTGGTGGTTGTGGTGGGATGCAGGTCTGGACAGCTGTTGTCATCCTATTAGATAGATAAGAATTTATATATGTATGTTTTATGCTTTAAACTGAATCTTTCTCTCCCAACCCGAGACGTATGTGACTTATTAATATGGGCATACAGGTAATAGAAATGTTAAGCTAGTCCTACCTGTATACCTCATATTAATGGTCTTGTTGTGGATAAATTTTATATTCTGTCTTTATGCTAATGATCAAACCAATGACAAATCATAACGCACAGTATCATCTGCTTTGGAGGTGGAAATTGGTCCTCTTACCTCTTGGCCTGTGTGCAGTTGCATCAACAACATGTCTGCCCTTGTTCACCCCTGAATGGAACCATAGGAAGGATGACACTACAGCTACAGAGGTGACCGTCTGATAGCCTAGCTCGACTACCCACCTCTCCTGAAGACCCTTTCAGCTTTCGAGACTTGGGTGGAGGACATCATCTCTGAAAATAGGGTCCCACAGCTGCACCCCAACAGTTTGAGCATCACTCTTAGAAGAGTACATACCCTAAGAGCAGAAGGGGGCGCGTAGCCAGTCACTGTGTTACTGAGGAGGATAGCATTCGCCAGGGATTACTCCGGAGTGGTTGTTGTGGTGGGATGCAGGTCTGGACAGCTGTCGTCATCCTATTAGATAGATAGATAAGGATTAATATATGTACCTCATCGCCCGTGTGCAGTTGCACAAGTTGTACCAACAACATGTCCGCCCCTGTCCACCCCAGAATGGAACCATAGGAAGGATGACATTACAGCTACAGAGGTGACCGTCTGATAGCCAAGCTCGACTACCCACCTCTCCTGAAGACCCTTTCAGCTTTTGAGACTTGGGTGGAGGACATCATCTCTGAAAATAGGGTCCCACAGCTGCACCCCAACAGTTTTAGCATCACTCTTAGATGAGTACATACCCTCAGAGCAGAAGGGGGCGCGTAGCCTCTCACTGTGTCACTGAGGAGGATAGCATTCGCCAGGGATTACTCCGGAGTGGTGGTTGTGGTGGGATGCAGGTCTGGACAGCTGTTGTCATACTATTAGATAGATAAGAATTTATATATGTCTGTTTATGCTTTAAATAGAATCTGTCACCCCCCCGCGAGACGTATATGGCCTATTAATATGAGCATACAGGTAATAGAAATGTTAAGCTAGTCCTACCTGTATGCCTCATATTAATGGTCTTGTTGTGGATAAATTTTTGATTCTGTCTTTATGCTAATGATCAGCCCAATGACTCATCATAACGCACAGCTTCATCAGCTTTGGAAGTGGAAATTGGTACCCTTAACTCTTGGCCCGTGTGCAGTTGCATAAGTTGTACCAACAACATGTCCGCCCCTGTCCACCCCTGAATGGAACCATAGGAAGGATGACACTACAGCTACAGAGGTGACCGTCTGATAGCCTAGCTCGACTACCCACCTCTCCTGAAGACCCTTTCAGCTTTTGAGACTTGGGTGGAGGACATCATCTCTGAAAATAGGGTCCCACAGCTGCACGCCAACAGTTTGAGCATCACTCTTAGATGAGTACATACCCTCAGAGCAGAAGGAGGCGCGTAGCCTCTCACTGTGTCACTGAGGAGGATAGCATTCGCCAGGGATTACTCCGGAGTGGTGATTGTGGTGGGATGCAGGTCTGGACAGCTGTTGTCATCCTATTAGATAGATAAGAATTTATATATGTATGTTTCATGCTTTAAACTGAATCTTTCCCTCCCCACCCGAGACGTATGTGACTTATTAATATGGGCATACAGGTAATAGAAATGTTAAGCTAGTCCTACCTGTATACCTCATATTAATGGTCTTGTTGTGGATAAATTTTATATTCTGTCTTTATGCTAATGATTACCCCAATGACTCAACATAACGCACAGTGTCATCTGCTTTGGAGTTGGAAATTGGTCCTCTTACCTCTTGGCCCGTGTGCAGTTGCATCAACAACATGTCTGCCCTTGTTCACCCCTGAATGGAACCATAGGAAGGATGACACTACAGCTACAGAGGTGACCGTCTGATAGCCTAGCTCGACTACCCACCTCTCCTGAAGACCCTTTCAGCATTTGAGACTTGGGTGGAGGACATCATCTCTGAAAATAGGGTCCCACAGCTGCATCCCAACAGTTTGAGCATCACTCTTAGATGAGTACATACCCTCAGAGCAGAAGGGGGCGCGTAGCCCTTCACTGTGTCACTGAGGAGGATAGCATTCGCCAGGGATTACTCCGGAGTGGTGGTTGTGGTGGGATGCAGGTCTGGACAGCTGTCGTCATCCTATTAGATAGATAGATAAGGATTAATATATGTACCTCATCGCCGGTGTGCAGTTGCACAAGTTGTAAAAACAACACGTCCACCCCTGTCCACCCCTGAATGGAACCATAGGAAGGATGACACTACAGCTACAGAGGTGACCGTCTGATAGCCAAGCTCGACTACCCACCTCTCCTGAAGACCCTTTCAGCTTTTGAGACTTGGGTCGAGGACATCATCTCTGAAAATAGGGTCCCACAGCTGCACCCCAACAGTTTTAGCATCACTCTTAGATGAGTACATACCCTCAGAGCAGAAGGGGGCGCGTAGCCTCTCACTGTGTCACTGAGGAGGATAGCATTCGCCAGGGATTACTCCGGAGTGGTGGTTGTGGTGGGATGCAGGTCTGGACAGCTGTTGTCATACTATTAGATAGATAAGAATTTATATATGTCTGTTTATGCTTTAAATAGAATCTGTCACCCCCCCGCGAGACGTATATGGCCTATTAATATGAGCATACAGGTAATAGAAATGTTAAGCTAGTCCTACCTGTATGCCTCATATTAATGGTCTTGTTGTGGATAAATTTTTGATTCTGTCTTTATGCTAATGATCAGCCCAATGACTCATCATAACGCACAGCTTCATCAGCTTTGGAAGTGGAAATTGGTACCCTTAACTCTTGGCCCGTGTGCAGTTGCATAAGTTGTACCAACAACATGTCCGCCCCTGTCCACCCCTGAATGGAACCATAGGAAGGATGACACTACAGCTACAGAGGTGACCGTCTGATAGCCTAGCTCGACTACCCACCTCTCCTGAAGACCCTTTCAGCATTTGAGACTTGGGTGGAGGACATCATCTCTGAAAATAGGGTCCCACAGCTGCATCCCAACAGTTTGAGCATCACTCTTAGATGAGTACATACCCTCAGAGCAGAAGGGGGCGCGTAGCCCTTCACTGTGTCACTGAGGAGGATAGCATTCGCCAGGGATTACTCCGGAGTGGTGGTTGTGGTGGGATGCAGGTCTGGACAGCTGTCGTCATCCTATTAGATAGATAGATAAGGATTAATATATGTACCTCATCGCCGGTGTGCAGTTGCACAAGTTGTAAAAACAACACGTCCACCCCTGTCCACCCCTGAATGGAACCATAGGAAGGATGACACTACAGCTACAGAGGTGACCGTCTGATAGCCTAGCTCGACTACCCACCTCTCCTGAAGACCCTTTCAGCTTTTGAGACTTGGGTGGAGGACATCATCTCTGAAAATAGGGTCCCATAACTGCACCCCAACAGTTTGAGCATCACTCTTAGATGAGTACATACCCTCAGAGCAGAAGGAGGCGCGTAGCCATTCACTGTGTCACTGAGGAGGATAGCATTCGCCAGGGATTACTCCGGAGTGGTTGTTGTGGTGGGATGCAGGTCTGGACAGCTGTCATCATCCAATTAGATAGATAAGAATTTATATATGTCTGTTTATGCTTTAAATAGAATCTGTCACCCCCCCGCGAGACGTATATGGCCTATTAATATGAGCATACAGGTAATAGAAATGTTAAGCTAGTCCTACCTGTATGCCTCATATTAATGGTCTTGTTGTGGATACATTTTAGATTCTGTCTTTATGCTAATGATCAACCCAATGACTCATCATAACGCACAGCTTCATCAGCTTTGGAAGTGGAAATTGGTACCCTTAACTCTTGGCCCGTGTGTAGTTACACAAGTTGTACCAACAACATGTCCGCCCCTGTCCACCCCTGAATGGAACCATAGGAAGGATGACACTACAGCTACAGAGGTGACCGTCTGATAGCCTAGCTCGACTACCCACCTCTCCTGAAGACCCTTTCAGCTTTTGAGACTTGGGTGGAGGACATCATCTCTGAAAATAGGGTCCCACAGCTGCACCCCAACAGTTTGAGCATCACTCTTAGATGAGTACATACCCTCAGAGCAGAAGGGGGTGCGTAGCCATTTACTGTCTCACTGAGGAGGATAGCATTCGCCAGGGATTACTCCGGAGTGGTTGTTGTGGTGGGATGCAGGTTTGGACAGCTGTCGTCATCCTATTAGATAGCTAGAGAAGGATTAATATATGTACCTCATCGCCCGTGTGCAGTTGCACAAGTTGTACCAACAACATGTCCGCCCCTGTTCACCACTGAATGGAACCATAGGAAGGATGACACTACAGCTACAGAGGTGACCGTCTGATAGCCTAGCTCGACTACCCACCACTCCTGAAGACCCTTTCAGCTTTTGAGACTTGGGTGGAGGACATCATCTCTGAAAATAGGGTCCCACAGCTGCACCCCAACAGTTTTAGCATCACTCTTAGATGAGTACATACCCTCAGAGCAGAAGGGGGCGCGTAGTCAGTCACTGTGTTACTGAGGAGGATAGCATTCGCCAGGGATTACTCCGGAGTGGTTGTTGTGGTGGGATTCAGATCTGGACAGCTGTCGTAATCCAATTAGATAGATAAGAATTTACATATGTCTGTTTATGCTTTAAATAGAATCTGTCACCCCCCCCGCGAGACGTATATGGCCTATTAATATGAGCATACAGGTAATAGAAATGTTAAGCTAGTCCTACCTGTATGCCTCATATTAATGGTCTTGTTGTGGATAAATTTTAGATTCTGTCTTTATGCTAATGATCAGCCCAATGACTCATCATAACGCACAGCTTCATCAGCTTTGGAAGTGGAAATTGGTACCCTTAACTCTTGGCCCGTGTGCAGTTGCACAAGTCGTACCAAAACATGTCCACCCCTGTCCACCCCTGAATGGAACCATAGGAAGGATGACACTACAGCTACAGAGGTGACCGTCTGATAGCCTAGCTCGACTACCCACCTCTCCTGAAGACCCTTTCAGCTTTTGAGACTTGGGTGGAGGACATCATCTCTGAAAATAGGGTCCCACAGCTGCACCCCAACAGTTTGAGCATCACTCTTAGATGAGTACATACCCTCAGAGCAAAAGGGGGAGCGTAGCCCCTCACTGTGTCACTGAGGAGGATAGCATTCGCCAGGGATTACTCCGGAGTGGTGGTTGTGGTGGGATGCAGGTCTGGACAGCTGTCGTCATCCTATTAGATAGATAGATAAGAATTAATATATGTACCTCATCGCCCGTGTGCAGTTCCACAAGTTGTACCAACAACATGTCCGCCCCTGTCCACCCCTGAATGGAACCATAGGAAGGATGACACTACAGCTACAGAGGTGACCGTCTGATAGCCTAGCTCGACTACCCACCTCTCCTGAAGACCCTTTCAGCTTTTGAGACTTGGGTGGAGGACATCATCTCTGAAAATAGGGTCCCACATCTGCATCCCAACAGTTTGAGCATCACTCTTAGAAGAGTACATACCCTCAGAGCAGAAGGGGGCGCGTAGCCAGTCACTGTGTTACTGAGGAGGATAGCATTCGCCAGGGATTACTCCGGAGTGGTTGTTGTGGTGGGATGCAGGTCTGGACAGCTGTCGTCATCCTATTAGATAGATAGATAAGGATTAATATATGTACCTCATCGCCCGTGTGCAGTTGCACAAGTTGTAAAAACAACATATCCACCCCTGCCCACCCCTGAATGGAACCATAGGAAGGATGACACTACAGCTACAGAGGTGACCGTCTGATAGCCTAGCTCGACTACCCACCTCTCCTGAAGACCCTTTCAGCTTTTGAGACTTGGGTGGAGGACATCATCTCTGAAAATAGGGTCCCACATCTGCACCCCAACAGTTTGAGCATCACACTTAGATGAGTACATACCCTCAGAGCAGAAGGGGGTGCGTAGCCATTTACTGTCTCACTGAGGAGGATAGCATTCGCCAGGGATTATTCCGGAGTGGTTGTTGTGGTGGGATGCAGGTCTGGACAGCTGTCGTCATCCTATTAGATAGATAGATAAGGATTAATATATGTACCTCATCGCCCGTGTGCAGTTGCACAAGTTGTACCAACAACATGTCCGCCCCTGTCCACCCCTGAATGGAACCATAGGAAGGATGACACTACAGCTACAGAGGTGACCGTCTGATAGCCTAGCTCGACTACCCACCTCTCCTGAAGACCCTTTCAGCTTTTGAGATTTGGGTGGAGGACATCATCTCTGAAAATAGGGTCCCACAGCTGCATCACAACAGTTTTAGCATCACTCTTAGATCAGTACATACCCTCAGAGCAGAAGAGGGCGCGTAGCCAGTCACTGTGTTACTGAGGAGGATAGCATTCGCCAGGGATTACTCCGGAGTGGTTGTTGTGGTGGGATGCAGGTCTGGACAGCTGTCGTCATCCAATTAGATAGATAAGAATTTATATATGTCTGTTTATGCTTTAAATAGAATCTGTCACCCCCCCGCGAGACGTATATGGCCTATTAATATGAGCATACAGGTAACAGAAATGTTAAGCTAGTCCAACCTGTATGCCTCATATTAATGGTCTTGTTGTGGATAAATTTTAGATTCTGTCTTTATGCTAATGATCAGCCCAATGACTCATCATAACGCACAGCTTCATCAGCTTTGGAAGTGGAAATTGGTACCCTTAACTCTTGGCCCGTGTGCAGTTGCACAAGTTGTACCAACAACATGTCCGCCCCTGTCCACCTCTGAATGGAACCATAGGAAGGATGACACTACAGCTACAGAGGTGACCGTCTGATAGCCTAGCTCGACTACCCACCTCTCCTGAAGACCCTTTCTGCTTTTGAGACTTGGGTGGAGGACATCATCTCTGAAAATAGGGTCCCACAGCTGCACCCCAACAGTTTGAGCATCACTCTTAGATGAGTACATACTGGGATGATTTAGCGAATCCTGCTTTGAGCAGGAGGTTGGACCAGATGGCCCAGGAGGTCCCTTCCAACTCTACGATTCTATGATTCTATACCCTCACAGCAGAAGGGGGCGCGTAGCCCCTCACTGTGCCACTGAGGAGGATAGCATTCGCCAGGGATTACTCCGGAGTGGTGGTTGTGGTGGGATGCAGGTCTGGACAGCTGTCGTCATCCTATTAGATAGATAGATAAGAATTAATATATGTACCTCATCGCCCGTGTGCAGTTGCACAAGTTGTACCAACAACATGTCCGCCCCTGTCCACCCCTGAATGGAACCATAGGAAGGATGACACTACAGCTACAGAGGTGACCGTCTGATAGCCTGGCTCGACTACCCACCTCTCCTGAAGACCCTTTCAGCTTTTGAGACTTGGGTGGAGGACATCATCTCTGAAAATAGGGTCCCACAGCTGCACCCCAACAGTTTGAGCATCACTCTTAGATGAGTACATACCCTCAGAGCAGAAGGGGGCGCGTAGCCCCTCACTGTGTCACTGAGGAGGATAGCATTCGCCAGGGATTACTCCGGAGTGGTGGTTGTGGTGGGATGCAGGTCTGGACAGCTGTCGTCTTCCTATTAGATAGATAGATAAGAATTAATATATGTACCTTATCGCCCGTGTGCAGTTGCACAAGTTGTACCAACAACATGTCCGCCCCTGTCCAACCCTGAATGGAACCATAGGAAGGATGACACTACAGCTACAGAGGTGACCGTCTGATAGCCTAGCTCGACTACTCACCTCTCCTGAAGACCCTTTCAGCTTTTGAGACTTGGGTGGAGGACATCATCTCTGAAAATAGGGTCCCACAGCTGCACCCCAACAGTTTTAGCATCACTCTTAGAAGAGTACATACCCTCAGAGCAGAAGGGGGCGCGTAGCCAGTCACTGTGTTACTGAGGAGGATAGCATTCGCCAGGGATTACTCCGGAGTGGTTGTTGTGGTGGGATGCAGGTCTGGACAGCTGTCGTCATCCTATTAGATAGATAGATAAGGATTAATATATGTACCTCATCGCCCGTGTGCAGTTGCTCAAGTTGTAAAAACAACATGTCCACCCCTGCCCACCCCTGAATGGAACCATAGGAAGGATGACACTACAGCTACAGAGGTGACCGTCTGATAGCCTAGCTCGACTACCCACCTCTCCTGAAGACCCTTTCAGCTTTTGAGACTTGGGTGGAGGACATCATCTCTGAAAATAGGGTCCCACAGCTGCACCCCAACAGTTTGAGCATCACTCTTAGATGAGTACATACCCTCAGAGCAGAAGGGGGCGCGTAGCCATTTACTGTCTCACTGAGGAGGATAGCATTCGCCAGGGATTACTCCGGAGTGGTTGTTGTGGTGGGATGCAGGTCTGGACAGCTGTCGTCATCCTATTAGATAGATAGATAAGGATTAATATATGTACCTCATCGCCCGTGTGCAGTTGCACAAGTTGTACCAACAACATGTCCGCCCCTGTCCACCCCTGAATGGAACCATAGGAAGGATGACACTACAGCTACAGAGGTGACCGTCTGATAGCCTAGCTCGACTACCCACCTCTCCTGAAGACCCTTTCAGCTTTTGAGACTTGGGTGGAGGACATCATCTCTGAAAATAGGGTCCCACAGCTGCACCCCAACAGTTTTAGCATCACTCTTAGAAGAGTACATACCCTCAGAGCAGAAGGGGGCGCATAACAAATCACTGTGTTACTGAGGAGGATAGCATTCGCCAGGGATTACTCCGGAGTGGTTGTTGTGGTGGGATGCAGGTCTGGACAGCTGTCGTCATCCAATTAGATAGATAAGAATTTATATATGTCTGTTTATGCTTTAAATAGAATCTGTCACCCCCCCCGCGAGACGTATATGGCCTATTAATATGAGCATACAGGTAATAGAAATGTTAAGCTAGTCCTACCTGTATGCCTCATATTAATGGTCTTGTTGTGGATAAATTTTAGATTCTGTCTTTATGCTAATGATCAGCCCAATGACTCATCATAACGCACAGCTTCATCAGCTTTGGAAGTGGAAATTGGTACCCTTAACTCTTGGCCCGTGTGCAGTTGCACAAGTTGTACCAACAACATGTCCGCCCCTGTCCACCCCTGAATGGAACCATAGGAAGGATGACACTACAGCTACAGAGGTGACCGTCTGATAGCCTAGCTCGACTACCCACCTCTCCTGAAGACCCTTTCAGCTTTTGAGACTTGGGTGGAGGACATCATCTCTGAAAATAGGGTCCCACAGCTGCACCCCAAAAGTTTGACCATCACTTTTGATGAGTACATACCCTCAGAGCAGAAGGGGGCGCGTAGCCCCTCACTGTGTCACTGAGGAGGATAGCATTCGCCAGGGATTACTCCGGAGTGGTGGTTGTGGTGGGATGCAGGTCTGGACAGCTGTCGTCATCCTATTAGATAGATAGATAAGAATTAATATATGTACCTCATCGCCCGTGTGCAGTTGCACAAGTTGTACCAACAACATGTCCGCCCCTGTCCACTCCTGAATGGAACCATAGGAAGGATGACACTACAGCTACAGAGGTGACCGTCTGATAGCCTAGCTCGACTACTCACCTCTCCTGAAGACCCGTTCAGCTTTTGAGATTTGGGTGCAGGACATCATCTCTGAAAATAGGGTCCCACAGCTGCACCCCAACAGTTTGAGCATCACTCTTAGAAGAGTACATACCCTCAGAGCAGAAGGGGGCGCGTAGCCAGTCACTGTGTTATTGAGGAGGATAGCATTCGCCAGGGATTACTCCAGAGTGGTTGTTGTGGTGGGATGCAGGTCTGGACAGCTGTCGTCATCCTATTAGATAGATAGATAAGGATTAATATATGTACCTCATCGCCCGTGTGCAGTTGCACAAGTTGTAAAAACAACATGTCCACCCCTGTCCACCCCTGAATGGAACCATAGGAAGGATGACACTACAGCTACAGAGGTGACCGTCTGATAGCCTAGCTCGACTACTCACCTCTCCTGAAGACCCTTTCAGCTTTTGAGACTTGGGTGGAGGACATCATCTCTGAAAATAGGGTCCCACAGCTGCACCCCAACAGTTTTAGCATCACTCTTAGATGAGTACATACCCTCAGAGCAGAAGGGGGCGCGTAGCCAGTCACTGTGTTACTGAGGAGGATAGCATTCGCCAGGGATTACTCCGGAGTGGTTGTTGTGGTGGGATGCAGGTCTGGACAGCTGTCGTCATCCTATTAGATAGATAGATAGATAAGGATTAATATATGTACCTCATCGCCGGTGTGCAGTTGCACAAGTTGTAAAAACAACATGTCCACCCCTGTCCACCCCTGAATGGAACCATAGGAAGGATGACACTACAGCTACAGAGGTGACCGTCTGATAGCCTAGCTCGACTACCCACCTCTCCTGAAGACCCTTTCAGCTTTGGAGACTTGGGTGGAGGACATCATCTCTGAAAATTGGGTACCACAGCTGCACCCCAACAGTTTGAGCATCACTCTTAGATGAGTACATACCCTCAGAGCAGAAGGGGGCGTGTAGTCCCTCACTGTGTCACTGAGGAGGATAGCATTCGCCAGGGATTACTCCGGAGTGGTGGTTGTGGCGGGATGCAGGTCTGGACAGCTGTCGTCATCCTATTAGATAGATAGATAAGAATAAATATATGTACCTCATCGCCCGTGTGCAGTTGCACAAGTTGTACCAACAACATGTCCGCCCCTGTCCACCCCTGAATGGAACCATAGGAAGGATGACACTACAGCTACAGAGGTGACCGTCTGATAGCCTAGCTCGACTACTCACCTCTCCTGAAGACCCTTTCAGCTTTTGAGACTTGGGTGGAGGACATCATCTCTGAAAATAGGGTCCCACAGCTGCACCCCAACAGTTTGAGCATCACTCTTAGAAGAGTACATACCCTCAGAGCAGAAGGGGGCGCGTAGCCAGTCACTGTGTTACTGAGGAGGATAGCATTCGCCAGGGATTACTCCGAGTGGTTGTTGTGGTGGGATGCAGGTTTGGACAGCTGTCGTCATCCTATTAGATAGATAAGGATTAATATATGTACCTCATCGGCTGTGTGCAATTGCACAAGTTGTACCAACAACATGTCCACCCCTGTCCACCCCTGAATGGAACCATAGGAAGGATGACACTACAGCTACAGAGGTGACCGTCTGATAGCCTAGCTCGACTACCCACCTCTCCTGAAGACCCTTTCAGCTTTTGAGACTTGGGTGGAGGACATCATCTCTGAAAATAGGGTCCCACAGCTGCACCCCAACAGTTTGAGCATCACTCTTAGATGAGTACATACCCTCAGAGCAGAAGGGGGCGCGTAGCCATTTACTGTCTCACTGAGGAGGATAGCATTCGCCAGGGATTACTCCGGAGTGGTTGTTGTGGTGGGATGCAGGTCTGGACAGCTGTCGTCATCCAATTAGATAGATAAGAATTTATATATTATGCTTTAAATAGAATCTGTCACTCCCCCCGCGAGACGTATATGGCCTATTAATATGAGCATACAGGTAACAGAAATGTTAAGCTAGTCCTACCTGTATGCCTCATATTAATGGTCTTGTTGTGGATAAATTTTAGATTCTGTCTTTATGCTAATGATCAGCCCAATGACTCATCATAACGCACAGCTTCATCAGCTTTGGAAGTGGAAATTGGTACCCTTACCTCTTGGCCCGTGTGCAGTTGTACAAGTTGTACCAACAACATGTCCGCCCCTGTCAACCCCTGAATGGAACCATAGGAAGGATGACACTACAGCTACAGAGGTAACCGTCTGATAGCCTAGCTCGACTACCCACCTCTGCTGAAGACCCTTTCAGCTTTTGAGACTTGGGTGGAGGACATCATCTCTGAAAATAGGGTCCCACAGCTGCACCCCAACAGTTTGAGCATCACTCTTAGAAGAGTACATACCCTCAGAGCAGAAGGGGGCGCGTAGCCAGTCACTGTGTTACTGAGGAGGATAGCATTCGCCAGGGATTACTCCGGAGTGGTTGTTGTGGTGGGATGCAGGTCTGGACAGCTGTCGTCATCCTATTAGATAGATAAGGATTAATATATGTACCTCTTCGCCCGTGTGCAGTAGCACAAGTTGTACCAACAACATGTCTGCCCTTGTTCACCCCTGAATGGAACCATAGGAAGGATGACACTACAGCTACAGAGGTGACCGTCTGATAGCCTAGTTCGACTACCCACCTCTCCTGAAGACCCTTTCAGCTTTTGAGACTTGGGTGGAGGACATCATCTCTGAAAATAGGGTCCCACAGCTGCACCCCAACAGTTTGAGCATCACTCTTAGATGAGTACATACCCTCAGAGCAGAAGGGGGTGCGTAGCCCCTCACTGTGTCACTGAGGAGGATAGCATTCGCCAGGGATTACTCCGGAGTGGTGGTTGTGGTGGGATGCAGGTCTGGACAGCTGTCGTCATCCTATTAGATAGATAGATAAGAATTAATATATGTACCTCATCGCCCGTGTGCAGTTCCACAAGTTGTACCAACAACATGTCCGCCCCTGTCCACCCCTGAATGGAACCATAGGAAGGATGACACTACAGCTACAGAGGTGACCGTCTGATAGCCTAGCTCGACTACCCACCTCTCCTGAAGACCCTTTCAGCTTTTGAGACTTGGGTGGAGGACATCATCTCTGAAAATAGGGTCCCACAGCTGCACCCCAACAGTTTGAGCATCACTCTTAGAAGAGTACATACCCTCAGAGCAGAAGGGGGCGCGTAGCCAGTCACTGTGTTACTGAGGAGGATAGCATTCGCCAGGGATTACTCCGGAGTGGTTGTTGTGGTGGGATGCAGGTCTGGACAGCTGTCGTCATCCTATTAGATAGATAAGGATTAATATATGTACCTCTTCGCCCGTGTGCAGTAGCACAAGTTGTACCAACAACATGTCTGCCCTTGTTCACCCCTGAATGGAACCATAGGAAGGATGACACTACAGCTACAGAGGTGACCGTCTGATAGCCTAGTTCGACTACCCACCTCTCCTGAAGACCCTTTCAGCTTTTGAGACTTGGGTGGAGGACATCATCTCTGAAAATAGGGTCCCACAGCTGCACCCCAACAGTTTGAGCATCACTCTTAGATGAGTACATACCCTCAGAGCAGAAGGGGGTGCGTAGCCCCTCACTGTGTCACTGAGGAGGATAGCATTCGCCAGGGATTACTCCGGAGTGGTGGTTGTGGTGGGATGCAGGTCTGGACAGCTGTCGTCATCCTATTAGATAGATAGATAAGAATTAATATATGTACCTCATCGCCCGTGTGCAGTTCCACAAGTTGTACCAACAACATGTCCGCCCCTGTCCACCCCTGAATGGAACCATAGGAAGGATGACACTACAGCTACAGAGGTGACCGTCTGATAGCCTAGCTCGACTACCCACCTCTCCTGAAGACCCTTTCAGCTTTTGAGACTTGGGTGGAGGACATCATCTCTGAAAATAGGGTCCCACATCTGCATCCCAACAGTTTGAGCATCACTCTTAGAAGAGTACATACCCTCAGAGCAGAAGGGGGCGCGTAGCCAGTCACTGTGTTACTGAGGAGGATAGCATTCGCCAGGGATTACTCCGGAGTGGTTGTTGTGGTGGGATGCAGGTCTGGACAGCTGTCGTCATCCAATTAGATAGATAAGAATTTATATATGTCTGTTTATGCTTTAAATAGAATCTGTCACCCCCCCGCGAGACGTATATGGCCTATTAATATGAGCATACAGGTAACAGAAATGTTAAGCTAGTCCAACCTGTATGCCTCATATTAATGGTCTTGTTGTGGATAAATTTTAGATTCTGTCTTTATGCTAATGATCAGCCCAATGACTCATCATAACGCACAGCTTCATCAGCTTTGGAAGTGGAAATTGGTACCCTTAACTCTTGGCCCATGTGTAGTTGCACAAGTTGTACCAACAACATGTCCGCCCCTGTCCACCCCTGAATGGAACCATAGGAAGGATGACACTACAGCTACAGAGGTGACCGTCTGATAGCCTAGCTCGACTACCCACCTCTCCTGAAGACCCTTTCTGCTTTTGAGACTTGGGTGGAGGACATCATCTCTGAAAATAGGGTCCCACAGCTGCACCCCAACAGTTTGAGCATCACTCTTAGATGAGTACATACTGGGATGATTTAGCGAATCCTGCTTTGAGCAGGAGGTTGGACCAGATGGCCCAGGAGGTCCCTTCCAACTCTACGATTCTATGATTCTATACCCTCACAGCAGAAGGGGGCGCATAGCCCCTCACTGTGTCACTGAGGAGGATAGCATTCGCCAGGGATTACTCCGGAGTGGTGGTTGTGGTGGGATGCAGGTCTGGACAGCTGTCGTCATCCTATTAGATAGATAGATAAGAATTAATATATGTACCTCATCGCCCGTGTGCAGTTGCACAAGTTGTACCAACAACATGTCCGCCCCTGTCCACCCCTGAATGGAACCATAGGAAGGATGACACTACAGCTACAGAGGTGACCGTCTGATAGCCTGGCTCGACTACCCACCTCTCCTGAAGACCCTTTCAGCTTTTGAGACTTGGGTGGAGGACATCATCTCTGAAAATAGGGTCCCACAGCTGCACCCCAACAGTTTGAGCATCACTCTTAGATGAGTACATACCCTCAGAGCAGAAGGGGGCGCGTAGCCCCTCACTGTGTCACTGAGGAGGATAGCATTCGCCAGGGATTACTCCGGAGTGGTGGTTGTGGTGGGATGCAGGTCTGGACAGCTGTCGTCTTCCTATTAGATAGATAGATAAGAATTAATATATGTACCTTATCGCCCGTGTGCAGTTGCACAAGTTGTACCAACAACATGTCCGCCCCTGTCCACCCCTGAATGGAACCATAGGAAGGATGACACTACAGCTACAGAGGTGACCGTCTGATAGCCTAGCTCGACTACCCACCTCTCCTGAAGACCCTTTCAGCTTTTGAGACTTGGGTGGAGGACATCATCTCTGAAAATAGGGTCCCACAGCTGCACCCCAACAGTTTTAGCATCACTCTTAGAAGAGTACATACCCTCAGAGCAGAATGGGGCGCATAACAAATCACTGTGTTACTGAGGAGGATAGCATTCGCCAGGGATTACTCCGGAGTGGTTGTTGTGGTGGGATGCAGGTCTGGACAGCTGTCGTCATCCAATTAGATAGATAAGAATTTTTATATGTCTGTTTATGCTTTAAATAGAATCTGTCACCCCCCCGCGAGATGTATATGGCCTATTAATATGAGCAAACAGGTAATAGAAATGTTAAGCTAGTCCTACCTGTATGCCTCATATTAATGGTCTTGTTGTGGATACATTTTAGATTCTGTCTTTATGCTAATGATCAGCCCAATGACTCATCATAACGCACAGCTTCAACAGCTTTGGAAGTGGAAATTGGTACCCTTAACTCTTGGCCCGTGTGCAGTTGCACAAGTTGTACCAACAACATGTCCGCCCCTGTCCACCCCTGAATGGAACCATAGGAAGGATGACACTACAGCTACAGAGGTGACCGTCTGATAGCCTAGCTCGACTACCCACCTCTCCTGAAGACCCTTTCAGCTTTTGAGACTTGGGTGGAGGACATCATCTCTGAAAATAGGGTCCCACAGCTGCACCCCAAAAGTTTGACCATCACTTTTGATGAGTACATACCCTCAGAGCAGAAGGGGGCGCGTAGCCCCTCACTGTGTCACTGAGGAGCATAGCATTCGCCAGGGATTACTCCGGAGTGGTGGTTGTGGTGGGATGCAGGTCTGGACAGCTGTTGTCATCCTATTAGATAGATAGATAAGAATTAATATATGTACCTCATCGCCCGTGTGCAGTTGCACAAGTTGTACCAACAACATGTCCGCCCCTGTCCACTCCTGAATGGAACCATAGGAAGGATGACACTACAGCTACAGAGGTGACCGTCTGATAGCCTAGCTCGACTACTCACCTCTCCTGAAGACCCGTTCAGCTTTTGAGATTTGGGTGCAGGACATCATCTCTGAAAATAGGGTCCCACAGCTGCACCCCAACAGTTTGAGCATCACTCTTAGAAGAGTACATACCCTCAGAGCAGAAGGGGGCGCGTAGCCAGTCACTGTGTTATTGAGGAGGATAGCATTCGCCAGGGATTACTCCGAGTGGTTGTTGTGGTGGGATGCAGGTCTGGACAGCTGTCGTCATCCTATTAGATAGATAGATAAGGATTAATATATGTACCTCATCGCCGGTGTGCAGTTGCACAAGTTGTAAAAACAACATGTCCACCCCTGTCCACCCCTGAATGGAACCATAGGAAGGATGACACTACAGCTACAGAGGTGACCGTCTGATAGCCTAGCTCGACTACCCACCTCTCCTGAAGACCTTTTCAGCTTTTGAGACTTGGGTGGAGGACATCATCTCTGAAAATAGGGTCCTACAGCAGCACCCCAACAGTTTTAGCATCACTCTTAGATGAGTACATACCCTCAGAGCAGAAGGGGGAGCGTAGCCATTTACTGTCTCACTGAGGAGGATAGCATTCGCCAGGGATTACTCCGGAGTGGTTGTTGTGGTGGGACGCAGGTCTGGACAGCTGTCGTCATCCTATTAGATAGATAAGGATTAATATATGTACCTCATCGCCCGTGTGCAGTTGCACAAGTTGTACCAACAACATGTCCGCCCCTGTCCACCCCTGAATGGAACCATAGGAAGGATGACACTACAGCTACAGAGGTGACCGTCTGATAGCCTAGCTCGACTACCCACCTCTCCTGAAGACCCTTTCAGCTTTGGAGACTTGGGTGGAGGACATCATCTCTGAAAATTGGGTACCACAGCTGCACCCCAACAGTTTGAGCATCACTCTTAGATGAGTACATACCCTCAGAGCAGAAGGGGGCGTGTAGTCCCTCACTGTGTCACTGAGGAGGATAGCATTCGCCAGGGATTACTCCGGAGTGGTGGTTGTGGTGGGATGCAGGTCTGGACAGCTGTCGTCATCCTATTAGATAGATAGATAAGAATAAATATATGTACCTCATCGCCCGTGTGCAGTTGCACAAGTTGTACCAACAACATGTCCGCCCCTGTCCACCCCTGAATGGAACCATAGGAAGGATGACACTACAGCTACAGAGGTGACCGTCTGATAGCCTAGCTCGACTACTCACCTCTCCTGAAGACCCTTTCAGCTTTTGAGACTTGGGTGGAGGACATCATCTCTGAAAATAGGGTCCCACAGCTGCACCCCAACAGTTTGAGCATCACTCTTAGAAGAGTACATACCCTCAGAGCAGAAGGGGGCGCGTAGCCAGTCACTGTGTTACTGAGGAGGATAGCATTCGCCAGGGATTACTCCGAGTGGTTGTTGTGGTGGGATGCAGGTTTGGACAGCTGTCGTCATCCTATTAGATAGATAAGGATTAATATATGTACCTCATCGGCTGTGTGCAATTGCACAAGTTGTAAAAACAACATGTCCACCCCTGTCCACCCCTGAATGGAACCATAGGAAGGATGACACTACAGCTACAGAGGTGACCGTCTGATAGCCTAGCTCGACTACCCACCTCTCCTGAAGACCCTTTCAGCTTTTGAGACTTGGGTGGAGGACATCATCTCTGAAAATAGGGTCCCACAGCTGCACACCAACAGTTTTAGCATCACTCTTAGATGAGTACATACCCTCAGAGCAGAAGGGGGCGCGTAGCCATTTACTGTCTCACTGAGGAGGATAGCATTCGCCAGGGATTACTCCGGAGTGGTTGTTGTGGTGGGATGCAGGTCTGGACAGCTGTCGTCATCCTATTAGATAGATAGATAAGGATTAATATATGTACCTCATCGCCAGTGTGCAGTTGCACAAGTTGTACCAACAACATGTCCGCCCCTGTCCACCCCTGAATGGAACCATAGGAAGGATGACACTACAGCTACAGAGGTGACCGTCTGATAGCCTAGCTCGACTACTCACCTCTCCTGAAGACCCTTTCAGCTTTTGAGACTTGGGTGGAGGACATCATCTCTGAAAATAGGGTCCCACAGCTGCACCCCAACAGTTTGAGCATCACTCTTAGATGAGTGCATACCCTCAGAGCAGAAGGGGGAGCGTAGCCATTTACTGTCTCACTGAGGAGGATAGCATTCGCCAGGGATTACTCCGGATTGGTTGTTGTGGTGGGATGCAGGTCTGGACAGCTGTCGTCATCCAATTAGATAGATAAGAATTTATATATTATGCTTTAAATAGAATCTGTCACTCCCCCCGCGAGACGTATATGGCCTATTAATATGAGCATACAGGTAACAGAAATGTTAAGCTAGTCCTACCTGTATGCCTCATATTAATGGTCTTGTTGTGGATAAATTTTAGATTCTGTCTTTATGCTAATGATCAGCCCAATGACTCATCATAACGCACAGCTTCATCAGCTTTGGAAGTGGAAATTGGTACCCTTACCTCTTGGCCCGTGTGCAGTTGTACAAGTTGTACCAACAACATGTCCGCCCCTGTCAACCCCTGAATGGAACCATAGGAAGGATGACACTACAGCTACAGAGGTGACCGTCTGATAGCCTATCTCGACTACCCACCTCTCCTGAAGACCCTTTCAGCTTTTGAGATTTGGGTGGAGGACATCATCTCTGAAAATAGGGTCCCACAGCTGCACCCCAACAGTTTGAGCATCACTCTTAGAAGAGTACATACCCTCAGAGCAGAAGGAGGCGCGTAGCCATTCACTGTGTCACTGAGGAGGATAGCATTCGCCAGGGATTACTCCGGAGTGGTTGTTGTGGTGGGATGCAGGTCTGAACAGCTGTCATCATCCTATTAGATAGATAGATAAGGATTAATATATGTACCTCATCGCTCGGGTGTAGTTGCACAAGTTGTACCAACAACATGTCCGCCCCTGTCCACCCCTGAATGGAACCAAAGGAAGGATGACACTACAGCTACAGAGGTAACCGTCTGATAGGCTAGCTCGACTACCCACCTCTGCTGAAGACCCTTTCAGCTTTTGAGACTTGGGTGGAGGACATCATCTCTGAAAATAGGGTCCCACAGCTGCACCCCAACAGTTTGAGCATCACTCTTAGAAGAGTACATACCCTCAGAGCAGAAGGGGGCGCGTAGCCAGTCACTGTGTTACTGAGGAGGATAGCATTCGCCAGGGATTACTCCGGAGTGGTTGTTGTGGTGGGATGCAGGTCTGGACAGCTGTCGTCATCCTATTAGATAGATAAGGATTAATATATGTACCTCTTCGCCCGTGTGCAGTGGCACAAGTTGTACCAACAACATGTCTGCCCTTGTTCACCCCTGAATGGAACCATAGGAAGGATGACACTACAGCTACAGAGGTGACCGTCTGATAGCCTAGTTCGACTACCCACCTCTCCTGAAGACCCTTTCAGCTTTTGAGACTTGGGTGGAGGACATCATCTCTGAAAATAGGGTCCCACAGCTGCACCCCAACAGTTTGAGCATCACTCTTAGATGAGTACATACCCTCAGAGCAGAAGGGGGCGCGTAGCCCCTCACTGTGTCACTGAGGAGGATAGCATTCGCCAGGGATTACTCCGGAGTGGTGGTTGTGGTGGGATGCAGGTCTGGACAGCTGTCGTCATCCTATTAGATAGATAGATAAGAATTAATATATGTACTTCATCGCCCGTGTGCAGTTGCACAAGTTGTAACAACAACATGTCCGCCCCTGTCCACCCCTGAATGGAACCATAGGATGGATGAGTCTACAGCTACAGAGGTGACTGTCTGATAGCCTGGATCGACTACCCACCTCTCCTGAAGACCATTTCAGCTTTTGAGACTTGGGTGGAGGACATCATCTCTGAAAATAGGGTCCCACAGCTGCACCCCAACAGTTTGAGCATCACTCTTAGAAGAGTACATACCCTCAGAGCAGAAGGGGGCGCGTAGCCAGTCACTGTGTTACTGAGGAGGATAGCATTCGCCAGGGATTACTCCGAGTGGTTGTTGTGGTGGGATGCAGGTTTGGACAGCTGTCGTCATCCTATTAGATAGATAAGGATTAATATATGTACCTCATCGGCTGTGTGCAATTGCACAAGTTGTAAAAACAACATGTCCACCCCTGTCCACCCCTGAATGAAACCATAGGAAGGATGACACTACAGCTACAGAGGTGACCGTCTGATAGCCTAGCTCGACTACCCACCTCTCCTGAAGACCCTTTCAGCTTTTGAGACTTGGGTGGAGGACATCATCTCTGAAAATAGGGTCCCACAGCTGCACCCCAACAGTTTTAGCATCACTCTTAGATGAGTACATACCCTCAGAGCAGAAGGGGGCGCGTAGCCATTTACTGTCTCACTGAGGAGGATAGCATTCGCCAGGGATTACTCCGGAGTGGTTGTTGTGGTGGGATGCAGGTCTGGACAGCTGTCGTCATCCTATTAGATAGATAGATAAGGATTAATATATGTACCTCATCGCCAGTGTGCAGTTGCACAAGTTGTACCAACAACATGTCCGCCCCTGTCCACCCCTGAATGGAACCATAGGAAGGATGACACTACAGCTACAGAGGTGACCGTCTGATAGCCTAGCTCGACTACCCACCTCTCCTGAAGACCCTTTCAGCTTTTGAGACTTGGGTGGAGGACATCATCTCTGAAAATAGGGTCCCACAGCTGCACCCCAACAGTTTGAGCATCACTCTTAGATGAGTGCATACCCTCAGAGCAGAAGGGGGAGCGTAGCCATTTACTGTCTCACTGAGGAGGATAGCATTCGCCAGGGATTACTCCGGAGTGGTTGTTGTGGTGGGATGCAGGTCTGGACAGCTGTCGTCATCCAATTAGATAGATAAGAATTTATATATTATGCTTTAAATAGAATCTGTCACTCCCCCCGCGAGACGTATATGGCCTATTAATATGAGCATACAGGTAACAGAAATGTTAAGCTAGTCCTACCTGTATGCCTCATATTAATGGTCTTGTTGTGGATAAATTTTAGATTCTGTCTTTATGCTAATGATCAGCCCAATGACTCATCATAACGCACAGCTTCATCAGCTTTGGAAGTGGAAATTGGTACCCTTACCTCTTGGCCCGTGTGCAGTTGTACAAGTTGTACCAACAACATGTCCGCCCCTGTCAACCCCTGAATGGAACCATAGGAAGGATGACACTACAGCTACAGAGGTGACCGTCTGATAGCCTATCTCGACTACCCACCTCTCCTGAAGACCCTTTCAGCTTTTGAGATTTGGGTGGAGGACATCATCTCTGAAAATAGGGTCCCACAGCTGCACCCCAACAGTTTGAGCATCACTCTTAGAAGAGTACATACCCTCAGAGCAGAAGGAGGCGCGTAGCCATTCACTGTGTCACTGAGGAGGATAGCATTCGCCAGGGATTACTTCGGAGTGGTTGTTGTGGTGGGATGCAGGTCTGAACAGCTGTCATCATCCTATTAGATAGATAGATAAGGATTAATATATGTACCTCATCGCTCGGGTGTAGTTGCACAAGTTGTACCAACAACATGTCCGCCCCTGTCCACCCCTGAATGGAACCAAAGGAAGGATGACACTACAGCTACAGAGGTAACCGTCTGATAGCCTAGCTCGACTACCCACCTCTGCTGAAGACCCTTTCAGCTTTTGAGACTTGGGTGGAGGACATCATCTCTGAAAATAGGGTCCCACAGCTGCACCCCAACAGTTTGAGCATCACTCTTAGAAGAGTACATACCCTCAGAGCAGAAGGGGGCGCGTAGCCAGTCACTGTGTTACTGAGGAGGATAGCATTCGCCAGGGATTACTCCGGAGTGGTTGTTGTGGTGGGATGCAGGTCTGGACAGCTGTCGTCATCCTATTAGATAGATAAGGATTAATATATGTACCTCTTCGCCCGTGTGCAGTAGCACAAGTTGTACCAACAACATGTCTGCCCTTGTTCACCCCTGAATGGAACCATAGGAAGGATGACACTACAGCTACAGAGGTGACCGTCTGATAGCCTAGTTCGACTACCCACCTCTCCTGAAGACCCTTTCAGCTTTTGAGACTTGGGTGGAGGACATCATCTCTGAAAATAGGGTCCCACAGCTGCACCCCAACAGTTTGAGCATCACTCTTAGATGAGTACATACCCTCAGAGCAGAAGGGGGCGCGTAGCCCCTCACTGTGTCACTGAGGAGGATAGCATTCGCCAGGGATTACTCCGGAGTGGTGGTTGTGGTGGGATGCAGGTCTGGACAGCTGTCGTCATCCTATTAGATAGATAGATAAGAATTAATATATGTACTTCATCGCCCGTGTGCAGTTGCACAAGTTGTAACAACAACATGTCCGCCCCTGTCCACCCCTGAATGGAACCATAGGATGGATGAGTCTACAGCTACAGAGGTGACCGTCTGATAGCCTGGATCGACTACCCACCTCTCCTGAAGACCATTTCAGCTTTTGAGACTTGGGTGGAGGACATCATCTCTGAAAATAGTGTCCCACAGCTGCACCCCAACAGTTTGAGCATCACTCTTAGATGAGTACATACCCTCAGAGCAGAAGGGGGCGCGTAGCCCCTCACTGTGTCACTGAGGAGGATAGCATTCGCCAGGGATTACTCCGGAGTGGTGGTTGTGGTGGGATGAAGGTCTGGACAGTTGTCGTCATCCTATTAGATAGATAGATAAGAATTAATATATGTACCTCATCGCGCCTGTGCAGTTGCACAAGTTTTACCATCAACATGTCCACCCCTGTACATCCCTGAATGGAGCCATAGGAAGGATGACACTACAGCTACAGAGGTGACCGTCTGATAACCTAGCTCGACTACCCACCTCTCCTGAAGACCCTTTCAGCTTTTGAGACTTGGGTGGAGGACATCATCTCTGAAAATAGGGTCCAACAGCTGCACCCCAACAGTTTGAGCATCACTCTTAGAAGAGTACATACCCTCAGAGCAGAAGGGGGCGCGTAGCCAGTCACTGTGTTACTGAGGAGGATAGCATTCGCCAGGGCTTACTCCGGAGTGGTTGTTGTGGTGGGATGCAGGTCTGGACAGCTGTCGTCATCCTATTAGATAGATAAGGATTAATATATGTACCTCATCGCCCGTGTGCAGTTGCACAAGTTGTACCAACAACATGTCCACCCCTGTCCTCCCCTGAATGGAACCATAGGAAGGATGACACTACAGCTACAGAGGTGACCGTCTGATAACCTAGCTCGACTACCCACCTCTCCTGAAGACACTTTGAGCTTTTGAGACTTGGGTGGAGGACATCATCTCTGAAAATAGGGTACTACAGCTGTACCCCAACAGTTTGAGCATCACTCTTAGATGAGTACAGACCCTCAGAGCAAAAGGGGGCGCGTAGCCATTCACTGTGTCACTGAGAAGGATAGCATTCACCAGGGATTACTCCGGAGTGGTTGTTGTGGTGGGATGCAGGTCTGGACAGCTGTCATCATCCTATTAGATAGATAAGAATTTATATATGTCTGTTTATGCTTTAAATAGAATCGGTCACCCCCCGCGAGACGTATGTAGCCTATTAATATGGGCATACAGGTAATAGAAATGTTAAGCTAGTCCTACCTGTATGCCTCATATTAATGGTCTTGTTGTGGATAAATTTTAGATTCTGTCTTTATGCTAATGATCAGCCCAATGACTCATCATAACGCACAGTTTCATCAGCTTTGGAAGTGGAAATTGGTACCCTTACCTCTGGACCGTGTGCAGTTACACAAGTTGTACCAACAACATGTCCGCCCCTGTCCACCCCTGAATGGAACCATAGGAAGGATGACACTACAGCTACAGAGGTTACCGTCTGATAGCCTAGCTCGACTACCCACCTCTCCTGAAGACCCTTTCAGCTTTTGAGACTTGGGTGGAGGACATCATCTCTGAAAATAGGGTCCCACAGCTGCACCCCAACAGTTTGAGCATCACTCTTAGATGAGTATATACCCTCAGAGCAGAAGGGGGCGCGTAGCCTCTCACTGTGTCACTGAGGAGGATAGCATTCGCCAGGGATTACTCCGGATTGGTGGTTGTGGTGGGATGCAGGTCTGGACAGCTGTCGTCATCCTATTAAATAGATAAGAATTAATATATGTCTGTTTATGTTTTAAATGGAATCTGTCACCCCCCCCACCGCGAGACGTATAGGACCTATCAATATGGGCATACAGGTAATAGAAATGTTAAGCTAGTCCTACCTGTATGCCTCATATTAATGGTCTTGTTGTGGATAAGTTTTATATTCTGTCTTTATGATAATGCTTTGTTGTTTCTCTGATCCCACAAAATGACCTTATTTTCATTGTTCTGATTGGTTATAAGTGTTGTCTTTGTTTTGTCTGTTTTCTTTATTTGTTTGTTTTCTTTTCTGTTATTGGTACTGTAATTTTGCACTTTATGTATTTGACCAAAGGGTTAAACTAAATGACTCTAAAGAAAATAGATTTAATTAGCAAAATGTTTAGTGGGAATGTGTTATTAAGCTTTTAGGTTTTGGACATTGACCACTATCTGGTTATTATTAACCAATGTGTATATTATTGCCATTATTTATTATTATAGCTCCATTTTTTCCATGGTGCCATGGTGCTTTACATGTGAAAAGGGGTGTCCATAATAAACACAAGTACAACAATCTTAACCCCTTAATGTCCAATGACGGACATAGTCCATCATTGGACATCTCCCCCGCTTTGATGAGGGCTCCGGCGGTGAACAGCTGACATGTGCCTGCAATAGGCGCAAGTGGAATCGCGATCCACCTTCGCCTATTAACTAGTTAAATGCTGCTGTCAAACACTGACAGCGGTATTTAACAAGCGCTCTGGCTGCGTGGTCAGAAATACGCGCACCGCTGTCCTCCGTCACGTGATAAGGGGGTCACAAATGCGTTGGAACAACAATCAGAGGTCTCCTGGACACCTCTATGGTTGTTGATGCCGGATTGCTATGAGCGCCACAATGTGGACAGCGCTCATAGCAATGCTGTATTTCTTCTACATGTAGGCGATCTGCTCATCGCCTAGATGTAGCAGTGGCGATCAAGCTTTGGCAGCTTCTAGCCTCCAATGGAGGCTATTGAAGCATGCTAAAAGTAAAAAAAAAATGTATTTAAAAAGATGAAAAAAAATAGAAAAATATAAAAGTTTAAATCATGCCCCATTCAAAATTAAACAATAAAAATTAAATTAAACATACACATATTTGATATCGCCACATTCAGAATCGCCCGATCTATCAATAAAAAAAAGGATTAACCTGATCGCTAAACGGTGTAGCTGGAAAAAAATAAAAAAAACAGAATTACTTTTTTTTGGTCGCTGTGACATTGCATTAAAATGCAATAACGGTCGATCAAAAGAACATATCTCCGCAAAAGTGGTATCATTAAAAACGTCAGCCTTATCATCTCAAAAACATTCGTCAACAATAACCAGAAAATGTCCAATCCTTTTAATCATAGTTTAAAGTTTTGCAAGAATTTACTTTAAATTTTGTCACCCCTTATATCATAAAATAATAAATCAAAAGAAACGACTTTTCTAATAGACTGGCATGTCCAGAAGAGATCCCTTATTAGCAGTCACCTCATTATCATAATAGGCAGGATTACAATGAGAGTTAATAGAATTCACCATTCACAGTAGGTAGTGTCACAGCTCACCTCTTCCCACTTCCTGCACAATGACATCTGCATGTCACTAAACATGAGAACATGAATAGAAAACTCTGCCAAGGAAATAGAGTCCCTTATAATGTCTTATGATATATATACTGTACATGTATATGTCCAATGTCCATATCTTCAAACAGGCAAGAGAGCAGCTTCCATAAATGTACAGGAAACAGAATACAATGATCTGCAATCAGAAATACAGATTATACAAAAGATTATAACAATCTGATTTCAATTAGTTTAAAAATTTTATAAATGTATGTGACACATTCCCTTAAAGAAAAATAAGTAAAAAATATACCTAAAAAGATTATTGGATATTTTAAGAAATGTTTAATACGTTAGAGTAGAGTAGGGCCCTGCCAAAAGAGTCTACCTTGTCGTGGTGGCAGGCTTAAAAAACCTGTTGGTCAAAACAAAAGCTGATGGTTACGTTTGTGGTATCGTTACATGGGAACTATTAATGTGTGATTGGTGACGACGGGGCAGAAGAGTTTTTCCAAGAGTGGGCGATGGGACTGTGCAAAGTTCGAAGGGTGTAGGCGGGGCTTGGGGGTAGAGGCAGAACTGGGGTGGAGCCTGGGTGGAGTCTCAAGGGAGCCCGAAAATTTTGCCATTATGGGGCCCTGAAATTCCTTTTGGTAGCCCTGATCAGGAACATAGCTAGCTTTCATAATATGTGATAATGAAACTATCAAACTGGTGAGATACTCTCAAAGAAATGATAATTCCATTGTTTTACCCTTGATCTTAATATCTCTTGGTACATGTATCAGAGACACAATAACTGTTATTGCTTTGTGATAGTTCCTTCTCCCATTTTCCTTTATTTTCCCTTGTTTCACCATATTTTTCCTTTTCTCTTACTTCATGTTGTTTAACTCCATTTTATATAATAATTAGAACATTTTCAATAAAAACAGTTTGAGCAACAAATGGAATATCTGCTTAGTAAAAAAATGCTTTTGTGACTCCTTCGTGAACCTCATGTGCTAAAGAAGAGCCACGTCCAGCTGAACCACGGAGAAGGATGATAATGGACTTTATCTGGTCACTTCATGAACATTCTTGATGGTGCCCATCAGGACGTGGCCAGGTGGCATTGCTGCGATTTTTTTTCTCATGCCAAATTAGTATGAGAAAAAAATAGCAGATCTGCTCTGCCCAGGGGTATAACATTGGGTCTTGTGCTATCTGATAAAACATCAGATAGTTCTAGGCCATATTATATGGTTATGTGAACAAACTCTTATTGTAATAAACTATTTTTTTTTTTAACTTGGAACTTCTGTGATCATGTTGGCTTACTATCCAAAACAGGACCCCTCTATTACTGACACCTGTAGAAGGTCACTTACACACCTGCAGTAAACAGATTTCCCTTGTGTAATATTGTAAGAGGTTAGTTGGATGCAGTGAAGAGCCGGAGGCAGAGAAGGGGTTAACAAGATTTACTACAACAGGTTATGGAAGTACAAGGAATACTCAGCGCAGGGAGATCAAATCAACAGTGGGAAAATGCAGAAACTCTGAGCGCAACAACAGGACTTCCACAAAAAACACAATATTTTGAAAAGGGTGATCGAAAAAGAGATAACTTATCGCTTGAAGATTTTGTTGGGGGAAGGCTGGAATATCTCCCGCCGGCGTCATAGACCGTGGACAATGACTCTGGCTCTGTTATGGAGGAACGAAAAGCACTGTCTCCCCACTAGGAAATGTCATTGCAACATTTCACAACCCTAGCTGGCCATGTGGTTTGTGACACATAAGCAGACACATCTTGTTTCATTTATGAAGGATGGACTCTTAAAGTGAAAGAGCCTATTTTTACAGGGGCATCAGGCAGCATTAATCTTCTTAAAGGGACATTATTAAACAGTGGGTCTCCTATGTTGTTATTGCCTATGCAGTGAGTGGATGGACTGCCAAGAATTACGACACACCCCAATACCCCTTTCACGAGAGGTACAAGAGGGCTTCCTGAAAAAATGTTGCATTTAATGCAAGGCCTGCCCTGCCCCAAAGTTACATGCACCCCAATAAGCTTTTGAAGCCATGTACCGGAAGGGCACAGGAAAATCCACTTCACATTATTCATTTCGTACTCCAATACTGTTTTTTTATACATTGACAGCAAAGCCTGTTGTTCTGCCTTCTTCCATGTATGACGCTGTGTGGATTCCAGCATACGGCTAAACCCTTCATCCACTCCCAGTAACAAGACTGTATGGGTGCTTAAGTCCATATTTATTAGGATGATGTGAACAACAATGGTAAATGATAAAGGATGATATATTGGAGGAGATTGGTGAACACAATATGGATGAGATCGGAGATATAGAAGTGGATGATATCGGAGATATAGAAGTGGATGATTTTGGGTAAAAACTATAAATAAATAGACAGTGCAATATGTCAGTGCTGGCAGATAACATCACAGCAATAATACAAGGTGCTATCATAACAGTAAAGCAATGATACACAGCAGGCATTATTACAAAGTGCTGTTACATCAGTAGGCATCACCACAGAGGCTGAACAATACAACACACAATGCAGTGAAAAGAGATATATAAACAACTTAGGCTGCAAGCATTGTGCTAACTGAATAATGGGGCATCTGTCTAACATGCAGTGTAAAAGCTTTACAAGGAACTGAAAATACATTGCAACATCATGGGGCTGCATCATGGCCAGCCAACACAGATACACAACACATATCACATAACTGCATTAAACCCTCACCGGAATCCGCTTGATATAAGCAGTGATTTTGCAGGGAGCTGGACACGTGTGAGCAGCTCTGGGATCTGAGGGAAAATGGCTACATCCTTCAGCACTGGAAGATGAAGGGGCGGTTCTGAACAGAATAACAATTAAGGGGAAGGAGCCCCTAACTCCAAGAATAGGAAAAAGAAGGGCAACTATGACATCTAATGGCCATAGCTGGAACAGCACTTAAGAAATGTCTTGCTGCACATGAATGGGCAGAGCGCTTTGCTGCCAAGTCATATGCACCCCAATAAGCCTTTGAACCCAGGTACTGGATGGGCACAGGAAAATCCACTTCACATTATTCATTTTGTACTCCCATATTCTTTTCTTATGCATTGACTGCAAGGCCTGGCCCGCTGCCAAGTCATATGCACCCCAATAAGAATCTGAAACCACGTACTGGATAGTCACATGAAACAAAAGTTTCCATTATTATTTTATTTTTTATTACCATAAAGTTTGTCCCTAAAGTGAATGCAAGACCTGGCCCTAATTTGCACTCACCACAATCCCCCTTGTAAGAAACATGGGGGAGGCTTTCATAAAAAATTCACATTACAAAGGAGCATTTCATCTATACTTGGAATGCCCATACACAAACATTTCCCCCTGGGGGTACATATCAACATAGCATGTAATTTTTTTTTTAGGGGCATCATAAACACCTTGCAAAACTGTAATGTGGTTTACTACACAGTTGCTGCTGGGAAGGTGCAGGTTTTCAGTAAAAATATGGCAGACGAATCACTGGATGAAGTGATCAGGAAAAGGGGCATGGTGATGACAGGAATGGGAACATACATGATTAATAACAGTAGTGGCTATGGGAGGTATGAGATCTAGGATACAGCCTACAATGATTCGTCGTTTAGCCACCATTAATTACCAGAATGGTTTTCATGCCCGTCAGAAGATCGGTGTAACAGATGCACGTGTGAGACTCGGCCTAAAAATTGCCCGTCCAAAATATGTTGCCAAAGATGCACGTGTCTGTATAAAGGGCAAAGTGCAACATGTTCGTGAGATGCTAAATTAGAGAAAGCAGGTCAGTGTTGGAGGAAAACCAAACAAACTGATGCTCGTGGAAAACTAAGTTTAAAGAGGAGTGCACCGTCCGTGACTACACTGGGTGCAGAATTATTAAGCAAATCAGTATTTTGATCACATCATCCTTATTATACATGTTGTCCTACTCCAAGCTGTATAGGCTTGAATGCCAACTGCCAATTATGTAAATCAGTTGATTTGCATCTCTGTAATGATGAGGGGTGTGGTCTAATGACATCAACACCCTATATAAGGTGTGCTTAATTATTAGGCAACTTCCTTTCCTTTGGCAAAATTGGTCCAAAGAAAGATTTGACGGACTTTGAAAAGTCAAAAATTGTGAGATGTCTTGTAGAGGGATGCAGCAGTCTTGAAATTGCCAAACTTTTGAAGCGTGATCACCGAACAATCAAACGTTTCATGGCAAATATTCAACAGGGTCCCAAGAAGCGTGTTGATAAAAAAGGCGCAAAATAACTGCCCATGAATTGAGGAAAATCAAGCGTCAAGCTGCCAAGATGCCATTTGCCACCAGTTTTGCCATATTTCAGAGCTGCAACGTTACTGGAGTATCAAAAAGCTCAAGGTGTGCCATACTCACGGACATGACCAAGCTAAGGAAGGCTGAAAAACGACCACCTTTCAACAAAAAAGATAAAACGTCAAGACTGGGCCAAGAAATGTCTTAAGACTGATTTTTCTAAGGTTTTATGAGCTGATGAAATGAGAGCAACTCTTGATTGGCCAGATGGATGGGCCCGAGGTTGGATCAGTAAAGGGCAGAGAGCTCCACTCCGACTCAGACGCCAGCAAGGTGGAGGTGGGGTACTGGTATGGGCTGGTATCATCAAAGATGAACTTGTGGGACCTTTTCGGGTTGAGGATGGAGTGAAGCTCAACCCCCAGACCTACTGGCAGTTTCTGGAAGACACCTTCTTCAAGCAGTGGTACAGGAAGAAGTCTGTATCGTTCAAGAAAAACATGATTTTCATGCAGGACAATGCTCCATCACATGCATCCAAATACTCCACAGCGTGGCTGGCCAGTAAAGGTCTAAAACAAGGAAAAATAATGACATGGCCCCCTTGTTCACCTGATCTGAACCCCATACACAACCTGTGGTCCCTCATAAAATGCGAGATCTACAGGGAGTGAAAGCATTACACCTCTCCGAACAGTGTCTGGGAGGCTGTGGTGGCTGCGGCACGCAATGTTGATCGTAAACAGATCAAGCAACTGACAGAATCTATGGATGGAAGGCTTTTGAGTGTCATCGTAAAGATAGGTGGCTATATTGGTCACTAATTTTTTTGTTTTGTTTTTGAATGTCAGAAATGTTTATTTCTAAATTTTGTGTTGCTCTGTTGGTTTACCTGGTGAAAATAAACACATGAGATGGGTATATATTTGGTTTTTATTAAGTTGCCTAATAATTCTGCACTGTAATAGTTACCTGCACAAACAGATATCCTCCTAAGATAGCCAAATCTAAAAAAAACCACTCCAACTTCCAAAAATATTAAGCTTTGATATTTATGAGTCTTTTGGGTTGATTGAGAACATAGTTGTTATTCAATAATAAAAAGAATCCTCTCAAATACAACTTGCCTAATAATTCTGCACACGGTGTATAAACACACCCGTGGCATAAGCTTCTTTATCTTCACCCATACATATTACCAATAATATCCAAATGTACCAGTCGAAAATAATTTGTCCTAGTGTAACGAACACTAAGGAATGCCACTAAACGTACATAACCACGACCCTTGGTAACACCAGATTTCCTCTTTACAAATTATGGAAGATGATGGTATTGATGACAACTTTGAAATTTACCATATCCACACCAAGAAGATGAAGATCACAGCTGCAAAAAAATGTGCAAAAAAGTCCGTGAATGTTTGGAAAATCATTTTCTCTTGGGCAAAGTTTCCCTCTTACTAAAGTGGTACTGAATGATGCATACAAAGCTCTCATGTCTACTCAGCGTGAGATGCTTGAAAGATGATGTGTTCTGATTTGTCCATGTCCACTTTTTAAAGCGAGCAGAAAAGAAGGATGATACTGCCTGAAGACATGTGATTTTGGTCAGCAAGAAGGTGATGTCAGGTACAGATAGGTAGATGTGTGTGTCATCGGCGTAGTGATGATATTGCAAACCGTGACATTACATCAGCTGTCCCAGGCCAAAGGTTTAGATGGAGAAGAGTAGGGATCCTAGAACTGAGCCTTGGGGAACACCGAAAGACAGGTGTCGAGGTGAGGAGGTGGTGTGGGAGAGGGAGAAAATGAATGTCCCCCTAACAGTCTTGTTGTTTTTTAAAGACTCTGCCGATAACCCCTAAAAGGCCATTTGCACCACCGGCCATGCCGCATCAGCAAGGGTAGCAAAACTACCAGCCTTACCACCAGCATGATCAGGCACATGGCAGCAAAGCACCCGACTGTTGATTGAACATCAGGCTCCATGAACAGTGTCTACGGGTGATACCACTGCTTCTTCCACTGTTGTGCGTGCAAGCCAATCCCCTGCCCATGGTGCATGCAAAGATGCCTCCTGCCCTGCATCTGTAGTTGCACACAAACTCAACTAGCACCATTAACAAGCACGTCCACGTCCTTGTCCCAACGCAGCATTCAGTCTTCCATACCCCAGTCCTTGGAATGCAAGCGTAATTACGCAGCCAACTCCACAGAACTTAATTCACACATTTCTCATCTGCTTGCACTTGAAATGTTGCATTTTAGGCTCATGGGAGACGGAAGCTTTCCGCAACCTGATGGTGGAGACCGTCACAAGGTACTTGGTCCCCACCCACCATAATTTCTCCCGGTCTGCCGTCATGACATTACACAAGCAAGCACGTGTCCCACAACATTACCCGGGCCCTCAACAATGCTGTTACAAGGAAAGTGCACCTAACCACAGACACCTGGACAAGTGCTTTTCGGCAGTGACAGTACATCTCGCTGATGGCACACTGGGTTACCGTAGAAGAAGTCATGACCCAGATGGACATTGGGAGACCATGTCACAGATGTATGGAGGAGACAGGTTGTGGAAGGGTTTGTATGTCATAGTTAAGATTTTGAACTGTAGCCTATGGGCAATAGGAAGGCAGTGAAGGGCCCGGCAGAGGAGAGGCTGGGGAATAACAGAGGGACAGTTGGATTACTTTGGCAGCAGATAGGATAGATATGAGTGGTTCAAGAGTGCTAGAGGGGAGGCCAGCGAGTAGAAGGTTGCAATAGTTGAGGCGGGAGATCATGAGGGCGTGCACAAACATTCTGAAGTTTCTTGGAATGTACAGATCCAGGAAATGTTTTTGAGTTGTAGTGGACAGGAGGAGGCAAGGGCTTGGATTTGTAGCTTGAAAGAGAGGGCAGAGTCGAGGATCAAACCGAGGCCACGAACATGTGGGACTATTTGTCCCGGTGTGCCTTCCCGGCATTACACAGGTACGTGTCCCATAACATTACCCGTGCTCTCCATAATGCTGTAACTGGGAAAGTCCACCTAACCACAAACACGTGGACAAGTGCTTGTGGTCAGGGACGGTACATCTCACTGAGGCACACTGGATTAACATAGTGGAAGCCGGGACCCACTCCGACTTTGGTATCGTGCACATCCTCCCAACCCCGAGTATTGCGGATCCTACATCAATCTGGGTTGCCCACACAGTCTACAGCTCCTGCACCTCCACCTCCTTCGCCACCTCTTCAGCTTCCATCTCCAAAAGTAGCACATCAGTCACAAGCTGGAACTACTGAGGCACTGCCTCATCCAAGCGGCAACAGGCTGTGCTGAAGCTAATATGCTTAGGTGACAAACCGCAAAATGATGAAGAGTTGTGGACAGCTGTAAAAGAGCAGGCAGATCTGTGGCTGATCCCAGCAAAGAGCAAACATATGAAAGGCATACTAGAGCACACAAATCACCACATTAACAGACAGAGCTATTTATCTGAAGTATTACGGTATATATTTCAGTCAAAAAACGGAGGTGCTTGCATGAAAAAAAGGGAATTAGACCTACCGTTAATTCTGTTTCCAGTAGTCCCTCAGGACAGCACCATGGAGGAAGTCCTCCCTTGACCTATAGCGGGACAGGATCACAGAGAGGTTAAAAGGTCCCTCCACCCTCCAGTGTTTTTTCAAAGTACCACCGAGGATGGATGGAAATGGTCCAAACGCGCCCTTACAAACGCATCTATAAGAGACCATTTAATAACTTCATCTTAGTCTGGAGCCATGGCGACCTGACGGACGAACGATCTGCCGGAAGATTGATTCCGTGCAAGCCTAAAGACAAACATAAGGGAGGGAATTAAGGGTGCTGTCCTAAGGGATTACTGGAAACAGAATTACCGGTAGGTCTAATTCCCTTTTTCCATTTCGTCCCTCCGGACAGCACCATGGAGAATACCAAAGGAAAGATCCCAGGGTGGGTACAGAAACCCAAGGACCAAAGTCCCAGGCAAGAACCAGGCCAGATATAGATATGATCTGCAAGATCAAAGAAATATAGATGTCTAAAGAAAAGCGCAAAGATAAACACCGTAGTGAGTGTCTGATCTATGTCTATAATCTCCAATTTCAGTATGAATGTGGTAAACAAGGTATGCAGCAGAAACAGAGTGAAACACACCCGCCGTACCCCCAATACCAATAACCAACAGCCGTGAATTATAGTTGTTGTGATAGATACTTAAAAAACACCGCAGCCACAGAATAGGTTTAAAAACCTTATTGCCCAGCAAAGTATGGTGATAGCCGCAGCCACAACACAATGAGGACTGTACAGACCAGTAATCCGCTGCATGTGGTTAACGACAAAAGGTTGTTCCTTCGTTGGTCCTCCTGGGCTAAGGTTAAACCCTGGTTAGAGATCAGCTTACCATAGTACAAGGAAATCTGCAAGACAGAGACCCTGGACTGCGGGAAGATCAAACCAATAAGTTAGTACATGGATAATGGGCAGAGCATTGGGATGCACATACACTACTCATCCAGGAGATCACATCTATTCCGAACCCTTTGATGTCTAAACCCCCAAGTAAGGCCGGGGTCACACTAACCGACGCAAAACACAGTCCGTATTTTACATGCGTAATACGGATGAATTACCCCTAAAGAGTGCTCCGTATGTCATCCGTAAGCAAGATGTGGTCCCGTATTTTGCGCATGTCAGCATCCGTATGTAATCCGTATGGCATCCGTATGCTGAGATTTTCTCGCCGGCTTGCAAAATGGACATATAATGGAGCCCTATGACAGGGTTTATAACAGAAACCAAAGAATAGATATAGACACATAGAATGCATATATATTATATATATATATATGTATTCTATGTGTATATATCTATTCATTCGTTTCTTTATTAAAACTGTCAGTGTGAGTTTACTGTAAAGAGCACTGAATTGTCGGCTTTGATAAAAGACACCGGGTGTGTATTTCTCGCAAGTCACATGTGTGGTCCGTGTGTAATCCGTATTTTTTGCGCACCCATAGACTTGCATTGGCGTACTACGGCCGTAGTACGCTGACAATCTCAGCATGCTGCGATTGGCACGGAGCCTAGAATACGGATGAGTAATATACGCCTGGTGCGAGGGACCCCATAGAGAATCATTGGTCCGTGTCTAATGCGTGCTTTTAGCGCCTCTCACTCGGCCGTATTCCTCGCCAGTGTGACCCCGGCCTAAGGGTTGATTATTATTGAAGCTAAGGAAATATGCTATCTGCCAGGTAATATCTCCTGCCATTACCCACATAGGGCTTCTTATTAGAAGCACTGAAAGGGAAACGGGGATCACGCCTGTTTTACCTACAGTATGTTAGATACAGGGAGTCTGGACTCTGGAATCGATGAAAGTGGTGTTGGTGGGGGGGTTGTTGGTAAAAAACCTGTAATACGAGAGATTATTTCGAACTGCCTCTATACGAGTCATTAGTCCGGACATTATATATAAGTCAACTTATCTATCTATCTATATATACACACATATATACACGCGTAGCCTAAAAGGCAATTTTCTCAGTGATATTTATACACCCAGACTGCCATGGTGGGAGTAACCATACCCTATAGCTAGAGAGAGTAGTTTTCTCCCCATCACAGAGGGGGATTACCTACTGTGAGGCAATGGGACTATGAGTTCTCAACTCTAAGCGTCCAGGTTACAGATTCTTTATCTCAGGAGCCCTGACTGCTGTAAGGACAGTGTGTGTGGTATCCTCTGCCACCTGACGCAGTGCTGCTGTTTCGCCACAAGGTAATGAAAAAAACAGTGTTTAAGAGCCGTGTTGCTCGAAACGCATATGGTCTCATTGCACACCACCCCCTGTCATTGCTGTGCCATCTGAGATGTCTGTTTTGTCATTTTGAATTTTTTAAGGATCATCCAATAAAATTTTTTTTTTTTTTAATTTTTAAATAAGCCTTGTGAGTGAGCTGGATCCACTTCTATTTTCCCTATTGCCTTGGAGGCTGTGCAGCAGTGAGGAAGCCGTGCTCCTTCTTGTGCTTGGAATTATATCTCGGGGGTGAGCTGAATGTTCTCTTTTGTTTTTACAAAGGCAATGATGCAGTTCCTGGTAAACATAATACAACAGACTTATGTGACAAAAATCTGTCTACTGGATGTTGATCAAGGCAACTAGTCTGATTGCCGTATGTGGAGCTGGGAAAGATTCTCTCCTTCCACCTCATGGGATTTACTGCTCCCAGGACCGTAGTATGTCCTTTGTAGGATGAATCCAAAGATGTATATCTCCCTTTAAAGCTAATTATGCAAGAGACTTGCCCTTAGCACTCAAGGCAGTAGCTCCTTGAGAGTTCTGTTCCAGACGGAAGAAATGCTACTTTACTAGGCCAATTCAAGCATAGGTGGGTTTTTTTTTTTTGGCTAAGCTCGGATGCCAAGAATGAAGCAACAAAAGTTGGATCTGGGTCCAAACTGAAGGACTCTGGGCCTGAGATAAAACGTGAAGTGGTAGGCCAACAAAACAGGGTGCGGCCACACAACAAGGCCCAAGTCAGATGGTCTAAGCCAGAGGCCCACAGCCAGCGGCACAAAGCCACAACACCCGAAGTACTATGAGGCACCATGATGTACCATGAAGCACTATGAAACACTAGTGATACACCCTGAGGCACAGGGACACCAAAGCACTATGATGCCATATGATGCACCAAAGCATTATGACGCAATATGATGTATAGAGACGCTATGAAGCACTATGATGCCATATGAAAAAAGGCACTTATGAAGCGCTATGATGCAATATGATGCACAAAGGCACCCTGAAACACTGATGCAATATGATGCAAAAAGGTACTATGTTGCAATATGAAGTAATATGATGAGGGGCATGAGGCCTATGAAGCACTATGATGCAATATGAAGCAATATGAAGTAATATGATGAGGGGCACTGTGAAGCAGTATGCTGCAATATACACAGAGGCCTATGAAGCACTATGATGCCTAAAGGCAATATGATGCACTATAATGCGATATGATGCAGCGTTGCTGTGAAACACTCTGATGCAATATGATGTCGAATTACTGAGAAGTACTATGGTTCAATATGCAGAGGCACTATGAAGCACTATGCCATATGGTGCAACCTGATGTACTCAATATAATGCCTAGAGGCAGTATGACAGAGGTACTATGATGCAATCTGGTGCAACGTGATGCACTCCATATAATGCATAGAGGCACTATGATGTAATTATGTACAGAGGCATTATGATGCCATCTGATGCCCCGGGCACTATGGATGCAATATGATGCACTATGATGTAATATGATGCAGAGGCATCCTGAAGCAATATGATCCATAGAGGCACTCGATATAAAGCATTGAAGCATTATAATGCAATATGAAGCATAGAGGCACTCAATATAGCGCATAGAGGCAATATGATGCATAGAGATACTCAATGTGATGCTATGTTGAAATGATATGCACAGAGACACGTCCATATAAAGCATAAAAGCACTATAATGCGATATGAAGCATAGAGGCACTCAATGCATAGAAGCAACCTGATGCATAGAGATACTCAATGTAATGCGTAGAGGCAGTATGATGCAATATGATGTCCAGAGGCACTCCATATAAAGTATAAAAGCACTATAATGCAATATGAAGCATAGAGGCACTCAATGCAAAGAAGCAACATGATGCATAGAGATACTCAGTGCCATGCATAGAGGCACAATGCAATATGATGGACAGAGGCCCTCAATATAAAACATAGAAGCACTCTAATGCGATATGAAGCATAGAGGCACCCAATATATTGCATAGAAGCCATATGGTGCAGAGAAACACTCAATGTAATGCATAGAGGCAGTCTGATGCAATATGATGTACAGAGGCCCTCAATATAAAGCATGGAAACGCTATAATGCAATCTAAAGCATAGATGCTCAATATAATCCGTAGACCCAACCGTTGCTCTCAATCCTGTTGAGTGGTGTGATTTTCTTTCTTTTCCTTTCCCTCTGTGTCTCTACGGCTAGGGCCATGAGCTGCCACTCTGAACGGAACATCTCATTTGTCAGCCTGACCCCACCCGAAGGAGCTAATTACTGAGCTGCAGCTGGAGGGCCTTCATGGAGACACTGTGCTGCATTAACCCCCTGTGTCCTCCTATGGATAGAGTAGTTAAGTCGAACCATGAGATGTAACCTGGACATATGGCCTTATTATAGCCTAGAGGTGCAAGGCTTAGCTGCATATATGTGAACAAATACCTCATCACCTGAGCAGCTTTCAGCACAAAGGCATGAGACTAGCATCCGTCCAGAGGCCTAGGCCATCAACAGCATTCCACCGTGCACTTACCTGTGCTGGCTCCATACCTGCTAGAAAACAGGGGGAGCTGGTAATGCCGAGTGCCCACCATGGAGGGAAGCGGCGTCCCGTCAGGCATGCTGCATTACTGCCAATGATTTCTTCTCCTGTGCCCGAGATCCAGGAAACTCGCCCGTTGCCTGTCTCGTTCTGCACAACCGCGTTCTACAGCGGAACGCACGCCGACCTGCTCTGGCATTACCGGAGGAGCGACGCCTTCTTCTCCCCTGATTTCCGTAAGTAGCAGTGGCTTGCAGGCCGGCGTCAGAGCCGAGAGCCTCGACTGTGGGAGGAAGCGGCTCTACCCAGGAGCCTCATCCGCACCCTGGTCTCTGTGGCTGAGGGACCCCCCTAGGAGGGTTTCAGCCCCGGGCTGCTTGACAGGGGGAAGGTTTGGCCCAGCCGCCCGATCCCCCTGGGCCCCGTCAAACGTTCACCTTCTATCTTCACTCCTCCTGGAGCAACCTCTCCTACGACCGTCCCCTTTGGGACAGGAAAAACACTGGAGGCTGGAGGGACCTTTTAACCTCTCTGTGATCCTGTCCCGCTATAGGTCAAGGGAGGACTTCCTCCATGGTGTTGTCCAGAGGGACGAAATGGAAAACATGAATATTTCAATGTGAAGCGAAAAAAAGAGAAATATGCAGCACTCCAGTCGTGGACCCGTAGAAGCGAGTAATCGCGAAATGGCCGTTGTCCGGCACCTCCCTCCCCTAGCATTCCTCTAACATCCTGCATGTCCACTTAACTATTGATGGAATTTATGTGAAATAAAGACGCACAATTTTTCAGCTATATCGGTGAGTGCTGCATATTTCTCCTTTTTTCGCTTCACATTGAAATAGATCTGTGGCTGACACCGCTGAACCCACAGCAAGGCATGGTTGTGTGTGACAATGGCTGGAACCTGGTGGCTGGTCTGTGGCAATGCGAGCTCACACATGTGCCATGGCTGGCTCATGCGCTTAATCTCATTAGTCAATGTTTTCTGAAAAGCGACACAGAGCTGACAGATCTGCTAGAAAAGTACAACTCTCTGCGTACCCATTTTGAAAGTCATCTCCATCTTCATCCGCCCTTGCTGTGCCTCAGCGGCGCTTGCAGCTTCTGGCTCACTGACTGGTGTGTGATGTCCTCAGGGGATGGAACTCTACACTGCAGATGTTGGAAAGGATTTGTGAGCAGAAGAGGGCATTTGGTGACTAATCTACCAGCATCAACAAGGTTGTCGGTAATCAGTTCTGACTTCACACATAAAATCTCAGGAGTGGACATGGATTTCAGACATATGTGCCATCCTCCAAAACTTTGAGGAATCCACCAAGTTGGTGGTTATTTATATAGAGCAAACATATTTGCAGTTTAACAGTTTCAAGCACAACAGTCCTAAGTAATAACGACAACAATATTACAATAATTAAACCAAAATAAAATGACTCTGCTCGTGACAGCTTGCATTCTACACTAAGTAACAACGATATCAATAATTAACCCCCAAAAATGCAATCCTGCTCGTGACAACTTACAATTTACAATGAGGTGGGGGAGATAAAAACTACAGGGGTATATTTACAAGAATGTATTTACAACTAGCTGAAGAGCCCGGCGCTGCCTGGGCATAGTTACTAACTGTGGTTAGTTATAGCAAATTATAATTATCCTCCATCCCATAGTCCCGTGCCCATATACCCATCATACATAACCACTATCCCATAGGCCTGTGCCCATATACCTGTCGTACATATCCTCCATCCCATAGTCCAGTGCCCATATACCCATCACACATCCTCCATCCCATAGTCCCGTGCCCATATACCCGTCATACATATCCTCCATCCCATAGTCCAGTGCCCATATACGCATCACACATCCTCCATCCCATAGTCCCGTGCCCATATACCCGTCATACATATCCTCCATCCCATAGTCCAGTGCCCATATACCCATCACAGATCCTCCATCCCATAGTCAACCATTATGACATCATAATGAGCGGCAGGGCTTGCAACCTATGATAACATCAGCATCGCCATGGCAACCATTATGACATCATAATGAGGGGCGGGGCTTGACACGCACACACTCTTTCCCCATTATGTAGATAGGGGCATTATGACATCATAATGAGGGGCGAGGCTTGACACGCACACTCTTTTTCCACATTATGTAGATAGGGGCACAATTATTTGGTAAATTGGAACGCGCAGGGTTAAAATTTCACCTCACAACATAGCTTAGGACGCTCTCGGGGTCCAGACATGTGACTGTGCCAAATTTTGTGGCTGTAGCTGCGATGGTGCGGATGCCTATACCGGACATACAGACACACACACATACATACATACATACACACATTGAGCTTTATATATAAGATGATGTTTTTACAATGATATTACTGAGGTTAGTCGAAAGTCGTGGAGGCCTGAGGACAAGGAGGAGGAGATCATGGTCAGTCGTACTCTTGGTAAGGACACGGAAGTATTGACTGTTAGCAGTCTTACACGCATGGCTGAGTTTATGTTACGCTGCTTTTCCCGTCACCCTTGCATTTTCAAAATTTTGCTTGATGGGCAATACTGATTGGTGACACTTATAGACCCACGCTACAAGGAGAACTTTATATCTCTTATTCCAGAGGCAGACAGGTGTACTAAAATGTTGGAGGACCAGAGGGCCCTTCTTGCGGAATTATTAAAAAAATTCCCATATGAAAACGCTGACAGCAGAGGTCTCAGTTCATTGGCGAAGCAAGGAGTACAGGTGAGAGAGACACAACTCAAATCCAGCAGACGCAGTGGTACACTGGCAAAGTTCGGGGAGAGTTTTCTCAGACCATCCCATCGCCCTGACCCCGAGGCACGGGGGACTCTCACAAAGAGTGCAAAGTTTGGGAAAATGCTGCGGGAGTACCTTGCTGACCGCACCAACGTCCTCTGTCATTCCTCTGTGCCTTATAATTATTGGTTATCCACGCTGAACACGTGGCATGAACTTGCTCTCTCTACTGCGCACGTGCGTGGTACTCATGGTCAAGGAACGCACAGCGCCTCGCTCTCTGGTGGTCAGTGGGCACACAGCGCCTCGCTCTCTGGCAGTATCACTTTTAGTGGCGGGAGCCAACGGGAACAGCCCTTTGCAGCGCCAGTGCTCTAAGGATGGAGCACACTGCTCAGCCTCCTATGCGCTGCTTGTCCACGCCAAAAATCTCTGCTGTCATGCCCGCTTTCTCTTAAGCTGGCCCCCTGCCTCTAGGTCACTGGGTCTGTCCGTCTGCTACAGTTTGACGCGGTGTTGGCACTTTGGGTGCGTAGTGCACTGCCCCCCTTGCTGCTCACACGCTCACAGCTGGGGACTCACTCCTACTTTGCATTTTTTTCCTCAGCTTCCGGACAGGTTCCCTGTCTAAACATGCCCCCTCTTCCTGGGTAATGGGGTCTGTCCGTTCCCCTATTCCTTCCCCTGGGAAATAGGGGACGCAGCCTTGACAATTCCAGACCCGATGCAGCACATGTACCCGCAGCCCGGTCATCCTGACCCCGTACATATCTGGCCAATCAGTTCTTTAATGCAAGCATCATTACATCCAGAACAGTTTCATTTTGAAGGACTTTGTGGCTCATATCAATCCACAAGATGACACTAGTCATCTTGTCTCCTAGTCTCCAGCATCCATACTACCCAGTTGCACACAGTATGTTACCTGCCTCACTAGAGACAACAAAACAATGGACTTGTTCTTTGCCAATGTGAGAGGGGCATATGCCTCGTCAGCCCTACCGCCCCTTGGAAGATCGGATCACAACCTAGAGCACCTCCAACCCGTGTACAAGCCACTTGTACAGAGAACCTGCTGTCACTCGCACAGTGAGGATATGGACTGAGGAGAGTGATGATGCTCTGAGAGACTGCTTTGAAACAACCACTTGGGAAGTGCTGCAAGATTCATATGGTGATGACATGGATGGTCTCACACACTGTATAACAGACTACATTAATTTCTGTGTAGACAACATGGTACCCACAAAAGTAGTGAGGTGCTTCTCTAACAATAAACCAGGGATCAGCCCCGGAATAAAGGCTCTTTTCAAAGAGAAGTTGGCCTTCAGATCAGGTGACAAGGGCAGGCTGAGAGAGGTGCAGAAAGATCTGAAGAATCTAATCAGGCAGGGAAAGGCTAATTATAAGACAAAGATTGAACTGAAATTGTCACAGAAAAGGATTCATGAAGTCTGGGAGGGTCTAAAGCCTATGTCTGGGCATAGACAGACTGTCGCCAGGATGGTTGTAGATAAAGAGGGGCTTAATGAACTTAATCTATTCTTTAACAGATTTAATCACACACTGGCTGCTCCTGCCCCTGCATATCATTCACACCTCTCTGCTACAATAACCTCACCCCCTGCTGCAACTTGTCAACTGAGCCAGGGTCTGTTCTTCACAAGTACCCAGGTTGCAAAAGAACTGGATAAGATCAAAGTTTTGAAGGCTGCAGGTCCTGACGGTGTTGAGGTAGGGCTAAATTAACCCTTCACGGTTGAGCCAGTGATTTCCAAATTAATTCACAGGGCGTTGCTAGCAACTGGGAATGACCACACGGAGACGGGGGTCTCTGTACGGGAGGATCGAGGCAGATCACTGAGCCCCTTTACTGAATCTCACATTACATAGCATTCTGCTTAATTATGCAAAGTATACAGCAACCAATAGAATCGTAATACATGTAAGCCAATAGTATTGCAAGAGAATCAGAATATGTCCCTAGCTGCGTGATGTAGAATATAGAACAATAGCACATTCTTTTAGGGTCTCATCTCATATCTCATATCTTGTACAAGCTGGAACAGTCTGGCTTCATAACAGCCGTGAACTTTCATCTAGTTAAGTTACAAAATTTAACTCGTAAACAGCAAAATGGCGTCGCAAGCACAAAAATGGATCCCGGAGAACAAGATGTCCTGTACATCTGAATACTGTACTTCACAATTCCCCCCTAGATAAATTTTGATAACACATATGCAGCATCAGAGGTGCTATCCCAAGCTAACAGCTTGAGGGGTACTGGTCTTCATATGACTGATGCCGTGTTACCAGTCATGGCTGTCGCGGCGACCCGTCCCCCCCTGTATACTGCAGTTCACGAATAACAATTTTTGATGCCGGTGGTGGAGATCTTTTGTAGGTAGCCATGCGCTTGGCTTCAACATCTTCATCAAGTAGCCTTTTAAGATCGGTGTAGAGAAGAGCAGGGGCAACGACACCTTTGGTATCATCATTATCTGGCTTAGTGCAGAATTTCCTAATACATACAGAAATACACCAAAGAACAAGTTTTAGTATCACATATACAACAAGGAGACAGGCAGCAATGTGTAACAAGCTCTGTAAGATCCCAGCTCTCCAGCCCCCAATTCCCTTAAACCAATTGGCTGGATTGAGAAAGGAGAAGGTGTCTGACCACCAACTGTCCTTAGTACGATCATTGTCTTTATCGTATTGATCTCTGAGTCTTTGAATGTCTTCTAACTTTAACTTCATAGTACTGTTAGGATCTATATAATGACAGCAAGCGGGTCCAATGACCTGACACATACCACCTTGTGCTGCTGTTAAGTAGTCCAGCACTATAGTTTGTTGATTAGTGACTATAATAAGTTGATTTTGGACAGCAACAGTAGTGTTAAGTATGTCCAATATATCCCAAATTTGATCATCTAGATAATCTGTGGCCCTAACCAATTTATCCCACATTTGTGTAATCATAGGGTAAATGAAAATGGAACTGACAATTTTATTGGCCACACTCATCTGTACTAAATGTGGTCTCCCTGAAGGGCAGGGTGAATTGTCCGCAGCTCTTTTGTATAATGTATGTTTGGGTATAGCCTGTGTATCCAACTGTTTGTTCGGAATAACTAAGGTGGCCGGGGTCAAGCGACCCAGAGAACAAGTACCTCTTACCCCTACTGGCAACCATTTATAAGCATTGTCTCCACATACCCAGAACATGTCATCAGGTAAATCCCATAGGGCTGAATGTTGCAGTACCAATCTATAAGTTAAGTCTATGAATGCAGATGCATTCTGAAGCATACACCAAGCTGGAGATTGTCCTAAAGGACTACAATCACCTACATCGGGATTTCCACAAGTGGGGGTTCCTGGCACATATTCAGAGGACTCATTACAAGATATATTGCCAGAAATACTGGCACAGGTTTCGTTAGAACCCTGGGGAAACAAATTAGAAAATTCCCATGACGTGTTATGTAACCTTCTTTCTAGCAACATTGGTTTGAAGGCATCAGTAGAGTGTGAAGTTACATTGAAACTGACTTGTAGACCATACGTTGGAACTTGCCCCAGATTGGTTAGACTAGTCTTATTCTTAGGGACCCAAACCCCCCCTTTGTAGGCCAAATATTGAAGTTGTGTATTACTTCCTGAAAGGTTACCTTGCCACCAGGGGTATCCCACCCATCCCACAATAGGTATACCAACAGTTAAATTCCATAATTTAGCATTATCTGTGGCACTATTAGCGAGTGTGTCAGAACAGTCAGTCCAAGCAAATAACTCCTCGGGTGGAACAGGGATAGCCAAAAAGGGGATGCTTGTGGCTGACACTGGTGAATACGTGCAGATCCAACAGTCTGCAAGAGACTTGGAATTGTCCAACAAATCTCTCAGTAATTTTTCATGATGTTGTATAAACTTATTATTCAAGGACGTTGGGGAATTTAGGCTGTACCATGCGGTTACCAATAATAACATGGAAAATGCGAAAGACCAAAACATTATGCCCCTTCATTTGCTATTGGCTTGTTGGGTGATGAGGAGGACTTCATAGGGACCGTCATACAAAGGTTCTAGTCCGTGCTTCCTGACATGCCTTTTCACGACTACCAAATCACCAGGCTTCAGGTTATAGCAGGTGTCGGTTTCTGCTGAATCTGGAAAAGAAGAGGAAACTAGAACATGGGCACATGGGTGTTAGTAAAAAATCTTGCTAAGCTGAATAACATATTGAACAGCACGGTCAGTTTCTTCTGATAACTGCTGAGGCTGGAAATTTGCAACTGGGGGCCTAGCACCAAACAATATCTCATATGGGGACAGGCCATATTTTACAATAGGGGTAGTACGAATATGGTATAGTACAATGGGTAGGAGCTCTGGCCATGGAGCCGTAGTCTCCTGCATCATTTTGGTCTATTGTCCCTTCAGTGTGCCATTCAGCCTCTCAACTTTCCCACTGGATTGTGGGTAGTACGGAGTATGGAGGGCTACAGTGGATCCAAGCATTGTCAAAACTTCTTGGTACACATGAGAAGAAAAGGCCGGACCTTGGTCACTTTCAACAACTTCTGGAACCCCATATCTGCATATAACTTCCATCACCAGTTTCTTCGCTGTGGTCTTTGCAGTCATGTTGGTAACAGGGAATGCTTTCGGCCAACTGGAGAACCGGGGCCCAGTAGAATTTTTGCACCAGTGCGAGGGCCTGATTCTTTCCTCGATGTGTAGGCCCATGTGCCCATATGGCAATAGCAGGGTACATCCGCTTAGGGAGACACACGAGTTGGTCCTTTTTCCAGAGACCATTATCCATACGTGCCCCATCAGTCTTCCATTGCTTCACCTCTTCCTTTGGAGACATTCTCTGCATCGTCATTAAGCGGTCTCACGGGGTCCGACAGAAAACTTCAGTCTGTTGTAGATCCTCAGGTTCTTGTAGGGTCAGTGCTTCTTGTAACTGTTTACGCTAAGAGCGTGTGGTCACCACAGTTGGTATGGTTGGTTCAACGGGTTACAGAGCGACGGCTTTTGCTTGCATATCCGCAAATGCGTTGCCAACAGTCTGTGGTCTGGTCCTAGGACCGTGCACCTTAACTTTGATAATGGCCAACTGAGTAGGTAATTTGATCGAGTCCATGAAGGTTTTAACAGCTTCAGCATTTTTCACTGGGGTTCCGGCAGTAGTAATAAACCCTCGATTGGCCCATAGAGCCCCAAAATCGTGAGCAATACCAAATGCATACCGTGAATCCGTGTATATATTAGCCCGTCTGTTCTTGGCCAAAGTACATGCAGTAGACAGAGCCTGGAGTTCTGCTTCTTGTGCTGACTGTGAGGGCGGGAGCGCAGCTGTGTGCACTACAGTGTCCTCTGTGGTAACAGCATATCCCGAGTGGAATCTACCAAACTCGTCAGCATATCTTGAACCATCCGTGTATAACACCAGATCAGGATTTGGGAGTGGATTCTCACTGACATTTGGTGGAGTAGCTGTTTCTTCAGTCAGAAGTTGGGAACAGTCATGTTGGAGGTAATCCTCATCACTGCCATCTTTCCTTATAGTTCATTATACCGTCTTTCAAGGCGTTGTAAAGGGGTTGCATTATGCGGGATGCATCCGGTATCCACTGACAAAAATAAATACATAGTCCAAGAAAACGCTGGAGTTCAATTTCATCTTTTGGGATAGGAAGGGAGCTGACAGCTATTTTTCTTTCTTCTGCGAGGTGTCTGGCACCCTGAAGGAGACAGTGACCCAAGAATATCACTTGACCAAGGCAGAAGTGAAGTCTCGAGGCCGAAACTCGACAGTTCAGTGCTTCCAGATGCTTAAGGAGGCTAGCAATGGCAGAAATGGCAAAAGACACCTGCTCATATTTTTTTTTTTTTTTTTGCAAACTGGTTGGGATTGTTTTAGGCCCCTTGTGGCATAACTGTCCATATTAACTGTCGGCCATGATAAGTGAATGCAAATAGAAACTGGCAGTCTGGGTGTAACGGAATGCTAAAGAAGGCATTGGTAAGATCAATAACTGTAAACCAAGCAGCATCCTGGGGTATTTGGGACAAAAGAGTATGAGGATTAGGCACCAGGTTTGAGAAACACTTTTACTGGTTCTACAGGCATTTTCCCTATATCAATTGACCCTTTTGACCAGAGTTTAGATAGTATCTCTGAGAGGTATGGGGTGAGTCGTTGATCCTCAGGCAATATTGGGAGTGGATCTGAGCCTATCAGGGCCATCATAACAGTAGGAAGGGCATGCAAAATACAGATTTCCTCACTGTCTTCATCTACATAGGGATTATATAACAAAAAAAAACATCTGACCATCATCTTGGAATTGTATTCCGGAGCGCAACTGTGATAATTAATCTACCCCTAGTAAATTTACTGGACATGTGGGAGAGATCACGAACTGAGCAGTAACGAGAATTAGCAGGGAGGGGCCGAGGAGCAAGATTCCCACTAGCTGAAGTCTGAAGAAGGGGGGCGAGAGTTTGCTGTGTGGGCTGAAGGGCACACTGTGTGCTCGCAGCTGCGGTGGGGGCTAGAGGCTGCTGTTTGCTTTTTTTTTTTTTTTTTTCTCTCTCTCTCTCCTGAACAGAGCAGGTTAAAGTCTGAAAACTTTTTTTTTACTTTCAATGCATCAGCCGGGGTGGAATTCTCAACGTCAAGTCTAACTGAAATTATTGCCTCTTGCAATTCGGGTCTGAGGCCGGACATCAAAGCTGCCACAAAAAGATATGTATGGGCTTCATTATACAGTGAGCATCCTGGGGTATTTGGGACAAAAGAGTATGAGGATTAGGCACCAGGTTTGAGAAACACTTTTACTGGTTCTACAGGCATTCTCCCTATATTATTTGACCCTTTTGACCAGAGTTTAGATAGTATCTCTGAGAGGTATGGGGTGCGTCATTGATCCTCAGGCAATATTGGGGGTGGATCTGGGCCTATCAGGGCCATCATAACTGTAGGAAGGGCATGCAAAATACAGACTTCCTCACTGTCTTCATAACGTAAGAGCCATCTGACCATCATCTTGGAATTGTATTCCGGAGCGGAACTGTAATAATAAATCTGCCCCTAGTAAATTTACTGGACGTGTGGGGGAGATTACAAACTGAACAGTAACCTTGGGAAAAGGTCCCACAGAAATAGGGTTTATAAAAGTATATTAATTGGGTCTACCATCTACTCCGATTAAAATAGCAGGGGAATGACAATCTCTGAAAATGTTCGAGTCTGGCACAGTGCCAGCATTAGCAGGGAGGGGCTGAGGAGCAGGTTTCCCAGTAGCTGAAGTCTGTGGGGGGGGCAGAGTTTGCTGTGTGGGCTGAAGGGCACACTGATACTGATAAGGGACTGTGAACTCGCAGCCTCGCTGGGCACAATGGTGGGGGCTGGAGCAGCTGCTGGCTGCTAGCTTGCTTTTTTTTTCTCTGTACGCTGAACAGACGGGTTAAATTCTTCTGAAAACTTTTTTTTTTCTTAGCGGGGACTGAGGCTGTCAGCGGTGGCTGATAATAGATACTGTGAGCGTTTAACAAAGAAAAGGTGGGGGCTGCCTCTCGGTCTTCTTGTACAATTCTCATCTAGCAAGGAGACCTCTTCTTTCAAATCATCACTTTTAACTATTAGTCTGCCTAACACATTAGTATCATTAATCTCAGTTCCTTCTTTTAATCACTTCCTCACACCACAGACACTTGCTTGAACCACAATACATCCCGTCCTTGCCATTATAATAGACAATTTTTCCTTCTTCAACATAGCAGTAACAGAAACAATCAGAATTCACTTCCTCTGTTCTTCCTAACACCTTCGTCACACAACTCATGTGCCAAGCCACAAAATTCTTCTTTTCCTTCCACAGATTCTCTCATTTAGAGCTAAATATCCTTTAGTTGTGCACAATACTGGAGCGGCCGTCTCAGTTTGTTCCACCAGGTCAACCCCATCTGGGAAGCCCAAAATTCGCGGTACTCAGTGAAAGGAGGAGGGCGTCTCAGACTATCCCTCCGGACACCTCTGGTTATATACAGTTGTGGCCAAAAGTATTAACACCCCTGCAATTCTGTCAGATAATACTCAGTTTCTTCCTGAAAATGATTGCAAACACAAATTCTTTGGTATTATTATCTTCATTTAATTTGTCTGAAATGAAAAAACACAAAAAGAATTGTCCTAAAGCCAAATTGGATATAATTCCACACCAAACATAAAAAAGAGGGTGGACAAAAGTATTGGCACTGTTCGAAAAATCATGTGATGCTTCTCTAAATTGTGTAATTAACAGCACCTGTAACTTACCTGTGGCACCTAACAGGTGTTGGCAATAACTAAATCACACTTGCTGTCAGTTGACATGGATTAAAGTTGACTCAACCTCTGTCTTGTGTCCTTGTGTGTACCACATTGAGCATGGAGAAAAGAAAGAAGACCAAAGAACTGTCTGAGGACTTGAGAAACCAAATTGTGAGGAAGCATGAGCAATCTCAAGGCTACAAGTCCATTTCCAAAGACCAGAATGTTCCTGTGTCTACCGTGCGCAGTGTCACTAAGAAGTTTAAAGCCCATGGCACTGTGGCTAACCTTCCTAGATGTGGACGGAAAAGAAAAATTGACAAGAGATTTCAACGCAAGATTGTGCGGATGTTGGATAAAGAACCTCGACTAACATCCAAACAAGTTCAAGCTGCCCTGCAGTCCGAGGGTACAACAGTGTCAACTCGTACTATCCGTCGGCATCTGAATGAAAAGGGACTGTATGGTAGGAGACCCAGGAAGACTCCACTTCTTACCCCGAGACATAAAAAAGCCAGGCTGGACTTTGCCAAAACTTACCTGAAAAAGCCTAAAACGTTTTGGAAGAATGTTCTCTGGTCAGATGAGACAAAAGTAGAGCTTTTTGGGCAAAGGCATCAGCATAGAGTTTACAGGAGAAAGAAAGAGGCAATCAAAGAAAAGAACACGGTCCCTACAGTCAAACATGGCGGAGGTTCCTTTATGTTTTGGGGATTCTTTGCTGCCTCTGGCACTGGACTGCTTGACCGTGTGCATCGCATTACGAAGTCTGAATACTACCAACAAACTTTGCATCATAATGTAGGGCCCAGTGTGAGAAAGCTGGGTCTCCCTCAGAGGTCATGGGTCTTCCAACAGGACAATGACCCAAAGCACACTTCAAATAGCACTAGAAAATGGTTTGAGAGAAAGCACTGGAGACTTCTGAGGTGGCCAGCAATGAGTCCAGGCCTGAATCCCATAGAACACCTGTGGAGAGATCTAAAAATGGCAGTTTGGAGAAGGCACCCTTCAAATATCAGACACCTGGAGCAGTTTGCCAAAGAAGAATGGTCTAAAATTCCAGCAGAGCATTTTTAAGAAACTCATTGATGGTTACCGGAAGCGGTTGGTCGCAGTTATTTTGGCTAAAGGTTGTGCAACCAAGTATTAGGCTGAGGGTGCCAATACTTTTGTCTGGCCCATTTTGGGAGTTTTGTGTGAAATGATCAATGTTTTGCTTTTTGCTTAATTCTCTTTTGTGTTTTTTCATTTAAGACAAATTAAATGAAGATAATAATACCAAAGAATTTGTGTTTGCTATCATTTTCAGGAAGAAACCGAGTATTATCTGACAGAATTGCAGGGGTGTCAATACTTTTGGCCACAACTGTATGTATATATCTATATATACCTGAGTTACGTATCCTACCCATACTGATTGGTGACACTTATAGACCCACGCTACAAGGAGAACTTTATATCTCTTATTCCAGAGGCAGACAGGTGTACTAAAATGTTGGAGGACCAGAGGGCCCTTCTTGCGGAATTATTAAAAAAATTCCCATATGAAAACGCTGACAGCAGAGGTCTCAGTTCATTGGCGAAGCAAGGAGTACAGGTGAGAGAAACACAACTCCAATCCAGCAGACGCAGTGGAACACTGGCAAAGTTCGGGGAGAGTTTTCTCAGACCATCCCATCGCCCTGACCCCGAGGCACGGGGGACTCTCACAAAGAGTGCAAAGTTTGGGAAAATGCTGAGGGAGTACCTTGCTGACCACACCAACGTCCTCTGTCATTCCTCTGTGCCTTATAATTATTGGTTATCCACGCTGAACACGTGGCATGAACTTGCTCTCTCTACTGCGCATGTGCGTGGTACTCATGGTCAAGGAACGCACAGCGCCTCGCTCTCTGGTGGTCAGTGGGCACACAGCGCCTCGCTCTCTGGCAGTATCACTTTTAGTGGCGGGAGCCAACGGGAACAGTCCTTTGCAGCGCTAGTGCTCTAAGGATGGAGCACACTGCTCAGCCTCCTATGCGCTGCTTGTCCACGCCAAAAATCTCTGCTGTCATGCCCGCTTTCTCTTAAGCTGGCCCCCTGCCTCTAGGTCACTGGGTCTGTACGTCTGCTACAGTTCGTCGCGGCGTCGGCGCTTTGGGTGCGTAGTGCACTGCCCCCCTTGCTGCTCACACGCTCACAGCTGGGGACTCACTCCTACTTTGCAATTTTTTCCTCAGCTTCCGGACAGGTTCCCTGTCTAAACATGCCCCCTCTTCCTGGGTAATGGGGTCTGTCCGTTCCCCTATTCCTTCCCCTGGGAAATAGGGGACACAGCCTTGACAATTCTGGACCCGATGCAGCACATGTACCCGCAGCCCGGTCATCCTGACCCCGTACATATCTGGCCAATCAGTTCTTTAATGCAAGCATCATTACATCCAGAACAGTTTCATTTTGAAGGACTTTGTGGCTCATATCAATCCACAAGATGACACTAGTCATCTTGTCTCCTAGTCTCCAGCATCTATACTACCCAGTTGCACACAGTATGTTACCTGCCTCACTGAGAGACTGCTTTGAAACAACCACTTGGGAAGTGCTGCAAGATTCATATGGTGATGACATGGATGGTCTCACACACTGTATAACGGACTACATTAATTTCTGTGTAGACAACATGGTACCCACAAAAGTAGTGAGGTGCTTCTCTAACAATAAACCAGGGATCAGCCCCGGAATAAAGGCTCTTCTCAAAGAGAAGTTGGCCTTCAGATCAGGTGACAAGGGCAGGCTGAGAGAGGTGCAGAAAGATCTGAAGAATCTAATCAGGCAGGGAAAGGCTAATTATAAGACAAAGATTGAACTGAAATTGTCACAGAAAAGGATTCATGAAGTCTGGGAGGGTCTAAAGTCTATATCTGGGCATAGACAGACTGTCGCCAGCATGGTTGTAAATAAAGAGGGGCTTAATGAACTTAATCTATTCTTTAACAGATTTAATCACACACTGGCTGCTCCTGCCCCTGCATATAATTCACACCTCTCTGCTACAATAACCTCACCACCTGCTGCAACTTGTCAACTGAGCCAGGGTCTGTTCTTCACAAGTACCCAGGTTGCAAAAGAACTGGATAAGATCAAAGTTTTGAAGGCTGCAGGTCCTGACGGTGTTGAGGTAGGGCTAAATTAACCCTTCACGGTTGAGCCAGTGATTTCCAAATTAATTCACAGGGCGTTGCTAGCAACTGGGAATGACCACACGGAGACGGGGGTCTCTGTACGGGAGGATCGAGGCAGATCACTGAGCCCCTTTACTGAATCTCACATTACATAGCATTCTGCTTAATTATGCAAAGTATACATCTACCAATAGAATCGTAATACATGTAAGCCAATAGTATTGTAAGAGAATCAGAATATGTCCCTAGCTGCGTGACGTAGAATATAGAACAATAGCACATTCTTTTAGGGTCTCATCTCATATCTTATATCTTGTACAAGCTGGAACAGTCTGGTTTCATAACAGCCGTGAACTTTCATCTAGTTAAGTTACAAAATTTAACTCGTAAACAGCAAAATGGCGTCGCAAGCACAAAAATGGATCCCGGAGAACAAGATGTCCTGTACATCTGAATACTGTACTTCACAATGGCATCAGTGCAAAGCTAATCAAAACCTGCGGGCACCAGCTGAGTGAGATCATTACATATCTGTTCAATATGAGCCTGAGAATAGGTATAGTACCACAATTGTGGAAATTATCGTGTGTGGTACCAGTTCCGAAGAAACCTTATCCGAAAGACCTTAATGACTGTAGAGCTCTAGCATTGACATCACACCTGATGAAGGTACTAGAGAGATTGGTTCTCACACGTCTCCGTCCTCTAGTGAGCTCGGATATGGACCCTCTCCAGTTTGCCTACAGGCCGGGCATTGGTGTGGATGATGCCATTATCCACCTTCTAGATAGGACTCTCTCTCACCTGGAGAAACCTGGGAACACTGTGAGAATGTTCTTCGATTTCTCTAGCGCTTTTAATGCCATACAGCCAGCTCTACTGAGAGACAAACTGGGCCTTGTTGGCGTGGACCTCCAACTCTCCACCTGGATCCTTAACTACCTCACGAACCGACCTCAGTTTGTAAAGGTTCAGGACAGTGTGTCAGACACAGTGATCTGCAATACAGGGGCACCTCAAGGTACAGTTCTTGCCCCTTTTCTCTTCACACTGTACACTGCGGATTTTAAGTGCAACTCATCTAGCTGCTACTTGCAGAAGTATTCTGATGACTCTGCAATAGTAGGCCTCATCTCAGGAGGAGATGAAAGAGAGTACAGAGATACTAACCAAGCTTTTGTGGAGTGGTGTCAGAGGAACCACCTTAGGATTAATTCCGTGAAGACCAAGGAATTGGTGGTGGACTTTCGCAAGGGAAAAAATCCACCAGTAGTGGTGAACATTCAGGGAAATGACATTGAGATAGTCGACACCTATAAGTACCTTGGTGTGATCCTCAATAATAAGCTTGACTGGGCCCATCACTTGGATGCAGTGTACAGGAAGGGCCAAAGTAGGCTTTATCTGCTCTGAAGGCTGAGGGCCTTCGGAGTTAGAGGGGCACTCCTTGCATCCTTCTCCAACTCTGTTGTGGCATCAGTCATCTTCTTTGGTGTGGCGTGCTGGGGTAGTGGCATATCAACCAGGGACAGAAATAGGCTGGACAAACTGATTAGAAGGGTCAGCTCTGTCTTGGGATGCCCCCTTGATCCAGTTCAGGAAGTAGGCGACAGGAGGATACTGGCCAAGGTGAGCTACATGGTGCAGAATGATTCCCATCCCATGCATGAGACCGTGACAAAGATGTGCAGTACTGTCAGTGACCGGCTACTTCATCCTAAATGTGAGAGGGAGTGCTATCGAAAGTCCTTCCTTCCTGCTGCAGTTAGGCTGTATAACCAGCACTGTCCAAAATGGAGAACGACCCAAACAGTGAACTGATAGATCCAAAGTTGTGATAGTCCGGTTACATCTTTTTTTTTTTTTTTTTTCGTATATGTACCTACCTAATGTCAGTGTAATGCCTTTATGCATCTGTATCTGTACTTGTTCCTGCCTTGCTGCTGTAATGCTCTGAATTTCCCCTTGGTGGGACGATTAAAGGATTATCTTATCTTATCTTAGTCTCATACTTCAAAATTTTGGTGGTAAATCAATTCCCCATTGTTAGGTTGTGTATGTTTTGACTTATGACTTTGGACGGCTCAGTCCACATACGCTTTCCAGACGCCAGCCATTTAACATTTCCACTGGCCATCCAGACTCTCTACTTTGTCCTTCTTTTGGCTACCATTGCAAGGATTTATTTATTTCAGTAAACGAGATTTTTCTGATGAAGGTCCTATGCTGGACCGAAAACGTTTAAACCTTTCTGTCTGGATGCACAAAATAAAAGTGTCTGAATATTTCACATATTGACTGCAAAGATTTTTGTCATTTTTTGATTGATGGGTTGGATACCCGACTTGAGCACCAACAACCAAGCTATTCCTGAGTGCCATGCTCTCTTTATAGGATTGATTTGACTTATGTAACATCAATTGGGTGATAATTATTCACACCTATTTGCTTCACAATATATTCATCTTTTTCTTCAAGGCTTCGGAATATAATGTTGTAAAAGTGAAAGCAAATTGGTGAAGAGAGTTTTAACTCAAATGTGAAACTAATTGTCATCTTTACTATTTCTCCATTCCGTGTGCGGCTAACCACCTCATTGATCTTATTGAGTTTCTTTGGCAGGAAAACAACAGCTCCATCAATACCATGTGTTTTTCCTATTAATTCATCATGCTGGTAAAGCAGAGGTGAGATTAGGGATCTAAATTACATCTGTGGACTGTAGTAAAAATGACACTGTGCAAGACCCACTAGGGTCTAGCTACCAATTTGACATACCATATATACTCGAGTATAAGCCGACCTGAGCGTCACCCGAGGCCCCTAATTTCGTCACAAAAAACTAGGAAAACTTATTGACTTGAGTATAAGCCGAGGGTGGAAAATGCAGCAGCTACTGGTAAATTTCAAAAATAAAAATATATACTAATAAAAGTAAAATGGTGGCCCCATAAGATGCTCCATATTAATATATGCCCCATATAATGCTGCACAAAGGTTAATGGTGGCCCTATAAGATGCTCCATATTAACCCCTTTCTGTCATATGATGTACTATCCCGTCCATGTGACCTGGGACTTAATTCCCATGGACGGGATAGTACGTCATAGTGATCAGCAGCGCTCACGGGGGGAGCGCCGCTGATAGTGGCAGGGTCTCAGCTGATTATCACAGCTGACACCCGGCACTATGTGCCAGAGGCGGTCACGGACTGCCCCCGGCACATTAACCCCTGGCACACTGCGATCAAACATGGGCATAGGGAAGAATCACGCAGGGAACAGTGCAGGCCCCCGGATCCAAGATGGCCGCGGGGGCCTTCGGGGTCCTGCAGGGAGGTGGATTTCTCAGTGCCTGCTGAGATTAGGCGTTCAGAAAGCCTCCTGCAGTACATGTCAGATCGCTGATCTTACACAGTGCACTGCAAAGTGTCAGATCAGTGATCTGACACTTTACAGCAGAGGTCTCAAACTCGGCAGAGTAAATGTGCCGCACATAAAAAAAATTTGAGCTGGCGGGCGCCATTCCTTTCAAACTTAATACACCTCGTACACACACGGCTCCGCTCCATCCACCTCATACATACGTGGCTCCGCTCCGTACACCTCGTACACATGCGACTCCGCTCCGTACGCCTCGTTACTGTAGCCATTATCAAAGTGATCAGACCCATAGAAAACCTTGAAATAATCTTAAGCCAACCTGTTAATAATCATATCAAATTATAGATGCCGATACAGTTGAAAGCAGTAATGAAGGAGAGAGCATCATGTGATGCTCCCTCTCCCATCACTCGCCTCTGACTCAGCATGTACCAACAGGGGAGCTGATTTGAAGCTGAGAAGCTCTGCAGTATGCAGAAGCGAGAGCAGCAGGTAAGTACTGTGTGTGTGTGTCTGCTGTACTATTCTGTGTATGGGGGGACTGCACTATACTGTGTTGTGTATGTCTGCTGAACTATAGTGTGTATGGGGGGACTGCACTATACTGTGTTGTGTATGTCTGCTGAACTATAGTGTGTATGGGGGGACTGCACTATACTTTGGTGTGTGTGTGTGTGTCTGCTGTACTATACTGTGTGTGGGGGGACTGCACTATAGTGTGTTGTCTGCACTATACTGTGTGTGGGGGGGCCTCCACTATACTGTGTTGTGTATGTCTGCTGCACTATAGTGTGTATGGAGGGACTGCACTATACTTTGGAGTGTGTATATCTGCTGTACAATACTGTGTGTGGGGTTGACTGCACTATACTGTGTTGTCTGCACTATACTGTGTGTAGGGGGCTGCACTATACTGTGTTGTGTATGTCTGCTGCACTATAATGTGTATGGGGGGACTGCACTATACTTTGGTGTGTGTTTGTCTGCTGTACTATACTGTGTGTGGGGGACTGCACTATACTGTGTTGTCTGCATTATACTGTGTGTGGGGAGAATGCACTATACTGTTTTTTTGTGTGTCTGCACTATTCTGTGTGTGTGGGGGGACTGCACTATACTGTGTGTTTGGGGGACTGCACTATACTTTGTATGTGTGGGGGCTGCATTAAACTGTGTGTGGGGGCTGCATTATACTGTGTGGGGGGCTGCATTATACTGTGTGTGGGGGCTGCACTATACTTTGTGTGTGTTTGTGGGGGGATGAATTATACTGTGTGTGTGGGGCTGCATTATACTCTGAGGGGGCTGCTTTATACTCTGGGGGTCTACATTATACTGTGTGTGTGGGGGGGCTGTATTATAATCTGAAAGGGCTGCATTATACTCTGAGGGAGCTGCATTATTCTCTGAAGGGGCTGCATAATACTATGGGTGTGGGTTCTGCATTATACTGTGTGTGAGGGCTGCACTATGTGTGTGTGTGTGTTTGTGGGGGGCCGCATTATACTCTGAGGGGCTGCTTTATACTCTGAGGGGGGTTGCAGTATACTCTATCAAGGACCATGGGAGCGCATTTTACTATATGTACTATATGGGACCTGCATTATACAGTATCAAGGACTATCTGCACCAATCATTCTCCCTCAGCCAGAGTAAGGGTAGGTGCATACGGTCAGTAAATGATGTGGGTTGGATGCTGCGTACCTGTGCAGCATCCAGATGTTACAGCATAGCGGATGGGATTTCAAGAAATCCCATGCCTACTGTGCGTGCACCGATGCCCGCGGATCACCCAGAGATGGACATGTGGCGTGTCTCTCCAGTTCGCAGCATGTCTATTTATCTGGCAGAGACACAAGCCTCCGTAAGATAAATCTCACCCGTACAATGTGTTTGAAGGTTTAATTCCGCACAGTTCAATGGACACATTCAGAATCACCTGCATTCAATAGCTGGCAACACTATGGACGTAGCGGACATGCGCTGCATACAAATCGCTGCCAATTACTGAACGTGTGCAGATACCCTAAAAATTCCAGGAAACAAGCGTTGAATGACTTCAATATTGTCGATCGGGCTCGTTTAGCGGCTTGAACTCAGCGCAAGTAAATACAACAGAAATGTTTCTGAGTGATGGAGCGATATGTGAGCATTTGCAGACCCACTTTAAGCTTTTGCCAAGGGCCCCACTTTGTCTAAAACCGACCCTGCATGGCGGACGCATCCCTCAAAGATCAACCCAACCCACCTCGTCAAGGAATCTCTGAAAAGGGACATCTCATTTGGTGTAAAGTTCATTAATAAAACCTAGTTGAAAAAATGATTTTTAGCCCCAAATACATGAATTTTAAGGAAAAAATACCCATATCCCAACAGTAGAAAAGTGAAGGGTATATGTCAAAGACTGAAATAACAAAAAAAGTTGAGAGTTAAAAAAAATTGGGGGCAATAAATATTATAATATGATTACACAGACAATATTTGTCACAGTAAGTACAGGTATAAATGTGAAACTATCACATTTTCTGCTTTTATTTTTAAGAAAGTTTTTTGCATTCAGGAAACTTTCTGATGTTCTATTCTCTTTAGATTTATTTGTGAGAATACTGACGATCTGCTGACAAAACCGTTCACTGGTGGTATTGATGATGATGGTAGTGATGATCTCACTGGTGGTAATGATGATGATGGTAGTGATGAGCTCACTGGTGGTAATGATGATGATGGTAGTGATGATCTCACTGGTGGTAATGATGATATTGTTGATGTTGTCCATCTTGAACTGTCCTCCCACCTCTCCTCCTGCTCCCTCTTTGACCGCTTACAATCAGGCTTCCGACTGCACCACTCAACTGAAACTGCCATAACTAAAGTCACCAACGACCTACTAACCGCCAAGAGCAAGCGACAATACTCAGTCCTTCTTCTCCTGGACCTGTCTTCTGCCTTCGACACTGTGGACCATTCCCTCCTGCTCCAGATTCTCTCATCTCTGGGCATCACAGGCTTGGCCCTATCCTGGATCTCATCATATCTAACAGACTGATCATTCTGTGTCTCCCTCTCCCACACCACCTCCTCACCTTTCCCATTCTCTGTCAGTGTTCCTCAAGGCTCAGTTCTAGGACCCCTACTCTTCTCCATCTACAACTTTGGCCTGGGACAGCTCATAGAATTCCACAGCTTGCGGTATCATCTCTATGCCGATGACACGCAGATCTACCTATCTGGACCTGACCTCACCTCCTTACTGACCAAAATCCCACAATGTCTGTCCGCTATTTCAGCTTTCTTCTCTGCTCGCTTTCTAAAACTGAACATGGACAAAACAGAATTCATAATCTTTCCCCCATCTCACTCTACCCCTCCACCAGACTTATCCATCAATGTCAATGGTTGCTCACTTTCCCCAGTCCCGCATGCTCGGTGCCTCGGGGTGATCCTCGACTCTGCCCTCGCTTTCAAGCCACTTATCCAAACCCTAACCTCCTGCTGTCGAAATCTCAAAAATATTTCCCGGATCCGTGCATTCCTTGACCATGACACCGCAAAAACACTAGTGCATGCCCTTATCATCTCCGGCCTTGACTACTGCAACCTCCCACTCTCTGGCCTCCCCTCTAGCACTCTGGCACCACTCCAATCCATCCTACATTCTGCTGCACGACTAATCCACCTGTCTCCCCGTTATTCCCCAGCCTCTCCCCTATGCCAAGCCCTTCATTGGCTTCCTATTGTGCAGAGGCTCCAGTTCAAAACCCTAACTATGATATACAAAGCCACCCACAGCCTGTCTCCTCCTTACATCTGTGACATGGTCTCCCGGTACCTACCAGCATGCAACCTTCGATCCTCTCAAGATCTCCTTCTCTACTCTCCCTCTTATCTCTTCTTCCCACAACCGCATACAAGACTTCTCCTGTGCTTCCCCGATTCTCTGGAATTCCCTCCCCCTACACATCAGACTCTCGCCTACCATGGAAACCTTCAAAAAGAACCTGAAGACCCAGCTCTTCCGACAAACCTATAACCTGCAGTGACCCACAGTCTACTGATCCGCCGCACAACCAGCTCTACCCTCTCCTAGTGTATCCTCACCCAACCCTGTAGACTGTGAGCCCTTGCGGGCAGGGTCCTCTCTCCTTTTGTACTTACGTGTGTCTTGTACTGCTCATGTTTATTGTACTTGTCTATATTTGCCCCTTTTCACATGTAAAGCGCCATGGATAAATGGCGCTATAAATTGTATAATAATAATAATAATAATAATAATAATGTTGTCTATAAATCTTGATTGTATTCTTTCTTCGTCTCTTTCAGCCTTCCACTGACCTTACCCAGTCCACTATTTCCTCTTTTCTGATATTGAAGGGACGCTCTGTTTGTGAAAAACAGGAGAAGATAATGTAATTATTTCTTTGGGTGTAATGGAGGAGGCCAACTCAAAATTAGTAAAGGTACTGTCACACTAAGCGATATCGCTAGCAATATCGCTATAACTTGTGACGTTATAGCGATATTGCTAGCGATATCGCTGTGTGTGATACTTACCTACAACCCGCTCCCCCCTGGTTATCGCTGATCGCGCGAGAACGTTCAGGACCGCTTCTCGTCGTCAGCTTCCTGTTGTGATGACGAGCGACGCGTGGAGCCGGGCGGGAGGATGCAGGATCCCCTGGTGTGACAGGTAAGTAGCGACCCCCGTCCCCAGCGATGTCGCTGGTGAGATCTGCCAGTGTGGCAGCTCACTAGCGACCACTTAGCGATGCACCAGCGATCCTGACCGCGTCATATCGCTGGTCAGGATCGCTGGTACATCGCTAAGTGTGGCAGTACCTTTAGGCCTCATTCAGATGTTTTGGGGTTGTTTTTGCATGCAAAGAGAAAATTTTCATCCATTTTTGGTCAATGTGTCCGCTTTTTCCATCACGGTACAATCGTTTTTTCCTCTATCCAAAAAATAAGTTCTCCTACCCTTTAAGCAGTAAAAAAAAATATGCAGTTCATTTGCTTTATTTTTTATAGACCCACATTATTGTACTTACCTGGGTCATCACTTATTATTTATATCAGCTCATCTTCTTCCTGAACCTTTGTTTTGTTACTGAAAATAGGAAATAGAGAAAATCTTTAATCTCCTTATCATGGGCAGGAATTCTAGAAGGAAGCAATGTGCAGAATAATGCATTGTCCAACTCCAGGAAATGCACCCTATTAAGAGCGGTTATAGGAAGCTTCGCCCCCAGCAATTTGCCTCCAGCAGTTCGCCCCAGGTACATTTTGCCCCCAGCATTTGGCCCCCAGGATGTTTCGCCACCGCACATTTCGCCCCCAGCGTTTCGCCCCTGGATGTTTCGCCCCCGGATGTTTCACCTACAGCATTTTGTCCCTGGATGGGTCGCCATCTGATGTTTCGCCCCTAGCATGTTGACCCCTGATGTTTCACCCTCAGCTTTTGGGGTCAACATGCAGGGAACAAAACATCTAGGGCTGAACATACCTGAGGGTAAAATATACAGGACCCCAATTGCTGGGGATTCCTGTGGCTGCCTTTTCAGCAGCTCACCCAGTGTCTCATCTGGCTGGCCTTAAAGGAGTATTATCACCCTAGAACACAAAAAAACTGACATACTTACCTGTCACAGCTGCAGCTCCTTGGGTATGGGGCGAAATGTGCGGGGGTGAAATGTGTGGGGTCGAAACACCCTGGGGGCAAAATGCTGGGGGCGAAATGTGCGGGGGCGAACTGCTGGGGGCGAACTGCGGGGGGGCGAAACATCCAAATCCCATATAACACAGTCCACATAGTATATAACACAGCCACATAGTATATAACACAGTCCACATAGTATATAACACAGTCCACATAGTATATAACACAGCCTACTTAGTATATAACACAGCCACATAGAATATAACACAGCCCACATAGAATATAATACAGCCCACATAATATATAACACAGCCCACATAGTATATAACACAGCCACATAGTATATAACACAGCCCACATAGTATATAACACAGCCACATAGTATATAGCACAATCCACATAGTATATAACACAGCCACATAGTATATAACACAGCCCACATAGAATATAATACAGCCTACATAGAATATAATACAGCCCACATAGTATATAAACACAGCCACATGGTATATAACACAGCCACATAGTATATAATACAGCCACATAGTATATAACACAGGCCACATAGTATATAACACAGCCCACATAGTATACAACACAGCCACATAGTATAAAACACAGCCCACATAGTATATAACACAGCCACATAGTATAGTGTATAACACAGCCACATAGTATATAACACAGGCCACATAGTATATAACACAGGCCACATAGTATATAACACAGCCAACATAGTATATAACACAGTCCACATAGTATATAACACAGCCCACATAGTATATAACACAGGCCACATAGTATATAACACAGCCCACACAGTATATAACACAGGCCACATAGTATATAACACAGGCCACATAGTATATAACACAGGCCACATAGTATATAACACAGTCCACATAGTATATAACACAGTCCACATAGTATGTAACACAGCCCACATAGTATATAACACAGGCCACATAGTATATAACACAGCCCACATAGTATATAACACAGTCCACATAGTATATAACACAGTCCACATAGTATGTAACACAGCCCACATAGTATATAACACAGCCCACATAGTATATAACACAGTCCATATAATATGTAACACAGCCCACATAGTATATAACACAGCCACATAGTATATAACACAGCTCACATAGTATATAACACAGCCCACATAGTATATAACACAGCCACATAGTATATAACACAGCCACATAGTATATAACACAGCCACAAAGTATATAACACAGCCACATAGAATATAACACAGCCACATGGTATATAACACAGCCACATAGTATATAACACAGCCCACATAGTATATAACACAGGCCACATAATATATAACACAGTCCACATAGTAAATAACATAGTCCACATAGTATATAACACAGCCAAATAGTATATAACACAGCCACATAGTATATAACACAGCCACAAAGTATATAACACAGCCACATAGAATATAACACAGCCACATGGTATATAACACAGCCACATAGTATATAACACAGCCCACATAGTATATAACACAGGCCACATAATATATAATACAGTCCACATAGTAAATAACACAGTCCACATAGTATATAACACAGCCAAATAGTATATAACACAGCCACATAGTATATAACACAGCCACATAGAATATAACACAGCCCACATAGAATATAACACAGCCACATGGTATATAACACATCCACATAGTATATAACACAGCCACATAGTATATAACACAGGCCACATAATATATAACACAGCCCACATAGTAAATAACACAGTCCACATAGTATATAACACAGCCCACATAGTATATAACACAGCCACATAGTATATAACACAGCCCACATAGAATATAACACAGTCCACATAGTATATAACACAGCCAAATAGTATATAACACAGCCACATAGTATATAACACAGCCACATAGAATATAACACAGCCCACATAGAATATAACACAGCCACATGGTATATAACACATCCACATAGTATATAACACAGCCACATAGTATATAACACAGGCCACATAATATATAACACAGCCCACATAGTAAATAACACAGTCCACATAGTATATAACACAGCCACATAGAATATAACACAGCCCACATAATATATAACACAGTCCACATCCCCCCCCCCCGAGAATGGCCCCACAGTCCAGAACTCACTGATATATTAAAAAACTCCACAATTTTCACCTCTCCTCGTGCCATGCGCTGCTCCCGTCTGGTTCCTACATAAACATAAAAAGTACCAGCACAAAGTCAAGAAAATTTCATGTATATAAACTCAGATACATATCAGAAAATACAGAGAAAAAAATGAGTTTACCATATACAACGAAAAATAAGTATTTATTAATACAGAAGTTCATCAATTACATAAATAGTAAAATGTACAATAAAATATATCATATGTCAATTAGTATGTATGAATACACATGATCCACAAGACTGATGGCCACAGACTATGAGCAGAACATAATAGCAGGACAGAGCAAAAAATAACCTATGTCAAACCAATAGTAATAGAAAGAGTTAATGTAAACATCAGGCAGCTGATTCACTCAGTATCAGGAGGCTCATATAGCCAACCATGCAGTGCAATGGTATGCTGAACAAATGCCCCTAAATCATAAACATCACCATGGTAGTGTGGGAGGAATGGCCCCCGTCGAGTGTCCGGACCGGAACCAAGGGAGCCGTCATCTGGGTTCCGGGGGAAACTGTCCCCGGGGCACAGAGTTCGAGGACAGGCTGTTGTGACAGACAGATGGGCTGGAGGAGGGAACAATATAAAGGAGGCGGGGAATCCCCGGGACGATGAGTGAGCAGACTGTGACAGAGGCAGCAGGAGACTGTGGGAGCGACTGCAAGATAGAGCGACCTACCAGTGGCAGGGAAGATGCCGACTGAGGACTCCAGAGGGACGGTGGCAGGGCGATCATCCGAGATTTGCTGCCCCGCTCCAGCCCGCAGCTGCAGCCTACCCGCGGTTGCCCGCGGCCGCTGCCATCTCGCTCCACCCCGCGGCAGCGACCTGTTCCCCGCCACCCGCAGTCGCCCTGCTCTCACCAGTGTTCGCGGCAAGTACAGTGCCGCCGCCGGCCACCACTGTCCCGCACCGGTTCACAGCAGGGGCCGAGCCTCTGCTGGCCGTGGACTCCCCGTCGCAGCCGTTAGCTGCGCGGGTGGTCTGTGATTCACCACCCTACATCGCTGCCACTTGCCCCAGTCTGGGAACTGCGGCCCATCCGTCCAAGGACTCAGCCGGGGCCTGTGGGGCTCCAGTGTCATCAGAGCGCTGGAGCGTGCGAAGACTACGCCAACGCCTCAGCAACTGGGCCCAGCGACTACTACGCCGAAAGACCACCATCCCGAATGGCGAGGGACGCCTGGACGGCTAAGTTGACTATATATTTACGGACCCGTAGTCAGCCATACCGCGGCCCTATAGTGACCGGCTATTGCCGGAAGTAGTCGTGTTCTACCCGTTTGTGTTTGCTTGTTTTAGAGCCCCTGCGAGGGCAACCCGTGTTACTGTGGCACCCCTGAGGCTTCAGTCGCCACAGAGGTACTGCACCTCCTCCTGAGGTGTGGTGCCCCACCATCCAGGTAAGGTGAGATCTCCTGACCACGCTGCAACACTCGCACCCCACACAACATGGTAGTTCAGCAAAGCCACATTGCGGCTCCTTGCTTAGAGGGTAGCAGAGCACCTTTGGTGGTTCCCTGCTTGGAACACGAAACGTTCTGGGAGGCGGGTGGAGTTTAGACTACATAAAGAGCAGGAAGAGTTAGTTAGTCAGTCAGTCAGCGAGAGAGAGAGAGAGTCACTCGGAGAGGAGTGAGGATTCCTGGAAGAGGGATGGAGGAAGGAGTGCTGCAGCTGCCTCAGTGATCTGAGCCAGCTGGCACAGGAAAGGAAAGAAGGAGAAAGACATTGGACTGAAACCTGACCTTCTATGAGAGAGAGGGATTAGTACAGAATGAAGGAGAAAAATGGAACAGAGAGGACGTTGGTTAGAGGAGAACCCTGCCTAGAAGTTCTAAACGCAAGGCCGGGACCCGGTCCCCAAGGTTGTATGGATACTGAAGGCTCTGCAGCAGACACCGGTGGAGTAGTGAGCTACTCCCATCTAAGACTTGGGGGCACAACAGCAACTTGGATAGTGAGCTGGGACTCAGGAGTAAGGCGTCCCCGAAGCAGGCTACAGCTGTCTGCTGTACAAGTAGAGTTCTTGGGAACATCTGTCAGGAGGCACTCCAGTGTAACTCAGTACTAGGAGTACTTCAGTAAAAGGCGCTATAGAGGAGACATTCAGAAAGGTACATGTTGGCGGAGTGTTCGAAGGGAGCATCCTATCTTGCCTGGAGGTTGACTGAGCCCAGGACCCGGAGGACACAGCACGGAGGCAGGCATCTGTGTGAACTGCAGACTGTGAGTAAAGCTTTGGAACTACATGCCCTGGTGTCCTCCACTTATTCCCGCATCACTACACCCTGCAAAGCTACATCTGGGCAACGGCCTCTACACCGCCTGTGCCTCTCCTCCATTGCTACATCTACACTGCCCTGGGACTACGGCTCCACCTGTGGGGAGCTTCACCATCTTGGCTGCAACCCACCACCAGTCCCAGAGGATCTGCATGCAGCGTCGGTCTAACACCTCACTTGCCGAACACCACAGGTGGCGTCACAAACTATTCATAAACTTTATTTCATTGTTCATTCACCCCCTTTTTTGCCATGGAGCCCCAGGGCCACGGACCGGGTCACAGCTTCCGTGACACTCCCATTGAGATCAACGGGCCCGATACCGAGTACCCCGCTAGGCCCTGGTGTCGGCGCTCCATTACCGCTTTTGGTGATCAAGCCGTGACTGAGGAAAGTTCCCTCTAGTCTTATAAAAGTTATTATAGAAAGCACCAAATTGTCTCGCGACTCGTCACTGCATCCTGCGTACCTGCAATTACCACAGTATCAACAATAAATATATTTATGTATACATTACGTATGCAAAGACCGCTACATGACTAAGTAAAGAATGAAGAGGTTAATTACCCATAATGACTGCCCGTGCTGTGACCACGTTCCCCAACGCACGTTTCGCTTGATATTTCGTCGCTTCCTCAGGGGGCTCCTGTCTCAATGGCTGCACTGCCTGGCACACAGTGAGTGCGCGATGACGTCATCACACACCCGCAGTGTCAGAGGCAGAGGGGAATGATGGGAGAGGAGGCATCAGCTGACGCTCTCTCCTCCATCATTGCTTTGAACCGGAACCACCATGAGCACCGCAGGAAAGGCTATTAAATGCAAGGCCGCTATTGCCTGGGAACCATGCAAGCCCCTCAGCATTGAAGATATTGAAGTAGCTCCTCCAAAGGCTCATGAAGTCAGAATAAATCGTGCAGAGCTTGCGATGGCCAACACAGTAACATCTGCAAAAAATTAGAGTTTGCATTTGGAGCTCAATCAGGACTGATGGATGATGGTGCAAGCAGATTTACCTGTAAAGGCAAAGCGATTTATCATTACGCATGCACAAGTACATTCACTGAATACACTGTGGTGTCTGACATTTACGTTGCCAAAGTGGATGCCCGTGCCCTTGTTGAAGTTTGTCTTATAGGCTGTGGATTTTCTACTGGATATGGTGCAGCTGTCAACACTGCTAAGGTGACCAAGCGCTCTAGTTGTGCTGTTTTTGGCTTGGGAGGAGTTGGTTTTTCATCAATTGTAGGATGCAAGGATGCAAGCGCTACATGAATCATTGGAGTAGGTTCACATAAGGATAAGTATCCAAAAGCCTTACAACTGGGAGCCACTGAGTGCCTAAACCCAAAGGTTTACGATAAACCCATTCATGAGGTCATTACTGAGCTAACTAATGGAGGAGTGGATTTTGCCGTTGAATGTGCAGGACGCTCTGAAACCATGCTGACTGCTCTCCAGTGTACTTACTGTGGAAATGGTGTTGCTTGTTTGCTCATGAAGTCAAAAGAAATCGTGCAGAGCTTGCGATGGCCCACACAGTAACATCTGCAAAAAATTAGAGTTTGCATTTGGAGCTCAATCAGGACTGATGGATGATGGTAAAAGCAGATTTACCTGTAAAGGGAAAGCGATTTATCATTACTAGTGTTGAGCTTTCCGATACCGCAAGTATCGGGTATCGGCCGATATTAGCTGTATCGGAATTCCGATACTGACTTCCGATACTTTTTTCGTATCGGATAACGGAATGGGAAGTTCCCATAATGCTATCAGCCCGCTCGCTTTGATTCAGCCAATGGGAATCCTCAGAAGTGTGGGCACATCCTGTTAGGCATGTAAACTATTGGCATGGCTGTGATTGGCTGCTGAAATGATGTCATGATGCACTATAAAAGCCGCCGCCATTTCTGGTCACTCGGCTGTGAATTCAGTTAGGGACAGGCTGCTGTTGAAGACTGTGAGGGACAGTTAGAAATAGCGATTCTCAAAACAATATTGTGCTTTACCCAGGCTACATATACCACCACTGTAGCTTTCTTTTCCCTAGCAGCAGTGTTCACAGCTGTCTGCAAGGGCTGTGTGAGTGCAGCTCACGCTGTGGAGTGGGTCCTGCAGCCACGTCTGGTTGTAGGCCGCCCAGTGTGCCTCACTGCTGCCTCATACATATTTTCCTTTTTGAGCTGCTTATTTTTAAAAAATTCTATCTAGTGTGCTTCCATCCGTATCAATATACGTTGGTTGCAAACACTAGTAGTAGACAGCGGAGCCTTTCTGCAGCCTTTCAGTGCTAGTGCCCACTTAGCTGCACTGTTCACGGCTGTCTGAGAGGTCTCTGACTGTGTGTGAGTGCAGCTCACGCTGAGTAGTGTGTCCTGCAGCTACGTCTGATTGTAGGCCGCTCAGCGTGTCACTGCCTCACACATTTTTCTTTTATTGCAGCTCATTTTTTCTCCTATTAGTGTGCATCCATCCGTATCCATATATGGTGGTTGCAAACACTCTAGGAGTACACAGCGGAGCCTTTCTGCAGCCTTTCAGTGCTAGTGCCCACTTAGCTGCACTATTCACGGCTGTCTGAGAGGTCTCTGACTGTGTGTGAGTGCAGGTCACGCTGAGTAGTGTGTCCTGCAGCTACGTCTGGTTGTAGGCTGCTCAGCGTGTCACTGCCTCACACATTTTTATTTTATTGCAGCTCATTTTTTCTCCTATTAGTGTGCATCCATCCGTATCCATATATGGTGGTTGCAAACACTCTAGGAGTACACAGAGGAGCCTTTCTGCAGCCTGTCAGTGCTAGTGCCCACTTAGCTGCATTGTTCACGGCTGTCTGATAGGTCTCTGACTGTGTGTGAGTGCAGCTCACGCTGAGTAGTGTGTCCTGCAGCTACGTCTGGTTGTAGGCTGCTCAGCGTGCGTCACTGCCTCGCACATATTTTTCTTTAATTGCAGCTCATTTTTTCTTCTCCTATTAGTGTGCGTCCATCCATATCCATCTACATTGGTTGGTTGCAAACACTATATAAGAGTAGAGGAGCCTTTTTTCTGGCTTGTGCCCTTCAGCTGCAGCCAGATTAGTATTACCCAAATTTTTTGGAGCCTCATCTTTTGCATTGTAGGTTACCTGCCTGCATTGTAATAGCTCCAGAAAGTTGGTGATACTCTCACTTTCAAATCTTTGATCACATCATTTTAGTTTTTTTTCCCCCCAAAAAACCCAGCAAAGTTCACCAAACACTACATTTGAAAGTTGTGTAGGCCACATTAGCTCCCATTAAAGTGTAGTCGATACACACACTTCATAAAATTAGTGTTTCTTATACCTGTAACCAGCTGTTCAGGAATAAGCACACTAAGGCCCCCCTTTGTACTTTTCTTCCTATCTTTCTCAGTCTAGCAAGATGAAGAAGGCAGGGAGTAAGGCACGTGGGCGTGGAGTTTCAGCAGGGAGAGGACGTGGGGATTCTGCAGGGAGAGGACGTGGGGATTCTGCAGGGAGAGGACGTGGGGATTCTGCAGGGAGAGGACGTGGGGATTCTGCAGGGAGAGGACGTGGGGAGTCTGTGCCTGCTGTTGGCACCAGTGAGTCAGCATCCCCCAGTTTTAGCAGGCAACAGTCCTTTATGCGCAGCTTTGTAGGACCTCACCGTACCCCACTGCTGCGGGAGGAACAAATTGAAGCCGTTGTGGGATGGATGCCAGCTAACGCATCGACTTCAATTACTTCCACATCCTCTCAGGGCCAGAGCACCGAAGAGCAACCATCTGTCTCTTCACCACCTGCCAAAGTGCCCAGGCAGTCAGAGAGCACTGGACAGGAGCCATCACAGTCTCTACTTCTGTTCTTGGAATCTGTTGGTTTGGAAAGAGGGGGCCAGCCAAGCAGCATTCCAGATTGTGAAGAAGAGGGAGTATGCAGTGATGCGCAACTTCTTTGTCCCTCTGAATCTGAAGAGGCGGGTGGGCCAGTGCCTATGGTCAGCACACCTCAGTACGCATCAGATGATGACGAGACACAGTTGCCACTTTCTGTTGCGTACGGTGCTGGCGAGACAACCCAGGAGAAGCAGGTGTTTGAAGAGGGGAGTGTAGATGATGAGGTCCTTGACCCATCATGGCGTGAGGAACAGGAAGGTGGTGGGAGCAACTCTGAGGAAGAGATTCCCCGAACGGCCAAAACCGGAGGGAGAGGGAGAGGGGCAGACTTGGTTGCCTGTAGCCTCCACTTCGGCACACGTTAGGAGCATTCCACTTTCAAAAGGCAAAACGGGCGCTCCCAAGACTTGCAGTGCGTGGTCCTTTTTTGACACAGTTGCAGATGACATTTGCTTTGTCAAATACAAGCTGTGTCATCAGAGAGTCAAAAGAGGGAAAAATGTCAGCAACTTCAATACCACTAATATGTGGAAACATGTGCGGACCAAGCACGAGGTGGAGTTACACAGACACACTGAAGACGTAGGCCAACGTACAGCACCACCTACCACCTCTTCAGCTCGTGTTGGGGCCTCTTCCTCCAGCTCACACACAGCTGGTTCGGCTTCCTCACAGGATCGCCAAGGAAGAACCTCTGGCACTGTTGTCCGGAGACCCTGTGACATTCCACCCACAGCACCACATTCCAAGTCATCCTCACACTCCCAGGCCACTCGACAGCCATCGGTAGCACAGGCATGGGAGAAAGGTGACCATACTCGGCAAACCATCCCCGAGCACAGGCTCTGAATGCTGGCATTGCCAAACTACTGGCACTTGAAATGCTGTCATTCAGGCTGGTGGAGACTGACACCTTCCGGGACTTCATGGCATTGGCGGTCCCACAATACACCGTGCCCAGCCGCTTTTATTTCAGCAGGCGAGCCGTCCCTGCCCTGCAGAAACATGTGGAGGCAAACATAAAACATGCGCTACTAAACGCCGTCAGTAGCAAGGTCCACCTGACCACCGATGCGTGGACCAGTAACCATGGACAGGGACACGATACCTTTCCCTCACTGCCCATTGGGTCAATGTTGCTGAGCCGGGTACAGATCTGGAGAGTGGCGCTGTACGTGTTCTGCCAACTCCACGGATTGCAGGAATCCAGTCTGTACACATTGACTCCTCCTCCTACTCAAGTTCCTCTGAAACAGCGCAGCAGGAGCCTGTTATGACCGATATGAGCACAGCCGTGGCCAAATGTCAACAGGCCGTACTGAAATTAATTTCTTTGGGGAATCGAAGCCACACAGCGCAGGAGCTCTGGAATGCCATCAAGCAGGAGAGCGACGTGTGGTTTCTGCCAGCGAATCTCCAGCCGGGCTTGGTAGTGTGTGACAATGGCCGAAATCTGGTGGCAGCTCTTGGCCTTTGCAACCTCACTCACATCCCATGTCTGGCACATGTGCTCAACTTGGTCATGCAGAGCTTTCTGAGCGACTATCCGGATCTTGATGCACTGCTGCACAAGGTCCGCATAGAGTGCGCTCACTTGCAGCGTTCCAGCACGGCAAGGTCGCGCCTTGCTGCTCTGCAGCGCGGATTACGCCTTCCGGAACATCGCATCATATGTGACTTACCCACCAGGTGGAATTCTACGTTACATATGTTGGAGCGGTTGTGTGAGCAGCAGGCAGCAGTCATAGAGTACCAGCTGCATCAGGCGCAAACAAGTCGCACTGTGCGCCGGTCACACTTCAGCACCACTGACTGGGCCTCTATGAAGGACATCTGCCTCGTTTTGCGTGCCTTCGATGATTCCACGCGGATGGCGAGTGCAGATGATGCACTAGTCAGCATGACTGTCCCCCTTATCTGTCTGCTTCAAAAAACACTGCAAGCACTAAGGGATGAGGTTTTGGAAGAGGTGGAGGATGAGGAGTCCCAAATGCCATCTGCTACTGGACAGTCTGCGCTACGTGCTTCCTCACAAAGGCCTAGGCAGGGGACACTTTGTGAGGCGGATGAGGAGGAGTCGATGGAGGAGGAAGACATCTCTCCAGAGGAGGGAGGTACACAAAGCTCTAGTCAGTATGTACAGCGAGGGTGGGGTGATGCAGAGCAGGCAGAGATCACGCCTCAAGCAGGGGACAGCGGTTCTTTGGCAGTTGGGAGTCTTCAGCACATGGTTGACTTCATGCTGCAGTGCCTGAGAAACGACCGTCGCATCGCCCACATTCTCTATACGGCTGATTATTGGGTGTACACCCTCCTAGATCCTCGCTACCGGGACAACTTGCAAACCCTCACACCAACGTTGAACCGGGAGTGTAAACTGCGGGAGTACCAAGACACACTGGTGCAGTCCATCATGTTTTCCATTCAACCCGACAGCAGTGGTGCTAGTGCTTTACAAAGCACCTCTGTGCGTCGAGCCAGTGGAGGAAACTCGGCACAAAGAGGGAGCAGAGGCAGCGCCTCAGCACAAGGCAAGACCACTATGGCCCAAATGTGGCAAAGTTTTGTGTGTCCGCCACAATTGTCTACACCATCACTGACGGCTCCAGTCAGCAGGAGGCAACGTTTCCATCAGATGGTGACAGACTACATGTCTTGCCCTGTGAGTGTACTCCCAGATGGCTCTTCCCCCTTCAAGTTTTGGGTCTCTAAGCTGGATACATGGCCAGAGCTTAGCCAGTATGCATTGGAGGTGCTGGCTTGCCCTGCTGCCAGTGTATTATCGGAACGCGTCTTTAGTGCCGCAGGTGGTGTACTAACAGACCGTCGCACGCGACTTTCTTCCGATAACGTTGACCGGCTTACTTTTCTGAAAATGAACAAGGCCTGGATCTCCCCAGAATTTGCCAGTCCTCTTCCCGACTAAATAATTGGTTGGCAACTGTATCCAGGTCTCCTGTTGTGTTCATGTTTCTACCACCTGAACTATAATCCCTGGGCTTCAACACAGCCAGTTGTCGCTCAGATGTGTCGTCTGCACAGAGAAAAACACTAGCTCCTGTGTTATTGGGGTTCAGTAATGCCAGCTGCTCCCCTGCTGTGTGGACTGCAAAGTCTCCTGCTCCATCCACATTCAAACTACTACTGATTTTTAACCGTGCTTCACTTAGGCCTCTGGCTCCACTGTCTCTAGTATTTCCCCTGGCCTCCAACCCCGCCAGTTGCTGCTCTGAAGTGGCGTCTGCACAATCCACACTTCTTCCTGAGTTACTGGGGCTCAGTCACGTCAGTTGATCCCCTGATGTGTGTCCGGCAAGGTCTCCTGGTCTGTCCACATTCCCATTACTAGTAGTATGAATGAGGACAGAGCAGGAGACCTTGCCGGACACACATCAGGGGATCAACTGACAGGACTGAGCCCAAGTAACACAGGAACAAGTGTGGATTGTGCTGACGCCACTTCAGAGCTGTCACTGGTGGGGTTGGAGGCCAGGGGAAATACTAGAGACAGTGGAGCCTGAGGCCTAAGTGGAGCACGGTTACAATCAGTAGTAGTCTACAACCTCTATAAAACGTGCTGCAAGTTGGCCTCAGCCTGCTCCATGCTTCATCCTGGGCTCCAACAACGCCAGTTGGTGTTCAGAAGTGCCGTCTTCACAGAACAAAACACACTAGCTCCTGTGTTAGTGGGATTCAGTAATGCCAGCTGTTCCCCTGCTGTGTAGACGGCAAAGTCTCCTGCTCCATCCACATGCCAACAACATCAGACCTCAGCCTGCTCCATGCCTCATCCTGTGCTCCAACAACGCCAGTTGGTGTTCAGAAGTGCCGTTTTCACAGAGCAAAACACACTAGCTCCTGTGTTAGTGGGGTTCAGTAATGCCAGCTGTTCCCCTGCTGTGTAGACGGCAAAGTCTCCTGCTCCATCCACATGCCAACAACATCAGACCTCAGCCTGCTCCATGCCTCATCCTGTGCTCATACAACGCCAGTTGGTGTTCAGAAGTGCCGTCTTCACAGAGCAAAACACACTAGCTCCTGTGTTAGTGGGGTTCAGTAATGCCAGCTGTTCCCCTGCTGTGTGAATGGCAATGTCTCCTGCTGCCTCCAAACTCACACTGCAACACATTTTCTCCTCGCTCCAAGTAGGCCTCAGCCTGCTTGGAGCATTGATCCTGGGCTACAACACAGCCAGTTGTAGCTTGGAAGTGCTGTCCGCACAGATTCAAACACTCGCTCCTGTGTCTGTGGGGTTCAGTAACGCCTGCTGTTCCCCTGCTATGTGGATGGCAAAGTCTCCTGCTGCCTCCAAAATCACACTACTACTGATTTTCCACCGTGCTCCACTTAGGCCTCTGGCTCTACTGTCTCTAGTATTTCCCCTGGCCTCCAACCCCGCCAGTCGCTGCTCTGAAGTGGCGTGTGCACAATCCACACTTGTTCCTGTGCTACTGTGGCTCAGGCACGTCAGTTGATTCACTGATGTGTGTCCGGCAATGTCTGCCGCTCTGTCCCCATTCCCATTACTAGTAGTCGGAATGTGGACAGAGCAGGAGACCTTGCCGGACACACATCAGTGGATCAACTGACGTGACTGAGCCCCAGTCACACAGGAACAAGTGTGGATTGTGAACACGCCACTTCAGAGCGGCGACTGGCGGGGTTGTAGGCCAGGGGAAATACTAGAGACAGTAGAACCAGAGGCCCAAGTGGAGCCCAGTAAAAATCAGTAGTTGTGTACAACCAATATAAAACTAGCTCGAAGTAGGCCTCAGCCTGCTGCATGATTGACCCCTGGGCTCCAACATCGCCAGTTGCAGCTCAGAAGTGTCTTTGGCACGGGTACTCCCTCCTGCTCAGCCTGGTTCCAGCACCGTCAGCTGGTTCCCGGCAGAGCCTTTGGCCTAGGTGCCTCCTTCTTGGTATCCGAGTTCCAGCAACGTCTGCTGGTCCTTGGTAGTGCTTTTTAGCACAGGTACCTCCTGCTTAGAAACCGTGTTCCAGCACCGTCAGCTGGTCCACGGTTGTGCCATTGGCTCTTGTTCCTTCTGCTGCCCCTCTGAGTTCCAGCACCGTCAGCTGGTTCTCGGTAGTTCCATTGACTCTTGTAGCTTCTGCTACCCATCCGGGTTCCAGCACCGTCAGCTGGTTCTCGGCAGTGTCTTTGGCACGGGTACTCCCTCCTGCCCAGCCTGGTTCCAGCATGCCTGTTTCCGGGTAGTGTCAATGTAACTTTGCCACCGATACGTTGTCCTGTCGTGTTGCGGTCGGGTTTGCCGAGTCTATGGTGCCTGCAGTTTTGGTGCTTTCTATGTGGGCTGCGGGTTCTGGTAATAAAGGCTGGTTCTGTAGTGCCAATAGGACAAGCACCCCCTGTTGGACTGTGGGTTTCGGAAACTGCGTCCTGCTCGCGGCCTTGCAACTTTGTTGATCATGGGTACCTTCTGCTACCCATCCTGGTTCCAGCACCATCTGCTGGTTCCCGGCAGAGCCTTTGGCATTGTTGCCTCCTTGTCGGTATCCGAGTTCCAGCAACGTCTGCTGGTTCTTGGTAGTGCTTTTCAGCACAGGTAACTCCAGCTTAGAAACCGTGTTCCAGCACCGTCAGCTGGTCCACGGTTGTGCCATTGGCTCTTGTTCCTTCTGCTGCCCCTCTGGGTTCCAGCACCGTCAGCTGGTTCTCGGTAGTTCCATTGACTCTTGTAGCTTCTGCTACCCATCCGGGTTCCAGCACCGTCAGCTGGTTCTCGGCAGTGTCTTTGGCACGGGTACTCCCTCCTTCCCAGCCTGGTTCCAGCATGCCTGCTGTTTCCGGGTAGTGTCAACGTAACTTTGCCACCGATACGTTGTCCTGTCGTGTTGCGGTCGGGTTTGTCAAGTCTATGATGCCTGCAGTTTTGGTGCTTTCTATGTGGGCTGCGGGTTCTGGTAATAAAGGCTGGTTCTGTAGTGCCAATAGGACAAGCACCCCCTGTTGGACTGTGGGTTTCGGAAACTGCGTCCTGCTCGCGGCCTTGCAACTTTGTTGATCATGGGTACCTTCTGCTACCAATCCGGGTTTCAGCACCGTCTGCTGGTTCCCGGCAGAGCCTTTGGCATTGTTGCCTCCTTGTCGGTATCCGAGTTCCAGCAACGTCTGCTGGTTCTTGGTAGTGCTTTTTAGCACATGTAACTCCTGCTTAGAAACCGTGTTCCAGCACCGTCAGCTGGTCCACGGTTGGGCCATTGGCTCTTGTTCCTTCTGCTGCCCCTCCTGGTTCCAGCACCGTCAGCTGGTTCTCGGTAGTTCCATTGAGTATTGTAGCTTCTGCTACCCATCCGGGTTCCAGCACCGTCAGCTGGTTCTCGGCAGTGTCTTTGGCACGGGTACTCCCTCCTGCCCAGCCTTGTTACAGCACGCTTGCTGTTTCCGGGTAGTGTCAACGTCACTTTGCCACCGATACGTTGTCCTGTCGTGTTGCGGTAGGGTTAGCCGAGTCTATGGTGCCTGCAGTTTCGGTGCTTCCTTATTGGCTGCGGGTTCTGGTAAAAAAGGCTGGTTCCATAGTGCCAATAGGACAAGCACCCCCTGTAGGACTGTGGGTTTCGGTAACTGCGGCCTGCTCGCGGATGCAAAACTTTGTTAATCATGGGTACCTTCTGCTACCCATCCGGGTTCCAGCAACGTCAGCTGGTTCCCGGCAGAGCCTTTGGCCTAGGTGCCTCCTTGTCGGTATCCGAGTTCCAGCAACGTCTGCTGGTCCTTGGTAGTGCTTTGGAGCACAGGTACCTCCTGCTTAGTAACGGTGTTCCAGCACCGTCAGCTGTTCCACGGTTGTCCCATTGGCTCTTGTTCCTTCTGCTACCCATCCTGGTTCCAGCACCGTCAGCTGGTTTTCGGCAGTGCCTTTGGCCTAGGTGCCTCCTTTTTGGTATCCGAGTTCCAGCAACGTCTGCTGGTCCTTGGTAGTGCTTTGGAGCATAGGTACCTCCTGCTTAGTAACTGTGTTCCAGCACAGTCAGCTGGTCCACGGTTGTGCCATTGGCTCTTGTTCATTCTGCTGCCACTCCGGGTTCCAGTACCGTCAGCTGGTTTTCGACAGTTCCTCAGCCTTCTTGTAACTTCTGCTACTTTTCCAAGTTCAAGCTTGTGGAAATGGTTTTTGATTCTCACTCTGGATCTCCATGAAAATGACCCTGAAGACGAATACCCTGAAGACCACACAGAAGAATACCTAAAAGATGACCCTGAAGAAGATGACCAAGAGGACAAAGAACTGGAAGACAACCACCAAGATGCAGAACAACAAGAGACAGAAGACCAAGAAGCATAAAAAACAAAAGCAGAAGAACATTAAGCATAAGACTAAAAATCTGAGCAAAGGATATTATCAAATTTATTAGCAGAAGAAGACTAAGCACCCCCTGTAGGACTGTGGGTTTCGGTAACTGCGGCCTGCTCGCGGATGCAAAACTTTGTTAATCATGGGTACCTTCTGCTACCCATCCGGGTTCCAGCAACGTCAGCTGGTTCCCGGCAGAGCCTTTGGCCTAGGTGCCTCCTTGTCGGTATCCGAGTTCCAGCAACGTCTGCTGGTCCTTGGTAGTGCTTTGGAGCACAGGTACCTCCTGCTTAGTAACGGTGTTCCAGCACCGTCAGCTGTTCCACGGTTGTCCCATTGGCTCTTGTTCCTTCTGCTGCCCCTCCGGGTTCCAGCACCGTCAGCTGGTTCTCGGTAGTTCCATTGAGTATTGTAGCTTCTGCTACCCATCCGGGTTCCAGCACCGTCAGCTGGTTTTCGGCAGTGCCTTTGGCCTAGGTGCCTCCTTCTTGGTATCCGAGTTCCAGCAACGTCTGCTGGTCCTTGGTAGTGCTTTGGAGCACAGGTACCTCCTGCATAGTAACTGTGTTCCAGCACAGTCAGCTGGTCCACGGTTGCGCCATTGGCTCTTGTTCATTCTGCTGCCACTCCGGGTTCCAGTACCGTCAGCTGGTTCTCGACAGTTCCTCAGCCTTCTTGTAACTTCTGCTACTTTTCCAAGTTCAAGCTTGTGGAAATGGTTTTTGATTCTCACTCTGGATCTCCATGAAAATGACCCTGAAGACAAATACCCTGAAGACCACACAGAAGAATACCTAAAAGATGACCCTGAAGAAGATGACCAAGAGGACAAAGAACAGGAAGACAACCACCAAGATGCAGAACAACAAGAGACAGAAGACCAAGAAGCATAAAAAACAAAAGCAGAAGAACATTAAGCATAAGACTAAAAATCTGAGCAAGTGATATTATCAAATTTATAAGCAGAAGAAGACTAAGCAGTGTATGGGGGTGTGTTATGAAAGAGTCACCGAAGGAGGAAAAAACAAAAATACAAGCTAAGTCCAGAAAAACTGGAGAGGTTGGTAGCTATTGGATTGCAGACCCCTGATCCTATCCACAACAACTAACAGTAGCCGTGGGGGGTTCCTACGATGCCCTAGACCCCTCGATCACAGCCGGAGAACAAAATAGGCCTAAAGAAAGAAAGGTGAAATCTAAACTGCCCCAGAGCAGACCCCAAAGCAATAGGCAGCCCCCAACAAATAATGACGGTGAACCAAGATGAAAACACTAACACAGATAGAAAGATAGGTTGAGCAAACGATGGGGCCCAAGCTAACTAAAAAGGACAGGATAGAAAAGCTGCTGTCTGCAATCCGTAAAAAACCCTACCAAAAACACTACCAAAAAATGTCCCAACCGTCTGATAGGAAAAACAGGCCCTGAAGTCGCTATATCAGCATTCAGGTAAATTCTGAAGACAGAGCCAAGAGACCACCATAGTATCTTTTACGGTTTCTGACAAACGCTTCCGAAAGAGAGCTGCAAAGGCACCATCATTCCAGGTAGTAAGGACCGCCCACTTTTGGAATTTTTGACAGTACAACTCTGCAGAATCCCGACCCTGGCTCAATGCCAACAGGGCCTTTTCAGCCTGATCAATAGCATTAGGTTCATCATACAACAACCCCAAGGCTTGAAAAAATGCGTCCACATTAGTAAGAATAGGATCATCAGGTTTCAAAGAAATCCTGGGGATCGCCGCGCAGCAAAGAGATGACAATTTTAACCTGCTGCGTGGAGCTCCCCGACGAGTTAGGCTTCAAGGCAAAAAATAATTTACAATTATTCTTAAAATTCAAAAATTTAGACCGATCCCCAAAAACACATCAGGAGTAGGGTTCTTTGGTTCAGCAGCATGTGAATGAGCAAGATAGGCGGAAATTCTCCGCACTTCAGCAGTGAGCTGCTCCACACGATCAGACAATTGCTTCATCTCCATTGAGAAAGAAAAAAAAAAATTCCCCCTACGGCCTCAGAGACATAGAGGAAGAAATATACACAAAAAAAAAAAAAACATTCTGACAAACTTTCTTTTTTTTTTACAATTCTTTCCTGCTATTGAGTACCCTAGGATCTGCGGTATGGCTGGTAATTCTGTTATGAATGAGTCACCGAAGGAGGAAAAAACAAAAATACAAGCTAAGTCCAGAAAAACCGGAGAGGTTGGTAGCTATCAGATTGCAGACCCCTGATCCTATCCACAACAACTAACAGTAGCCGTGGGGGGTTCCTACGATGCCCTAGACCCCTCGATCACAGCCAGAGAACTAAATAGGCCTAAAGAAAGAAAGGGGAAATCTAAACTGCCCCAGAGCAGACCCCAAAGCAATAGGCAGCCCCAACAAATAATGACGGTGAAGCAAGATGAAAACACTAACACAGATAGAAAGATAGGTTGAGCAAACGATGGGGCCCAAGCTAACTAAAAAGGACAGAATAGAAAAGCTGCTGTCTGCAATCCGTAAAAAACCCTACCAAAAAATGTCCCGTCTGATAGGAAAAACAGGCCCTGAAGTCGCTATATCAGCACTCAGGTAAATTCTGAAGACAGAGCCAAGAGACAAAAATGGAACTCAGCACACCCCCGACCGGGGATGGCTGAACTCCAAAAAACAAGGTAAACAAAACAAAACTAATAAGTTCAATAGCAGAGCAAAAATTTATCTTTGGGAAGCAGGAATCAGACTGGTCTCCAAGAATCCAGCAGAGAAATCACCAGCGACTCAGAAGGGTGTCGGCTGCCTTATATCCAGTCAGAATTTCCTGTTACCCAGTCATCATCTACCAGATCAGGTGTTTGGTAATCAGCCTCACTACCTTCCTTCACCAGAAGAGGGAGTTCATCAGACAGCGACGGTGAAGGGGAAAATGAACTCACAACAGGGGTGTGTCCGTTCCTCCTCGTGGTGCCCCTGGAAAAGGCCTGCTGCTGCAGGACAAACTGAACGCGGACAAATCCTGTTGTAAATCTTTTGTGACAGGCTGAACGGAAGGTGTAATCTTCAAACTTTTATAGATAACAACTACAGGAATGCCTGACACAAATAAGAATATGATGAAGAAGAATAGGAAGAAGATGAAGAAGTAGAATATGAAGAAGAATAATAGTTGAATAAGAAGAATATGAAGAATGTAAAAAAAAAAAAGAAAAAGAAGAAAAAAAAGAAGAAAAAGAAGAAGAAGTTGATGAAAAAGATGCTGCTGCTGAGGATCATGAAGGAGAAAGTGTGGGAGAAGTAAAAAAGAAGGTAAAGAGCATGGAAGTAGTGAAACATACATATCTGACAAAAAATTAAAGACTTTAACATAGTCAATATCTTTGTAACTATGAACGTCTTTAAAAAAAAAAAAAATCCTGCTATTCCATTTGATTGGGCTAAACCTCTATGGCTTTAATGTCTCCTACACCTCCCACAATACATTCTACATTATTATTAGTTGTTTTTCTTCATGTAGAATTAACCTACAGGGAAAGAAAGGGTTTTTTTTAATTCCGATATTTCTGTTCCATTGACTTGAATGGGACTTCCGGGATCGGAATCTGCGATACCCGATACTTTTTTTTAGATCGGCCGATCCATTCCGATACGATATTTTTCAGTATCGTGTGCTATAGCTCAACACTAATCATTACGCATGCACAAGTACATTTACTGAATACACAGTGGTGTCTGACATTTGCGTTGCCAAAGTGGATGTGTGGCGCCCCTGAGGCTCAGTCGCCACAGAGGTACTGCACCTTCTCCTAAGGTGTAGTGCCCCACCACCTAGGTAAGTAGGGAACTCCTTTCCACACTCCAACACCTGCACCCCACACACAGGATAGTTCAGCAGGACCACATTGCGGCTCCATGCTTAGAGGGTAGCAGCGCACCTTTCGTGGGTCCTTGCTTCGTAACACGAGATGTGCTGGGAGGTGGGTGGAGTTGAGATATATAAAAGGTTGGGAAGGTTTAGAATTACAGATCAGTCTGGAGGTTCAGTCTGACAGAGGGTCAGAAAGGAAGGAAGGGAGCCACTCGGGAGGAGTGGGGATCCCTGGAAGAAGGGATGGAGGAAGGAGTGCTGCAGCTGCCTCAGTGACCTGAGCCATCTGGCACGGAAAAGGAACAGAAGGAGAAAGACGTAGAACTGCAACCTAAGCTTCCATAAGAGAGAGAAGAAACAGTGCGGAACGAAGGAGTAGGAGAACAGAGAGGAGTTGTGGGTTGGAAGAGGAACCCTGCCTATAGGTTCTCAGCGCAAGGCCAGGGACCGGTCCCCGAGGTTGTATGGACACTTATGGTTCTGCAGCAGACACTGGTGGAGTAGTTGGCTGTAAATGCACTACTCCCATCTAAGACTTGGGGCACAACAGCAACTGAATAGAGAGCCAGGACTCCGGAGAAGGGAGTCCCCAAGAGAGGCTACAGCTGTCTGCCATACGAGTAGAGTTGTTAGGAACATCTGACAGGAGGAACTTCAGAGTACCACGGTGCTCGAGCTCTTCACACTAAAATGCGCAATAGAGGAGTCGTTTAGGAAAGGTACATGTTGGCGGAGTGTTGGAGAGGATAATCCTGACTAGCCCGGGAGGTTGATTGAGTCTCTACCCCGGAGTCAGGCACCAGTGTGTACCATGAACTGTGAGTAAAGCTTTGGAACTGCAAGCCCTGGTGTCTTCCATTCATTTGTGCGCCAACACCGTCAGCACCGCTACATCTGGCTACCAACATTCCTCACACCGCCTACGCCTATACACTGTCCTGGGGTTACAGCTTCACCTGTGGGGAGCTACACCATCTATGCTGCAACACACCATCAGCCCCAGAGGATCTGCACGCAGCGTTGGCTTACCATCTTGCTTGCCAAACACCACAGGTGGCGTCACAAACTATCACATAAACTATATTACAAACCACCATTGATTTGGGCGCCCAGGGCCACGGACCGGGTCACAGCTGCTGTGACTTATCCCACTTACACTGGCCCGGTACCGAGTACCCCACAGCCCTTGGAGGGCGACCCAGATGCCCGTGCCCTTGTTGAAGTTTGTCTTATAGGCTGTGGATTTGCTACTGGATATGGTGCAGCTGTCAACACTGCTAAGGTGACCAAGCGCTCTAGTTGTGCTGTTTTTGGCTTGGGAGGAGTTGGTTGTTCAGCAATTGTAGGATGCAAGGATGCAAGCGCTACACGAATCATTGGCGTAGGTTCACATAAGGATAAGTATCCAAAAGCCCTACAACTGGGAGCCACTGAGTGCCTAAACCCAAAGGATTATGATAAACCCATCCATGAGGTCATTACGGAGCTAACTAACAGAGGAGTGGATTTTGCCATTGAATGTGCAGGACGCACTGAATCCATGCTGACTGCTCTCCAGTGTACTTACTGTGGAAATGGTGTTGCTGTTGTGTTGGGTGTGGCATCTCCCAAGGACACACTTTGTTTGCATCCAGGTTTGCTTGTCACAGGGCGTACCTTGAAAGGATCTATATTTGGAGGCTACAAGGGTTCTGATATCCCAAAACTGGTTACAGATTATATGAACAAAAGGAACAATCTGGAACATTTAGTAAGCAAGAAGCTAGCCCTGGAAAAAATCAATGAAGCATTTGAACTGCTTAGCAGTGGGGCAGGAGCTCGGAGTATTGTGATATTCTAATCATACTGCAAGTGAAAATATGGAAGTAGACCATGGAGCTGTCCTTGTAGAAATGCACTTTACAGCTTCTGATTAATCATATCTTATATGCATACATTCTCCTATCTGATTGGTGTATGATTTTTTTGTTCACAGTGATAGAATCCACTTAAGAATTTCGGCATTTGCTTTGGTTCAACTTCTATACTAATGCAGACACCGGTATAGTTCAATGTGGCGGCAGTGGGGGGAGTCGCCACTAGCGGCAGGTGGGCCCCCCCGCCTCACGGGCCCCATAGCGGATGTGTGATGTGCCGCTACCCGGGGGGCCCCTGGGTTAGCGGGGAACCTAGGCAGCTGCCTGGTCTGCCTGCCCCTAACGCCGTTACTGCTCCTGGGACTCGCCATGGTGGGAGGAAAGAGGATCAGGGTGAGGATTCTGTGGTCCAGACTCCTGGCTAGTGAGACTGGACCGTGTGGAAGACAGGTAGTGCTGGGAAATACTGGAAGCATTATCTGCCATTTAACCAACCACCTGTTTGCACTGATCTGGCTTTAAGAGTGGTGTCCTGCAACGCTCTGCAAAATGGGACAGGAACCTACGTCTCATGGATGATCGTGTTTGTTGTGTTCCCAAAGCATGCATAGTTTCACTTGGCCAACGGCTTTGGCCTCTGCGTGCACCATCAGCAGCACGTAAACTTCTCTGTCCCTTACCCCACGCCTTGTGCTTTTTTAAATTACGTATATAATTTATGCATGCAAATTTTCTGGTATTAATAGGTAAAAGAAAATATGTTGCCTTGAAAAGGACTTTTGTTTTTAGCTTACAGCAGCAGTATACCTATGGAAGGCCTGTAAGGCAATAAATCCTGCCTGTATGCCTCTAATCCAAAACTACTTGAGAATGGCACTTGAGCACCCGCGATACTCAATCGAGTAACGAGTGTAACCAAGCACCACGATCAGTGGCGTAGCAACTGTTTGTGGCGCCCGGGGCGGTCGAAAAATTTGCCGCCCCTTTGGTCGTTGATAATACATAAGGGGCTGGGGGCCCCACCTATAGCGTCAGACAGAGGGCCCCCACCAAACAGCGCCACACAGAGGGTCCCCACCAAACAGCGCCACACAGAGGACCCCCACCAAACAGCGCCACACAGAGGGCCCCCACCAAACAGCGTCACACAGAGGGCCCCCACCAAACAGCGCCACAGAGGGCCCCCACCAAACAGCGCCACACAGAGGGCCCCCACCAAACAGCGTCACACAGAGGACCCCCACCAAACAGCGCCACACAGAGGGCCCCCACCAAACAGCGCCACACAGAGGGCCCCCACCAAACAGCGTCACACAGAGGGCCCCCACCAAACAGCGCCACACAGAGGACCCCCACCAAACACAGTCACACAGAGGGCCCCCACTTACAGCGCCACACAGAGGGCCCCCACCACATAGCAAGTGCCAACCATGATGCTACCAAAGAAAGGAAACCAAAATAAATGTCTCACGAAGATAAACCCTGTATACCCGTCATTGCGAGGTGGTCACCTGCCCAGGACCCCCATGTATTAGCAAGAGCTGTGTGGATTAAAGATGTTTGTGTATTAATACCACAAATATCTGGCCATCCCCAGTAAAGGTGGATTAACAGCGAAACCCTGTCTGCAATGAAACAATCCAATAAAATATCACAGAAGAAAATAATAAATCCAAAACCTGTTGGTCGCGTTGCTGTACGTCCTGGTGTGCAGTAGCGTGACAGCGCAAACACCGGCACCAGGGCATCCAGAAAGCTCATCCAGCAATTTGACCATTCTGCATTTATAATGCTTTTCCTTAAATTCAGCTTATTTACAGATGTAGCAGAGCCATGTTTGTCATTTGGCATAACTCACTCATCTAATATATAAAGCTCAAAGTGTGTATGTATGTATGTATATACAGTCATGGCCAAAAGTATTGACACCCCTGCAATTCTGTCAAATAATATTCAGTTTCTTCCTGAAAATGATTGCAAACACAAATTCTTTGGTATTATTGTCTTCATTTAATTTGTCTTAAATGAAAAAACACAAAAGAGAATGAAGCAAAAAGCAAAACATTGATCATTTCACACAAAACTTCAAAAATGGGCCAGACAAAAGTATTGGCACCCTCAGCCTAATACTTGGTTGCACAACCTTTAGCCAAAATAACTGCGACCAACTGCTTCCGGTAACTATCAATGAGTTTCTTACAATGCTCTGCTGGAATTTTAGACCATTCTTCTTTGGCAAACTACTCCAGGTCCCTGATATTAGAAGGTGCCTTCTCCAAACTGCCATTTTTAGATCTCTCCACAGGTGTTCTATGGGATTCAGGTCTGGACTCATTGCTGGCCATCTTAGAAGTCTCCAGTGCTTTCTCTCAAACCATTTTCTAGTGCTTTTTGAAGTGTGTTTTGGGTCATTGTCCTGCTGGAAGACCCATGACCTCTGAGGTAGACCCAGCTTTCTCACACTGGGCCCTATATTATGCTGCAAAATTTGTTGGTAGTCTTCTGACTTCATAATGCCAAGCACACGGTCAAGCAGTCCAGTGCCAGAGGCAGCAAAGCAACCCCAAAACATCAGGGAACCTCCGCCATGTTTGACTGTAGGGACCGTGTACTTTTCTTTGAATGCCTCTTTTTTCTCCTTTAAACTCTATGTTGATGCTTTTGCCCTAAAAGCTCTACTTTTGTCTCATCTGACCAGAGAACATTCTTCCAAAATGTTTTAGGCTTTTTCAGGTAAGTTTTGGCAAACTCCAGCCTGGCTTTTTTATGTCTCGGGGTAAGAAGTGGGGTCTTCCTGGGTCTCCTACCATACAGTCCCTTTTCATTCAGATGCCGACGGATAGTATGGGTTGACACTGTTGTACCCTTGGACTGCAGGGCAGCTTGAACTTGTTTGGATGTTAGTGGAGGTTCTTTATCCAACATCCGCACAATCTTGCATTGAAATCTCTTGTCAATTTTTCTTTTCCGGCCACATCTAGAGAGGTTAGCCACAGTGCCATGGGCTTTAAACTTCTTGATGACACTGCGCACGGTAGACACAGGAGCATTCAGGTCTTTGGAGATGGACTTGTAGCCTTGATATTGCTCATGCTTCCTCACAATTTGGTTTCTCAAGTCCTCAGACCGTTCTTTGGTCTTCTTTCTTTTCTCTATGCTCAATGTGGTACACACAAGGACACAGGACAGAGGTTGAGTCAACTTTAATCCATGTCAACTGGCTGCAAGTGTGATTTAGTTATTGCCAACACCTGTTAGGTGCCACAGGTAAGTTACAGGTGCTGTTAATTACACAAATTAGAGAAGCATCACATGATTTTTCGAACAGTGCCAATACTTTTGTCCACCCTCTTTTTTATGTTTGGTGTGGAATTATATCCAATTTGGCTTTAGGACAATTCTTTTTGTGTTTTTTCATTTAAGATAAATTAAACGAAGATAATAATACCAAAGAATTTGTGTTTGCAAAGATTTTCAGGAAGAAACTGAGTATTATCTGACAGAATTGCAGGGGTGTCAATACTTTTGGCCACAACTGTATGTATGTATGTATGTATATATGTATGTGTGTATGTATGTATGTGTGTATGTCCGGGATTGGCATCCGCACCGTCGCAGCTACAGCCACAAAATTTGGCACTGTCACACGTCTGGACCCCGAGAGCGTCTTAAGCTATGTTGTGAGGCGAAATTTTAACCCTGTGCGTTCCAATTCAGCAAACAATTTTGCCCCTGCCTACATACTGGGGAAAAAGTGTGTGCGCGTCAAGCCCCGCCCCTCATTATGATGTCATAATGCCCCTATTTGCATCCTGGGGAAGCAGTGTGTGCGTATCAAGCCCCGCCCCTCATTATGATGTCACAATGGTTGCCATGGCGACGCTGATGTCATCATAGGTTGCAAGCCCTGCCTCCGCTCATTATGATGTCATAATGGTTGACTATGGGATGGAGGATGTGTGATGGGTATATGGGCACGGGACTATGGGATGGTGGATATGTATGATGGATATATGGGCACGGGACTATGGGATGGAGGATGTGTGATGGGTATATGGGCACTGGACTATGGGATGGTGGATATGTATGACGGGTATATGGGCACGGGACTATGGGATGGAGGATATGTATGACGGGTATATGAGCACGGGACTATGGGATGGAGGATGATGGGTATATGGGCACTGGACTATGGGATGGAGGATATGTATGACGAGTATATGGGCACGGAACTATGGGATGGAGGATGTGTGATGGGTATATGGGCACTGGACTATGGGATGGTGGATATGTATGACGGGTATATGGGCACTCGACTATGAAATGGCGAATATGTATGATGGGTAAATGGGCACGGGACTATGGGATGGAGGATATGTATGACGGGTATATGGGCATGGGACTATGAGATGGAGGATGTGTGATGGGTAAATGGGCACGGGACTATGGGATGGAGGATGTGTGATGGGTATAGGGGCACGGGACTATGGGATGGAGGATATGTATGACGGGTATATGGGCACGGGACTATGGGATGGAGGATGTGTGATGGGTATATGGGCACGGGACTATGGGTTGGAGGATGTGTAATGGGTATATGGGCACGGGACTATGGGATGGAGGATATGTATGACGGGAATATGGGCAAGGGACTATGAGATGGAGGATGTGTGATGGGTAAATGGGCACGGGACTATGGGATGGAGGATGTGTGATGGGTATAGGGGCACAGGACTATGGGATGGAGGATATGTATGACGGGTATATGGGCACGGGACTATGAGATGGAGGATGTGTGATGGGTATATGGGCACGGGACTATGAGATGGAGGATGTGTGATGGGTATATGGGCACTGGACTATGGGATGGTGGATATGTATGACGGGTATATGGGCACTCGACTATGAAATGGCGAATATGTATGATGGGTAAATGGGCACGGGACTATGGGATGGAGGATATGTATGACGGGTATATGGGCATGGGACTATGAGATGGAGGATGTGTGATGGGTAAATGGGCACGGGACTATGGGATGGAGGATGTGTGATGGGTATAGGGGCACGGGACTATGGCATGGAGGATATGTATGACGGGTATATGGGCACGGGACTATGGGATGGAGGATGTGTGATGGGTATATGGGCACGGGACTATGGGTTGGAGGATGTGTAATGGGTATATGGGCACGGGACTATGGGATGGAGGATATGTATGACGGGAATATGGGCAAGGGACTATGAGATGGAGGATGTGTGATGGGTAAATGGGCACGGGACTATGGGATGGAGGATGTGTGATGGGTATATGGGCACGGGACTATGGGATGGAGGATATGTATGACGGGTATATGGGCACGGGACTATGAGATGGAGGATGTGTGATGGGTATATGGGCACGGGACTATGGGTTGGAGGATGTGTGATGGGTATATGGGCACGGGAGTATGGGATGGAGGATATGTATGACGGGTATATGGGCACGGGACTATGGGATGGAGGATGTGTGATGGGTATATGGGCACTGGACTATGGGATGGAGGATATGTATGATGAGTATATGGGCACGGAACTATGGGATGGAGGATGTGTGATGTGTATATGGGCACTGGACTATGGGATGGAGGATATGTATGACGAGTATATGGGCACGGAACTATGGGATGGAGGATATGTATGACGGGTATATGGGCACGGAACTATGGGATGGAGGATGTGTGATGGGTATATGGGCACTGGACTATGGGATGGAGGATATGTATGACGGGTATATGGGCACGGGACTATGAGATGAAGGATGTGTGATGGGTATATGGGCACTGGACTATGGGATGGAGAATATGTATGACAGGTATATGGGCACGGAACTATGGGATGGAGGATGTGTGATGGGTATATGGGCACGGGACTATGGGATGGCGGATAATTATAATTTGTTATAACTAACCACAGTTAGTAACTATGCCCGGGCAGCGCCGAGCTCTCCAGCTAGTTGTCACATAATAAGGCAATTGTTTTTGCATTGGGTCCTACTATATATCAAGCAATTGCATTGTGAGCAATTCCCTGGCAATCTTTCTTTTTTTCCCCTCAGTTCTCATCAGTTGTGTCAACCGCCTGCTGTACGACATGCACAAGGGGTGTAAAAAAGTCAAGTCGTAAGGGTACGTAAAATTCAGGCTCCTAAACTGGGCTACAAGATGTGGAATGGGAAAGTGCTTATAATGCAATAGCTTCACTGCTTGTACAGCATGCAGTTATATGACACACCCAACTCTGCTATATCTGTGCATAACCACATCACTATTATCAGCTCTGAGCTGATGCTGCAGAACCTCTTGGCAGGGATCACACATACAGAGGGCATGCAGCCTGGTGAAGCAGTTTTTTCCATTAATAATAAAAAAAGAAAAAAAAAAAACTTCATGAGTTTTCTACTAGTTGCACATACTAATAGGATTAGCAGGGCTGCCCTGCTCTCCCCCCATGCCTGGGGCACAGATCCCTGCAGCAGAGCTTCCTGGCACTCTATAGCCCCTCACCCACACAGTGCCCCCAGCACAGCAGGGGGGCAGCTTACCTGCAGGGCAGGAGTGGGCATCAGCCTGGCAGAGGACTTGGTTCCCAGGCTGTACAGCTCCTGTCCTGGGCACATTCAGCATGAGTGAGAGCATGGAGCAAACCCTGCCCTGGATCCAGTGTATACACATCAGACTGGGCTGGCCTACAGCAATCCCAGCCACCCCCATAACTGGAGGAAGGAGGAGACCTCCAGCACTGCTGCACCATCCACAGCCAGGGAGACTGGGCGGAAATGAGTTCTCCCACAGAGGAGAGGAATTGCTGCGGCTGCTACCGCGCCGCCCCCACACACGTGCCGCCTGGGGCGGACCACCCCCCCTGCCCCCCCCACGCTACGCCACTGACCGCGATGCTTGATCAAGTATTGAGCAGTGGCAAGCAGGCTTGCTCATCACTTCTAGATACACCTCTGGCTCATACTGTATATAGGGGGCTATGTGTGGTCTCATACTATATACAAAGTGCTATGTGAGGGCTCATATTGAATATAGAGAGGCTATGTGGGGGATCATACTATATATAGAGGCTATGTGGGGGCTCATACTATATATAGAGTGGCTATGTGTGGTCTCATACTATATACAAAGTGCTATGTGAGGGCTCATATTGAATATAGAGAGGCTATGTGGTGGCTCATACTATATATAGAGGCTATGTGGGGGCTCATACTATATATAGAGTGGCTATGTGGGGGCTCATACTATATAGAGGCTATGTGGGGGCTCATACTATATATAGAGTGGCTATGTGGTGGCTCATACTATATATAGAGAGGCTATGTGAGGGCTCATATTGAATATAGAGAGGCTATGTGGTGGCTCATACTATATATAGAGTGGCTATGTGTGGTCTCATACTATATACAAAGGGCTATGTGAGGGCTCATACTATATATAGAGAGGCTATGTGAGGGCTCATATTGAATATAGAGAGGCTATGTGAGGACTCATATTGAATATAGAGAGGCTATGTGGTGGCTCATACTATATGTAGAGGCTATGTGGGGGCTCATACTATATATAGAGGCTATGTGGGGGCTCATACTATATAAAGAGTGGCTATGTGGGGGCTCATACTATATATAGAGGCTATGTGGGGGCTCATACTATATATAGAGTGGCTATGTGGTGGCTCATACTATATGTAGAGGCTATGTGGGGCTAATACTATATATAGAGGCTATGTGGGGGCTCATACTATATATAGAGTGGCTATGTGGGGGCTCATACTATATATAGAGGCTATGTGGGGGCTCATACTATATATAGAGTGGCTATTTGGGGGCTCATACTATATATAGAGGCTATGTGGGGGCTCATACTATATATAGAGTGGCTATGTGTGGTCTCATACTATATACAAAGGGCTATGTGAGGGCTCATACTATATATAGAGAGGCTATGTGAGGGCTCATATTGAATATAGAGAGGCTATGTGAGGGCTCATATTTAATATAGAGAGGCTATTTGGGGGCTCATACTATATACAGAGTGGCTATGTGGAGGCTCATACTATATACAGAGGCTATGTGGGGGCTCATACTATATATAGAGAGGCTACGTGGGTTCTGACAACGTATATAGAGGGGCTATGTGAGGAATCATACTGTATGTAGGAAGCTAAGTGTGAGCTCTTACAGTATAAAGAGGTATAGAGGAGAGCTGTATATGGGCTCATATGGTATGTATGGGGTGTCAGCATATTTAATTCTGCTCAATATTAAGTTATAAAGTTATTATTACTATAAAATAATAATTGTAATTAATATGTTACAGTCTACCATGTAGCCCCTTGGGATAAGTAATAGCCCAACCCTGGTATATAGTAACATTATCCTACAGTAGCATGTCCACCTCCCCATCCAACCATCCATATAATCTAATCTTCTATAATACTGGGATATATGAGTTATTATTATTGATTTATCACTGTTCAAATCAGTAGGAACTACTCTGGAATTACAGTGTATGGTAACATTGTGCCATTTTATAAAAGTTTTAAGAAGCCAAGGTGGATAATTAGAGTCCATTTCATGTATATGGTAATGAATTGGTTGTATGGCCTGCTCTGGTCTCTTTAAACAGCTGCTGCTCCTGCTGATGATGTCACGGAATGTTGAGGTTTCTGGCTCTGCCCCCTTGCATTATGACATCACACACAAATATTGTGTAAAGAGCTGCAGAGCCAACATTCCATCTGACAGTTGCAGACGGTGGAGAGAGATAAGTCGGCGCTATGTCATCTCTTGTTGTGTCCTTCATTTTCTTCTATCATCTATTTCTCATTTATTTTTTATTCATTAAGGAGTCTTTATTCTCTATAATACAAGCAGGTCCAAAATAAATAGTGAACCCCTCATATTAGGAGATGTCCAAATTTTACAGCCTTTCTTCCAACAGTAAAGAGATACATAGGATGTGACGGGATTTATCTTCAAGTACAGAAATGACAATGATTTACCGATTATCCATCACATTTTACTGGTTTCTGACTTTCTTGCTCATCAGGTCCATAGATTAGTTATAATTAAGAGAATCCCCTCAGCCATAACTGGAACATGACGACTTCTTGATTTTTAGGCCATGTATTGTTATAGAATCATCCAAATCTGGGAGATTAAAGTTACATCCTGTAAATGGAACACATGTAACATGAAGATAATTATGTAATTGTCGGATGTTATAGAGACACATAGTAAAATACAGTCCAGGTCAAAAATATAAATCCAACCAATATTGGGAAATCCTTGTACAACACCGATGTATATACATATTAGCTCCATATGTAGTAAAACTATTCAAATATTCCCCCCACATTGGTAGGATTCATATAGTTTGATCTCTAATATATTGGACAATGCACTTCAGTGGAAGTGAGGTTGTTGGATCCGCACCCACTAGCTGCTACTTGCGATGTCACGGAATGTGGTAATTGTTGGCTCTGCCCACATTAGCTGTTCCTTGTTATGTCTTAGAGCAGCGTTCCCCAGCTCCAGTCCTCAAGAGCCACCAAGGATTCATGTTTTCAGGCTTTCCTTAGTATGGCCTACGTGATAATTGCAGTACCTGCACAGGCAAAAATTCCATCACCTGGGCAATACAAATGAAATCCTGAAAACATGAACCGTTGGTGGCTCTTGAGGACTGGAGTTGGGGAACACTGTCTTAGAGTGATGGGATAGTTGATCCACCCCAAATAGCTGCGTCATATGATGTCACGGAAGATTATGGTTATTGGCTTCATCCACATTAGCTCTTATTTTTCATTTCACGGAATGTTTTGGTTGTTAGCTTTGCCCCCATAAGACACTACTTGTGATGTCACTAAAAGTTTTGGTTGTTGGTTTCACCCCCATTACCTTCTACTAGTGATGTCACTGAATGAATAAAAGTAATAGAAATGTTAAGCTAGTCCTACCTGTATGCCTCAAATTAATGGTCTTGTTGTGGATAAATTTTACATTCTGTCTTCATACTAATGATCACCCCAAAGACTTATAATAACGCACAATTTCATCTGCTTTTTAGGTGGAAATTGGTCACCTTACCTCTTGTCCTGTCTGCAGTTGTACAAGTTGCACCAACATGTCCGCCCCTGTCCACCCCTGAATGGAGAGATAGTAAGGATGACACTACAGCTACAGAGGTGACCGTATGATAGCCTAGCTTGACAATCCATTTCTCACGAAGACCCTTTCAGCTTTTCAGACATGGGTGGAGCACATGATCTCTGAAAATAGGGTCCCACAGCTGCACCCCAACAGTTTGAGCATCACTCTTAGAAGAGTACATACCCTCAGAGCAGAAGGCGGAGAATCGCCCCTCACTGTGTCACTGAGGAGGATAGCATTCGCTAGGGATTACTCCGGAGTGGTGGTTGTGGTGGGATGCAGGTCTGGACAGCTGTCGTCATCCTAGTAGCTAGATAAAAATTTAAATATGTCTGTTTATGCTTTAAATAGAATCTGTCATCCCCCCGTGAGACGTCTATGGCCTATTAATATGGGCATACAGGTAATATAAATGTTAAGATACTCCTACCTGTATGCCTCATATTAATGGTCTTGTTGAGAAAAAATTTTAGATTCTGTCTTAATGCTAATGATCAGCCCAATGACTCATCATAACGCACAGCTTCATCAACTTTGGAAGTGGAAATTGGTACCCTTACCTCTTGGCCCGTGTGCAGTTGCTCAAGTTGTACCAACAACATGTCCACCCCTGTCCACCCCTGAATGGAACCATAGGAAGGATGACACTACAGCTACAGAGGTGACCGTCTGATATCCTAGCTCGACTACCCACCTCTCCTGAAGACCCTTTCAGCTTTTGAGACTTGGGTGGAGGACATCATCTCTGAAAATAGGGTCCCATAGCTGCACCCCAACAGTTTGAGCATTACTCTTAGAAGAGTACATACCCTCAGAGCAGAAGGGGGCGCGTAGCCATTCACTTTGTCACTGAGGAGGATAGCATTTGCCAGGGATTACTCCGGAGTGGTGGTTGTGGTGGGATGCAGGTCTGGACAGCTGTTGTCATCCTATTAGATAAATAAGAATTTATATATGTATGTTTTATGCTTTAAACTGAATGTTTCCCTCCCCACCCGAGACGTATATGACTTATTAATATGGGCATACAGGTAATAGAAATGTTAAGCTAGTCCTACCTGCATACCTCATATGAATGGTCTTGTGGATAAATTTTATATTCTGTCTTTATGCTAATGATCACCCCAATAACTCATCATAACGCACAGCTTCATCTGCTTTGGAGGTGGAAATTGGTCCTCTTACCTCTTGGCCCGTGTGCAGTTGCATCAACAACATGTCTGCCCTTGTTCACACCTGAATGGAACCATAGGAAGGATGACACTACAGCTACAGAGGTGACCGTCTGATAGCCTAGCTCGACTACCCACCTCTCCTGAAGACCCTTTCAGCTTTTGAGACTTGGGTGGAGGACATCATCTCTGAAAATAGGGTCCCACAGCTGCACCCCAACAGTTTGAGCATCACTCTTAGATGAGTACATACCCTCAGAGCAGAAGGGGGCGCGTAGCCAGTCACTGTGTTACTGAGGAGGATAGCATTCGCCAGGGATTACTCCGGAGTGGTTGTTGTGGTGGGATGCAGGTCTGGACAGCTGTCGTCATCCAATTAGATAGATAAGAATTTATATATGTCTGTTTATGCTTTAAATAGAATCTGTCACCCCCCCCCACGAGACGTATAAGGCCTATTAATATGAGCATACAGGTAATAGAAATGTTAAGCTAGTCCTACCTGTATGCCTCATATTAATGGTCTTGTTGTGGATAAATTTTAGATTCTGTCTTTATGCTAATGATCAGCCCAATGACTCATCATAACGCACAGCTTCATCAGCTTTGGAAGTGGAAATTGGAACCCTTAACTCTTGGCCCGTGTGCAGTTGCACAAGTTGTACCAAAACATGTTCGCCCCTGTCCACCCCTGAATGGAACCATAGGAAGGATGACACTACAGCTACAGAGGTGACCGTCTGATAGCCTAGCTCGACTACCCACCTCTCCTGAAGACCCTTTCAGCTTTTGAGACTTGGGTGGAGGACATCATCTCTGAAAATAAGGTCCCACAGCTGCACCCCAACAGTTTGAGCATCACTCTTAGATGAGTACATACCCTCAGAGCAGAAGGGGGTGCGTAGCCATTTACTGTCTCACTGAGGAGGATAGCATTCGCCAGGGATTACTCCGGAGTGGTTGTTGTGGTGGGATGCAGGTCTGGACAGCTGTCGTCATCCTATTAGATAGATAGATAAGGATTAATATATGTACCTCATCGCCCGTGTGCAGTTGCACAAGTTGTACCAACAACATGTCCGCCTCTGTCCACCCCTGAATGGAACCATAGGAAGGATGACACTACAGCTACAGAGGTGACCGTCTGATAGCCTAGCTCGACTACCCACCTCTCCTGAAGACCCTTTCAGCTTTTGAGACTTGGGTGGAGGACATCATCTCTGAAAATAGGGTACCACAGCTGCACCCCAACAGTTTGAGCATCACTCTTAGATGAGTACATACCCTCAGAGCAGAAGGGGGCGCGTAGCCATTTACTGTCTCACTGAGGAGGATAGCATTCGCCAGGGATTACTCCGGAGTGGTTGTTGTGGTGGGATGCAGATCTGGACAGCTGTCGTCATCCTATTAGATAGATAGATAAGGATTAATATATGTACCTCATCGCCCGTGTGCAGTTGCACAAGTTGTACCAACAACATGTCTGCCCTTTTTCACCCCTGAATGGAATCATAGGAAGGATGACACTACAGCTACAGAGGTGACCGTCTGATAGCCTAGCTCGACTACCCACCTCTCCTGAAGACCCTTTCAGCTTTTGAGACTTGGGTGGAGGACATCATCTCTGAAAATAGGGTCCCACAGCTGCACCCCAACAGTTTGAGCATCACTCTTTGATGAGTACATACCCTCAGAGCAGAAGGGGGCGCGTAGCCATTTACTGTCTCACTGAGGAGGATAGCATTCGCCAGGGATTACTCCGGAGTGGTTGTTGTGGTGGGATGCAGGTCTGGACAGCTGTCGTCATCCAATTAGTTAGATAACAATTTATATATGTCTGTTTATGCTTTAAATAGAATCTGTCACCCCCCCGCGAGACGTATATGGCCTATTAATATGAGCATACAGGTAATAGAAATGTTAAGCTAGTCCTACCTGAATGCCTCATATTAATGGTCTTATTGTGGATAAATTTTAGATTCTGTCTTTATGCTAATGATCAGCCCAATGACTCATCATAACGCACAGCTTCATCAGCTTTGGAAGTGGAAATTGGTACCCTTAACTCTTGGCCCGTGTGCAGTTGCACAAATTGTACCAGCAACATGTCCGCCCCTGTTCACCCCTGAATGGAATCATAGGAAGGATGACACTACAGCTACAGAGGTGACCGTCTGATCGCCTAGCTCGACTACCCAACTCTCCTGAAGACCCTTTCAGCTTTTGAGACTTGGGTGGAGGACATCATCTCTGAAAATAGGGTCCCACAGCTGCACCCCAACAGTTTGAGCATCACTCTTAGATGAGTACATACCCTCAGAGCAGAAGGGGGAGTGTAGCCTCTCACTGTGTCACTGAGGAGGATAGCATTCGCCAGGGATTACTCCGGAGTGGTGGTTGTGGTGGGATGCAGGTCTTGGACAGCTCTTGTCATCCTATTAGATAGATAAGAATTTATATATGTATGTTTTATGCTTTAAACTGAATCTTTCCCTCCCCACCCGAGACGTATGTGACTTATTAATATGGGCATACAGGTAATAGAAATGATAAGCTAGTCCTACCTGTATGCCTCATATTAATGGTCTTGTTGTGGATAAATTTTATATTCTGTCTTTATGCAAATGATTACCCCAATGACTCATCATAACGCATAGTATCATCTGCTTTGGAGGTGGAAATTGGTCCTCTTACCTCTTGGCCCGTGTGCAGTTGCATCAACAACATGTCTGCCCTTGTTCACCCCTGAATGGAACCATAGGAAGGATGACACTACAGCTACAGAGGTGACTGTCTGATAGCCTAGCTCGACTACCCACCTCTCCTGAAGACCCTTTCAGCTTTTGACACTTGGGTGGAGGACATCATCTCTGAAAATAGGGTCCCACAACTGCACCCCAACAGTTTGAGCATCACTCTTAAAAGAGTACATACCCTCAGAGCAGAAGGGGGCGCGTATCCATTTACGGTGTCACTGAGGAGGATAGCATTCGCCAGGGATTACTCCGGAGTGGTTGTTGTGGTGGGATGCAGGTCTGGACAGCTGTCGTCATCCTATTAGACAGATAGATAAGGATTAATATATGTACCTCATCGCACGTGTGCAGTTGCACAAGTTGTAAAAACAACATGTCCACCCCTTTCCACCCCTGAATGGAACCATAGGAAGGATGACACTACAGCTACAGAGGTGACCGTCTGATAGCCTAGGTCGACTACCCACCTCTCCTGAAGACCCTTTCAACTTTTGAGACTTGGGTGGAGGACATCATCTCTGAAAATAGGGTCCCACAGCTGCACCCCAACAGTTTGAGCATCACTCTTAGATGAGTACATACCCTCAGAGCAGAAGGGGGCGCGTAGCCTCTCACTGTGTCACTGAGGAGGATAGCATTCGCCAGGGATTACTCCGGAGTGGTGGTTGTGGTGGGATGCAGGTCTGGACAGCTGTTGTCATCCGATTAGATAGATAAGAATTTATATATGTATGTTTTATGCTTTAAACTGAATCTTTCCCTCCCCACCCGAGACGTATGTGACTTATTAATATGGGCATACAGGTAATAGAAATGATAAGCTAGTCCTACCTGTATGCCTCATATTAATGGTCTTGCTGTGGATAAATTTTAGATTCTGTCTTTATGCTAATGATCAGCCCAATGACTCATCATAACGCACAGCTTCATCAGCTTTGGAAGTGGAAATTGGTACCCTTAACTCTTGGCCCGTGTGCAGTTGCACAAGTTGTACCAAAACATGTCCGCCCCTGTCCACCCCTGAATGGAACCATAGGAAGGATGACACTACAGCTACAGAGGTGACCGTCTGATAGCCTAGCTCGACTACCCACCTCTCCTGAAGACCCTTTCAGCTTTTGAGACTTGGGTGGAGGACATCATCTCCGAAAATAGGGTCCCACAGCTGCACCCCAACAGTTTTAGCATCAGTCTTAGATGAGTACATACCCTCAGAGCAGAAGGGGGCGCGTAGCCAGTCACTGTGTTACTAAGGAGGATAGCATTCGCCAGGGATTACTCCGGAGTGGTTGTTGTGGTGGGATGCAGGTCTGGACAGCTGTCGTCATCCAATTAGATAGATAAGAATTAATATATGTCTGTTTATGCTTTAAATAGAATCTGTCACCCCCCCGCGAGACGTATATGGCCTATTAATATGAGCATACAGGTAATAGAAATGTTAAGCTAGTCCTACCTGTATGCCTCATATTAATGGTCTTGTTGTGGATATATTTTAGATTCTGTCTTTATGCTAATGATCAGCCCAATGACTCAACATAACGTACAGCTTCATCAGCTTTGGAAGTGGAAATTGGTACCCTTAATTCTTGGCCCGTGTGTAGTTAAACAAGTTGTACCAACAACATGTCCGCCCCTGTCCACCCCTGAATGGAACCATAGGAAGGATGACACTACAGCTACAGAGGTGACCGTCTGATAGCCTAGCTCGACTACTCACCTCTCCTGAAGACCCTTTCAGCTTTTGAGACTTGGGTGGAGGACATCATCTCTGAAAATAGGGTCCCACAGCTGCACCCCAACAGTTTGAGCATCACTCTTAGAAGAGTACATACTCTCAGAGCAGAAGGGGGCGCGTAGCCAGTCACTGTGTTACTGAGGAGGATAGCATTCGCCAGGGATTACTCCGAGTGGTTGTTGTGGTGGGATGCAGGTCTGGACAGCTGTCGTCATCCTATTAGATAGATAGATAAGGATTAATATATGTACCTCATCGCCGGTGTGCAGTTGCACAAGTTGTAAAAACAACATGTCCACCCCTGTCCACCCCTGAATGGAACCATAGGAAGGATGACACTACAGCTACAGAGGTGACCGTCTGATAGCCTAGCTCGACTACTCACCTCTCCTGAAGACCCTTTCAGCTTTTGAGACTTGGGTGGAGGACATCATGTCTGAAAATAGGGTCCCACAGCTGCACCCCAACAGTTTGAGCATCACTCTTAGATGAGTACATACCCTCAGAGCAGAAGGGGGCGCGTAGCCATTTACTGTCTCACTGAGGAGGATAGCATTCGCCAGGGATTACTCCGGAGTGGTGGTTGTGGTGGGATGCAGGTCTGGACAGCTGTCGTCATCCTATTAGATAGATAGATAAGGATTAATATATGTACCTCATCGCCCGTGTGCAGTTGCACAAGTTGTAACAACAACATGTCAGCCCCTGTCCACCCCTGAATGGAACCATAGGAAGGATGACACTACAGCTACAGAGGTGACCGTCTGATAGCCTAGCTCGACTACCCACCTCTCCTGAAGACCCTTTCAGCTTTTGAGACTTGGGTGGAGGACATCATCTCTGAAAATAGGGTCCCACAGCTGCACCCCAACAGTTTTAGCATCACTCTTAGATGAGTACATACCCTCAGAGTAGAAGGGGGTGCGTAGCCAGTCACTGTGTTACTGAGGAGGATAGCATTCGCCAGGGATTACTCCGGAGTGGTTGTTGTGGTGGGATGCAGGTCTGGACAGCTGTCGTCATCCAATTAGATAGATAAGAATTTATATATGTCTGTTTATGCTTTAAATAGAATCTGTCACCCCCCCGCGAGACGTATACGGCCTATTAATATGAGCATACAGGTAATAGAAATGTTAAGCTAGTCCTACCTGTATGCCTCATATTAATGGTCTTGTTGTGGATAAATTTTAGATTCTGTCTTTATGCTAATGATCAGCCCAATGACTCATCATAACGCACAGCTTCATCAGCTTTGGAAGTGGAAGTTGGTACCCTTAACTCTTGGCCCGTGTGCAGTTGCACAAGTTGTACCAAAACATGTCCGCCCCTGTCCACCCCTGAATGGAACCATAGGAAGGATGACACTACAGCTACAGAGGTGACCGTCTGATAGCCTAGCTCGACTACCCACCTCTCCTGAAGACCCTTTCAGCTTTTGAGACTTGGGTGGAGGACATCATCTCTGAAAATAGGGTCCCAAAGCTGCACCCCAACAGTTTTAGCATCACTCTTAGATGAGTACATACCCTCAGAGCAGAAGGGGGCGCGTAGCCCCTCACTGTGTCACTGAGGAGGATAGCATTCGCCAGGGATTACTTCGGAGTGGTGGTTGTGGTGGGATGCAGGTCTGGACAGCTGTCGTCATCCTATTAGATAGATAGATAAGAATTAATATATGTACCTCATCGCCCGTGTGCAGTTGCACAAGTTGTACCAACAACATGTCCGCCCCTGTCCACCCCTGAATGGAACCATAGGAAGGATGACACTACAGCTACAGAGGTGACCGTCTGATAGCCTAGCTCGACTACCCACCTCTCCTGAAGATCCTTTCAGCTTTTGAGACTTGGGTGGAGGACATCATCTCTGAAAATAGGGTCCCACAGCTGCACCCCAACAGTTTGAGCATCACTCTTAGATGAGTACATACCCTGAGAGCAGAAGGGGGCTCGTAGCTAGTCACTGTGTAACTGAGGAGGATAGCATTCGCCAGGGATTACTCCGGAGTGGTTGTTGTGGGGGGATGCAGGTCTGGACAGCTGTCGTCATCCAATTAGATTGATAAGAATTTATATATGTCTGTTTATGCTTTAAATAGAATTTGTCACCCCCCCCGCGAGACGTATATGGCCTATTAATATGAGCATACAGGTAATAGAAATGTTAAGCTAGTCCTACCTGTATGCCTCATATTAATGGTCTTGTTGTGGATAAATTTTAGATTCTGTCTTTATGCTAATGATCAGCCCAATGACTCATCATAACGCACAGCTTCATCAGCTTTGGAAGTGGAAGTTGGTACCCTTAACTCTTGGCCCGTGTGCATTTGCACAAGTTGTACCAAAACATGTCCGCCCCTGTCCACCCCTGAATGGAACCATAGGAAGGATGACACTACAGCTACAGAGGTGACCGTCTGATAGCCTAGCTCGACTACCCACCTCTCCTGAAGACCCTTTCAGCTTTTGAGACTTGGGTGGAGGACATCATCTCTGAAAATAGGGTCCCACAGCTGCACCCCAACAGTTTGAGCATCACTCTTAGATGAGTACATATCCTCAGAGCAGAAGGGGGCGCGTAGCCCCTCACTTTGTCACTGAGGAGGATAGCATTCGCCAGGGATTACTCCGGAGTGGTGGTTGTGGTGGGATGCAGGTCTGGACAGCTGTCGTCATCCTATTAGATAGATAGATAAGGATTAATATATGTACCTCATCGCCCGTGTGCAGTTGCACAAGTTGTACCAACAACATGTCCGCCCCTGTCAACCCCTGAATGGAACCATAGGAAGGATGACACTACAGCTACAGAGGTGACCGTCTGATAGCCTAGCTCGACTACCCACCTCTCCTGAAGACCCTTTCAGCTTTTGAGACTTGGGTGGAGGACATCATCTCTGAAAATAGGGTCCCACAGCTGCACCCCAACAGTTTGAGCATCACTCTTAGATGAGTACATATCCTCAGAGCAGAAGGGGGCGCGTAGCCCCTCACTTTGTCACTGAGGAGGATAGCATTCGCCAGGGATTACTCCGGAGTGGTGGTTGTGGTGGGATGCAGGTCTGGACAGCTGTCGTCATCCTATTAGATAGATAGATAAGAATAAATATATGTACCTCATCGCCCGTGTGCAGTTGCACAAGTTGTACCAACAACATGTCCGCCCCTGTTCACCCCTGAATGGAACCATAGGAAGGTTGACACTACAGCTACAGAGGTGACCGTCTGATAGCCTAGCTCGACTACCCACCTCTCCTGAAGACCCTTTCAGCTTTTGAGACTTGGGTGGAGGACATCATCTCTGAAAATAGGGTCCCACAGCTGCACCCCAACAGTTTTACCATCACTCTTAGATGAGTACATACCCTCAGAGCAGAAGGGGGCTCGTAGTCAGTCACTGTGTTACTGAGGAGGATAGCATTCGCCAGGGATTACTCCGGAGTGGTTGTTGTGGTGGGATGCAGGTCTGGACAGCTGTCGTCATCCAATTAGATAGATAAGAATTTATATATGTCTGTTTATGCTTTAAATAGAATCTGTCACCCCCCCGCGAGACGTATATGGCCTATTAATATGAGCATACAGGTAATAGAATTGTTAAGCTAGTCCTACCTGTATGCCTCATATTAATGGTCTTGTTGTGGATAAATTTTAGATTCTGTCTTTATGTTAATGATCAGCCCAATGACTCATCATAACGCACAGCTTCATCAGCTTTGGAAGTGGAAATTGGTACCCTTAACTCTTGGCCCGTGTGCAGTTGCACAAGTTGTACCAACAACATGTCCGCCCCTGTCCACCCCTGAATGGAACCATAGGAAGGATGACACTACAGCTACAGAGGTGACCGTCTGATAGCCTAGCTCGACTACCCACCTCTCCTGAAGACCCTTTCAGCTTTTGAGACTTGGGTGGAGGACATCATCTCTGAAAATAGGGTCCCACAGCTGCACCCCAACAGTTTGAGCATCACTCTTAGATGAGTACATACCCTCAGAGCAGAAGGGGGCGCGTAGCCTCTCACTGTGTCACTGAGGAGGATAGCATTCGCCAGGGATTACTCCGGAGTGGTGATTGTGGTGGGATGCAGGTCTGGACAGCTTTTGTCATCCTATTAGATAGATAAGAATTTATATATGTATGTTTCATGCTTTAAACTGAATCTTTCCCTCCCCACCCGAGACGTATGTGACTTATTAATATGGGCATACAGGTAATAGAAATGTTAAGCTAGTCCTACCTGTATGCCTCATATTAATGGTCTTGTTGTGGATAAATTTTATATTCTGTCTTTATGCTAATGATTACCCCAATGACTCATCATATCGCACAGTATCATCTGCTTTGGAGGTGGAAATTGGTCCTCTTACCTCTTGGCCCGTGTGCAGTTGCATCAACAACATGTCTGCCCTTGTTCACCCCTGAATGGAACCATAGGAAGGATGACACTACAGCTACAGAGGTGACCGTCTGATAGCCTAGCTCGACTACCCACCTCTCCTGAAGACCCTTTCAGCTTTTGAGACTTGGGTGGAGGACATCATCTCTGAAAATAGGGTCCCACAGCTGCACCCCAACAGTTTGAGCATCACTCTTAGATGAGTACATACCCTCAGAGCAGAAGGGGGCGCGTAGCCCCTCACTGTGTCACTGAGTAGGATAGCATTCGCCAGGGATTACTCCGGAGTGTTGGTTGTGGTGGGATGCAGGTCTGGACAGCTGTCGTCATCCTATTAGATAGATAGATAAGAATTAATATATGTACCTCATCGCCCGTGTGCAGTTCCACAAGTTGTACCAACAACATGTCCGCCCCTGTCCACCCCTGAATGGAACCATAGGAAGGATGACACTACAGCTACAGAGGTGACCGTCTGATAGCCTAGCTCGACTACTCACCTCTCCTGAAGACCCTTTCAGCTTTTGAGACTTGGGTGGAGGACATCATCTCTGAAAATAGGGTCCCACAGCTGCACCCCAACAGTTTGAGCATCACTCTTAGAAGAGTACATACCCTCAGAGCAGAAGGGGGCGCGTAGCCAGTCACTGTGTTACTGAGGAGGATAGCATTTGCCAGGGATTACTCCGGAGTGGTTGTTGTGGTGGGATGCAGGTCTGGACAGCTGTCGTCATCCTATTAGATAGATAGATAAGGATTAATATATGTACCTCATCGCCCGTGTGCAGTTGCACAAGTTGTACCAACAACATGTCCGCCCCTGTCCACCCCTGAATGGAACCATAGGAAGGATGACACTAGAGCTACAGAGGTGACCGTCTGATAGCCTAGCTCGACTACCCACCTCTCCTGAAGACCCTTTCAGCTTTTGAGACTTGGGTGGAGGACATCATCTCTGAAAATAGGGTCCCACAGCTGCACCCCAACAGTTTTAGCATCACTCTTAGATGAGTACATACCCTCAGAGCAGAAGGGGGCGCGTAGCCAGTCAGTGTGTTACTGAGGAGGATAGCATTCGCCAGGGATTACTCCGGAGTGGTGGTTGTGGTGGGATGCAGGTCTGGACAGCTGTCGTCATCCTATTAGATAGATAGATAAGAATTAATATATGTACCTCATCGCCCATGTGCAGTTGCACAAGTTGTACCAACATGTCCGCCCCTGTCCACCCCTGAATGGAACCATAGGAAGGATGACACTACAGCTACAGAGGTGACCGTCTGATAGCCTAGCTCGACTACCCACCTCTCCTGAAGACCCTTTCAGCTTTTGAGACTTGGGTGGAGGACATCATCTCTGAAAATAGGGTCCCACAGCTGCACCCCAACAGTTTGAGCATCACTCTTAGATGAGTACATACCCTCAGAGCAGAAGGGGGCGCGTAGCCCCTCACTGTGTCACTGAGGAGGATAGCATTCGCCAGGGATTACTCCGGAGTGGTGGTTGTGGTGGGATGCAGGTCTGGACAGCTGTCGTCATCCTATTAGATAGATAGATAAGAATTAATATATGTACCTCATCGCCCGTGTGCAGTTGCACAAGTTGTACCAACAACATTTCCGCCCCTGTCCACCCCTGAATGGAACCATAGGAAGGTTGACACTACAGCTACAGAGGTGACCGTCTGATAGCCTAGCTCGACTACCCACCTCTCCTGAAGACCCTTTCAGCTATTGAGACTTGGGTGGAGGACATCACCTCTGAAAATAGGGTCCCACAGCTGCACCCCAACAGTTTTAGCATCACTCTTAGATGAGTACATACCCTCAGAGCAGAAGGGGGCGCGTAGCCAGTCACTGTGTTACTGAGGAGGATAGCATTCGCCAGGGATTACTCAGGAGTGGTTGTTGTGGTGGGATGCAGGTTTGGACAGCTGTCGTCATCCTATTAGATAGATAGATAAGGATTAATCTATGTACCTCATCGCCCGTGTGCAGTTGCACAAGTTGTAAAAACAACATGTCCACCCCTGTCCACCCCTGAATGGAACCATAGGAAGGATGACACTACAGCTACAGAGGTGACCGTCTGATAGCCTAGCTCGACTACCCACCTCTCCTGAAGACCCTTTCAGCTTTTGAGACTTGGGTGGAGGACATCATCTCTGAAAATAGGGTCCCACAGCTGCACCCCAACAGTTTGAGAATCACTCTTAGATGAGTACATACCCTCAGAGCAGAAGGGGGCGCGTAGCCATTTACTGTCTCACTGAGGAGGATAGCATTCGCCAGGGATTACTCCGGAGTGGTTGTTGTGGTAGGATGCAGTTCTGGACAGCTGTCGTCATCCAATTAGATAGATAACAATTTATATATGTCTGTTTATGCTTTAAATAGAATCTGTCACCCCCCCGCGAGACGTATATGGCCTATTAATATGAGCATACAGGTAATAGAAATGTTAAGCTAGTCCTACCTGTATGCCTCATATTAATGGTCTTGTTGTGGATAAATTTTAGATTCTGTCTTTATTCTAATGATCAGCCCAATGGCTCATCATAACGCACAGCTTCATCAGCTTTGGAAGTGGAAATTGGTACCCTTAACTCTTGGCCCGTGTGCAGTTGCACAAGTTGTACCAACAACATGTCCGCCCCTGTCCACCCCTGAATGGAACCATAGGAAGGATGACACTACAGCTACAGAGGTGACCGTCTGATAGCCTAGCTCGACTACCCACCTCTCCTGAAGACCCTTTCAGCTTTTGAGACTTGGGTGGAGGACATCATCTCTGAAAATAGGGTCCCACAGCTGCACGCCAACAGTTTGAGCATCACTCTTAGATAAGTACATACCCTCAGAGCAGAAGGGGGCGCGTAGCCTCTCACTGTGTCACTGAGGAGGATAGCATTCGCCAGGGATTACTCCGGAGTGGTGATTGTGGTGGGATGCAGGTCTGGACAGCTTTTGTCATCCTATTAGATAGATAAGAATTTATATATGTATGTTTCATGCTTTAAACTGAATCTTTCCCTCCCCACCCGAGACGTATGTGACTTATTAATATGGGCATACAGGTAATAGAAATGTTAAGCTAGTCCTACCTGCATGCATCATATTAATGGTCTTGTTGTGGATAAATTTTATATTCTGTCTTTATGCTAATGATTACCCCAATGACTCATCATAACGCACAGTATCATCTGCTTTGGAGGTGGAAATTGGTCCTTACCTCTTGGCCCGTGTGCAGTTGCATCAACAACATGTCTGCCCTTGTTCACCCCTGAATGGAACCATAGGAAGGATGACACTACAGCTACAGAGGTGACCGTCTGATAGCCTAGCTCGACTACCCACCTCTCCTGAAGACCCTTTCAGCTTTTGAGACTTGGGTGGAGGACATCATCTCTGAAAATAGGGTCCCACAGCTGCACCCCAACAGTTTGAGCATCACTCTTAGATGAGTACATACCCTCAGAGCAGAAGGGGGCGCGTAGCCCCTCACTGTGTCACTGAGGAGGATAGCATTCGCCAGGGATTACTCCGGAGTGGTGGTTGTGGTGGGATGCAGGTCTGGACAGCTGTCGTCATCCTATTAGATAGATAGATAAGAATTAATATATGTACCTCATCGCCCGTGTGCAGTTCCACAAGTTGTACCAACAACATGTCCGCCCCTGTCCACCCCTGAATGGAACCATAGGAAGGATGACACTACAGCTACAGAGGTGACCGTCTGATAGCCTAGCTCGACTACTCACCTCTCCTGAAGACCCTTTCAGCTTTTGAGACTTGGGTGGAGGACATCATCTCTGAAAATAGGGTCCCACAGCTGCACCCCAACAGTTTGAGCATCACTCTTAGAAGAGTACATACCCTCAGAGCAGAAGGGGGCGCGTAGCCAGTCACTGTGTCACTGAGGAGGATAGCATTCGCCAGGGATTACTCCGGAGTGGTGGTTGTGGTGGGATGCAGGTCTGGACAGCTGTCGTAATCCTATTAGATAGATAGATAAGGATTAATATATGTACCTCATCGCCCGTGTGCAGTTGCACAAGTTGTAAAAACAACATGTCCACCCCTGCCCACCCCTGAATGGAACCATAGGAAGGATGACACTACAGCTACAGAGGTGACCGTCTCATAGCCTAGCTCGACTACCCACCTCTCCTGAAGACCCTTTCAGCTTTTGAGACTTGGGTGGAGGACATCATCTCTGAAAATAGGGTCCCACAGCTGCACCCCAACAGTTTGAGCATCACTCTTAGATGAGTACATACCCTCAGAGCAGAAGGGGGCGCGTAGCCCCTCACTGTGTCACTGAGGAGGATAGCATTCGCCAGGGATTACTCTGGAGTGGTGGTTGTGGTGGGATGCAGGTCTGGACAGCTGTCGTCATCCTATTCGATAGATAGATAGATAAGAATTAATATATGTACCTCATCGCCCGTGTGCAGTTGCACAAGTTGTACCAACAGCATGTCCGCCCCTGTCCAACCCTGAATGGAACCATAGGAAGGATGACACTACAGCTACAGAGGTGACCGTCTGATAGCCTAGCTCGACTACCCACCTCTCCTGAAGACCCTTTCAGCTTTTGAGACTTGGGTGGAGGACATCATCTCTGAAAATAGGGTCCCATAGCTGCACCCCAACAGTTTGAGCATCACTCTTAGAAGAGTACATACCCTCAGAGCAGAAGGGGGCGCATAGCCAGTCACTGTGTTACTGAGGAGGATAGCATTCGCCAGGGATTACTCTGGAGTGGTTGTTGTGGTGGGATGCAGGTCTGGACAGCTGTCGTCATCCTATTAGATAGATAGATAAGGATTAATATATGTACCTCTTCGCCCGTGTGCAGTTGCACAAGTTGTACCAACAACATGTCTGCCCTTGTTCACCCCTGAATGGAATCATAGGAAGGATGACACTACAGCTACAGAGGTGACCGTCTGATAGCCTAGCTCGACTACTCACCTCTTCTGAAGACCCTTTCAGCTTTTGAGACTTGGGTGGAGGACATCATCTCTGAAAATATGGTGCCACAGCTGCACCCCAACAGTTTGAGCATCACTCTTAGATGAGTACATACCCTCAGAGCAGAAGAGGGCGCGTAGCCAGTCACTGTGTTACTGAGGAGGATAGCATTCACCAGGGATTACTCCGGAGTGGTTGTTGTGGTGGGATGCAGGTCTGGACAGCTGTCGTCATCCAATTAGATACATAAGAATTTATATATGTCTGCTTATGCTTTAAATAGAATCTGTCACCCCCCCCGCGAGACGTATATGGCCTAATAATATGAGCATACAGGTAATAGAAATGTTAAGCTAGTCCTACCTGTATGCCTCATATTAATGGTCTTGTTGTGGATAAATTTTAGATTCTGTCTTTATGCTAATGATCAGCCCAATGACTCATCATAACGCACAGCTTCATCAGCTTTGGAAGTGGAAATTGGTACCCTTAACTCTTGGCCCGTGTGCAGTTGCACAAGTTGTACCAACAACATGTCCGCCCCTGTCCACCCCTGAATGGAACCATAGGAAGGATGACACTACAGCTACAGAGGTGACCGTCTGATAGCCTAGCTCGACTACTCACCTCTCCTGAAGACCCTTTCAGCTTTTGAGACTTGGGTGGAGGACATCATCTCTGGAAATAGGGTCCCACAGCTGCACCCCAACAGTTTGAGCATCACTCTTAGAAGAGTACATACCCTCAGAGCAGAAGGGGGCGCGTAGCCAGTCACTGTGTTACTGAGGAGGATAGCATTCGCCAGGGATTACTCCGAGTGGTTGTTGTGGTGGGATGCCGGTTTGGACAGCTGTCGTCATCCTATTAGATAGATAGATAAGGATTAATATATGTACCTCATCGCCTGTGTGCAATTGCACAAGTTGTAAAAACAACATGTCCACCCCTGAATGGAACCATAGGAAGGATGACACTACAGCTACAGAGGTGACCGTCTGATAGCCTAGCTCGACTACCCACCTGTCCTGAAGACCCTTTCAGCTTTTGAGACTTGGGTGGAGGACATCATCTCTGAAAATAGGGTCCCACAGCTGAACCCCAACAGTTTGAGCATCACTCTTAGATGAGTACATACCCTCAGAGCAGAAGGGGGCGCGTAGCCCCTCACCGTGTCACTGAGGAGGATAGCATTCGCCAGGGATTACTCCGGAGTGGTGGTTGTGGTGGGATGCAGGTCTGGACAGCTGTCGTCATCCTATTAGATAGATAGATAAGAATTAATATATGTACCTCATCGCCCGTGTGCAGTTGCACAAGTTGTACCAACAACATGTCCGCCCCTGTCCACCCCTGAATGGAACCATAGGAAGGATGACACTACAGCTACAGAGGTGACCGTCTGATAGCCTAGCTCGACTACCCACCTCTCCTGAAGACCCTTTCAGCTTTTGAGACTTGGGTGGAGGACATCATCTCTGAAAATAGGGTCCCACAGCTGCACCCCAACAGTTTGAGCATGACTCTTAGATGAGTACATACCCTCAGAGCAGAAGGGGGCGCGTAGCCAGTCACTGTGTTACTGAGGAGGATAGCATTCGCCAGGGATTACTCCGGAGTGGTGGTTGTGGTGGGATGCAGGTCTGGACAGCTGTCGTCATCCTATTAGATAGATAGATAAGGATTAATATATGTACCTCATCGCCCGTGTGCAGTTGCACAAGTTGTACCAACAACATGTCCGCCCCTGTCCACCCCTGAATGGAACCATAGGAAGGATGACACTACAGCTACAGAGGTGACCGTCTGATAGCCTAGCTCGACTACCCACCTCTCCTGAAGACCCTTTCAGCTTTTGAGACTTGGGTGGAGGACATCATCTCTGAAAATAGGGTCCCATAGCTGCACCCCAACAGTTTGAGCATCACTCTTAGAAGAGTACATACCCTCAGAGCAGAAGGGGGCGCGTAGCCAGTCACTGTGTTACTGAGGAGGATAGCATTCGCCAGGGATTACTCCGGAGTGGTTGTTGTGGTGGGATGCAGGTCTGGACAGCTGTCGTCATCCTATTAGATAGATAGATAAGGATTAACCCCTTACCTACAATTGACGTAATATTCCGTCCATGTGACCATGGACCTAATTACCATGGACGGAATATTACGTCATCGCGATCAGCGGCGCCCACGTGGTGAGCGCCGCTGATCGCGGCCGAGTGTCAGCTAATTATCGTAGCTGACACCCGGCACAATGTGTCAGAGGCGGTCACGGACCGCCCCCGACACGTTAACCCCTTGCACACCGCGATCAAACGCGATCGCGGTGTACCGGGGGTTAAAGGGAAGCATCGGCAGGGAGGGGGCTCCCTCCGTGCTTCCCTGAGCCCCCCACGGCAGCGCAATGTGCAGCGCTGCTGCGGGGGGCTCTTTCCCTACAGGCCCCCGGATCCAAGATGGCGACGGGGGCCTTCGGGGGCCTGAGGAAGCTGGCTTCCTCAGTGCCTGCAAAGCGCAGGCATGAGGAAGTCTGCAGCAGTGCCTGTGACAGATCGCTGATCTGTCACAGTGATCTGTGATGTGACAGATCAGCGATCTGTCACAGGACAGCGATGTCCCACCTGGGACAAGGTAATAAAGTAAAAAAAAAAAAAAAAAAAAAAAGTGTTAAAAATAATTTTAAAAAAATCGCTAAATAAATCAGTAAAAAAAAAAAAAATATTCCCCAATAAATCCATTTTTTCAAAATAAAAAAAACAAAAACAATAAAAGTACACATATTTGGTATCGCCGCGTCCGTAATGACCTGCCCTATAAAACTGTCCCATTAGTTAACCCCTTTAGCGAACCCCTTAAAAAATAAAAATAAAAAACGAAGCAAAAAATAATGATTTATTATCATACCACCGAACAAAAAGTGCAATAACGTGCGATCAAAAAGACGCATATAAATATCCATGGTACTGCTGAAAACGTCATCTTGTCCCGCAAAAAACGATCCACCATACAGCATCATCCGCAAAAAAATAAAAAAGTTATAGCTCGCAGAATAAAGCGATACAAAAATAATTATTTTTTATATAAAATAGTTTTCATTGCAAAAAACCGACAAAACATAAAAAAACGACATAAATGAGGCATCGCTGTAATCGTACTGACCCGAAGAATAAAACTGCTTTATCAATTTTACCGCACGCGGAACGGTGTAAACGCACCCCCCCAAAAGAAATTCATGAAACGCTGGTTTTTGTTCATTCTGCGTCCCAATAATCGGAATAAAAAGCGATCAAAAAATGTCACGTGCCCGAAAATGGTACCAATAAAAACGTCAACTCGTCCCGCAAAAAATAAGACCTCACATGACTCGGTGGGTCAAAATACGGAAAAATTATAGCTCACAATATGTGGTGATGCAAAAACTATTTTTACAATAAAAAGCGTCTTTTAGCGTGCGACAGCCGCCAAACATAAAAACCGCCATAAATCGTAAATCAAACCCCCCGTTATCACCCCCTTAGTTAGGGAAAAATAATAAAACTAAAAGAAAATGTATTTATTTCCATTTTCCCGCTAGGGTTAGGGTTAGGGTAGGGTTAGGGCTAGGGTTAGGGTTAGGGTAAGGGTTAGGGCTAGGGTTAGGGCTAGGATTAGGGCTAGGGCTCAGATTAGGGTTAGGGGTGTGTTGAGGTTCGGGTTGGAGTTATAATTGGGGGTTTCCACTGTTTGGGCACATCAGGTGCTCTCCAAAGGCAACATGGCGTCTGATCTCAATTCCAGCCAATTCTGCGTTGAAAAAGTCAAATGGTGCTCCTTCCCTTCCAAGCTCTGCCATGTGCCCAAACAGTGTTTTACCCCCACATGTAGGGTATCAGCCTACTCAGGACAAATTACAAAACAACTTTTGGGGTCCAATTTCTCCTGTTACCCTTAGGAAAATAAAAAATTGGGGGCAAAAATATAATTTTGCGGAAAAAAATGTTTTTTTTATTTTCACGCCCAGGCGTTATAAACTTCTGTGAAGCACTTGGGGGTTCAAAGTGCTCTCCACACATCTAGATAAGCTCGGTGGGGGGTCTAGTTTCCAAAATGGGGTCACTTGTGGGGAGTTTCAATAGTTTAGGTACATTAGGGGCTCTCCAAACGCATATGACACCCGCATACCAATCCATCAAAGTCTGCATTCCAAAACGTCACTACTTCCCTTCCGAGCCCCGACGTGTGCCCATACAGTAGTTTTCTCCCACATATGAGGTATCAGCGTACTCAGGACAAATTGGACAACAACTTTTGGGGTCCAATTTCTCCTGTTACCCTTGGGAAAATAAAAAAAATGGGGACTAAAAGATGATGTTTGTTGAAAAAATACGATATTTTTATTTTCACGCCCGGTCGTTATAAACTTCTGTGAAGCACTGGGGGGTTCAAAGTGCTCACCACACATCTAGATAAGTTCATTAGGGGGTCTAGTTTCCAAAATGGGGTCACTTGTGGGGGGTTTCCACGATTTAGGTACATCAGGGGCTCTCCAAACGCAACATGACACCCGCAGACCATTCCATCAAAGTCTGCATTCCAAAACGTCACTACTTCCCTTCCGAGCCCCGACGTGTGCCCATACAGTAGTTTTCTCCCACATATGAGGTAACAGCGTACTCAGGACAAATTGGACAACAACTTTTGGGGTCCAATTTCTCCTGTTACCCTTGGGAAAATAAAAAAATGGGGACTAAAAGATCATGTTTGTGGAAAAAATACGATTTTTTTATTTTCACGCCCGGACGTTATAAACTTCAGTGAAGCACTGGGGGGTTCAAAGTGCTCACCACACATCTAGATAAGTTCCTTGGGGGGTCTAGTTTCCAAAATGGTGTCATATGTGGGGGGTTTCTACTGTTTTGGTACATCAGGGGCTTTCCTAACGCGACATGGTGTCCGATCTCAATTCCAGCCAAAAACGTCAAATGGCGCTGCTTCCCTTCCGAGCTCTGCCATACGCCCAAATAGTGGTTTACCCCCACATGTGGGGTATCAGCGTACTCAGGATAAATTGCACAATATCTTTTCGGGTCCTGTTACTTTTGGAAAAATAAGAATTGAGGGTGAAAAGATCATTTTTGTGGAAAAAATATGATTTTTTAATTGTACTGCTGTACGTTATAAACTTCTGTGAAGCCCTTGGGGGTTCAAAGTTCTCACCACACATCTAGATAAGTTCCTTGGGGGGTCTAGATTCCAAAATGGTGTCATTTGTGGGGGGTTTCCACTGTTTTGGTACATCAGGGGTTTTCCAATCGCGACATGGTGTCCGATCTCAATTCTAGCCAAAAACGTCAAATGGCGCTGCTTCCCTTCCGAGCTCTGCTATGCGCCCAAATAGTCATTTACACCCACATATGGGGTATCAGCGTACTCAGGACAAATTGCACAATAACTTTTAGGGTCCTGTTACCCTTGGAAAAATAAAAATTGGGGGTGAAAAGATCATTTTTGTGGAAAAAATATGATTTTTTAATTGTACCGCTGTACGTTATAAACTTCTGTGAAGCCCTTGTGGGTTCAAAGTTCTCACCACATATCTAGATAAGTTCCTTGGGGGGTCTAGTTTCCAAAATGGGGTCACTTGGGGGGGTTTCCACTGTTTAGGTACATCAGGGGCTCGCCAAACGTGACATGGCGTCCGATCTGAATTCCAGCCAATTTTGCATTGAAAAAGTCAAACGGCGCTCCTTCCATTCTGAGCTCTGCCATGCGCCGAAACAGTGGTTCCCCCCCACATATCAGGTATCAGCGTACTCAGGACAAATTGCACAATAAGTCTTGCAGTCCAATTTCTCCTGTTACCCTTGGTAAAATAAAGAAAATTGAACCTGAAGTATTTTTTTTGTGAAAAAAAGTTAAATGTTCATTTTTTTTTTAATATTCAAAAAATTCCTGTGACGCACCTAAAGGGTTAATTAACTTCTTAAATGTGGTTTTAAGCACCTTAAGGGGTGCAGTTTTTAGAATGGTGTCACTTTTGGGTATTTTCTATCATATAGACCCCTCAAAGTGGCTTCAAATGTGAAGTGGTCCCTAAAAATAAAATGGTGTTGCAAAAATGAGAAATCGCTGGTCAATTTTTAACCCTTATAACTTCCTAACAAAAAAAAAATTTTGGTTCCAAAACTGTGCTGATGTAAAGTAAACATGTGGGAAATGTTATGTATTAAGTTTTTTGTGTGCCGTATCGCTGTGATTTAAGGGCATAAAAATTCAAAGTTGGAAAATTGCGAAATTTTCAAAATTTTCGCCAAATTTCCGTTTTTTTCACAAATAAACGCAAGTTATTTGAATGCAATTTTACCACTAACATGAAGTACAATATGTCACGAGAAAAAAATGTCAGAATCACCGGGATCCATAGAAGCGTTCCAGAGTTATGACCTCATAAAGGTACAGTGGTCAGAATTGTAAAAATTGGCCCGGTAGTTAACGTGCAAACCACCCTTGGTAGTGAAGGGGTTAATATATGTACCTCATCGCCCGTGTGCAGTTGCACAAGTTGTACCAACAACATGTCCGCCCCTGTCCACCCCTGAATGGAACCATAGGAAGGATGACACTACAGCTACAGAGGTGACCGTCTGATAGCCTAGCTCGACTACCCACCTCTCCTGAAGACCCTTTCAGCTTTTGAGACTTGGGTGGAGGACATCATCTCTGAAAATAGGGTCCCACAGCTGCACCCCAACAGTTTTAGCATCACTCTTAGATGAGTACATACCCTCAGAGCAGAAGGGGGCGCGTAGCCAGTCACTGTGTTACTGAGGAGGATAGCATTCGCCAGGGATTACTCCGGAGTGGTTGTTGTGGTGGGATGCAGGTCTGGACAGCTGTTGTCATCCAATTAGATAGATAAGAATTTATATATGTCTGTTTATGCTTTAAATAGAATCTGTCACCCCCCCCCGCGAGACGTATATGGCCTATTAATATGAGCATACAGGTAATAGAAATGTTAAGCTAGTCCTACCTGTATGCCTCATATTAATGGTCTTGTTGTGGATAAATTTTAGATTCTGTCTTTATGCTAATGATCAGCCCAATGACTCATCATAACGCACAGCTTCATCAGCTTTGGAAGTGGAAATTTTTACCCTTAACTCTTGGCCCGTGTGCAGTTGCACAAGTTGTACCAACAACATGTCCGCCCCTGTCCACCCCTGAATGGAACCATAGGAAGGATGACACTACAGCTACAGAGGTGACCGTCTGATAGCCTAGCTCGACTACCCACCTCTCCTGAAGACCCTTTCAGCTTTTGAGACTTGGGTGGAGGACATCATCTCTGAAAATAGGGTCCCACAGCTGCACCCCAACAGTTTGAGCATCACTCTTAGATGAGTACATACCCTCAGAGCAGAAGGGGGCGCGTAGCCATTTCCTGTCTCACTGAGGAGGATAGCATTCGCCAGGGATTACTCCGGAGTGGTTGTTGTGGTGGGATGCAGGTCTGGACAGCTGTCGTCATCCTATTAGATAGATAGATAAGGATTAATATATGTACCTCATCGCCCGTGTGCAGTTGCACAAGTTGTACCAACAACATGTCCGCCCCTGTCCACCCCTGAATGGAACCATAGGAAGGATGACACTACAGCTACAGAGGTGACCGTCTGATAGCCTAGCTCGACTACTCACCTCTCCTGAAGACCCTTTCAGCTTTTGAGACTTGGGTGGAGGACATCATCTCTGAAAATAGGGTCCCACAGCTGCACCCCAACAGTTTGAGCATCACTCTTAGATGAGTACATACCCTCAGAGCAGAAGGGGGCGCGTAGCCCCTCACTGTGTCACTGAGGAGGATAGCATTCGCCAGGGATTACTTCGGAGTGGTGGTTGTGGTGGGATGCAGGTCTGGACAGCTGTCGTCATCCTATTCGATAGATAGATAGATAGATAGAAAGAATTAATATATGTACCTCATCGCCCGTGTGCAGTTGCACAAGTTGTACCAACAGCATGTCCGCCCCTGTCCAACCCTGAATGGAACCATAGGAAGGATGACACTACAGCTACAGAGGTGACCGTCTGATAGCCTAGCTCGACTACCCACCTCTCCTGAAGACCCTTTCAGCTTTTGAGACTTGGGTGGAGGACATCATCTCTGAAAATAGGGTGCCACAGCTGCACCCCAACAGTTTGAGCATCACTCTTAGATGAGTACATACCCTCAGAGCAGAAGGGGGCGCGTAGCCAGTCACTGTGTTACTGAGGAGGATAGCATTCACCAGGGATTACTCCGGAGTGGTTGTTGTGGTGGGATGCAGGTCTGGACAGCTGTCGTCATCCAATTAGATACATAAGAATTTATATATGTCTGCTTATGCTTTAAATAGAATCTGTCACCCCCCCCGCGAGACGTATATGGCCTAATAATATGAGCATACAGGTAATAGAAATGTTAAGCTAGTCCTACCTGTATGCCTCATATTAATGGTCTTGTTGTGGATAAATTTTAGATTCTGTCTTTATGCTAATGATCAGCCCAATGACTCATCATAACGCACAGCTTCATCAGCTTTGGAAGTGGAAATTGGTACCCTTAACTCTTGGCCCGTGTGCAGTTGCACAAGTTGTACCAACAACATGTCCGCCCCTGTCCACCCCTGAATGGAACCATAGGAAGGATGACACTACAGCTACAGAGGTGACCGTCTGATAGCCTAGCTCGACTACTCACCTCTCCTGAAGACCCTTTCAGCTTTTGAGACTTGGGTGGAGGACATCATCTCTGAAAATAGGGTCCCACAGCTGCACCCCAACAGTTTGAGCATCACTCTTAGAAGAGTACATACCCTCAGAGCAGAAGGGGGCGCGTAGCCAGTCACTGTGTTACTGAGGAGGATAGCATTCGCCAGGGATTACTCCGAGTGGTTGTTGTGGTGGGATGCAGGTTTGGACAGCTGTCGTCATCCTATTAGATAGATAGATAAGGATTAATATATGTACCTCATCGCCTGTGTGCAATTGCACAAGTTGTAAAAACAACATGTCCACCCCTGAATGGAACCATAGGAAGGATGACACTACAGCTACAGAGGTGACCGTCTGATAGCGTAGCTCGACTACCCACCTGTCCTGAAGACCCTTTCAGCTTTTGAGACTTGGGTGGAGGACATCATCTCTGAAAATAGGGTCCCACAGCTGAACCCCAACAGTTTGAGCATCACTCTTAGATGAGTACATACCCTCAGAGCAGAAGGGGGCGCGTAGCCAGTCACTGTGTTACTGAGGAGGATAGCGTTCGCCAGGGATTACTCCGGAGTGGTTGTTGTGGTGGGATGCAGGTTTGGACAGCTGTCGTCATCCTATTAGATAGATAGATAAGGATTAATATATGTACCTCATCGCCCGTGTGCAGTTGCACAAGTTATAAAAACAACATGTCCACCCCTGTCCACCCCTGAATGGAACCATAGGAAGGATGACACTACAGCTACAGAGGTGACCGTCTGATAGCCTAGCTCGACTACCCACCTCTCCTGAAGACCCTTTCAGCTTTTGAGACGTGGGTGGAGGACATCATCTCTGAAAATAGGGTCCCACAGCTGCACCCCAACAGTTTGAGCATCACTCTTAGATGAGTACATACCCTCAGATCAGAAGGGGGCGCGTAGCCAGTCACTGTGTTACTGAGGAGGATAGCATTCGCCAGGGATTACTCCGGAGTGGTGGTTGTGGTGGGATGCAGGTCTGGACAGCTGTCGTCATCCTATTAGATAGATAGATAAGGATTAATATATGTACCTCATCGCCCGTGTGCAGTTGCACAAGTTGTACCAACAACATGTCCGCCCCTGTCCACCCCTGAATGGAACCATAGGAAGGATGACACTACAGCTACAGAGGTGACCGTCTGATAGCCTAGCTCGACTACCCACCTCTCCTGAAGACCCTTTCAGCTTTTGAGACTTGGGTGGAGGACATCATCTCTGAAAATAGGGTCCCACAGCTGCACCCCAACAGTTTGAGCATCACTCTTAGAAGAGTACATACCCTCAGAGCAGAAGGGGGCGCGTAGCCAGTCACTGTGTTACTGAGGAGGATAGCATTCGCCAGGGATTACTCCGGAGTGGTTGTTGTGGTGGGATGCAGGTCTGGACAGCTGTCGTCATCCTATTAGATAGATAGATAAGGATTAATATATGTACCTCATCGCCAGTGTGCAGTTGCACAAGTTGTAAAAACAACATGTCCGCCCCTGTCCACCCCTGAATGGAACCATAGGAAGGATGACACTACAGCTACAGAGGTGACCGTCTGATAGCCTAGCTCGACTACCCACCTCTCCTGAAGACCCTTTCAGCTTTTGAGACTTGGGTGGAGGACATCATCTCTGAAAATAGGGTCCCACAGCTGCACCCCAACAGTTTGAGCATCACTCTTAGATGAGTACATACCCTCAGAGCAGAAGGGGGCGCGTAGCCATTTACTGTCTCACTGAGGAGGATAGCATTCGCCAGGGATTACTCCGGAGTGGTTGTTGTGGTGGGATGCAGGTCTGGACAGCTGTCGTCATCCTATTAGATAGATAGATAAGGATTAATATATGTACCTCATCGCCGGTGTGCAGTTGCACAAGTTGTAAAAACAACATGTCCACCCCTGAATGGAACCATAGGAAGGATGACACTACAGCTACAGAGGTGACCGTCTGATAGCCTAGCTCGACTACCCACCTCTCCTGAAGACCCTTTCAGCTTTTGAGACTTGGGTGGAGGACATCATCTCTGAAAATAGGGTCCCTCAGCTGCACCCCAACAGTTTGAGCATCACTCTTAGATGAGTACATACTGGGATGATTTAGCGAATCCTGCTTTGAGCAGGAGGTTGGAACAGATAGCCCAGGAGGTCCCTTCCAACTCTACGATTCTATGATTCTATACCCTCAGAGCAGAAGGGGCCCGTAGCCAGTCACTGTGTTACTGAGGAGGATAGCATTCGCCAGGGATTACTCCGGAGTGGTGGTTGTGGTGGGATGCAGGTCTGGACAGCTGTCGTCATCCTATTAAATAGATAAGAATTAATATATGTCTGTTTATGCTTTAAATGGAATCTGTCACCCCCCCCCCCCCCGCGAGACGTATATGGCCTATTAATATGGGCATACAGGTAATAGAAATGGTAAGCTAGTCCTACCTGTATGCCTCATATTAATGGTCTTGTTGTGGATAAGTTTTATATTCTGTCTTTATGATAATGCTTTGTTGTTTCTCTGATACTACAAAATGACCTTATTTTCATTGTTCTGATTGGTTATAAGTGTTGTCTTTGTTTTGTCTGTTTTCTTTATTTGTTTGTTTTCTTTTCTGTTATTGGTACTGTAATTTTGTACTTTATGTATTTGACCAAAGGATTAAACTAAATGACTCTAAAGAAAATAGATTTAATTAGCAAAATGTTTAGTGGGAATGTGTTATTAAGCTTTTAGGTTTTGGACATTGACCACTATCTGGTTATTATTAACCAATGTGTATATTATTGCCATTATTTATTATTATAGCTCTATTTTTTCCATCGTGCCATGGTGCTTTACATGTGAAAAGGGGTGTCCATAATAAACACAAGTACAACAATCTTAACCCCTTAATGTCCAATGACGGACATAGTCCATCATTGGACATCTCCCCCGCTTTGATGAGGGCTCCGGCGGTGAACAGCTGACATGTGCCTGCAATAGGCGCAAGTGGAATCGCGATCCACCTTCCCCTATTAACTAGTTAAATGCTGCTGTCAAACACTGACAGCGGTATTTAACAAGCGCTCTGGTCGCGTGGTCAGAAATACGCGCACCGCTGTCCTCCGTCACGTGATAAGGGGGTCACAAATGCGTTGGAACAACAATCAGAGGTCTCCTGGACACCTCTATGGTTGTTGATGCTGGATTGCTATGAGCGCCACAATGTGGACAGCGCTCATAGCAATGCTGTATTTCTTCTACATGTAGGCGATCTGCTCATCGCCTAGATGTAGCAGTGGCGATCAAGCTTTGGCAGCTTCTAGCCTCCAATGGAGGCTATTGAAGCATGCTAAAAGTAAAAAAAAAATGTATTTAAAAAGATGAAAAAAAATAGAAAAATATAAAAGTTTAAATCATGCCCCATTCAAAATTAAACAATAAAAATAAAATTAAACATACACATATTTGATATCGCCACATTCAGAATCGCCCGATCTATCAATAAAAAAAAGGATTAACCTGATCGCTAAACGGTGTAGCGGGAAAAAAATAAAAAAAACAGAATTACTTTTTTTGGTCGCTGTGACATTGCATTAAAATGCAATAACGGTCGATCAAAAGAACATATCTCCGCAAAAGTGGTATCATTAAAAACGTCAGCCTTATCATCTCAAAAACATTCGTCAACAATAACCAGAAAATGTCCAATCCTTTTAATCATAGTTTAAAGTTTTGCAAGAATTTACTTTAAATTTTGTCACCCCTTGTATCATAAAATAATAAATCAAAAGAAACGACTTTTCTAATAGACTGGCATGTCCAGAAGAGATCCCTTATTAGCAGTCACCTCATTATCATAATAGGCAGGATTACAATGAGAGTTAATAGAATTCACCATTCACAGTAGGTAGTGTCACAGCTCACCTCTTCCCCCTTCCTGCACAATGACATCTGCATGTCACTAAACATGAGAACATGAATAGAAAACTCTGCCAAGGAAATAGAGTCCCTTATAATGTCTTATGATATATATACTGTACATGTATATGTCCAATGTCCATATCTTCAAACAGGCAAGAGAGCAGCTTCCATAAATGTACAGGAAACAGAATACAATGATCTGCAATCAGAAATACAGATTATACAAAAGATTATAACAATCTGATTTCAATTAGTTTAAAAATTTTATAAATGTATGTGACACATTCCCTTAAAGAAAAATAAGTAAAAAATATACCTAAAAAGATTATTGGATATTTTAAGAAATGTTTAATACGTTAGAGTAGAGTAGGGCCCTGCCAAAAGAGTCTACCTTGTCGTGGTGGCAGGCTTAAAAAACCTGTTGGTCAAAACAAAAGCTGATGGTTACGTTTGTGGTATCGTTACATGGGAACTATTAATGTGTGATTGGTGATGACGGGGCAGAAGAGTTTTTCCAAGAGTGGGCGATGGGACTGTGCAAAGTTCGAAGGGTGTAGGCGGGGCTTGGGGGTAGAGGCAGAACTGGGGTGGAGCCTGGGTGGAGTCTCAAGGGAGCCCGAAAATTTTGCCATTATGGGGCCCTGAAATTCCTTTTGGTAGCCCTGATCAGGAACATAGCTAGCTTACATAATATGTGATAATGAAACTATCAAACTGGTGAGATACTCTCAAAGAAATGATAATTCCATTGTTTTACCCTTGATCTTAATATCTCTTGGTACATGTATCAGAGACACAATAACTGTTATTGCTTTGTGATAGTTCCTTCTCCCATTTTCCTTTATTTTCCCTTGTTTCACCATATTTTTCCTTTTCTCTTACTTCATGTTGTTTAACTCCATTTTATATAATAATTAGAACATTTTCAATAAAAACAGTTTGAGCAACAAATGGAATATCTGCTTAGTAAAAAAATGCTTTTGTGACTCCTTCGTGAACCTCATGTGCTAAAGAAGAGCCACGTCCAGCTGAACCACGGAGAAGGATGATAATGGACTTTATCTGGTCACTTCATGAACATTCTTGATGGTGCCCATCAGGACGTGGCCAGGTGGCATTGCTGCGATTTTTTTTCTCATGCCAAATTAGTATGAGAAAAAAATAGCAGATCTGCTCTGCCCAGGGGTATAACATTGGGTCTTGTGCTATCTGATAAAACATCAGATAGTTCTAGGCCATATTATATGGTTATGTGAACAAACTCTTATTGTAATAAACTATTTTTTTTTTTTAACTTGGAACTTCTGTGATCATGTTGGCTTACTATCCAAAACAGGACCCCTCTATTACTGACACCTGTAGAAGGTCACTTACACACCTGCAGTAAACAGATTTCCCTTGTGTAATATTGTAAGAGGTTAGTTGGATGCAGTGAAGAGCCGGAGGCAGAGAAGGGGTTAACAAGATTTACTACAACAGGTTATGGAAGTATAAGGAATACTCAGCGCAGGGAGATCAAATCAACAGTGGGAAAATGCAGAAACTCTGAGCGCAACAACAGGACTTCCACAAAAAACACAATATTTTGAAAAGGGTGATCGAAAAAGAGATAACTTATCGCTTGAAGATTTTGTTGGGGGAAGGCTGGAATATCTCCCGCCGACGTCATAGACCGTGGACAATGACTCTGGCTCTGTTATGGAGGAACGAAAAGCACTGTCTCCCCACTAGGAAATGTCATTGCAACATTTCACAACCCTAGCTGGCCATGTGGTTTGTGACACATAAGCAGACACATCTTGTTTCATTTATGAAGGATGGACTCTTAAAGTGAAAGAGCCTATTTTTACAGGGGCATCAGGCAGCATTAATCTTCTTAAAGGGACATTATTAAACAGTGGGTCTCCTATGTTGTTATTGCCTATGCAGTGAGTGGACACACCCCAATATCCCTTTCACGAGAGGTACAAGAGGGCTTCCTGAAAAAATGTTGCATTTAATGCAAGGCCTGCCCTGCCCCAAAGTTACATGCACCCCAATAAGCTTTTGAAGCCATGTACCGGAAGGGCACAGGAAAATCCACTTCACATTATTCATTTCGTACTCCAATACTGTTTTTTTATACATTGACAGCAAAGCCTGTTGTTCTGCCTTCTTCCATGTATGACGCTGTGTGGATTCCAGCATACGGCTAAACCCTTCATCCACTCCCAGTAACAAGACTGTATGGGTGCTTAAGTCCATATTTATTAGGATGATGTGAACAACAATGGTAAATGATAAAGGATGATATATTGGAGGAGATTGGTGAACACAATATGGATGAGATCGGAGATATAGAAGTGGATGATATCGGAGATATAGAAGTGGATGATTTTGGGTAAAAACTATAAATAAATAGACAGTGCAATATGTCAGTGCTGGCAGATAACATCACAGCAATAATACAAGGTGCTATCATAACAGTAAAGCAATGATACACAGCAGGCATTATTACAAAGTGCTGTTACATCAGTAGGCATCACCACAGAGGCTGAACAATACAACACACAATGCAGTGAAAAGAGAAAAGAGATATATAAACAACTTAGGCTGCAAGCATTGTGCTAACTGAATAATGGGGCATCTGTCTAACATGCAGTGTAAAAGCTTTACAAGGAACTGAAAATACATTGCAACATCATGGGGCTGCATCATGACCAGCCAACACAGATACACAACACATATCACATAACTGCATTAAACCCTCACTGGAATCCGCTTGATATAAGCAGTGATTTTGCAGGGAGCTGGACACGTGTGAGCAGCTCTGGGATCTGAGGGAAAATGGCTACATCCTTCAGCACTGGAAGATGAAGGGGCGGTTCTGAACAGAATAACAATTAAGGGGAAGGAGCCCCTAACTCCAAGAATAGGAAAAAGAAGGGCAACTATGACATCTAATGGCCATAGCTGGAACAGCACTTAAGAAATGTCTTGCTGCACATGAATGGGCAGAGCGCTTTGCTGCCAAGTCATATGCACCCCAATAAGCCTTTGAACCCAGGTACTGGATGGGCACAGGAAAATCCACTTCACATTATTCATTTTGTACTCCCATATTCTTTTCTTATGCATTGACTGCAAGGCCTGACCCGCTGCCAAGTCATATGCACCCCAATAAGAATCTGAAACCACGTACTGGATAGTCACATGAAACAAAAGTTTCCATTATTATTTTAGTTTTTATTACCATAAAGTTTGTCCCTAAAGTGAATGCAAGACCTGGCCCTAATTTGCACTCACCACAATCCCCCTTGTAAGAAACATGGGGGAGGCTTTCATAAAAAATTCACATTACAAAGGAGCATTTCATCTATACTTGGAATGCCCATACACAAACATTTCCCCCTGGGGGTACATATCAACATAGCATGTAATTTTTTTTTTAGGGGCATCATAAACACCTTGCAAAACTGTAATGTGGTTTACTACACAGTTGCTGCTGGGAAGGTGCAGGTTTTCAGTAAAAATATGGCAGACGAATCACTGGATGAAGTGATCAGGAAAAGGGGCATGGTGATGACAGGAATGGGAACATACATGATTAATAACAGTAGTGGCTATGGGAGGTATGAGATCTAGGATACAGCCTACAATGATTCGTCGTTTAGCCACCATTAATTACCAGAATGGTTTTCATGCCCGTCAGAAGATCGGTGTAACAGATGCACGTGTGAGACTCGGCCTAAAAATTGCCTGTCCAAAATATGTTGCCAAAGATGCACGTGTCTGTATAAAGGGCAAAGTGCAACATGTTCGTGAGATGCTAAATTAGAGAAAGCAGGTCAGTGTTGGAGGAAAACCAAACAAACTGATGCTCGTGGAAAACTAAGTTTAAAGAGGAGTGCACCGTCCGTGACTACACTGGGTGCAGAATTATTAAGCAAATCAGTATTTTGATCACATCATCCTTATTATACATGTGGTCCTACTCCAAGCTGAATAGGCTTGAATGCCAACTGCCAATTATGTAAATCAGTTGATTTGCATCTCTGTAATGATGAGGGGTGTGGTCTAATGACATCAACACCCTATATAAGGTGTGCTTAATTATTAGGCAACTTCCTTTCCTTTGGCAAAATTGGTCCAAAGAAAGATTTGACGGACTTTGAAAAGTCAAAAATTGTGAGATGTCTTGTAGAGGGATGGAGCAGTCTTGAAATTGCCAAACTTTTGAAGCGTGATCACCGAACAATCAAACGTTTCATGGCAAATATTCAACAGGGTCCCAAGAAGCGTGTTGATAAAAAGGCGCAAAATAACTGCCCATGAATTGAGGAAAATCAAGCGTCAAGCTGCCAAGATGCCATTTGCCACCAGTTTTGCCATATTTCAGAGCTGCAACGTTACTGGAGTATCAAAAAGCTCAAGGTGTGCCATACTCACGGACATGACCAAGCTAAGGAAGGCTGAAAAACGACCACCTTTCAACAAAAAAGATAAAACGTCAAGACTGGGCCAAGAAATGTCTTAAGACTGATTTTTCTAAGGTTTTATGAGCTGATGAAATGAGAGCAACTCTTGATTGGCCAGATGGATGGGCCCGAAGTTGGATCAGTAAAGGGCAGAGAGCTCCACTCCGACTCAGACGCCAGCAAGGTGGAGGTGGGGTACTGGTATGGGCTGGTATCATCAAAGATGAACTTGTGGGACCTTTTCGGGTTGAGGATGGAGTGAAGCTCAACCCCCAGACCTACTGGCAGTTTCTGGAAGACACCTTCTTCAAGCAGTGGTACAGGAAGAAGTCTGTATCGTTCAAGAAAAACATGATTTTCATGCAGGACAATGCTCCATCACATGCATCCAAATACTCCACAGCGTGGCTGGCCAGTAAAGGTCTAAAAGAAGGAAAAATAATGACATGGCCCCCTTGTTCACCTGATCTGAACCCCATACACAACCTGTGGTCCCTCATAAAATGCGAGATCTACAGGGAGTGAAAGCATTACACCTCTCCGAACAGTGTCTGGGAGGCTGTGGTGGCTGCGGCACGCAATGTTGATCGTAAACAGATCAAGCAACTGACAGAATCTATGGATGGAAGGCTTTTGAGTGTCATCGTAAAGATAGGTGGCTATATTGGTCACTAATTTTTTTGTTTTGTTTTTGAATGTCAGAAATGTTTATTTCTAAATTTTGTGTTGCTCTGTTGGTTTACCTGGTGAAAATAAACACATGAGATGGGTATATATTTGGTTTTTATTAAGTTGCCTAATAATTCTGCACTGTAATAGTTACCTGCACAAACAGATATCCTCCTAAGATAGCCAAATCTAAAAAAAAACCACTCCAACTTCCAAAAATATTAAGCTTTGATATTTATGAGTCTTTTGGGTTGATTGAGAACATAGTTGTTATTCAATAATAAAAAGAATCCTCTCAAACACAACTTGCCTAATAATTCTGCACACGGTGTATAAACACACCCGTGGCATAAGCTTCTTTATCTTCACCCATACATATTACCAATAATATCCAAATGTACCAGTCGAAAATAATTTGTCCTAGTGTAACGAACACTAAGGAAAGCCACTAAACGTACATAACCACGACCCTTGGTAACACCAGATTTTCTCTTTACAAATTATGGAAGATGATGGTATTGATGACGACTTTGAAATTTACCATATCCACACCAAGAAGATGAAGATCACAGCTGCAAAAAAATGTGCAAAAAAGTCCGTGAATGTTTGGAAAATCATTTTCTCTTGGGCAAAGTTTCCCTCTTACTAAAGTGGTACTGAATGATGCATACAAAGCTCTCATGTCTACTCAGCGTGAGATGCTTGAAAGATGATGTGTTCTGATTTGTCCATGTCCACTTTTTAAAGCGAGCAGAAAAGAAGGATGATACAGCCTGAAGACATGTGATTTTGGTCAGCAAGAAGGTGATGTCAGGTACAGATAGGTAGATGTGTGTGTCATCGGCGTAGTGATGATATTGCAAACCGTGACATTACATCAGCTGTCCCAGGCCAAAGGTTTAGATGGAGAAGAGTAGGGATCCTAGAACTGAGCCTTGGGGAACACCAAAAGACAGGTGTCGAGGTGAGGAGGTGGTGTGGGAGAGGGAGAAAATGAATGTCCCCCTAACAGTCTTGTTGTTTTTTAAAGACTCTGCCGATAACCCCTAAAAGGCCATTTGCACCACCGGCCATGCCGCATCAGCAAGGGTAGCAAAACTACCAGCCTTACCACCAGCATGATCAGGCACATGGCAGCAAAGCACCCGACTGTTGATTGAACATCAGGCTCCATGAACAGTGTCTACGGGTGATACCACTGCTTCTTCCACTGTTGTGCGTGCAAGCCAATCCCCTGCCCATGGTGCATGCAAAGATGCCTCCTGCCCTGCATCTGTAGTTGCACACAAACTCAACTAGCACCATTAACAAGCACGTCCACGTCCATGTCCCAACGCAGCATTCAGTCTTCCATACCCCAGTCCTTGGAATGCAAGCGTAATTACGCAGCCAACTCCACAGAACTTAATTCACACATTTCTCATCTGCTTGCACTTGAAATGTTGCATTTTAGGCTCATGGGAGACGGAAGCTTTCCGCAACCTGATGGTGGTGACCGTCACAAGGTACTTGCTCCCCACCCACCACAATTTCTCCCGGTCTGCCGTCATGACATTACACAACATTACCCGGGCCCTCAACAATGCTGTTACAAGGAAAGTGCACCTAACCACAGACACCTGGACAAGTGCTTTTCGGCAGTGACAGTACATCTCGCTGATGGCACACTGGGTTACCGTAGAAGAAGTCATGACCCAGATGGACATTGGGAGACCATGTCACAGATGTATGGAGGAGACAGGTTGTGGAAGGGTTTGTATGTCATAGTTAAGATTTTGAACTGTAGCCTATGGGCAATAGGAAGGCAGTGAAGGGCCCGGCAGAGGAGAGGCTGGGGAATAACAGAGGGACAGTTGGATTACTTTGGCAGCAGATAGGATAGATATGAGTGGTTCAAGAGTGCTAGAGGGGAGGCCAGCGAGTAGAAGGTTGCAATAGTTGAGGCGGGAGATCATGAGGGCGTGCACAAACATTCTGAAGTTTCTTGGAATGTACAGATCCAGGAAATGTTTTTGAGTTGTAGTGGACAGGAGGAGGCAAGGGCTTGGATTTGTAGCTTGAAAGAGAGGGCAGAGTCGAGGATCAAACCGAGGCCACGAACATGTGGGACTATTTGTCCCGGTGTGCCTTCCCGGCATTACACAGGTACGTGTCCCATAACATTACCCGTGCTCTCCATAATGCTGTTACTGGGAAAGTCCACCTAACCACAAACACGTGGACAAGTGCTTGTGGTCAGGGACGGCACATCTCACTGAGGCACACTGGATTAACATAGTGGAAGCCGGGACCCACTCCGACTTTGGTATCGTGCACATCCTCCCAACCCCGAGTATTGCGGATCCTACATCAATCTGGGTTGCCCACACAGTCTACAGCTCCTGCACCTCCTCCTCCTTCGCCACCTCTTCAGCTTCCATCTCCAAAAGTAGCACATCAGTCACAAGCTGGAACTACTGAGGCACTGCCTCATCCAAGCGGCAACAGGCTGTGCTGAAGCTAATATGCTTAGGTGACAAACCGCAAAATGATGAAGAGTTGTGGACAGCTGTAAAAGAGCAGGCAGATCTGTGGCTGATCCCAGCAAAGAGCAAACATATGAAAGGCATACTAGGGCACACAAATCACCACATTAACAGACAGAGCTATTTATCTGAAGTATTGCGGTATATATTTCAGTCAAAAAACGGAGGTGCTTGCATGAAAAAAAGGGAATTAGACCTACCGTTAATTCTGTTTCCAGTAGTCCCTCAGGACAGCACCATGGAGGAAGTCCTCCCTTGACCTATAGCGGGACAGGATCACAGAGAGGTTAAAAGGTCCCTCCACCCTCCAGTGTTTTTTCAAAGTACCACCGAGGATGGATGGAAATGGTCCAAACGCGCCCTTACAAACGCATCTATAAGAGACCATTTAATAACTTCATCTTAGTCTGGAGCCATGGCGACCTGACGGACGAACGATCTGCCGGAAGATTGATTCCGTGCAAGCCTAAAGACAAACATAAGGGAGGGAATTAAGGGTGCTGTCCTAAGGGATTACTGGAAACAGAATTACCGGTAGGTCTAATTCCCTTTTTCCATTTCGTCCCTCCGGACAGCACCATGGAGAATACCAAAGGAAAGATCCCAGGGTGGGTACAGAAACCCAAGGACCAAAGTCCCAGGCAAGAACCAGGCCAGATATAGATATGATCTGCAAGATCAAAGAAATATAGATGTCTAAAGAAAAGCGCAAAGATAAACACCGTAGTGAGTGTCTGATCTATGTCTATAATCTCCAATTTCAGTATGAATGTGGTAAACAAGGTATGCAGCAGAAACAGAGTGAAACACACCCGCCGTACCCCCAATACCAATAACCAACAGCCGTGAATTATAGTTGTTGTGATAGATACTTAAAAAACACCGCAGCCACAGAATAGGTTTAAAAACCTTATTGCCCAGCAAAGTATGGTGATAGCCGCAGCCACAACACCATGAGGACTGTACAGACCAGTAATCCGCTGCATGTGGTTAACGACAAAAGGTTGTTCCTTCGTTGGTCCTCCTGGGCTAAGGTTAAACCCTGGTTAGAGATCAGCTTACCATAGTACAAGGAAATCTGCAAGACAGAGACCCTGGACTGCGGGAAGATCAAACCAATAAGTTAGTACATGGATAATGGGCAGAGCATTGGGATGCACATACACTACTCATCCAGGAGATCACATCTATTCCGAACCCTTTGATGTCTAAACCCCCAAGTAAGGCCGGGGTCACACTAACCGACGCAAAACACAGTCCGTATTTTACATGTGTAATACGGATGAATTACCCCTAAAGAGTGCTCCGTATGTCATCCGTAAGCAAGATGTGGTCCCGTATTTTGCGCATGTCAGCATCCGTATGTAATCCGTATGGCATCCGTATGCTGAGATTTTCTCGCCGGCTTGCAAAATGGACATATAATGGAGCCCTATGACAGGGTTTATAACAGAAACCAAAGAATAGATATAGACACATAGAATGCATATATATTATATATATATATACGGTATATGTATTCTATGTGTATATATCTATTCATTCGTTTCTTTATTAAAACTGTCAGTGTGAGTTTACTGTAAAGCGCACTGAATTGTCGGCTTTGCTAAAAGACACCGGGTGTGTATTTCTCGCAAGTCACATGTGTGGTCCGTGTGTAATCCGTATTTTTTGCGCACCCATAGACTTGCATTGGCGTACTACGGCCGTAGTACGCTGACAATCTCAGCATGCTGCGATTGGCACGGAGCCTAGAATACGGATGAGTAATATACGCCTGGTGCGAGGGACCCCATAGAGAATCATTGGTCCGTGTCTAATGCGTGCTTTTAGCGCCTCTCACTCGGCCGTATTCCTCGCCAGTGTGACCCCGGCCTAAGGGTTGATTATTATTGAAGCTAAGGAAATATGCTATCTGCCAGGTAATATCTCCTGCCATTACCCACATAGGGCTTCTTATTAGAAGCACTGAAAGGGAAACGGGGATCACGCCTGTTTTACCTACAGTATGTTAGATACAGGGAGTCTGGACTCTGGAATCGATGAAAGTGGTGTTGGTGGGGGGGTTGTTGGTAAAAAACCTGTAATACGAGAGATTATTTCGAACTGCCTCTATACGAGTCATTAGTCCGGACATTATATATAAGTCAACTTATCTATCTATCTATATATACACACATATATACACGCGTAGCCTAAAAGGCAATTTTCTCAGTGATATTTATACACCCAGACTGCCATGGTGGGAGTAACCATACCCTATAGCTAGAGAGAGTAGTTTTCTCCCCATCACAGAGGGGGATTACCTACTGTGAGGCAATGGGACTATGGGTTCTCAACTCTAAGCGTCTAGGTTACAGATTCTTTATCTCAGGAGCCCTGACTGCTGTAAGGACAGTGTGTGTGGTATCCTCTGCCACCTGACGCAGTGCTGCTGTTTCGCCACAAGGTAATGAAAAAAACAGTGTTTAAGAGCCGTGTTGCTCGAAACGCATATGGTCTCATTACACACCACCCCCTGTCATTGCTGTGCCATCTGAGATGTCTGTTTTGTCATTTTGAATTTTTTAAGGATCATCCAATAAAATTTTTTTTTTTTTTAATTTTTAAATAAGCCTTGTGAGTGAGCTGGATCCACTTCTATTTTCCCTATTGCCTTGGAGGCTGTGCAGCAGTGAGGAAGCCGTGCTCCTTCTTGTGCTTGGAATTATATCTCGGGGGTGAGCTGAATGTTCTCTTTTGTTTTTACAAAGGCAATGATGCAGTTCCTGGTAAACATAATACAACAGACTTATGTGACAAAAATCTGTCTACTGGATGTTGATCAAGGCAACTAGTCTGATTGCCGTATGTGGAGCTGGGAAAGATTCTCTCCTTCCACCTCATGGGATTTACTGCTCCCAGGACCGTAGTATGTCCTTTGTAGGATGAATCCAAAGATGTATATCTCCCTTTAAAGCTAATTATGCAAGAGACTTGCCCTTAGCACTCAAGGCAGTAGCTCCTTGAGAGTTCTGTTCCAGACGGAAGAAATGCTACTTTACTAGGCCAATTCAAGCATAGGTGGTTTTTTTTTTTTGGCTAAGCTCGGATGCCAAGAATGAAGCAACAAAAGTTGGATCTGGGTCCAAACTGAAGGACTCTGGGCCTGAGATAAAACGTGAAGTGGTAGGCCAACAAAACAGGGTGCGGCCACACAACAAGGCCCAAGTCAGATGGTCTAAGCCAGAGGCCCACAGCCAGCGGCACAAAGCCACAACACCCGAAGTACTAGGAGGCACCATGATGTACCATGAAGCACTATGAAACACTAGTGATACACCCTGAGGCACAGGGGCACCAAAGCACTATGATGCCATATGATGCACCAAAGCATTATGACGCAATATGATGTATAGAGACGCTATGAAGCACTATGATGCCATATGAAAAAAGGCACTTATGAAGCGCTATGATGCAATATGATGCACGAAGGCACCCTGAAACACTGATGCAATATGATGCAAAAAGGTACTATGTTGCAATATGAAGTAATATGATGAGGGGCATGAGGCCTATGAAGCACTATGATGCAATATGAAGCAATATGAAGTAAAATGATGAGGGGCACTGTGAAGCAGTATGCTGCAATATACACAGAGGCCTATGAAGCACTATGATGCCTAAAGGCAATATGATGCACTATAATGCGATATGATGCAGCGTTGCTGTGAAACACTCTGATGCAATATGATGTCGAATTACTGAGAAGTACTATGGTTCAATATGCAGAGGCACTATGAAGCACTATGCCATATGGTGCAACCTGATGTACTCAATATAATGCCTAGAGGCAGTATGACAGAGGTACTATGATGCAATCTGGTGCAACGTGATGCACTCCATATAATGCATAGAGGCACTATGATGTAATTATGTACAGAGGCATTATGATGCCATCTGATGCCCCGGGCACTATGGATGCAATATGATGCACTATGATGTAATATGTTGCAGAGGCATCCTGAAGCAATATGATCCATAGAGGCACTCAATATAAAGCATTGAAGCATTATAATGCAATATGAAGCATAGAGGCACTCAATATCGCGCATAGAGGCAATATGATGCATAGAGATACTCAATGTGATGCTATGTTGAAATGATATGCACAGAGACACGTCCATATAAAGCATAAAAGCACTATAATGCGATATGAAGCATAGAGGCACTCAATGCAAAGAAGCAACATGATGCATAGAGATACTCAATGTAATGCGTAGAGGCAGTATGATGCAATATGATGTCCAGAGGCACTCCATATAAAGTATAAAAGCACTATAATGCAATATGAAGCATAGAGGCACTCAATGCAAAGAAGCAACATGATGCATAGAGATACTCAGTGCCATGCATAGAGGCACTATGCAATATGATGGACAGAGGCCCTCAATATAAAACATAAAACCACTCTAATGCGATATGAAGCATAGAGGCACCCAATATATTGCATAGAAGCCATATGGTGCAGAGAAACACTCAATGTAATGCATAGAGGCAGTCTGATGCAATATGATGTACAGATGCCCACAATATAAAGCATGGAAACGCTATAATGCAATCTAAAGCATAGATGCTCAATATAATCCGTAGACCCAACCGTTGCTCTCAATCCTGTTGAGTGGTGTGATTTTCTTTCTTTTCCTTTCCCTCTGTGTCTCTACGGCTAGGGCCATGAGCTGCCACTCTGAACGGAACATCTCATTTGTCAGCCTGACCCCACCCGAAGGAGCTAATTACTGAGCTGCAGCTGGAGGGCCTTCATGGAGACACTGTGCTGCATTAACCCCCTGTGTCCTCCTATGGATAGAGTAGTTAAGTCGAACCATGAGATGTAACCTGGACATATGGCCTTATTATAGCCTAGAGGTGCAAGTCTTAGCTGCATATATGTGAACAAATACCTCATCACCTGAGCAGCTTTCAGCACAAAGGCATGAGACTAGCATCCGTCCAGAGGCCTAGGCCATCAACAGCATTCCACCGTGCACTTACCTGTGCTGGCTCCATACCTGCTATAAAACAGGGGGAGCTGGTAATGCCGAGTGCTCACCATGGAGGGAAGCGGCGTCCCGTCAGGCATGCTGCATTACTGCCAATGATTTCTTCTCCTGTGCCCCACGAGATCCAGGAAACTCGCCCGTTGCCTGTCTCGTTCTGCACAACCGCGTTCTACAGCGGAACGCACGCCGACCTGCTCTGGCATTACCGGAGGAGCGACGCCTTCTTCTCCCCCGATTTCCGTAAGTAGCAGTGGCTTGCAGGCCGGCATCAGAGCCGAGAGCCTCGACTGTGGGAGGAAGCGGCTCTACCCAGGAGCCTCGTCCGCACCCTGGTCTCTGTGGCTGAGGGACCCCCCTAGGAGGGTTTCAGCCCCGGGCTGCTTGACAGGGGGAAGGTTTGGCCCAGCCGCCCGATCCCCCTGGGCCCCGTCAAACGTTCACCTTCTATCTTCACTCCTCCTGGAGCAACCTCTCCTACGACCGTCCCCTTTGGGACATGAAAAACACTGGAGGCTGGAGGGACCTTTTAACCTCTCTGTGATCCTGTCCCGCTATAGGTCAAGGGAGGACTTCCTCCATGGTGTTGTCCAGAGGGACGAAATGGAAAACATGAATATTTCAATGTGAAGCGAAAAAAAGAGAAATATGCAGCACTCCAGTATTGGACCAGTAGAAGCGAGTAATCGCGAATTGGCCGTTGTCCGGCACCTCCCTCCCCTAGCATTCCTCTAACATCCTGCATGTCCACTTAACTATTGATGGAATTTATGTGAAATAAAGACGCACAGTTTTTCAGCTATATCGGTGAGTGCTGCATATTTCTCCTTTTTTCGCTTCACATTGAAATAGATCTGTGGCTGACACCGCTGAACCCACAGCCAGGCATGGTTGTGTGTGACAATGGCTGGAACCTGGTGGCTGGTCTGTGGCGATGCGAGCTCACACATGTGCCATGGCTGGCTCATGCGCTTAACCCCTTCCTGACATGAGACGTACTATCCCGTCCACGGTACCCGGGCCCGTATGACCGGGGACGGGATAGTACGTGGTGAGCGCCGCTGATCGCGGCCGGGTGTCAGCTGATTATCACAGCTGACACCCGGCACAATGTGTCAGGGGCGGTCACGGACCGCCCCCGACACATTAACCCCTTGCACACCGCGATCAAACGCGATCGCGGTGTACCGGGAGTTAAAGGGAAGCATCGGCAGGGAGGGGGCTCCCTCCGTGCTTCCCTGAGCCCCCACGGCAGCGCAATGTGCAGCGCTGCTGCGGGGGGCTCCTTTCCTCCAGGCCCCCGAATCCAAGATGGCGACGGGGGCCTTCGGGGGCCTGGGGAAGCTGGCTTCCTCAGTGCCTGCAAAGCGCAGGCATGAGGAAGCCTTGTGCACTGCCTGTGACAGATTGCTGATCTGTCACAGTGATCTGTGATGTGACAGATCAGCGATCTGTCACAGGACAGTGATGTCCCACCTGGGACTATGTAATAAAGTAAAAAAAAAATTTAAAAAAAGTGTAAAAATAAATTTAAAAAAATCGCCAAATAAATTAGTAAAAAAAAAAAAAAATATTCCCCAATAAATTCATTTTTTGAAAATAATAAAAAAAAAAAGCAATAAATGTACACATATTAGGTATCGCCGCGTCCGTAATGACCTGCCCTATAAAACTGTCCCATTAGTTAACCCCTTTAGCGAACCCCTTAAAAAATAAAAATAAAAAACGAAGCAAAAAATAATGATTTATTATCATACCGCCAAACAAAAAGTGCAATAACGCGCGATCAAAAAGACGCATATAAATATCCATGGTACCGCTGAAAACGTCATCTTGTCCCGCAAAAAACGAGCCGCCATACAGCGTCATCAGCGAAAAAATAAAAAAGTTATAACTCGCAGAATAAAGTGATGCAAAATAATTATTTTTTATATAAAATAGTTTTCATTGCATAAAACCGACAAAAACATAAAAAAACGACCTAAATGAGGTATCGCTGTAACCGTACTGACCCGAAGAATAAAACCGCTTTATCAATTTTACCGCACGCGGAACGGTGTAAACGCACCCCCCCCAAAAGAAATTCATGAAACGCTGGTTTTTGTTCATTCTGCGTCACAAAAATCGGAATAAAAAGCGATCAAAAAATTTCACGTGCCCGAAAATGGTACCAATAAAAACGTCAACTCGTCCCGCAAAAAATAAGACCTCACATGACTCTGTGGGTCAAAATAAGGAAAAATTATAGCTCTCAATATGTGGTGATGCAAAAACTATTTTTACAATAAAAAGCGTCTTTTAGCGTGCGACAGCCGCCAAACATAAAAACCGCCATAAATAGTAAATCAAACCCCCCGTTATCACCCCCTTAGTTAGGGAAAAATAATAAAATAAAAAAAATGTATTTATTTCCATTTTTCCATTAGGGTTAGGGCTAGGGTTAGGGCTAGGGGTGTGTTGGGGTAGGGTTGGGGTAGGGTTAGGGCTAGGGTTAGGGGTAGGGTTAGGGCTAGGGTTAGGGCTAGGGCTAGGGTTAGGGCTAGGGTTAGGGCTAGGGTTAGGGGCGTGTTGGGGTTCGGGTTGGAGTTAGAATTGGGGGTTTCCACTGTTTGGGCACATCAGGGGCTCTCCAAATGCAACATGGCGTCTGATCTCAATTCCAGCCAATTCTGAGTTGAAAAAGTCAAATGGTGCTCCTTCCCTTCCAAGCTCTGCTATGCGCCCAAACAGTGTTTTACCCCCACATGTAGGGTAGCAGCCTACTCAGGACAAATTGCAAAACAATTTTTGGGGTCCAATTTCTCCTGTTACCCTTAGGAAAATAAAAAATTGGGGGCAAAAATATCATTTTTGTGGAAAAAAATGATTTTTTTATTTTCACGTCCGAGTGTTGTAAACTTCTGTGAAGCACTTGGGGGTTCAAAGTGCTCACCACACATCTAGATAAGTTCCGTGGGGGGTCTAGTGTCCAAAATGGGGTCACTTGTGGGGAGTTTCAATAGTTTAGGTACATCAGGGGCTCTCCAAACGCACATGACACCCGCAGACCATTCCATCAAAGTCTGCATTCCAAAACGTCACTGCTTCCCTTCCGAGCCCCGACGTGTGTCCATACAGTAGTTTTCTCCCACATATGGGGTGTCAGCGTACTCAGGACAAATTGGACAACAACTTTTGGGGTCCAATTTCTCCTGGTACCCTTGGGAAAATAAAAAAATGGTGACTAAAAGATCATGTTTGTGGAAAAAATACGAATTTTTTATTTTCACGCCCGGGCGTTGTAAACTTCTGTGAATCACTGGGGGGGTCAAAGTGCTCACCACACATCTAGATAAGTTCCTTGGGGGGTCTAGTTTACAAAATGGTGTCATTTGTGGGGGGTTTCCACTGTTTAGGTACATTAGGGGCTCTCCAAAGGCAACATGACACCCGCAGACCATTCCATCAAAGTCTGCATTCCAAAACGTCACTACTTCCCTTCCGAGCCCCGACGTGTGCCCATACAGTAGTTTTCTCCCACATATGGGGTGTCAGCGTACTCAGGACAAATTGGACAACAACTTTTGGGGTCCAATTTCTCCTGGTACCCTTGGGAAAATAAAAAAATGGTGACTAAAAGATCATGTTTGTGGAAAAAATACGAATTTTTTATTTTCACGCCTGGGCGTTGTAAACTTCTGTGAAGCACTGGGGGGGTCAAAGTGCTCACCACACATCTAGATAAGTTCCTTGGGGGGTCTAGTTTACAAAATGGTGTCATTTGTGGGGGGTTTCCACTGTTTAGGTACATTAGGGGCTCTCCAAAGGCAACATGACACCCGCAGACCATTCCATCAAAGTGTGCATTCCAAAACGTCACTACTTCCCTTCCGAGCCCCGACGTGTGCCCATACAGTAATTTTCTCCCACATATGGGGTAGCAGCGTACTCAGGACAAATTGGACAACAACTTTTGGGGTCCAATTTCTCCTGGTACCCTTGGGAAAATAAAAAAATGGTGACTAAAAGATCATGTTTGTGGAAAAAATACGAATTTTTTATTTTCACGCCCGGGCGTTGTAAACTTCTGTGAAGCACTGGGGGGGTCAAAGTGCTCACCACACATCTAGATAAGTTCCTTGGGGGGTCTAGTTTACAAAATGGTGCCATTTGTGGGGGGTTTCCACTGTTTAGGTACATTAGGGGCTCTCCAAAGGCAACATGACACCCGCAGACCATTCCATCAAAGTCTGCATTCCAAAACGTCACTACTTCCCTTCCGAGCCCCGACGTGTGCCCATACAGTAGTTTTCTCCCACATATGGGGTATCAGCATACTCAGGACAAATTGGACAACAACTTTTGGGGTCCAATTTCTCCTGGTACCCTTGGGAAAATAAAAAATGGTGACTAAAAGATCATGTTTGTGGAAAAAATACGAATTTTTTATTTTCACGCCCGGGCGTTGTAAACTTCTGTGAAGCACTGGGGGGGTCAAAGTGCTCACCACACATCTAGATAAGTTCCTTGGGGGGTCTAGTTTACAAAATGGTGTCATTTGTGGGGGTTTCCACTGTTTAGGTACATTAGGGGCTCTCCAAAGGCAACATGACACCCGCAGACCATTCCATCAAAGTCTGCATTCCAAAATGTCACTACTTCCCTTCCGAGCCCCGACGTGTGCCCATACAGTAATTTTCTCCCACATATGGGGTAGCAGCGTACTCAGGACAAATTGGACAACAACTTTTGGGGTCCAATTTCTCCTGGTACCCTTGGGAAAATAAAAAAATGGTGACTAAAAGATCATGTTTGTGGAAAAAATACGAATTTTTTATTTTCACGCCCGGGCGTTGTAAACTTCTGTGAAGCACTGGGGGGGTCAAAGTGCTCACCACACATCTAGATAAGTTCCTTGGGGGGTCTAGTTTACAAAATGGTGCCATTTGTGGGGGGTTTCCACTGTTTAGGTACATTAGGGGCTCTCCAAAGGCAACATGACACCCGCAGACCATTCCATCAAAGTCTGCATTCCAAAACGTCACTACTTCCCTTCCGAGCCCCGACGTGTGCCCATACAGTAGTTTTCTCCCACATATGGGGTATCAGCATACTCAGGACAAATTGGACAACAACTTTTGGGGTCCAATTTCTCCTGGTACCCTTGGGAAAATAAAAAAATGGTGACTAAAAGATCATGTTTGTGGAAAAAATACGAATTTTTTATTTTCACGCCCAGGCGTTGTAAACTTCTGTGAAGCACTGGGGGGGTCAAAGTGCTCACCACACATCTAGATAAGTTCCTTAGGGGGTCTAGTTTCCAAAATGGTGTCATTTGTGGGGGGGTTCCACTGTTTTGGTACATCAGGAGTTTTCCAAACGCGACATGGTGTCCGATCTCAATTCCAGCCAAAAACGTCAAATGGCGCTGCTTCCCTTCCGAGCTCTGCCATGCGCCCAAATAGTGGTTTACCCCCACATGTGGGGTATCAGCGTACTCAGGACAAATTGCACAATAACTTTTAGGGTCCTGTTACCCTTGGAAAAATAAGAATTGAGGGTGAAAAGATCATTTTTGTGGAAAAAATATGATTTTTTAATTGTATGGCTTTATGTTATAAACTTCTGTGAAGCCCATGGGGGTTCAAAGTTCTCACCACACATCTAGATAAGTTCCTTAGGGGGTCTAGTTTCCAAAATGGTGTCATTTGTGGGGGGTTTCCACTGTTTTGGTACATCAGGGGTTTTCCAAACGCGACATGGTGTCCGATCTCAATTCCAGCCAAAAACGTCAAATGGCGCTGCTTCCCTTCCGAGCTCTGCCATGCGCCCAAATAGTGGTTTACCCCCACATGTGGGGTATCAGCGTACTCAGGACAAATTGCACAATAACTTTTAGGGTCCTGTTACCCTTGGAAAAATAAGAATTGAGGGTGAAAAGATCATTTTTGTTGAAAAAATATGATTTTTTAATTGTATGGCTTTATGTTATAAACTTCTGTGAAGCCCATGGGGGTTCAAAGTTCTCACCACACATCTAGATAAGTTCCTTAGGGGGTCTAGTTTCCAAAATGGTGTCATTTGTGGGGGGTTTCCACTGTTTTGGTACATCAGGGGTTTTCCAAACGCGACATGGTGTCCGATCTCAATTCCAGCCAAAAACGTCAAATGGCGCTGCTTCCCTTCCGAGCTCTGCCATGCGCCCAAATAGTGGTTTACCCCCACATGTGGGGTATCAGCATACTCAGGACAAATTGCACAATATCTTTTAGGGTCCTGCTGCCCTTGGGAAAATAAAAATTGGGGTGAAAAGATCATTTTTGTGGAAAAAATATGATTTTTTAATTGTACCGCTGTACGTTATAAACTTCTGTAAAGCCCTTGTGGGTTCAAAGTTCTCACCACATATCTAGATAAGTTCCTTGGGGGGTCTAGTTTCCAAAATGGGGTCACTTGTAGGGGGTTTCCACTGTTTAGGTACATCAGGGACTCTCCAAACGTGACATGGCGTCCAATCTGAATTCCAGCCAATTTTGCATTGAAAAAGTCAAACGGCGCTCCTTCCATTCTGAGCTCTGCCATGCGCCGAAACAGTCGTTCCCCCCCACATATCAGGTATCTGCGTACTCAGGACAAATTGCACAATAACTTTTGCAGTTCAATTTCTCCTGTTACCCTTGGTAAAATAAAAAAAATTGAACCTGAAGTATTTTTTTTATGAAAAAAAGTTAGATGTTCATTTTTTTTTAAATATTCAAAAAAATTCCTGTGACGCACCTAAAGGGTTAATAAACTTCTTGAATGTGGTTTTGAGCACCTTAAGGGGTGCAGTTTTTAGAATGGTGTCACTTTTGGGTATTTTCTATCATATAGACCCCTCAAAGTGGCTTCAAATGTGATGTGGTCCTAAAAATAAAATGGTGTTGTAAAAATGAGAAATCGCTGGTCAACTTTTAACCCTTATAACTTCCTAACAAAAAAAAATTTTGGTTCCAAAATTGTGCTGATGTAAAGTAAACATGTGGGAAATGTTAGTTATCAAGTTTTTTGTGTGCCGTATCTCTGTGATTTAAGGGCATAAAAATTCAAAGTTGGAAAATTGCGAAATTTTCAACATTTTCGCCAAATTTCCGTTTTTCTCACAAATAAACGCAAGTTATTTGAATGAAATTTTACCACTATCATGAAGTACAATATGTCACGAGAAAACAATGTCAGAATCACCAGGATCCATGGAAGCGTTCGAGAGTTATGACCTCATAAAGGTACAGTGGTCAGAATTGTAAAAATTGGCCCGGTCATGAATGTGCAAACCACCCTTGGGGGTGAAGGGGTTAATCTCATTAGTCAATGTTTTCTGAAAAGCGACAAAGAGCTGACAGATCTGCTAGAAAAGTACAACTCTCTGCGTACCCATTTTGAAAGTCATCTCCATCTTCATCCGCCCTTGCTGTGCCTCAGCGGCGCTTGCAGCTTCTGGCTCACTGACTGGTGTGTGATGTCCTCAGGGGATGGAACTCTACACTGCAGATGTTGGAAAGGATTTGTGAGCAGAAGAGGGCATTTGGTGACTAATCTACCAGCATCAACAAGGTTGTCGGCAATCAGTTCTGACTTCACACATAAGATCTCAGGAGTGGACATGGATTTCAGACATATGTGCCATCCTCCAAAACTTTGAGGAATCCACCAAGTTGGTGGTTATTTATATAGAGCAAACATATTTGCAGTTTAACAGTTTCAAGCACAACAGTCCTAAGTAATAACGACAACAATATTACAATAATTAAACCAAAATAAAATGACTCTGCTCGTGACAGCTTGCATTCTACACTAAGTAACAACGATATCAATAATTAACCCCCAAAAATGCAATCCTGCTCGTGACAACTTACAATTTACAATGAGGTGGGGGAGATAAAAACTACAGGGGTATATTTACAAGAATGTATTTACAACTAGCTGAAGAGCCCGGCGCTGCCTGGGCATAGTTACTAACTGTGGTTAGTTATAGCAAATTATAATTATCCTCCATCCCATAGTCCCGTGCCCATATACCCATCATACATAACCACTATCCCATAGGCCTGTGCCCATATACCTGTAGTACATATCCTCCATCCCATAGTCCAGTGCCCATATACCCATCACACATCCTCCATCCCATAGTCCCGCGCCCATATACCCGTCATACATATCCTCCATCCCATAGTCCAGTGCCCATATACGCATCACACATCCTCCATCCCATAGTCCCGTGCCCATATACCCGTCATACATATCCTCCATCCCATAGTCCAGTGCCCATATACCCATCACACATCCTCCATCCCATAGTCAACCATTTTGACATCATAATGAGCGGCAGGGCTTGCAACCTATGATGACATCAGCGTCGCCATGGCAACCATTATGACATCATAATGAGGGGCGGGGCTTGACACGCACACACTCTTTCCCCATTATGTAGATAGGGGCATTATGACATCATAATGAGGGGCGAGGCTTGACACGCACACTCTTTTTCCACATTATGTAGATAGGGGCACAATTATTTGGTAAATTGGAATGCGCAGGGTTAAAATTTCACCTCACAACATAGCTTAGGACGCTCTCGGGGTCCAGACATGTGACTGTGCCAAATTTTGTGGCTGTAGCTGCGATGGTGCGGATGCCTATCCCGGACATACACACACACACACATACATACATACACACATTGAGCTTTATATATAAGATGATGTTTTTACAATGATATTACTGAGGTTAGTCAAAAGTCGTGGAGGCCTGAGGACAAGGAGGAGGAGATCATGGTCAGTCGTACTCTTGGTAAGGACACGGAAGTATTGACTGTTAGCAGTCTTACACGCATGGCTGAGTTTATGTTACGCTGCTTTTCCCGTCACCCTTGCATTTTCAAAATTTTGCTTGATGGGCAATACTGATTGGTGACACTTATAGACCCACGCTACAAGGAGAACTTTATATCTCTTATTCCAGAGGGAGACAGGTGTACTAAAATGTTGGAGGACCAGAGGGCCCTTCTTGCGGAATTATTAAAAAAATTCCCATATGAAAACGCTGACAGCAGAGGTCTCAGTTCATTGGCGAAGCAAGGAGTACAGGTGAGAGAGACACAACTCCAATCCAGCAGACGCAGTGGTACACTGGCAAAGTTCGGGGAGAGTTTTCTCAGACCATCCCATCGCCCTGACCCCGAGGCATGGGGGACTCTCACAAAGAGTGCAAAGTTTGGGAAAATGCTGAGGGAGTACCTTGCTAACCGCACCAATGTCCTCTGTCATTCCTCTGTGCCTTATAATTATTGGTTATCCACGCTGAACACGTGGCATGAACTTGCTCTCTCTACTGCGCACGTGCATGGTACTCATGGTCAAGGAACGCACAGCGCCTCGCTCTCTGGTGGTCAGTGGGCACACAGCGCCTCGCTCTCTGGCAGTATCACTTTTAGTGGCGGGAGCCAACGGGAACAGCCCTTTGCAGCGCCAGTGCTCTAAGGATGGAGCACACTGCTCAGCCTCCTATGCGCTGCTTGTCCACGCCAAAAATCTCTGCTGTCATGCCCGCTTTCTCTTAAGCTGGCCCCCTGCCTCTAGGTCACTGGGTCTGTCCGTCTGCTACAGTTCGTCGCGGCGTCGGCACTTTGGGTGCGTAGTGCACTGCCCCCCTTGCTGCTCACACGCTCACAGCTGGGGACTCACTCCTACTTTGCATTTTTTTCCTCAGCTTCCGGACAGGTTCCCTGTCTAAACATGCCCCCTCTTCCTGGGTAATGGGGTCTGTCCGTTCCCCTATTCCTTCCCCTGGGAAATAGGGGACGCAGCCTTGACAATTCCGGACCCGATGCAGCACATGTACCCGCAGCCCAGTCATC